>NC_067429.1:17503506-18128506 GCF_009764475.1 Pristis pectinata
TTTCATCCTGCTCTAAGATCTACCTAACCCTTCCCTCCCACATAGCCCCCCATTTCTCTATCATTCATGTGACTTTCTAAGAGTCTCTTAAATGTCCCTAACGTATCTGCCCCCACAACCTCTACTGGCAGTGCGTTCCAGGCACCCACCACTCTCTGTGTAAAAAACTTACCTCTGGCATTCCCCTTATATCTTCCTCCAATCACCTTAACATTATGTCCCCTTGTGTTAGCCATTGTCACCCTGGGAAAAAAGTCCTCTGACTGTCCACTTGATCTATGCCTCTTATCATCTTGTACACCTCTACTAAGTCACCTCTCATCCTCCTTCTCTCCAAAGAGAAAAGCGAAAAGCCACTTGGCGGAGTGAAGAGCCCATTTCTGGGCGGAATGGCTCAATGACTCTATATCTGCTCTCTTTAAGAGTTATGGAGCCGTAGAGCATGGAAACAGGCCCTTCAGCCCACTAAGTCTGCACTGACCATCAACCACACACAACCAACCACGTTCTCATCAACCCACTCACCTACATACTAGGGGCGATTTACTTACCTATCCACATTTTTTTGGGATGTGGGAAGAAACTAAAGCAGCCAGAGTAATCCAATGCAGTCACAAGGAGAACGTGCAAATTCCCACAGACAGCACCCAAGGTCAGGATTGAACCCAGGTCTCTGGTACTGCAAGAAGGTGGCTCTATTAGCTGCATTATTGTGCCACCCTTGAGCTCTGCTTCTTGTGTAACCTGAATTTAATTGTTTCATCATTGTGGATAACGTTGCCAAGGCCCTAAGCTCCAAATTTCACTCTGTAAATTCTCTTCATTTCTCTTTCCTCCTTTAAGATGCTCCTTTGAAACATAGTTATGAGCAAGTTTTTAATTATGCTGCTGTGACATTGGGAAGGTTTCGCTGATATAAGCAGTATTATTGGAGGGAATTGTTACTTCCTGCCTGTCTTACAGTCTTGCCAAGCTGTAGTGCTTGTACTCAAAATGGTTTTAAAAGAAGTTGGTTTTCTAGCTAAGACACACTCTGGTCTTCATGAGTACATCTTTACAAAAGTAACTAAGCACAGCATATCAGTGTCACTGTCTGCAATCTGTTTGTAAAACTGTAAGAAAAAGCAACATTGTCTTTTTCAAACAAATTACAAATTATACGTACCACTATGTCTGTAAACGTGAAGCTGAAAACATCACGGATTATGATTTTACTGAACATTAATATCATTGTTTTGTTTCATATCATTTCACTTTTTGGTTATTAACATTGTTGCAAACAAGGGCAGAGGAGAAGTATTAAAGAGAATAAAAACCAAAATGTTGGGGATATTCAGCAGGTCAGGCGGCATCTGTGGCCTCACCTGGAATATTGTGCACAGTTTTTGTCCCCTTACCTAAAAAAGAATGCTATATCAATGGAGACAGTCCAAAGGAACTTCACTGGGCTAATTCCTGGAATGAAAGGGTTGTTCTACCAAGAGAAATTAGACAGGTTTTGTCTGTATTCCTTGGAGTTTGAAGAATGAGGATTGACCTTATTCAAACATATAAGATCCTAAGGGGTCTTGACAGGGTAGATGTTGAGATGTTTTCACCAATGGGAGAGTCACATATAAGAGGACATAAATACAAGCTAAGGGGCCAATCATTTAAAACTGAGGTGTGTGAAAGCTTCTTCTCTCAGAAGGTAGTGAATCTTTGGAATTCTCTGCCCCTGACGGTGGTGGAGGTCAGATCATTAGATTATATTTAATGTGGTGATAGATAAACTATTTGAAAGATCAAGGTATTAAGGTTTTATGTAGAACTGACATGGAGGAGGAATTGAGGCCAGCATAGATCAGCCATGATCATATTGAATGATGGGGCAGGCTTGAGGGACTGAATGGCCTATGCCTGCTCCTATTTTCTTGTGTTCTTATGCGAGAGAAACTGTTCAACATTATCACTGATGACCCTTCCTCAGAACAAGAAAAGGGAGAAAATCAACCTGTTATAAGTTGCAGAGAGGAGAAGGGGTAGAGAGAAGGGGTAGAGGAAGATGTCGGTGACAGAGTGGAGACATAGGTTGTCCCAGTGATACAGTTGTTTTCAGTGTTATCTAAAGAAGGAAATAAATACTTGTTGATCCTTCCTGATCTGTCTGGAGCAGTGTAAGTGGAGGAGGATCAGTCAGGGCAGTAGAGGGAGAAAAACAAAACAGCTTCCTCGAGCTGTGAGACAGAATATAGCAGTTGCTGGAAATTTGAAGCAAAAGAACATGCTCAGAATTCCCAGCAGAACAGGTAACATCTATGCAGAGAGAATACTTCATTTAAATTTACATGTGGATGATCTAACATTCGAACTCTCCAGCACAAGCAGGAAAGGTTGATTGTCTGATATTGCTGAATTCAATACTGGGCGGAATATGCTTAAACCGAAGATGAGATGTTGTTCCTCAAGTGTAGATAGGGCTTTATTGGAACAGTGTAGAAGGTGAGAGAGTATGTAAGCAGGAGAAAGGCAACTGAAAGCTCAGCATTACTGAACTAAATGGAAGTGATTTGCAGAGCAATCATCCAATTTGCATTTGGTTATCAATTGTAGAGGAAATCCCACCACGAGCACCAAATGCAATATACTTAATTGCAAAAGTGCAGTTGAATCACTGCTTCACCTGGAAGGATTGTTTAGGTTCCTGGAAAGTGGGAAGGAACTGTTACATTTCCTGTAGGTGTACGGGAAAGTCTGTGGGAAGGGAAGCTGTTGGCGGAGATTGAAAAGTGAACTAGGGAGTCATGAAGGAACTTGTCTTTCTAGTGGAAGAGGTGGCAAGTTTGGGAGGTGCTGTCAAGAAATCCTTGACAAGCTGGGGCAGAATATTTCATAGATGATATATGGCAACTATAGTGTGTCAAAGGAGAAGGGAGAAGAACAGCAAATATGCAAATTAAGCAGTCTGTTTTCTCCTAGAAAGGCAGTAGGATGAAGGCCTGTATAACTGAGAATCTTCTACAGAGGGAAAATGTAGAGATCTGTTGACACTCACCAAGCCAGCTCTAACCTTCAGCATCTTCAGAACAAGAAACCATCTAAAATACAACTGGCTGTGGACAGAACTGTAAGCACTCTCAGGTTTTTTCAACACTTTTAATGAACTGCACCAAGGATCAGCTTAGGTTGGGGAATATCCATACATCTGTTCAAACCACAGAGTCAAGAGCTGTTCCCTCATCCTTGATAACAGTTGGGCTCATTCCCTGTGAGAAGGAAATCCTGACAGCTTGACAGTGACAGTAACAGTCCAAAGTGATAGAAATTCCTGCTACGAATTCAATAAAGAAACTGAACTACCTGGAGTTTAAATAGAGATAGAAAAAGATTTCAGATCCATATATAATATAGATTATAACTTATATTTTATTTGAGTCATGCTTCTACAACAAACCAGGAATGTAATAATTGTGTTGTTTCGTTATTATTTAATATTACAGTCAATGCAAAATGTACGAAGCTAAGAGTCTAGCTTTACACAGCATTCCACAGATAAGCTTAATCATCAGGTTTTGCCCATAAATGGAGAAGACTTGAAAATTCATGGAGTGAGATTTCTAAGCAGCCACGGAAATGCTGACTGGAGCTCATCATCCCTCTATCAGATCTGATCGTTACTAAAGACTGTGAATCCAACAAAATGGCATTGAATCCAACAAAATATCTTTAAGTTTCTTATAGCTCTAATATTGATATACATGAGTAGCAGTGGCTCTTCCAATATTCTGTTATAACCGATTTTTTTTCTACTGCCATGATAGCTGATGGCTTGACACGTTATGCAAAGTACTGCAAGAGGTTACATTAACAAGCTTAAATAAATTAAATCAATGAAATTCAGTTTTCTCCCATATGACATCCAGTATGTCCTGTCTACACAAAAAGAGGACCAAAATTTGAAATTTGCATGGAGCTTTTGTTCTTTCCTGAAAATATTAACATTAATTCCTTTGTGGGATGTGGTTCAGGGCACCAGTCATCCAATCATTCTTTCAGAAAGGATCATTAGTCAAGGATAAGCCTTGAAAGTAAAACTTGAGCTATTCAGCCACGTGGAAACCACACTTGTATGTAATCACAACCTTGTACACATCACTGCAGTGACTCTGCTGGAGCTGCTCCACAATCGTCTAGGTGTGGCTTCCTGGGGAACATACCACTGGCAACAATGCTGAATAAACTGAGAGTACACGGAGGACCACTGAAATTATGGATTACTGCAAAAGATGGAGAAATACCAGACAATCACAGTCCTGATGCAGGGTGTTGACCGAAAATATTGACAATTCTTTTCCTCCCACGAATGCTACTAAGTTCTTCCAGCAGACAGTTTGTTGCTCCAGATTCCAGCAACTGCAGTGTCTTGTGTCATGGCACAATCTTTCCTAGGGCCAATTATAACATCCAAGTATCATCCCCATTCAGCTCAGATGAGAGGTCAAATGCCACATGTTCCATGCTTCAGATATTCTTCAGGAAATCCCAGCAAACTGTTGTAGAATCCTTACTGCAGAATGATTAGATTAGAGGCTTCACCAAGAACTAAGTGTGAATAAATAGGCAGAAAATGTGCAAACTTATATTTTTCTGTGAGTAGTTTATTAAATGCTTCAGGGATTTTAAATTATCATGGTGCATTGTACCAACCAAAGCAATCTAGCAAGAAGTTAACCTACAACTTAAAAGATGAAATCGGAACAACCTACTCTCATTTCTCCACTAAAACTGGTCTGAATAAAAGCTGATGATATGTAAAAGGAAATAATGACAGGGAGAGTGCAGTAGGACCTGTGTTTTGTATTAACTTTCATCTGTTTACTCATAGCAGATTCTGAAAGGTAATATGTGTGATGATGCTTCAAGATTAATTTCCAGGTTTACTGTGGGTACACCAAGATGTTTTGTTTTTTGCTCCTTTCTTGCTGTGCAATTTTATTATTTTCAAATCTGTGATGAAAATGCATGGAACACTCATCCATTTAAAAACAGAGGTATTTATAGGATTTTCTTCGAAGTTACAGCTTCAGTTTTTGAGAATTATTTTGCATTGATATTTCAGAATTTCCTTCTTGCAGGAGGAGGAAATAGCCTACTAATAGTTCAGAACACACACATTTACCTTTTAAAAACTATTTAATAGTATATTGTTGATTCATATATAGCCCTGTTGGCCATGAGGTCATTCCATTCAGGGCTGTAGACTGCGGAGTTACAACATTCCTTCCACCTGCTACCTCCATGTGTCTCCCAGTGGTCCTCTAAAGTATACTGCCCTGGAAGGTTTTGACTTGTTACATGTAAAATAGTTTATCCTGATTATTCTAATCCTTCACTATTGGTAGACTTCTAATCTAAAGAAATGATGAACTACAAACTAGACCAACTCAGCTTTCCGAAAGCATTCACCTCTCCTAGTGTTAGACCAATGTATTCCTTTATATCTCTTTCATTCTCTCTTTCCTTCTCTCTGCAGAGACAGTGTGGCCCTTATCTCCAAATCACATCATGGTTTGCCCTCTTCATTCTTCTCATGCACTTCCTCAAACAATGAGAAGGTTAACTTGTTTCTTTCCTTTCACTTCTCACAGTCTTTGTTCACCACCTGCCCATAAATTGCCGTGGAAATGTTCTCGTCTTTATTGCTTCCCTCCTCCAGCCTCCATATTGAGCCCAGAAATTCTGTTGCATGGTGGAGTTTTTGCAGTATCTGACCAAATTTTATTGAAAAACTGACTGATAACTGTGATTTCAAACTTACAGCACGGGTTGCATAATTCCAAGGTGTTCCTGGGATTGACATGCACACGGAGATCACTGGCTACATGCACTGGTGTTGGTAGTGTCACAAGATTCTCGTGCTGGTCAATAGCAAAGGCTAGTCAGGCTGAAGGCTGAGGACTGAGGCCTGCTTGGGTGATACTTATCTTCTCTGCTCTGCTGCCAGGCTGTCTGTTATTGGATAGGTGTTCCTCTAATCGGTTTGATGCCACCTCAACTCTCATAGTCATTGTCCTCGGGCCTCCTCATCATCTTTCTGGCCAGTACCCCCCACCTCACCAATCCCCAGTGTGCATGATTCCAACCTCCGATCAGTGACAGCTTCGTGGAATCATCCAGCACAGAACAGAACCCTTCAACCCCCACATCCATGCTGTTTGTTTGGCCCATCTACATCAATCCCATTTTCCCCCATTAGGTCCATATCCTTCTGTGCATTGTCTATTCAAGTGCCTGTCTAAATGCCTTTTGAATGTTGTGATTGTTTCTGATTCCACCATCTCCTCTGGCAGTGAGTTCCACCTGTCAACCACTCTCTGTATGAAAAACTTTCCCCTCAGGTCCTCTTTAAAACTCCTCCCTCTCACCTTAAACCTACACCTTCTTGTTTTTGACCCTCCTATCATGGGAAAAAAGATTCTAACTATCTACCCTACTGATGCTCCTTATAATTTAAATACTCCTATCAGATCACCCCTCACCCTCCTTCACTATAGGAAAAACAAGCCTATCGAATGTCTCCCCATAACTAAAGTCCTCCAATCCAGGCAACATCCTGGTGAATCTCCTCTGCACCCACTTCAAGGGATCCTTTGCCGGGGTGATCCCATTCTAAGTCTGGCAAACATCACTTTGGCCCAACATCCCCCCCAATCCTCTCAATATCCACCTATCCCCACTCTGTCCTTCTGCGACTGCTAGATAAAGATCACTCCCAATTTATGTACAATTGCAACCGGATCTCCCTGCAGCTCTTAAAGTGGCAAGAACTGAGTACACCAGTAATATCCATGAGGAAGAGAGGGCTTGATTCACTTGCAGACTCCCCAGTAGCATATCAGGTAGAGATGGACCTTTAATTTAAGCAGGAGCAGGCCTTGTTTTTCTTGCTCACGGAAATACTGACTCATCAGCAATATTAATTGGAGATCTAGACTTGCAGTGCTCATTGTTTCCTGACTTTTGCTACCCGTTTTATAACTGACTAAATTGCCATTGCATTGAAACTGTTGAAGGAAATTTATAACACTGTTTGCAGTCAATCATTTTCTCAGCCCTGGGAGCTCCAGACAGTGGCAGGTAATGGATATGTTCAATGGCACAAATGCTTAGCCACTGTTGCAATTGCCTTCACGTACTGCCATGTAACAGGATCTGTGTTCATTGCATAAAATATCTGCATGATAAACAAAGAAAAAAAGCTATTCCTTTCTTAAAATAAATATACATTGTGTAGTCACTATCATAATAATCACTTCTTTTGCATTTGAAATGTAAAATAGACTTTTTTAACAAGGTGCAGAATATGATCATTTTCATGAAATTTTTGTCTCCCTATTTTGTTTATTCAATGTAACTTCATAGGTAGCATTTGAATTGAACAATCTGGATTCAATTAAAATTGGTCTGGCGTTAGCAGTTGGTGGGCTAATGTTACATGCCTTACATAGTGTGCTCACTCTATAACCTTTGGAGAACTATATTATATAAAACAGAAGTGCAACGCTTTTGGGGGAATTTGTATAGTACAGCATGAGCATCTTTGCATTTCAAATAACTTTATCTTGAACTTTAACACTTAGGTAATTTTAAAATGTAAGATGAAAGGCAGTCACTCGGCAATTGACTCAAACACAAAATATGTGAGAAAGCTGAAAAGTGATTCAGATGTAGAGCAAACTATTTAATAACTTTTTTCTCCTGATAATATGCAGTATGATTCCACTCTGCTCTGCTTTAAGTGACCAGAGAAGAAATATTCTCAAATTGCAATATTTGATAAATAAAATCCTGTCACATAAGAACTGCATATCATAAATACATAGGATTAAAGGAGCCACTATGTTCCACAGCAACCACAGGAAGGTGAATTGTCAGAAAGCCAAGCATCATCCCAATCAATTAAATAAAGGACATGACTCTAGTTTCAAATCAAATGGCATTGACTTAAAGATTCCATCTTGTAAATGCATGGTGCAGAGTACAACACACATCTGGATGCCAATGCCATGATTTTCTTCCCTCATGTGTTGCGTGGGCCATGCATGAAGAAAGAGGCCTTTTGACATGTGAGGTCTATTTTATTTATGGAGGTCTGGCTTGTGGAGTCCAACACTTGGAACATCCTTCAGTACCCATTAGAGTAAAATCTTACCTCTCCTCTCAGTTGCTCATCACACACCATTTGCCCAAGCCATCTCCTTCCATTGTGACCCCGACCAACCTCACCCAATCGAAACCGTCCTGTACCTCAGTAACCAATAATGACCCAGATCTGATGAGTGAGATAGTGATACCAACCAATTGTTTCTCCTCTCTCTCTCCATCACACCCCACCACTGACAGTCCCATAACTTACAACCAGTACTATGACCTACCTGTTTTCCTCAGCTTTCCCACACTGGTGGAGTGCTTGGAAGAAAGGCCATTGCCAGTATTACTGGTGATTCAATCTAGAACACTGCTGAATGGCTTTTGCAACAGACCTGGAAAAAAAAATCTGACCCAGACTGTTCAAGTTATGGAGCTAACTGGGAAGAACACAGTTCATTCCATAGCATTATGAGTAAAAGCTGGACATTTGTGTTCACATTGACTTGAACGTGGAACCTCAGACAGATGAGTAATATACCACAATACATCTCCACCCTGTACTGTGGTTTGAAAAATGGATTGAGTAGGGTCAAAGAAACTTACAGACATTTTTGAAACAATTAATACTCTGCCCACAGGATTCCATTTTCTTGAAGGGTACTCCTTGGGTCAGATCTTTACTTCAAATTCCAGGGAATGGAAGTTTGCAAATATTGTTGAATACCCTACAAAAAAAAGAGTTAAATGTTATGCAATAATATGGTAGATAATGAATTATACAGTTTCATGTACCTTCTACTCAAAGTATTTATAGATTTTACTGAACATTTCAATAACTTGTATTGTGCCAGACTAAAACCATCTATAAAACACTCATTACAACTGCCAACTATTGATGTAATGCAAATTTTTTTCACATAAAACTTTCCATAAATTGAACATCATCACTTGTTAGGAAAATTATGGAAACACTGAGGAGGTCAGGCAGCATCTGTGGTGAGAGAAACAGAGCTAACGTTTCAGGTCAATAACAAAGGGTCTTTTTACTTTGGAATTTTACATTGAATCTAGACCAGATTGACAGTATGACATGCAATTTACATGTTTTTAAAATTTTTTAAAAAATTTTATTTACAGCGTGGTAACAGGCCCTTCTGGCCCAACGAGTCTGTGCCGCCCATTTTAAACCCATATTAACCTACCCATATGTCTTTGGAATGTGGGAGGAAACCGGAGCACCCAGAGGAAACCCAAGCAGACATGGGAGAACGTACAAACTCCTTACAGACAGTGATGGGAATCGAACTCCGATCACTGGCACTGTAATAACGTCGCGCTAACCACTACGCTACCATGCCGCCCTACCATGTCTTAGAAATCCCAACAATAAACACCTTTGGCAATTTTAATTTGCTTCACAGGCCGCAATTTGGAAATTCAACACATCTGGCATTATGTTTTTAGTATTGTTCAGAAAGACCAAAGCACCAGTGGTGCAAAATGGGACTGGTGAATCAACACACTCTACAGAGATTGGAGGAAGAGGGGCATTTTTGCAATAATGTCAGTAAACCCTCTTCTTCTAACCAATCCAGGATTTTCTAAGGGAACGGGAATGAATAACAAATTTTCAGTCTTAGCTTCACTGTAGCACTCTGCTACTGAGCAGAATGATGGAAACACTGAAGTTCTCAAATATCTTTAACACCCTGTTGGCCATATCTTCAGAGATGCAGTCAGACACAGTATCCAGTTCCATTTGTAAAGTTCACTTGGATACTGGGCAGGACCAGTGTGTCCATCTTTCCCCAAGCTGCTGATAGTGTTATAGATTATATCACTAAATTAAACAAGAGCTTTGATATATTCAAGCAATGCAAATGCCTAAGAAACTGCCATATAAACATCGATAAAGTAATCCTATTCCTATAAGTGCAAAACTACAATAATGTCAGAATCACTACTTAGAACATAATCTAAGAAATAGAAGCAGGAGTAGTCTAGCTGGGTCCTAATGTCTAGTCTGTCATTCAATCATTTCCCACCCTGTACATTAGCTTCACTTTCCGGACTAACCCTTATTCCCTATCTCCCTTAATATCTAAAATTCTATCAATCTCTGTCTCAAACATACTCAGCAACTGAGGCTCCAAGCCTTCTTAGGTTGAGAATTCCAAAGGTTCACTATCCTTAGTCTGGAATGGCCAATCCTTTCTTTCAGAAGTGTGACCCCTGATTCTGGTCACACCAACCAGGGGAAACATCATCCACATATCTACCAGGTCAAACCCCATAAGAATTTTACATGTTTCAATGAGTTCAGATCTCATTCTTCTAAACATGGAAAAGTGTCTCTGCCATTTCCTGCACCTGCTCTCAGTCCCACCCCTCCCAGACCCAACAGGGATAGGGTCCCCTTTGTCCTCACATTTCATCCTACCAGTCTACGTATCCAATATATCATTCTCCGCCGCTTCCACCACTACCACTACCAAGCATATCTTCCCCTCCCCACTCCCTTCTGCCTTTTGCAGGGACCACTTTCTCCACAAATCCCTAGTTCACTCCTCCCCACCCTCCCCACCTATCCCGCTACTACCCCGGGGACTTTCCACTGCCCCTGCTATAGCTGCAACACCTGCCCCTACACCACCTCCACCTCCTCTATTCAGAGACCCAAGCAGTCCTTTCAGGTGAGACAGAGATTCACCTGCGCCTCCCTTAATCGCTTTCTGAACGCTCTGCTCTCCACTCCCTCCGCACCAACCCTGACATTGTCATCAAACCATCCAAAAAAGGTGGTGCCATGGTAGTCTGGCGTACTGACCTCCACCTTGCAAAGGCCAGACGCCAACTCTCGGACACTTCCTCCTACCTACCCCTGAACCATGACCCCACCAAGGACCACCAGGATGTTATCTCCCGCACCATCACTGACCTCATCACCTGAGGAGATCTCCCCCCCCCCCCCACAGCTACCAGCATGATAGTCCCACAACCTAGGACTGCCCACTTCTATCTCCTCCCCAAAATCCACAAGAAGGACTGCCCTGGCAGACTTATTGTCTCTGCATGCTCTTGCCCCACAGAGCTCATATCCTCATACCTGGACACTATCTTGTCCCCCTGGTCCAATCCCTTCCCAGCTGCATCCTTGACACATCACACCCTCTCCAACTCTTCCATAGCTTTAAGTTCTCCAGTATGTACAACCTCACCTTCACCATGGACATCCAGTCCCTAAATACCTCCATTCCCCATCATGACGGCCTCACCTCCTTCCGCTTCTTTCTTGACCAGAGACAGAACCAGTCCCGTTCCATTAACACTCTCCTCTGCCTGGCTGAACTTGTGGTCACTCCAAACAACTTCACTTTTGATTCCTCTCACTTTCTACAAACCAAGGGTGTAGCTATGGGCACTCATGTGGGCCCCAGCTATGCCCGCCTTTTCGTTGTCTACGTTGAACAGTCTCTGTTCCAAGCCTACTTCGGCCCCATTCTGCAACTCTTTCTCCGCTATATCGCCTCTTGTACTCATGCGGAACTCGACAGTTTCATAAATTTCGCTACAGATTTTCACCCTGCTCTCCAGTTCAGTTGGACTATCTCTGACACCTCTCTCTCTTTCCTCGACCTTTCCATCTCCATCTCCATCTCCAGAGATTCCTTATCCACTGACATCTTCTACAAACCCACTGATGCCCATAGCTACCTCGATTACAGCTCCTCCCACCCTGTCTCTTGCAAGGACGCTATCCCTTTTTCTCAGTTTCTCCGCCTCTGCTGCATCTGCCCCCATGATGAGGCTTTCCACTCCAGGACATCCGAGATGTCCATCTTCTCTTCTAACTGGGGCTTCCCCCCCGACTGTGGTCAAGAGAGCTTGCACCCGTATCTTTGCCACTTCCTGCACCTCAGCTCTCACTCCCACCCCTCCCAGACCCAACAAGGATAGGGTCCCCTTTGTCCTCATGTTTCATCCTACCAGCCTATGTATCAAACACACCATTCTCCAGCACTTCCGCCATTTCCAACAGGACCCCACCACCAAGCATATCTTCCCCTCCCCACCCCTTTCTGCCTTTCGCAAGGATCGCTCTCTCCATAACTCCCTAGTTCATTCCTCCCCCTACCCAACTCCCTCCCACCCTGGGAGCTTTCCACTGCCGCACCATAGGTGCAACACCTGCCCCTGGACCATCTCCATCACCTCCATCCAGGGACCCAAACAGTCCTTTCAGGTGAGGCAGACATTCACCTGTACCTCCCTTAATATCATCTACTGCATTCGGTGCTCCAAGTGTGGCCTCTTCTACATTGGCGAGACCAAACGGGGACTAGGTGACCATTTCGCAAAACACCTGCGTTCTGTCTGCAACCGAGATCTGCATCTCCCTGTTGCCACTCACTTCAACTCCCCCTCCCACACTCTCACTGATATGTCAGTCCTCGGCCTCCTCCACTGCCAGGAGAATTCCAAACACAAACTGGAGGAACAGCACCTCATTTTCCATCTTGGAACCTTGCAGCCTAACAGCATGAACATTGAATTCTCCCACTTTAAGTAATCCCCCTCCCCCCTTCCCTGCAATTCCTCCCCCCCCGCCATGGTTCTTCTCTTCTTCCCTTTCCCAGCCTGTCTCTCTTTTTTCTACCTCTTTTTTTGTTTCACCTTTCACCCATCTCCCAGTGGATCTGCTCCTCCCCTGCACCTGCCTATCACTATCCCTTACCTGCGTCTACCTATCACCACCTTGTGCCCACTCCGCCTCCCCTCTTGTGTCCACCTATCACTGCTTTGCTTTTCCCTCCTATATATTGGGCTTCCCCTTTTCCTATCTTCAGTTCTGAAGAAGGGTCCTGACTCGAAACGTTGACCACCTGCTTTTCTCCACGGATGTTGCCTGGCCTGCTGAGTTCCTCCAGCATCATTGTGTTTTTCATCATGGAAAAGTATAGACCCATTTTGCTTAATCACTGCTCATCTGACAAGTCGTCAACCCAAGAATGAGTCTGGTGAATGTTATCATAAGTACATTCTTCCTTGGGAGAGACACCAGACCTGTATACAATATTCCAGGTGGTCTCAAGCTAGGAAGTTTCAGAGAGCAATCTTTTAAAATCAATTTCTTACATACTCACTCAGGGTGCAAAGCAGAAGAATCCCTTGGAAATGCCACATTTCCAGAATCTGCAGTTTCTTCATTTTCATTTAGTGGGATTTAGCTCACTTGCTGAAGGGGGAAACAAATGACACACTGGTTACATTACAAAGTGGGTGCTGGGGGGTGCGGTGGGGTACCAGCCAAATGCAATGTTTAACATGCAGCTTGTTTTTCTTAAAAGGGAGTAGTAACTTGAAATGGAGGACCACTGACTCACTACTTTCAGTGCTAATTGAGTTATAATAATCAAATTACAATAACTAGCAAACAATGGCTAGTGTTGATTCTGATGGGGAAACTCCTGTCAAAACATTGACTTCTTGGAAGACAAGACTATAATGGACCAGGGTGAGCTTTTCAGCATGATGTGATATGTTTGGTTTCTCTCCACTTTTAGTGCTTGTGGACGAGGGCAAGATACGCCAGACTGGGTAAAGGAAGAGCAAGGGTGACAGTATTGATGGTAGCAGTTAGGCTTGCAGAGTGATTAGATTATAAGGATAGAGGGAGCAATTAAAATGAAGGCCTCCTCAATTAACTGGCCTTCGAGAGTCTAGTCACCTAAGGCTATAGACAGTCGATGTTACTCCTGCCCTTCATGATGCTCTTCCTCATATTATTCTTGCTGCCTCCCTTGGCAATCAGGTGATAGTGAGGGATCGTCCCACCTACAAGGTACTGAAGCTATCAACAAACTTATCCCAGACTCCTCTGCAGCACTCCCCCTGAACAGTCCAGGTAGTACTAGCACTGCACGAGCAAACTAATTGCCTGCATTATACCACCAGTTGTAGAATGGATCACGCTGTATGCTGATATCTCAATGTCTCCATGGCCCCTGCCAGGAACCATGAGTCATCTCTGGAAGGTGTGGGACACGTGTTCTCTGTGGATTCCCAACATCCATTGAACTCCCTTTGCAAGGTATGTGGATAAGCACACAAGGACATCACGTCAAGGCGGAAAAGGCTGGAAACACTCAGCAGCTCAGGCAGCATCTGTGGAGATAGAAACAGAATTAACATGTTAGGCAGACCTAATCTTCACCGTATGTAAGCTGGATATTGAGGATGTAGATTCATTCTCTATTCAGAGAGATGTCAGCCTGATGCCAGCACTCAAGTAAAGGCAAATTGAATTTATGGCACCTTGGGACCAGCGATACAGATCTAACTTTATCCACATGGGAGAAGATTTAGCTGTCCCTCTTGGTGTGGAGCTCCTCAGTGACTGTCCTGACACAATGCAGAACAACAAATAGTGAGATAAAAACAGAAAATGCTAGAAACACTCAGAGGTCAGGCAGCATCTGCAGAAAGAGAAACATAGTAAATATTTCAGGTTGAAGACCCTTCAACAGAATAACAAAATGTCTCCAACTTGGCCTGTTAGTTCTTCCAGCTTCTTCTGTTTTTATTTCAGATTTTCAGCATCTGCAGTTTTTTTTTATTTTCTAGTACTGAGGTAGCGTTGATATCACCTCATGCAGCCTAGGAGGAGCCTATGTCATTTAAACATAAGAATATAAGCAAGTAGGAACACAAGTAGGCCACTCAGCCCCTCAAACCTGCCCTGCCATTCAACTTGATCTGCCCAGGCCTTGCCTCCTCTTCTGTGCCAGTTCCTCATAGCCCTCATTCCCTCACCTTTTAAAAATTTATCAGGTTCCTTCCAAAGACCCCCAGTGATCTCAATCCAAAAGTGTCTGGGGCAGAGAATTCTGGAGATTTACCACCCTCTGCGAGAAGAAGGTCCTCAGTTTTAAATGACTGGCCCCTAATCTCATAACTGTGCCTCTTTTTTTGAGATTCTCCCACAAGTTGACATCTGCCCTGTCATACCCCTCATGATCTTACATGTTTCAATAAGATCACCCCTCATTCTTCATAAAAGAACAGGGTGTCAAATGACTTTGACAGGCATTGACAATTTTCTCCATGCCATAGTATGAGACTCAACTTGTATTTACACCGGACGCTAGCCAACTTTGTAATGAAGCTTCATCTGATACATTGTTCCACAGTGATGAAATGCCCCCCAAAATCTCCCTCTGTGAAAGCTGGTTTGCTCTTTTTTGTCTTGTTTGCTGCTTCCCCATCTAAAGCCCCAAAGCCATCCCCACAAGGTCAACCATAACCCTAGTAAACCTGGTGCACTCGGTTTGGTGGACTGCAGACTTCCAGCAATGGAGGGAGTGAGGATCTGTCTGGATGATTAGGTGGCTATTTCTCAATCGGGCCACCTGAGGAAAAGTATGGTCTTAGTGTCACACCACGGGTACACCACGAAGGACGAAAAGAAAACACTTGGGCTTGGAGAGCTGTTTGAGCAATATTAAGTAATTAATATAAAAGAGAAATCAACACATTAATTAAATTGTGAGAAGCGTGACAAGGGAATTTAAGTCAGTGAAAGGAAAACTTAGGACCAGTATCAAGACATTCTTCAACTAAGGTATGTTTGTAATGTTTGGAGATCATTTTGACCAATTTTTTAATAGATTATAAATCATGATTTCCACTTTAAAATGGATCTACTGACTGACCAGGCAGGCACTTTGCTCGCAGTAATAATCTCTGCTAGGTGTGGCAGCAGACTAAATGTTGGATTTAACAGGGCTGCAAGTCTACTGACATCATTTCAAACTCCTTCACTTTACCATAAATGTTGATTTTGGCTAGCTAAAATTGACCCTAATATGTCTGGAATGAATCATTTTACTTCCACATATTAACTTGATTTCAGCTCTTATTAGAGGGCACATGAAAGTAAAATTGAGTGTTTGTAAATCAATCCCAGCATTTCTTAAGAGAGCATTTCTTAAGACACTGGGAAAAACTCCCAGCCCTCTCAGTCTTTCCGTGAGCAGTCCCACAAATAGTTTATCCAGTTGAAAGTGGGTGGGGGAGCCGGGGGGGCGCGGGGGGGGGGGGCGGTGGGGGAGGGGGTAAATTGTTGTGGTTGTTTTCCTTATATGAATAGCAAGCAAATGAATGGGAATCTGATGACGACAGGAAGAATGGACGTTCACAAAATGTTTCTGCTGCAGACAGAATCAATTATAAAATATTACAGCTGCATAAAGCACTCCACATTGTTTCAGTACATATGAATTAGTGATTGCTTTGAATCTTGCCTGCATTTTCTCATTGTAAATTTCACCTTGCATAAAATCTCCAATTGCAAGTGACAAAAAAGTATTAAAAATGAGCTTCTACATAAATCTAAAAAAAATTAAACTTCCCTTTGATTCCCCTATGTGTTTAGTATTATATGTTATGCTGCATTAAAGAATGATTTTTCTTTAGCTTTGCATAAGCATACAATGGTTCCAAATACCTATCTGTTTCAGTTCTGTATATTGCTTGAACATCCAAATCACCTTATAAAATTTTCTTCCAGACACTGCTTTAGATGTGCCATCACATTTAATATGAGATTGCTTAAGACTTCACTTCAAAAAAAATCCATTAATACTGTGTATTGTTGTTAAACTAACAGTACAGTTGCTACAGTGGTTTAGTGAGATAGAGCCCTACTCTGCTTCAAGTGAGGGGGATGAGCTTTTACTGTAGACGTGTCAGTGATCCACATCACAGACTTTGTTTCCTTTCCTCCAGTTTTCCATTGTTATGAGTCAACATCATGGAGTGAGCCTGCACATTCAGTGAGGCCCCACAGGCTTGGCACTGGAATTGAGCGCTGTACGTTCAGTGCAATGTAGCAAAGATTCAGGAAGAAGTACTACAAAAAAAATTTTCCTTGAGAACCGTTAAAATAACAGCAGCTTAACCCATCGTACCTTTTTCTCGGCTATCCTGTGCAGATTTTTTGTTTTCCATTTACTTTCTATACAATCTATAGATACATATAGCACAGTAACGCAGATTACCTTTGTGTGAAAAGACATTTTATCTGTAGTTGCTTGGAATTTGGTAATGTTTTCCACAACATTTCTCTCAGTGAAATACCCTGGGGTGTTTTTGTTTTCACAATGGTCTGAGAGTTCTGAGTCAGAGCTGTCTTTTTGGTATGTATGTGTCTGGTTTCAGCAGTAAAATGTTTAAAATGGAGTTATGGATGGTGGAAAATGCTCCAAAACAGGGCTTTTCTGTGTGTACCCAACTAACTTCACCAATGTAAATTCTGGATATGGATAACTGAAATCAAAAGTGCTTTATTTTGTTTTTAATTTGTCAGTCATTAACTTAATCTTCATAGTTGTACTTATTCCCATTGCTACAATATGCATTTATATTCAATTATCTTTCTCAGAATAAGATACGGTTACAGAATGAAATTTGCATCTATAGTACAGTCCTGTTCAAAAAAGATTCCTATTTCTGGGACATGTGGTTACATTGAAGCTCAAGATAATTTGATACAAATGCTTAATTTGAATGTCTGGACGTTCTTTTAGACTAAGCTGTCAGTCTTTTATATTATTGCTTTCATAATCAATCATAATCATGACATAAAAATGCCTTTAACTGAAATAAAATTAAAGAAAAGCATCAAATTATTCATAAGTTGCAGAAACAACCTATTTTGGAAATCTCTGCATAGATGTTTCATATTTGACATGGGAGTACAGACTGAGGATCACATTTTCCTTTATGAAAATGTACATGTGAGGATGTAATTGAGGCTGGCTGACAAAATGAAGTAATGGGTGTCTCTGCCGTTTTTATGGTCATCCTGGTTGCTTCACCCATCTGAAAATGCATTGCTGGACTTCTATGAGAGGAAAAAAGTGCCATTTAAGAACATTTATTTTGCATGCATTGATAATAATCTCCACCTTATTCCACAACAAAAAGGAAATTTTAGCTGAATCATTAGGAGCAAAGAGAATGGAATTTGTTAACTAACATGCAGACTCTGCCTTAAGCCAAATGAAAAAGAGAAAGAGCTTTATAATGGCAACTTACACAAATAAAAGGTGACATAATCTGAACGTGACCAAAAATTACAGGTAGATTATTAGGAAATGTTATTGTGAAATTCAATGTACATCACAGTGGTTCCCATTGATATTGGATTAACTATAGGTTCAGTATATTGAATGTCTGGTATCATAGCTTCAGTGATGCCATGATACAAGGCCAATATTGAACAGAACATAAGCGAGATTGAATGCAAGAGCATGAACTCAGTTCCACAATAAATCATAGCATCGTTATAATGTTTATAATGCTAGCTTCCTAGGAACATCTGCACACGGTTCAATTTATCGTCTTTTGTTATATGGGAATCATAGTCGTTTGACAATAGATGACTTCCCATCGGCAAAAGTCAGTGCTCTGTGTAGTTCCCTTCACTCAAGGAAAGAGGATTTGTACTTTGCTTTGGGCATATAATCAAGACTTTGCACAAGAGGCAAATGACAATGCAATTCTATGAAGTTTAAGCATAATTTATTAAAATTCAAAATATTCTGTTTTGTTCAAAAATGCTTGAAAAGTGCTTTGAACAATTTTCCTTTATGGTTGTCTAAGATGGAGATTATTATCAACACATAGCACATATTTAGCGTCTCTATATCTTGTGTGCTGTTGCTCCCAGAGCTCCATTTTCAAATTATATTTGATGGCTCAAATCTGTGACTTAGATTTTATTTATTTCCGGACTACGTCCCAGGTACAATGTGTAATTTCTGCACAGAAGATAATGCACTAATTAGTTACGCAGTGCAATAATTGCAAGTGCAAATTCTGTATCTTTAACATTATAGTCCCTTAATCATTCTCGGTATAATATAACACTATATTTTAAAAGATATTTTGTATCTTTAAACAATAATTCTTTTGAAATAGAATGATACTCCATAGAACAGACAGCAATTTAGTTAAAAACATGATGATGCTGGAGGAACTCAGCAGGCCAGGCAGCATCTGTGGAGAAAAGCAGGCCGTGAACGTTTCGGGTCAGGACCCTTCTTCAGGAATGAAGACAGAAAAAGGGGAAGCCCAATATATAGGAGGGAAAAGCAGAGCAGTGATAGGTGGACACAAGAGGGGAGGCGGAGTGGGCACAAGGTGGTGATAAGTAGATGCAGGTAAGAGATAGTGATGGGCAGATGCGGGGGGGGGGGGTGGGTAGAGCAGATCCACCAGGGGAAAGGTCAAAGGTAAGGAGAGAGAAGAAAAAAAAAGAGTAGAAATAAAGAGACAAGGAATGGAAAAAAGAGAAGAAGCATGGTGGGGTGGGGGGGGGGGGGAAGGGGTTGGAGGTAACCAAAGCTGGGAGAATTACCTAAAGTGAGAGAGGGGAGTTTTAAAGGGGATCTATGGGCCAAGTTTTTTTACGTAGAGAGTGGTTGATATCTGGAAAGCACTGCCGCTGGAGATGGCAAATTCAGGAGGTGGCAAAATCAGGAGGTGGCAAAATCAGATTCAATCACTATGTCTATGAAGCATTTAGACAGACAAGTAAATAGGCATTGAAGGATAAGGTCTTAGTGCAAGCAAGTAGGATTAGTGTAGATAGACAAAAAGGTCGGCATGGACATGGTGAGCTGAAGACCCAGTTTCTTTGCTGTATGACTCTATGACTCTAAACCTAAGGATGTGGATTCCAGTCATCTATTGCACATTGATACATGTTCCTGTGCATGTCTGGGCTCTTCCATGCATCAGTGTGTAAGATGCACAGAGGACCTGAAAAGAAAATCACAATTCCTGCATTATTCCCTGATCCTCAATAGAACTTTAATTTTCATTGAAACTAACAATGTGGTGTATGAAAACGTGATCCAATTTCTAGGCTGTAGCGGTAGCTACTGCGATGTAAAAACAAGACGCTAGTCGAAGGATTTCCAAACAAGAACTGGTTTATTTTCCCGCCTTGTGTGGGCCTTTTAAGAGAGACTGTTCCCGCCCAATCCAAACGGCAATGACGTATATGCTACGTCATCACGTCTTTCCCGCGCGGGTTCTCCCCGTCGCTCGGGGAAGACGAAGGCCCGCCGCCATCTTGGGCCTCGCCACTCCGACAATGTGCGACCCGACTGCCGAGCCGGTTCGCTTGCCCGGACGGTGAGTCGCTACACAACCCTCCCCCAGAACCGGCGATACAGTCCCCAAGGTCCGCGGGCTGTGTCAGCTGCTGCTTAGGAGGTCGGCCTCTGCGTCACGGTGTTGAAACCTCGACCGGTTGTTGCAGATCTAGATGGGCCGGTTTGAGGCAGTCCGTCGTGAAGACCTGTTCCCTGCCCCCAACGTCCAAAATAAAGGTGGATCCATTATTCCTGATGACCCAGAATGGTCCCTCGTATGGTCATTGCAACGGTGCCCGAGGTGTGCCCCTGCGAACGAAAACAAACTTACAGTCTCGTAGTTCTTTGGGCTGACAGGATGGGGCTTGACCATGTCGCGAGGTGGGAATCGGGGCCAAGTTGCCGAGCTTCTCGCGCAGTCTCTGCAGGGCTGCCGGGGGTTGTTCCCTTTGGTCCTGAAGGGCAGGTATGAAATCCCCTGGGACAACGAGGGGTGCCCCGTACACAAGTTCAGCTGATGAAGCGCTGAGGTCTTCCTTGGGGACAGTGCGTATGCTGAGCAGGACCCAAGGTAATTCGTCGACCCAGTTAGGACCCTTCAGGCGGGCCATCAAGGCTGATTTCAGATGGCGGTGAAAACGTTCCACTAACCCGTTTGATTGAGGATGGTAGGCCGTGGTGGTGTGCAGCTGTGTTCCCAACATGTTCGCTAATGCAGACCAGAGGCTGGAGGTGAATTGGGTGCCTCTGTCTGAAGTGATGTGGGTTGGAACACCAAAATGTGAGACCCAAGTTGTGAAAGGCGCCCGGGCGCAGGAATCAGTCGTGATGTCAGATAGGGGGGTTGCCTCTGGCCACCTCGTGAACCGGTCCACGATGATAAGGAGGTACTGGGCTCCTCTTGAAACTGGCAGAGGGCCCACGAGGTCGACGTGGATGTGGTCGAACCTTCTACGGGTAGGCTTGAACTGCTGTGGCGGGACTTTGGTGTGTCGTTGGATTTTCGATGTCTGGCAGTGCGGAAAAGTCCTGGCCCACTCACTGACCTGTTTGCTCAGGCCATGCCAGACAAACTTGCTGGCGACTAGTCGGACAGTTGATCTGATGGACTGGTGCACCAACCCATGTACCGAGTCGAAAACGCGTCTCCGCCAGGCTGCAGGGACTATAGGGCGGGGCTGACCTTTTGCGATGTTGCAAAGAAGGGTCTGCTAACCTGAACCAACCAAGAAATCCTGGAGCTGCAGGCCCGAGACTGCAGTTCCGTAGCTGGGCAGCTCGTCGTCGGCTTGCTGTGCGTCAGCTAGGGCCGTGTAATTGACACCCAAGGACAGGTTGTGGATGGTCGGTCTGGAAAGTGCATCAGCAACGACATTGTCCCTTCCGGAGACATGTTGGATATCCGTTGTGAATTCGGAAATGTAGGACAAATGTCGCTGTTGACGAGCTGACCAAGGATCGGAGACTTTGGAGAAGGCAAAGGACAAAAGCTTATGATCAGTGAAAGCGGTGAAAGGCCTGCCTTCTAGAAAGTACCGAAAATGCCGGACCACCAGATACGGTGCTAGAAGTTCCCGATCAAAAGTGCTGTATTTCATTTCGGGTGGTCTGAGGTGCTTGCTGAAAAATGCCAAGGGTTGCCAACGGCCTTCGATTAGTTGTTCTAGTACCCCACCAACCGCGGTGTTGGATGCATCCACCATGAGGGCGGTTGGGACGTCTGTCCTAGGGTGTACAAGCATTGTGGCATCAGCCAGGGCGTCCTTGGCCTTAACGAAGGCAGCCGCAGCCTCGTTGTTCCAGGCGATGTCCTTGCCCTTACCAGCCATCAGCGAGAACAAAGGGCGCATGATACGGGCTGCTGCAGGGATGAACCGATGGTAAAAGTTGACCATCCCAAGGAATTCCTGTAGGCCTTTGACTGTGTTGGGGCAGGCAAAATGGCGGATAGTGTCTACCGTGGCGGGCAGGGGTGTTGCCCCGTGGCTGGTGATTTTGTGGCCGAGGAAATCGATAGAGTCAAGTCCGAATTGGCACTTGGACGGGTTGATCGTGAGGCCGAAATCACGGAGACGGGAATACAGCTGGCGGAGGTGGGAAAGGTGTTCTTGGCGGTCACAGCTGGCGATTAGTATCTAAGTAAATGAACACGAAGTCCAGGTCTCGGCCTACCATGTCCATCAGTCGCTGGAAGGTCTGCGCGGCGTTCTTAAGGCCGAATGGCATTCGAAGGAATTCGAAAAGGCCGAATGGGGTGATAATTGCAGTTTTGGGGACGTCATCCAGATGGACCAGGATTTGGTGGTATCCCCGAATGAGGTCCACTTTGGAAAAGATGCAGGCCTCATGTAGGTTTGCTGCGAAGTCCTGGATGTGAGGGATGGGATAGCGGTCTGGGGTGGTGGCGTCATTCAGCCTGCGGTAGTCGCCGCAGGGCCTCCACCCGCCGCTGGCTTTGGAGACCATGTGCAGGGGGGAGGCCCAGGGGCTGTCTGACCTGCGAACAATCCCCAGCTCCTCCATGCGATGGAACTCTTCCTTTGCCAGGCAGAGCTTGTCTGGAGATAGTCGTCATGCTCGGGCATGAAAGGGTGGCTCTGTAGTAATGATGTGGTGTCGCACCCCGTGTTTGGGCCCAGAATTTGTAAACGAGGTGCCAGAACTGATGGGAATTCGGCTAGGAGCTTGGTGAACTCATCGCCAGAAAGGGAAATGGAGTCCAGGCGCGGGGCTGGTAGGCTGGTTTCCCCCAGGGGATAGGTCTGGAAAGTTCTAGAGTGGACTAACCGCTTCCCTCGCAGGTCGACTAACAGGTTGTGGGCCCGAAGGAAATTGGCTCCTAGGAGTGGTCGGGCGACGGTGGCAAAGGTAAAGGTCCAGGTAAAATGGCTGCCGCCAAATTGTAATTGAAGTGTACGGGTATCGAAAGACCTTATCGTTGTGCCATTGGCGGCATTGAGTACAGGACCTGGTTGCCTGTTACGAGTGTCGCGGCCGGTCGGGGGCAAAATACTGACCTCTGCTCCCGTATTGACGAGGAAATGCTGCCCAGATTGCTTGTCCTGAACGAATAGGAGGCTTTGTCGGCGGCCAGCCGCTGTAGCCCTCAGCGGCAGCTGGCCCTGGTGTTTCCCTGAAACTTGCAGGGTGGGCGGCATCGACGGGCCTCCGCGTCCCACTTCTGATGGTAGAAACACAGCTGGTCGCCAGTGTCGTCGTCTGTGTTTGTGGGGTGTGGTCGCTCGGTTGCTGGGACTGGTCGAGGCGGGCGTTGGGCTTGCGGCCTGGTGATTTGGCCGATGGACGAACCGCTCTTGCGTTTGGCCTTCCACATGACATCTGCCCGGGTGGCTACCTCATGGGGGTTGCTGAAGTCGGCGTCGGCTAACAGCAGGTGGATGTCATCGGGTAGCTGTTTGAAGAAGGCTTGTTCGAACATCAGGTATGGCTTGTGTCCCTCGGCCAATGCCAGCATCTCATTCATTAGGGCGGATGGGGATCTGTCCCCCAGGCTGTCTAGGTGAAGCAGGCGGGCGGTGCGCTCATGACGGGAGAGGCCGAAGGTCCGAATCAGAAGGTCTTTGAAAGCCGGGTACTTATCTTCCTCCGGAGGAGACTGGATGAAGTCTCCGACCTGGGCGGCTGTCTCCTGGTCCAGAGAACTGACCACATGGTAGTACTTTGTGGAGTCGGAAGTGATCTGCCGAAGGTGGAATTGCACTTCGGCCTGGTCAAACCAGACACTGGGACGAAGTGTCCAAAAGGTGGGCAGCTTGAGTGCCACTGCGTTGGCTGCTGCGTTGTCGTCCATTGTGCGGGTCCAAAATCCGTTTGAACTGTTGGGGTCACCAATGTAGCGGTAGCTACTGTGATGTAAAAACAAGACGCTAGTCGAAGGGTTTCCAAACAAGAACTGGTTTATTTTCCCACCTTGTGCGGGCCTTTTAAGAGAGACTGTTCCCGCCCAATCCAAACGGCAATGACGTATATGCTACGTCATCAAGTCTTTCCCGTGCGCAGGTTCTCCCCATCGCTCGGGGAAGACGAAGGCCCGCTGCCATCTTGGGCCTCGCCACTCCGACGATGCGCGACCTGACTGCCGAGCTGGTTTGCTTGCCCGGACGGTGAGTCGCTATAAGGCATTCAAATATCCACCGGGTTGTGGAAAATCAATCCTATTCCCAATGCTATGCAAGGTAAGTTATGAACATTTAAAACACGTCCTTTTGGGCCCAGGTCCTCTTCTTGTTGCCTAACTGTCCTTCCCACTCACACCGTCAGATAACTGCCAATGAGATCATTGGATACCAAACTGTATATTTAAAATAGGTGATGTTGTCTAATGAGAGGAAATAGAATTAATTGGAGAGATTCCCCCAAAAGTTGGCAGAACACAATGGTCCAATTGGTATCCTTCTTTGCTATATCTTTGTACCCCTGTCCTTACTGTCTGCTGAGCAGCACGGGTTAAAATTGAAGATGAGGGGATGGAATCAGTTGTCAATGAGCAAATTTTAAAGCACATTGTAACTGTCCTTTTGTCTAGATTCCACCAAGTGGGCTGAGACAAAATTAGCGTTTAATATATTAAACATTTTGTGACTAACCCCTGATATTGAACAAAGTCCTACAGAAACTACCGGTGAGTCTGTGGCTACTAATAATTCGGGTTACTGAATATCAGAAAGGAAGGGAAAGGGAAATCAAATAAACTAGTAACAGAGGCTGAATAATGGTCAGAATCCAGAGGCTTGACATGAAAATGGAAAGGATGGGGAAGGACTGGTCAGGAAGAAGTTGGGAGGGTGTAGCTTGGAAAGACCAAAAGTAAATGGAAAATGGCAGGGATGTAATTGGAAAGGTTGGGCATGGAACATTAGAAAAACAGGTGACTGGAGAGGCAAGACAAAGGCTGACAGAGGATAACACAGAAAAGAGAGGGAGGATAAGAGTAGCAGGAGAGAGAGATGGAAATCTGAGGGGCCTTTAGGGCAGGTGGTTTAAGAGTATCCAGACATGGCAGAGTGGATGAAGATTGTTGGCCAATCCCAGGATTGAATTATCAGTAATTCTGGAGAAGCTTGAGGATAGCATTTGAAAAAAATTGTTGGAAGCTTTACTCGGGCTTATGTTGATCTTTGATTGTGACCTAGCTTAACATGATACAATAAAAACAAGCTGATAAAAAGAAACTCAGATAAGGTATAAAATTCCATTTAGAGTTTTCTATTTTTCTATTTTTCTCACTTTACTGATTTCTTGATCCTTGAGCAAAAAGGGACTATGCTGCAGAAATATTTCATGAACCCATTGATCACAACTTCAACTCTGAGTGAAAGATGAGACAATGTCTCTTTTGCTGATTAACTAACATCTCACTAACAAAATCACAAAACCAGACAGTTTAGAAGTGAATGTATCCTGAAGAAGGAATCTTCATTAGCAAATTGTTAATTAAGGAAAAGCAAAACCATTTTCATAGCTTCAAACTAATGAGTGCCTTTCACCAATTCATGCTTGTCGTAAACATCACAGCATGGTAGCACATTGTTCTTGCTGGTGTATATTTGCTCAGTATGAAAAGTGACAGAACAAAGTTGGATCAGGAGGATTCTTGAAGGTATGAGACTTGACAAATGCAGTGAAGGAAAAGGATTATTGAACTGATTGAATTAGATGAACAAAAAGCACAAAGTGAGAACAGAATTAAATCAGTTTATTTTTTGAGAAGACTTAGACTCAATGACAAATAATAATAAACAGAGAACAAGGAACAGACTGAAAGTGGAAAGGCTGACAGAAACAGAAAGAGTGGACTGATAAAACAAGTGAGAACATTTTTAAGTGAGCCTGTGAGGCAGATGTCTGCCAAGATAAGAAGTAGATTTGGTGGTATTCGGCAGATGGTTTCTAAGAAATATTTTCCTACACTGCTACAGTAAAGATAGACTCCAAAGACTTTATCTGCAACTGATAAAATCCACAGAATGACTGAGTTACCAGGCATTATTTGGATAAGAATTGATCCCAATGCAAGTTAATCAAGGAAAGAAAATAAAAATCAGTGATTAACATCAGAGAACTGTATGAAGGGACCAATGAGTAGCAATTATGAATGGGGTTATAGGATTGTCAAAGAATTGTATTTAATTTGCAGCATTTTTCAGTAAATGAAACTGTTTATCAAGGGTCTCCACTAACATGTGCAGTTGGCATATTATGATCCACTGCAGTAGCAGCAGACCAGCGATAGTAAGGATGCAAATTCATGTTCAGAGCAATCTGTGCACAGGTGAATCAGCTACTCATTGTGCTATTGAAATCATTTGTCTCCAGCAATGGAGACCAAAGAAGGTCTATTTACAGAGGTTGTGGTACCATAGCATAACGTTGGGAGGAACTGGCCTTGGAAGTTTTCAACAATTACTCTGGATCCCACAAAGTTTCAGAGGTTCAAGTTAAATACAGGTAAAGCTTCCTCCTGCTGATCCTTTTGTGCTGTTCTGTCTCAGTGTTAGGGTCAGTACTCCTCCATGTTGGACATCATTTGGGAACGCAGCAATGACACCAAGTTTGCTTTGGTCGTGGATATCAGTTTCCATCAGCAAGAATGGATCAGTTGTACCAAGCTGGATGAGCCCTGAAGTAAATAAGTGGCAAACTGGACCTGCAACAGATGGTAAGAGAAGTCATATTGATTTTATCCTCAGTAGTCTACCTGTCACAGATGCAACGGTTGGGGGGGGGGTGGTGGTGGTGTATAGTGGGAGATTGGGGGTGGTGGTGTCAACACCAATCAAAAGCTTACTTGAACTGGCCGTATAAACACAATACCTACAAAAGAGCAGGCTAGAAGCTGAATATTCTGCAGCAAATGGCTCACTACCAGACTCCCCAGATCCTTTCCACCATCAACATGATGCAAGTCAGGGATGTGATGGGATGCCCACTACTTTCCTCAATGAAGCCAGCTAAAACAACACTCAAGAAGCTTGACTCTGTCCAGGATAAAGCAACATTATTGGTTGGCACTGCAGCTGAGTATCTTAAATATTCACTGCCATTACCATCCGAATGTTACAGTTCCAATGTGTACCATCTGCAAGATGTACTGCAGCAACATCCATTGATCCTTCAATGGCATTTTGTCATTGAGAAAGGCAAGAGCAGCAGGCAAGAGCAACTTACATCACCTATCAGTTCCTCTCCAAGTCATACAATTGCTGAATTTCAGATCAGATCAGACTAGTTTATTGTCATAAACACCAGGGTGTAATGAAATTCCTTGCTCATGTGAAGCTCACAGAGTAAACTGTACACATGCTAATAACAAATACAGCAATAAGCTCAAAACAACAAAATGGTGCAAAGGCAATAGTGCAATCTGAAGTAGTGCAAAAAGAAATGCTAAAGTGACAATAACAGAATAACTGAGAGAGGTGGAATCGAGAGACTGAGGATGTGGCAGTGCCACTGGGAAGGGGGTGTGAAAAAGGTGATTGGTTTATAAGTCTGACAGCAGTGGGGAAGAAGCTGTCCTTAAGTCTGGACATCTGGGCTTTCAAGATCCTATTTCAACCAAAAGGTACAAGAGAGAAAAGGGAATGGCCAGGGTGGCAGGCATCCTTGACGATTCAACTAGTCTTCCTGAGGCAATGCACTGCGAAGATGGACTGGATGGAAGGAAGAGACAAGCCTGAGATGGACTGGGCAGTGTTTACCACTCTCTGCAGGTTCTGTTGATCCATCACTATTCCTTCCCTTTTTCCAGGAGCTCCCAAACTAACAGCAGTGAGTGAGTATCTTCATCACACAAATTGCAAAGATTCAAGATAAAGGCTGATATACAGTAAGGTAACACAGGAAAGAAGCCCAAACTGCATCTCTTGCAACAGAAAAAGAAATAAATGAAAGAATATGAACAACAGTACAGGGCACAATGGATTACAGTCAGATCTTAATCACTAGATTTCATAATCCAATCCGCAGAAAATGTGAAGTAACACAGTAGCTGAATCATGTGGAGGTTGATTTTGAATCCAGCATTAATTGCATGGCAGCCTAAAGGGATTGGCATGGATTCCATGTCACGTTTACAGCCAGGCCTTATTTTTATTAAACTAACAGACAGCCAATATGAGACATCCTCTCCTTTAGGAGAGCAGAAAATCCAGCAGACATCTCTTCTTGAAGGTAAAGTCTAACACTTTAAGGGAGGGGGTGTCTCTTTCAGTTCAGGGATAGAAGTCAACATTATTTTGTAGCAACAGTTGGGACTCTCAGACTCTTAAATGCAGAGTTGTAGGCCACACTTAACCAGGTGAGAAACAAAGAAATGTCCCCTAAGTCTCCCATGGGTAAGGAATGTGGAGCCACAGAGACACAGAGGGAAATGGAAGAGCCTATAAATGGTGAAAAATGTCACTGTTTTTTTCCCTAGGAACTGACTCTAGAAATGATGGATCATACCAGGAACCATTCCTCTTCGTGTTACTCCCATTCTCTACTTATTCCCTGTAAAACTCTGCTATAACCCTGCACCATGAATCCTTGCATCCTCACCCTCCAAGCCCTCCCCTTCGACTTGAAAGGTATTTCTGTCTGCACAAATTTCAACTATTGTCATAAAAAACTTTTCTTCTTTACTTCTTTTGCTTTCATCAAATATATTATGCTCAGTGGAGACACCGGGAAGAGGCCGTGAAAGAGGTTATTGGTTCGGAAGTCTGATAGCAGTCTGATAATATTGTGCTCAATTACTTCTTGCCTCTTGAAACTGCTTAAGAAGGTATCTCCAAACAAACTTTCGCACCTGTCCTTTTCGGGACACAAACCTCAGTGAAAGACACAAACAACATCATTAGCAGACTGAGGGTTTAGGCAATTACAGATACCCAAGTTGGAGGACAGAGACGTAGATTTTATGGGCCCAGCCTTCAGAAGCACTATAATTGCTGAATATCTTGGACTGCCTGCTGGAACTTCTGGAACCTTTCAGGAGGTGAAGAGGAATCCACAGCATCTCGGTGTAGTTCTTGCAATAGCACCAATGTTCTGCAGTTGATCTTTGAGAGTCACTAATTCAATGGAGCACAAGGTGACAGTAATGACTTTTTATGGAAAAATTCATTCCGTTGCTTGGCTACCTTTGGGCTCAAGAACCAGTTCTGATTTCAGCATTCTAGAAAAACAAATAGCGGTTTCCATTATCCTAGAACCCTGTTCTCCCATAATTCTGAAAATCTCAATCGAATTCCTTTTATCCCTCTCCATTCCAGTAAAACTATATTTCATACTTCTCATGATATGGGAGATGCGTCAGGCCCTCAAATCCTACCAATCCCATTCCTCCATTTATTTCCCAGTATCCTGTTCCTTCTCATGTGTCCATCAATTCTCCCTCTTCTCCTGTCACCAGTTAGGCTAGGGACAACTTACAAATGCCAATTAACTTACCAATCAGTGCATTTTTGGGATGTGGAAGGAGAATGGAGCACCTTGGGGAAGAACATGCATACACCACACAGCAGCACCCCAGGTCATTATCAAACTCAGGCTGATGGAGGTGTGAAGCACCTGGGGACAAGGTATCAATGTTCTTATAATGCTGCTTGTGAATGATCAATTGATTCATGAAACTAACAATGTATTCAACAGACCAAATCAGAGCTGGATGGCAGGCCATGGATGAATGCAGCAAGCCCAGAGCTAACTAATTTCTCAGAAGTGCCTCTTACAAGTGAAAACATTCCAATATACACATTCAAAAAGCCTTGTATCCTTATTAAAAGGCACTAAATCGTTACGTTAATCAATAGATTACTGGCACCATGACGATCCCATGATCACTGTGGTGCCAGTAGCTTAATAAACTGAAGAGTGACTGCAATTCGAAAGATAGTCAGGAAAAATATGTATCAATAAATAATTAAATAAAAAGAACTTGCACTTGTACACTGTCTGTTATCACCTCAGAACAACTGAAAGTGCTTCAAAAATACTGTGTTTGTTGTTTAATGCTTTTAAATAGGAAAATCGACAGACAATTTGCATATAGCAGGGTTCCATAAAGAGTAAAATGATAAAAAGATGAGTTGGTGATAATTTCCGGATGTATTTTGAGCAGGGCAGGTCTGCTCTTCTTCAAACAATGGCATGTGATCCATTATGTGACATGGAGGGAGAAAATAGGCCGATACACCTCAAATCCATGACAACACCACTGATAGAGCAAAATTCACTCAATACTGCACAGAAGTGTTGACTGAAAGGTCTTACTCAAGGGGAACCCACAACCTTATATTCAAGGCAAGAGACTACAATGGAGAGAAAGAAGGCACCAGTACAAACACTCTCTTCCGATGCCATGGTGTGCATAATCTTGTGTAAAAAAATGTGTTGTAAATGTTGACTGTGTAGAGAGTAAAAGTCTGCCTCTATTAATTCATTTTGGTTACACTCTAATGTTCCTTATAGCAAAGTAAAATAATTACCTTTGCTTTGTACTTCTGCTTAAATTCAGAATATATTTCCTTTCTTTTGGATGAATGTTAGAAAAATCCAGTAAGGTACAGAGTTCTATATATACCAGTACATAACATTTCATTTATCAAAGAGCAGTATATGACCAACAGATGTCATGCTGAGAATATCCACCCTATAATTGTACCAAAGCATAAAGAAAAATCTTTTTCCTGTGCCTGTTTTGTACTGGTATGGTATATTATGGTTTTGTACATTGCAGGATGTGGCCACAATGTACTTGGCACGTTGTCTCTCTCCCTTTTGGATCCCTACATTTGAATTAGGTTTTTATTAAAATGTATTTTTCTTCGGAAGGAAATAAAAGCAGATTGGTTATTTGTGTAAAAAATGAAACAGGGTTAACTTCAGATGGCAAAGTGAAAAAAAAAGCCACAAAAGAAAACCTGGCCTCTGCCTGAACAATTCTACGATTATGCAGGATTCTACAATCTCCCTGAGAATATTATTACAAATGAGACATACCAATAATTTTGGTATTAGGACAGAATAAGGTGACAGTGAAACTGGCCTTTCAAATAATGATCATCCATATTTTATAAGCATCAAATAATGCATTTTCAAGGCCAACCTCATGATTTTTGCATTCTATATTCCTAAAGCTAAACAATGGGAAGAAATCCAGGTGATCCTAGGGATCCTGTTGTCCTCATCAGCTTTTTCCTGCTTCACATTATGAGATCACAGCCACTCCCTTTAAACTTGCAAAGGGAGGTCACATCCTGTGAAACTGTTCTCGGTTGTAATATGTGGCTTGTTGCTACAGTTGCCAGCATTTCCACGTACAATGGGAGCCTCAAGTAGTGAGTGAACCCTAAGATGAGAAGAAGGAGTTTTCAGTTTTCCCTACTTGTTTTGCAAGTCATTTGAAAGCAGAAATTCATTTGCTCATTCTGGCTGATTTCCTCTTCTAATGGAATGTGCATGTTACTCTGTTACCAGTGAATACTGAGTCTGAGGAAGAAGGCTGTAGAAAGGTTTATAATTGTCCTGGCAATCCTCAATTTTATTGACAGTGACTTTTAACAACATTATCACTAATAAAGTTTCAATCCACTTTCGCTGTGCAGTATTAATGTCTGCTTATTAATGATCACTGAGATGTGAACCTTCTGGTTAGACTACTATCATTGCAGCTGAATCGTAGTTTATTGTGCTATAGTGGGAAGGAATGCCATTGGGCCATTATCATCTATTTATTTGTAATTAGCACAGGGAGGCTCATGGAAAGACAATGACTTGCATATTGGGCAGTAGCTGTTTTGTTCATAGTTTCACCTTTTCTTATCTGCTTATTGTGTAGTTCAATGTATCACGCAAGGCACTATCATTGTTCCTTGTTCACATGTCATTGCTACAATGAGAAAATATAGCCAGAGGAAATACAGAGCAACAATCTAGTATCCCATAATGTACTATGCCCAATGTGCTGAATTGAGGAGTTAAAACCCTGACTTACAGCTGAGCAGTTAGAAACCTTGATCACAGACAGAATTGTAACAAGATCCAGATGTGGAGATCTCACTCCTAGACTGGGCAAAGTGTGGTTCAACCCATGGGGTTGAAAAAGAAAATGACCTATCTATTATAAGAAAGAGTTCTGGCTTTCATACAATTAGAGCTGATTCCATAATTGCAAAGTTAAAAACAGAACATTGTCCCAGAGTTTTACCATTCTCTAAAAATCAAGTCAAGCACAATATATTGAGAAATTCCAAGCAGGTGACATAAATGAATTATATTTCTGTGATTTTTAGCATGGGTTTATAAAACAGACGTCCTCAAGCACAAAACTGGAAATACTCCTAGATCAAAATATTGGACAGGATCACACTGACAGCTGTTCCATTGAGAATTGCTATATAAGTGCAGTGTGTGAGTGTTTGCACCAGAGCACAGCAATGGAATGTGCTAGAAATCCATTGATCCCTATTGAGTCTGGTAGCGCTTAAACTATCCAGCTGTTGGGACTGATATACTTCACATCTGGTCCCACAGTTTTACACCAGGTGTATAGAGAGCAATGCCAATGAGGTTTCCAACCCCAATTAAAAAGGTAAGCTTAGCCAAGATTTTTGTTTATTTCACTGCATATCTATGTCTTTAAAATACATTAATTATTTTTACTTCTGTTCAAAATAATCTGTAATTTTTTAAAGTTGTTGATACCAATTTCAATGTTTTTAAATATGCCAGTGGGGGCTCAGGATGTGATGCCACTTGTAGCCTTATCCACTTGCGGAACAGACACAGGACTCAGGTTTGCAGTTCATGGGAGTCCATGCAGCCACAAAAGATCAATGTGGAAGGGAGCACAGGTGATGGGTCAGATTGAGCCTAATCCAACCCAGAGATTGTGCTGAGTTTACATCAATTGTAACAGTTCACAACCATCCATGAAAGCCTTTCAAATTGAGCCATTTGCATTCATTGGCAAAGGTGCTAATTTATCATTTTTAAATCTTAAACTCAGTGACAATGAAGGACCAATGATTCATTTCCAAGTCAGGGTGGAGCACATTTTGGAAGGGAACCAGCAGGTGATGGTGCTCGCTGTGCTTGCTGCCCTTGTCCTTGTTGTGGAAGAGGCATGGATTTGGGGAGATGCTGTCAGAGTAACTGTAGTGCATTTTGTAGATGGTACACACCACAGCCACTCTGCACCACTTGCGTAGGGAATTAATATATATGATGGGTGATGGGCTGACAATTGATCTAACTGCTTGTCCTGGACAGTTTCAAGCTTCTTGAAAGCTGTTGGAGATGAACTCATCCAGGCAAGCAGAGAATATTCCATCATGCACTTGATTTGTGTCTTGTATAAGGTAGAAAGACCTTGAGGTGTCAGGATGTGAGTCACTCATCACAGAATACCAGCCTCTGACCTGCTGTAGTATCCATGGTACTTATATGGATGGCCCAGTTGAGTGTCTGGTTATTGGTGACCCTCCAGATGTTGATGGGCGGGATGGATTTGGCAAATGGTAATGTCATTGTTTGTCAAGCGTAGGTGGTTAGACTTTCTTTTGTGGGAGATGGTTATTGACTTGCAACTTTGTAGAGCAAATGTCACTTGCCACTTATCACTCAATGCCTGAGCAGTGTGCAAGTGTGGGAAACTTCATTGTGTAGGTGCTGCAAATGAATGTTTATTAGCCATTTCTCTATCTATACCAATATAGTATGTCCAACTTTGTACAATCTTGAGCAGTAGCCTTTTATGTGGCACCTTATTGAATTTCTATTGGAAATCCATGTACAGTATATTCACAGGTTGTCCCTTATCCAACTGTTTCTAACGTCCTCAAAGAACTCCAGTAAACCTGTCAAACATGATTTCCCTTTCATAAAACCATGTTGATTCTACTTGATCGTCTTACAATTTTCTAAGTGTCCTTCTCTAATCGCCCCCAGAAAACTCCAAAAGGAATGTTGCATCGAGGATGACAACATACAATGTACAACTGGCACAGAAATCACATCTGACTTGCAAGGGTAAATCACTCCAGCAAGTACTCAGTTAAATTTCTGGAGTGGCACAAAATGACTTGACTAAAGATAATTTTCAGTCACATAACACCAAACAGTGATGTCTTGTTCCTAATGTATTACAGATTCATATATTTTTTGGATAAATTCATCTTTAGCTGCATTAAAAAGCTCACCAGGATGCCCCTCTTCAACGCACTGATGAATTTTGAAATGGAAGGAAAATTAAACTATGTTCTGTTCTGCAGCCATGTGAAAGATTTGGCCATTGGATTGTAGCAGAGTGAACAGTGACATCAGTTGTCACCAATGCACATTGGACTGCAGATACACTACAAATATCAGTGGGCCACAAGCAGAAAACCAGTAGCTAACAATATAAAGCATACTTATTTATTACAATACAAAAGGATTTGCCACTAAGCAAAAGAATGTGTAAATTAACTGCAGTTTACTGTGATTAACATGCGCAACGATGTGAAAAGCCTATGAATCTAAGCACTACACGATCAATAGCTTGCATCATGTGCACATTAAAAACTCACTCATTCAATGGCAACCAACCAAATTGGTGCTGTTGTTGTAAGTAGCAGCATTTTAGTGTGTGTTTTATGAGGATGAATTGCTCTTCCTTAGTTTTGTGATGATTCAAATGAGTTTGAGTGGAAGCTTCACTTTGTAAGTTCACTTTGAAAACTCTTCAAACACAATTTGCATCTAGTTGACAATAGAATATAGGAACCTAAGAAATAGGAGCTGAGGTTGATCACGCTACCCTTTGTCACTCACTTGCCATTCCATAAGATCACGTTCGATCTTTTATCTCAGCACCATTACTGACCGCATATTCCTTTAATATCCAAAAATCTATCTGATCTCTGTATTGAATGTACTCAGTAACTGAGCCTCCACTGCCCTCTTGGATGGAGGATTCCAAGAATTCATTCCTCACTGGATGAAGAAATGACTGCACATTTCATGGCAGAAAATCTTTCTCATTGTGTTGAAAAAACATTAAAAAGTGAGAAGCTGATTCAGAATAGGGAAAAAACATACAAAGATGAAAAGATGTAAGAGTTGCCATGAAAACTTGTCCATATTTATGAAGGAATATCATTGCACTCACCTTGTGCCAGAATAAAACTAACAAGTAATTCCAGTGCCACAGTGCCAGTGCAGGAAGTTAATGCACTGGAAGATCGAGTATGTGTAAGGATTCATAGAGAGTTCAATGAATTGGATATAATTTGAGATTTTATGTGAAAGAATGCAGTTTGAGTGCAATGTCAAAGACAAACCTTCCACAATATGCAAACATGGAAAAGAGCCAGAACTGTCCTGCAAATGAGGAAAGAACCCAACAAGTACCAGCTGGAATGTGTTGTATCACTTACAGGGGTAGCAATTGCTAGTCATTTTCCAAAAAAATGGACAAATTTCAAGGCAGGAATCCAAGTGTGTGTCCTGGACCCATGTTGCTGGAGTCATCATGTCAACAAAGGCAGGTAACCAGGTATCAGGCACCCTCCAGGCTGGAAGCAACACAATCATGTCTCAATGCAACAGTGAAGGCATTTGGACTTTGCACGATCAGTAAACCGAATGAGTAAATTGAGGGTCCATCTGATAATGTAGAGAATCCTGGAAGGGGGCAGGTACCAACTAGTTTATTTAAAACAGAAGGGAATGCTTTGTTAAACCTGCAGAGTCCTTATGGAGTTCATTGGTCTGCTTATTTCATAAAAGTCTAACTTAAAAAATTTAGGGAGCAAGAATTCTCTTTTAATTCCCTCCAACTCCTGAACTCCATTCTTAGGTTTGGATATTCTACAGGATGCTCTGCACCCACCATCCTCAGTGATTCACATTGTTTCCCCGGGAGCTGCTCCACCAAAGTTTGGTGGGGGGGTGGGGGGGTTGGGGTAGTCTCCATCCAATGTTCAGGCAGGATGTTGGGAAATGCAGGGATCTGGCATGCCCACTTCCAGTTCTAGTCATGTAGGAGCCAAAGAGTCTAAACGCAATCTGTCTGGTTGGAATCACACTACTGCTTTGTATATATCCATCTGTATATTTTCATAATTTAATGGTTCTGCGGAGACAACCACTACTACTCAGGCTACGATCCTTTCATTGTTCGGTGAGATTTCTCATTGTCAAAACATACAAGGCAGCGTGTGTGTATATGCATGTACATTTAGGGTTATTTATTTTTAACAATACATTACATGGTAGGTTCTGTAATCCTTTCACTACAAATAAAATTTGCTGCTACAGACTTAAGTGCTTCATCTTGTTACCAGCTACTGATGCATACTTACATTATGCACTAAATCCACTAAGAATCCATCAGTGACCTAGCGAAATTCTTGGCAAATGAAAAATAGCTTAATTTTGTTCACCAATAAAGTTTGATTCTGTGTTGCAGCAGTCACTGCTGAAGGTCTCAAAAACCACCTTGATATACATCTGCCAAAGTAGCCACTGTTAAAATGGGGACTTGGATGTGCCCAACTGAGAGAAAATGGCAACTTTATGATTTAGCCAGACATGATGCTGCTACTGGCTAGCTGCAGATGACACATTAAGAAAGAAAAAGGCAAGAAGCTCTCGAATAAATATGAGATTATCCAGCTCCATCAGGAATAGAATGATGAAGAAAAATAGCACTTATCATGGGAAGAGAGACAAGTAGTGTTCCAGGTACGAGACCCTTTCTCAGAACTCTTTTGATCAAGCGCCTCGGACCTGAAATCTTAACTGTTTCTCTTTCTACAGATGCTGCCTGACCTGCTGAGTGTTTCCAGCATTTTCTGTTTGTTTTTTCAGATTTCCATCATCTCCAGTTTTTGATTCCCAAACTTAGCTGCATTGTGTGACCAATTTGTAAAATCCATTATTACAGCTACTTTATAGTATTTGCAAGTTCACATCCAGATACTTGTGCATGGCTAGTCTCAAGCTGTTTTGATATAACAGCAAATGAATGCACAAAAGGCTTACTCAAATTGTGCTTTACAATGAAGTGATTTTTAAATCTAATGTTGAAATTCCAGAAGTGATTAAAATACTTAATGGGATTTTCCCCGCTTTTAAATTGACCGTGACACTCATTTGTGTGTTGTTCTTTTTTGTATCAGATGCACTGTCACGCCACCATAAGATAAACCCTGTTTCTTAGTACACACAGTATGCCTTGTGTGTGTGAATGCAGACATTCTAGATTTTCATATCTAGACTTAGGAAATGAATATCAGTGTTTACTTTATAGTCAGGTCAGTTTACTTAGCTATTTAAATGTTATGTTTCTGATGTGCCTTATCAGTATCAAGTAAAAACTAATGCCTAGAAATTGGACTGCACCAATTTTTGGTGAGCTAAAACATGGTGCATTTAGTTCTAACATTCTATCAGATTGCCTGCAAAAAAATCCTAAAATTGGCTGAAATCCATTTTGAACCAGACTTATGGCCAAAAACTAAAGTGATTCATCAGGGAGCTCACCATATTTTGCACAATTCCCAACACAGCATTCAGAGAACATACTCCAGCTACCCTGGAGGAGGAAGATTGTGGCGGAGAAGGAAACATCTCCCACAATCACTCAGACAGACATAGAATCATTGTCCATGAAACACATGGACAGTAGGAAGGCCTTCTTCCTACTGGGTGGGTCTTGCAGGCCAGAAAACCTGCAAGACCCTCCATATAAGAAGCCAGGCTCCCCCAGGAGTGAGTATCCCCATAAAACGGGGCAATGCTGAAAGGAATTTCATGATCTCACAAGATATGGGGTAAAAGGTTTCTATGGGTAGATGGGAATAAAGAGTTGAGATTACAGTCAGAATAGTTATGACCTTATTAAGTGATGGAACAGGACCAATGGGCTTAGTGACCTACTCCTACTCATGATTCATATGGTCACATATTCATATATAATGTGGTCTGTACAGATTTTATAGTTTATGGTTACTAAGGGGAGATCAGCACAGAAAATGATTTTTAGGGAGATTTGAGTTATCTCAACAAAATGTCACTCAAGAACAAATTCAGAGATGTTGTTCCAAGCTACATAAATAAATAGAGCTGGGATTCATTCACTCATGGTCATATTCTATACAAGTGAACTACAATGTAATAGGATGTAAGGGGATTTTACATGGTATCAAGGCTCTGCTGGCTGATCATTGGTGCACTTTATTGGCAGTATTAGTATTGGTATTGGTTTATTATTGTCACTTGTTCTGAGGTACAGTGAAAAACTTGTCTTGCATACCGATCGTACAGGTCAATTCATTACACAGTGCAGTTACATTGAGTTAGTACAGAGTCCATTGACGTAGTACAGGTAAAAACAGTAACAGTACAAAGTGTCACAGCTACAGAGAAAGTGCAGTGCAATAAGGTGCAAGGTCACAACAAGGTAGATTGTGAAGTCATAGTCCATCTCATTGTATAAGGGAACCGTTCAATGGTGTTATCACAGTGGGGTAGAAGCTGTCCTTAAGTCTGGTGGTACATGCCCTCAGGCTCGTGTGGCTTGCACTGAGGAATTTAATATTTTTGCTCCTGAAAATCATGTCTCCTGGCTCATATCCCTGCAGACAATGTCTGCATCTTCCACTCTGCTGGGAGACAAGGACATTGATGCTAAGTTGTGATTCAGCCTTCTTCTTCCTTCTGCTTTTCAGGCTCCATTTCCATGGACTTGAGTCTCCATGTGTCCTTGCATGGCAAGGACATGGTGATGGTGATGGAGTCTCTGCATCTGCTTGGTGTGATAAAATCTTGAGGAGAAAATGGAGTTCTCTGCTACCATCCTGGTACTTACGATTTGTGCTTCTTGTTGTACCTGTGCTCAGCTGCTGGGGTGGGAGAGCATATTGTGTATGAGGAGCCAGGGCAGTAGAGGGTAGCCATTGTGTCCTACTGAGCTACTTGTACCATAATTGTGTGCTGCATACTGCACATGTTGTCACTGGAAGAAGCGAGTGGGTGCGTCCTGAACCATAAAAACATAAGAAATGAAAGAAGTTTCCACACAACTCATTTGTCTGCTCTACCATTCAATGAGATTATGGCTGATCTTCTACCTCAGTGTCATTTTCATGAACTAACTCCAATATCCAAAATCTATCAATCTCTGTTTTGAATATATTTAGGGACTGAGCCTCCACAACCCTCTCAGGTCAAAAATTCCAACTATTCACAGTCCTCTGGGTGAATAATTTCCTCCTCATCTGAGTTAAGATGAAGAACATAAAGAATGGTAAACCAACAGAAGTTCAGCAACTGTGACGATATAACTTTGCAATGTGGTGACTGAGCAGTCATTTCTTTTTGGTCTACCTTTATTTCACCGGATCCTTAATTAAAAATCATCCTTAGATTGTGCTGCCTTTGAAGTGAATTATTATTCCAAAGCTTAAGGTGATTTGTTGCATCTTCATTGAACAAGAAAGTGGTGTACATTTAATATGATGAACTGCCATGTCTATCTGTTGCATCTCTTGAGGGAATAGGTATGGAAAATACCTGAGGAATGTGCTTGTAATTAAGCTGTACATTTAGCTCAATTTATGACAGACTCGGCCTTTGAAGCAGAAATAGTTTACCCTCTGCTTTTAGCAGCTCTATTTATAACCTAACAGTCAGAGTAAAACCAAATGGGAGCTTGAAAGCCATCCACTTGTGGCAGTGCTTCTGATCAATTTTTAAGGAGCTACAATCTTTTGAGGAAACTGGAGAACCTGGGGCTTTGTCGTATTTAGACAGCAGTTGTGGAAATGAACAAATTTCGACCTTGCATACATTGTGTGTATGTGGATCACAACAGGTTTGCCAGACAGGATCAGTGGGAAACACTTATGGTTTCCTGGTTCACAAGCAGTGCTGGGAAAGAACCTACCTGCTGGATGCAGCAGGTCTCACCTCCTTTTAGCTATTATGTATCCCATGACCTGGAAACTTTGATTGGCAGCTTGTAAATTCAGCTTGCTGCCAAAATTAAAGGAATGGAGCCTCATTCAAACACTACATACACTGACCCACTCTCTGGACCAGACTACTCAGAAGCTTGCAGACCCGCCAAAGTTAAAGCAGAAGAGGGTTTGTTGGCAGTACTAACAGTCTGAGTTAACACACTTTAAAACTGAACCTAAACTCCTCACCCTCTCCCAACTGTTATGTCATAACTGTCCCCTTACTAGTGGTTATTGTTCCAATTATTAGGGCAGCAATGATATGATTGCATCCAAAGGATGCTTTTCTACATAGAATTATGTTTCTATAATACTGTTACATTCTATGAAATCTGCCTAAAAGTATGGGCAATGACTGCATTTGGGCTTTTATAAATTTTATAATGCAGTGATAAAGTTCCAAAGTTAAGTTTGGAATTACAGCTTACAATACAGAAGTGCATAGTGATAGAAAGAGGAATGGGCCCTCTCCAGATTTCTCCACCATTTTATAAGATCACTGTGCCTCAAGTCTACTTTGTTGCCTGATTTCCATGTCCTCTAATTTCCTTAACGTCCAAAAATATACTCAGTGATTGAGCTTTTGGTACAGGACTCCAAACAGCCTTCTGTGTAAAGGATTTCCTCCTATCACAGTACTAAATGAGTGACCCCCCTGACATAGAACATAGAACAGTACAGGACAGGAACAGGTCTACACCGAACATGATGCCAAATTAAACAAAATTTCATCTCCCTGCACATGATCCAGGCAACATACTTACACTCCTTAGTTATGGAGGAAAGATCCTGTTGGAATCTCCCCTGCTAACCCTTCTCAAAATTGTGATTCAATGACATCATCTTCATTCTTCAACTATCCAGTGTGTTCTCTCAGCTCTCTTCATTGGACAATTCCCTCATGGCCAGGAAGCAATCTAATGAATTGAAGCCACACTGACACAGAACATGATTATCCTGCTCTAGGCACTGAGACAATAGTATACACATATTTCCATAATACATCTCAGCAAAGCCCTGTACAAGCTCAGCAAGACTTCCTTATTTTTATATTCCAGACCCCTTTTAAAAAATGGCTAAAATATTAGCTCAATGCCTAATCATTTGTCTGTATATTTACTTTCTGTGTTTCAAACTGGCATGCCAAGATCTCTCTGTATACCAATATTTACCAGATTTTCATCATTTAAAAAATATTTTGTTTTTCTTTTCTTCCAACCAAAGTTCATAACCTCACAATTTCTTACATTACATTCAATCTGCTACCATTTCTTCTTACTCACTTAACCCATCAAAGTCCCTTTGCAGACTCCTTAGATTCCACATCCTTCTCATGACTCAGTTTCCCACCCAGCTTTGTACCATCAACAAACTTGGACGTGACACACTATGTCTTTCCATCCAAGTCATTAATATAAATTGTGACTAGCTGAGGAGCCAGTGCTGATCCCCATGGCACTCACTGGTAACAAACTGAAAATTACCCATTTGTTCCTACACTCAGGTTTCTTTCCTTTATCCAATCTTCTAGCAGTAACAGACAGATTGTGAGGTTAATTGGCCACTGTGAATTACCCTGGTGTAGGTTCCTAGTGGGAGAGGGGAGTTTATGGGAGAGAATAACTTATTGGGAAATAAATGGGGGAATGTGTTTACTCTGAGAACCAGAATAGATGATGGACAAAATGGCCTCCTTCTATGTCATAAAGAATTATGAAAAAAGATAAACATTTATTGTACTAATTTTATTTGTTCAATCTATACAAAGATTAAAATCCTTTCTGATTACTGTATTACCTCCATTACATGAACCTCTTACTTTCTACATTTACCATGCTTTGCATTACAATTAATATTCAGAGACCAATAAGCAACTCCCAAAAGTGTTTTCTGGCCCCTTCTGCTTCTTAGCTCCACCCAAACTTATTCTAATTCTATATCACAATCTGTCAAGCCAAGATCCTTTCTTGCTAGTGTACTCCCTTATTAACAGACAAGTATGCCTGTGATCTTGACCAATGGGTCTACAATAGTCCAAACCTCAGTAGAGTCCACATCATAACTGTAACACTTTTCTCAACCATTCTCACTGTAATGCTGCATCTTCATCACTGACAAGCTTCCCACTAGAGTCGAGCTAATCTACAGGACAAATAGAAAACTGCTCAACCTACATCACCTCTTCTCCAGAACCTAGATCTGCCAACATCAGTAGTCAAATTGCATCATACAGAAAATGCTCATGCATGTTCACAGGCCAAGCACCAATTCATCATTGGGAGCACACCAAGTCCAGCGTAAATGTTGGAAGAAATGCATCACCTCCAAAACTACTCAGCCACCTGTCCCATTGAGCACCTCCATCTCCCTCTTTATTCGAGTCCACAGACTCCACAATGGACTTATCAGCCACCTCAGAACTTACAGAAATGGAGTGAAAAGGAATCATCCTCAAACGTTAGGGCTATCTGAGAAGATGACTAAGATTTGCAGGTCTGCTAAAGTTTTGCATATATTGCTCTGCATTAGAGGATACAGAAAAATAACAATTTAGATTATATGAGCTAACAGGTAACAAAGTCAAAAGAGTTTAATGGATGAATTATTCAAGAGACCTGCCAAATTTTCAGTAGAATAATTTAACAACTGTCATTGTTAATTACATGTTGAGTTCTAACAACTCACAATGGAAACTTAAAAGTTAGACAATGGTGGAAGATGCAATACACATCGGATATGGATCTGCAGTTAAATTTAAGATTCCAGTAAACATATGATAGGACAGACACTATGGTAATCCAATATCCCATGCTATTTTACATAATGTAAAACTTTTTATGCAAACCAGACAGAAAAAAATCTTACGTGATTAACTACTTTTCGTTTTAATGATATTGGTTGCAGGATCACATTGTGGAGAGCACGGTGGATGGGCTGGGATTATCTCTCTTGCTTATTTTCATAGGATTTGAGAGGGCATCTCCAACAGAACAGCACATCCTCAGAGCAGCACTGAACTGTCAGCCTGGACTAAGTGCTCTGGAGTGGGACTTGAACATTCACATTCTCCTGACTCATTATTGAGAGTGCTACTTGAACAATGTTGACATCTTGTGTACATCAGAGAAGGGTGTAAATATGCAATTTCAATAAGAGAATAATAACAAAGCTTTGTGTTTTTACTTCAACTAGAACTCACTAATATACACCATGCTTGCTGTGTGTTAGTGAGGATCCAAAGGAATTATGCATTCAGGAACTGTAGCTGGTGATAACATGCACGATATTCTGTCTTATTCATCACAAATATTCCTTTAATACACAGCAAGATTTGTGCACAGAATGAAGGAAAATGTGCAGGAGACCAGCTATTTCATTTTTACATGTAATAAACATACATTACAAATCTAAGTAAGGAATCCTGATGAAGGATGCTTTTAAGTGTTTTTATAAAAGGTTGAATCAAATCTATAGTTACTATGGAGAGGACTCTATGATAAATATTTCATAAGAAATATCAACTACTTTCTTTTTCAGATCAAGTGAAACAGATATAGGTGTGTCTGTACCGTTTTAGAATGATTGGTAGATCACAAGATTCGGCCCATCGAGTCTGCTCCGCTACCTCACCATGAGCTAAACCATTCCCATCTAGCCCCAATTCCTGGCCTTTTCCCTTGATACCTTGACTAATTAGATACCTATCAATCTCCTCCTTATACACCCCCACTGATCGGGCCTCCACAGCTGTATGCGGCAATGAATTCCATAAATCCACGACCCTCTGGCTAAAGAAATTTCTTCTCATTTCTGTTCTAAATGGGTACCCTCGAAAATTCTAAGACTGTGCTCTCTAGTCCTGGACTCACCCACCAAGGGAAACAACTTAGCCATATCTACTCTGTCCACTCCTTTCAACATTCGAAATGTTTCTATGAGGTCCCCTCTCATTCTTCTGTACTCCAATGAGTACAGTCCAAAAGCCAACAATCGCTCATCGTATATAAGCCCTTTCATTCTGGGAATCATCCTCGTAAATCTTTTCTGAACCCTCTCCAATATCAGTACATCCTTCCTAAGATAAGGGGCCCAAAACTGCACACAGTATTCCAAAGGCCCCATAGACCCTCATCAACACATCCTTACATTATACCTCTCAAAATGAATGCCAACATAGCTTTTCTTACAGCCGATCCAACCTGGTGGTTAACCTTTAGGGTATCTTGCACGAGGACCCCCAAGTCCCTTTGTACTTCTGTACTTTGAATATTCTTCCCATCTAGATAATAATCTGCCCGTTTATTTCTGTTTCCAAAGTGTACAACAGCACATTTCTCAACATTGAATCTCATCTGCCATTTCTTTGCCCATGCTCCTAAATTGTCTAAGTCTCTCTGCAACCTTCCTGTTTCTTCAATATTCCCTACTCCTCCACCTGTCTTGGTGTCATCTGCAAATTTAACCACAAAACCATTTACTCAATAATCTAAATCATCGATATACAGTGTAAAAAGAAGCGGCCCCAACACCAACCCTTGCAGAACACCACTGGTAACCAGCAGCCAACCAGAACAGGATCCCTTTATTCCCACCCTTTGCTTTCTGCTTATCAGCCAATGCTCCACCCATTTTAATATCCTTCCTGTAATTCCATGAGCTCTCATCTTATTAAGCAGCCTCTTGTGCGGCACCTTGTTGAAGGCCTTTTGAAAATCCAAATACACAACATCCACAGCCTCTCCCTTATCCATCCTACTTGAGACTTCTGCAAAAAACTCCAGTAGGTTGGTCAGGCAGGATCCTCCCTTCATGAAACCATGCTGGCTTAGACCTATCTTGTCATGCACCTCTAGGTATTCCATAACCTCATCCTTGAGGATCGACTGCAATAACTTTCCAACCACCGATGTCAGACTAATAGGTCTTTAATTTCCCTTATGCTGCCTCCCACCTTTCTTATACAGTGGAACTACATTTGCGACCTTCCAGTCCTCCGGAACCATGCCAGAGTCTATTGATGCCTGGAAAATTATCATCAATGCCTCCACAATCTCTAAAGCCACCTCCTCTAGAAACTGAGGGTGCAATTCATCTGGTCCAGGAGACTTATCTGTCCTTAGTCCGTTTAGCTTCCTGAGCACCTTCTCTCTAGTAATCTTGACTGAACTCAGTTCTATCCCCTGAAACCCTTGACTATCAGGTATATTGCTGATGCCTTCCACAGTGAAGACTGATGCAAAATACTCATTTAGTTCCTCTGCCATCTCTTTGTTATCCATTATAATCTCTCCCGCACTGTTTTCAATTGGTCCTATATCTACCCGTGTCTCTCTTTTACTCTTCATATATTAAAAAAAACTCTTAGTATCCTTTTGTATATTATCTGCCAACTTCCTTTCATAATTCTTTCCTAATAACCTTTCTAGTTTCTTTCTGTAAGTTTTTAAAAGTTTCCCAATTTTCTGTTTTCCCACTAATTTTTACTTCCTTGTATGCCCTCCCTTTTGCTTTTATTTTAGCCTTAACCTCTCTCGTTAGCCACATTTGTGCCATTTTTCCATTCACAACCTTCTTTTTTCTTGGAATATATCTGTCCCGCACTTTCCTTATTTCTTGTTGAAATTTCATCCATTTCTGCTGTGCTGTCCCTTCAACTAGCTTACATTTCCAATCAATTTGGGCCAGTTTCTCTCTCATGCCACTGTAATTTCCTTTGTTCCACTGAAATATTGATACACCTGATATCAGCTTCTCCTTTTCAAATTTGAAACTGAACTCAATCATATTATGATCACTACTTCCGAATGGTTCCTTTACCTTTAGTTTCCTAATCACCTCAGGTTCATTACACAGCTGATCTTTGATTGGCAGCAAGCATGACCTTGCTGAGAAGAACTCTGGGACCAATATTCAACGTAACTTTGCTGTCTTAAAAAAATTATTCTGCTAACATAACAATGCCATTCAACACCAAGCTAGCTTTGAAAATGCTTTTACTGCATTAATTGTATCAACGCATCTCAGACTGGACCCTGGCAGTGCCATAGATCTCGGCAGTATTTCTCCTTCACTTGGTTTTTGTTTCCCTCTAGTTGTGTTCTTTGGTGCTAGAAATTGGCCTTATTTATCACAGATGGCCTTCCCTTATAATATTTGCATCATGCTGATTGCCAGCCTTATACAGTAGGGCCTTTTTTTAGAAAACTCCTTGTTAGGCTAAATGCCTACACACCTTCAACACAAGTTCAAAGGCAGACAATAAAGCAACTCAGGTATAATGCACCTTGTTAAACTGGGCTGTAAAAACCACACGGTGACCATTTACTATTGCTTCAGCTTCTGTATTGCAGATGTTTGTAAACTACACGTTATGTCTTTAATGTATAATTATTATGAGACGCATGGTTTAATTAAGCAGCAGTATCTACCTAGCAGCAGATGTTCCAGCAACTTCAAAAGGAGCTTTATGATGAAAAGAGTTTTTAAAAATTCCTATCCTACCTTGGAAAAAAAGACTATTGCACAGCAAAACAAGTAAGAAAATTAAACTAATCCTATTCCTGAATTACTTTTATTTGAACAAAGTATCCCAATTTTTAATGTAACATGGAGAAATGTAATATGAGAATGTTAATTAAGGCAGCATCAAAGGTCACAAAAAATAAAAATGTAACAATCTTCTCCAACGATGTTCCAATTTAATGCAAGTACAAAGCCAGACGCAGAAATGTGCAAAATTTCTTCCCTGGCATGTGTATGGCTGGGTTATTTTCTCTGCTGCTTCGTGTGGGGAGGTGCCGTTTAGTAATGAGAAAGTAAATGATGGTTTAGCCCATTTGCTTAAATGTGGCAGTCATTTTGTTTTGAGCTTACAGCTGAGAGGATCAGCTGCAAGGAGCAATGAAGTCCAAGTAGTGTTTTTAGAAGTCCATCTTTTTAACATATTTTTATCATAGTGAAGGAAGTGTCTTGTTGAATTACATCCAACTATTGGAAGCATAGTCCAGAATGATTGGATAAGATTCTTTAGTTTGGTAATGTTATGCACTTCATCAATCGGTGTTATAAATAACGTACAGTGATAGAAGGCTCTAAGTTCTCTTGCTGCCACTCTGACTTTCTTCCCAGCCTTTTCCTTCTTAGTCAGTCCCTCAGGTGAAGGTTGACTTCCTTCCACTACTGCTTTTTCGAGTTCAGGGGTGACTGATATGGGGCCCACAGATTCTTCCGCACTAGGGCAAGTGGAGCTTGGTGGGGTGGGGTGGGGTGGGGTGGGGTGGGTGGGTTTTTAGATTGTTGTATGCTCCTTCTGCTGCTTGACCTTAGCCTCCACATGCTGGCCTTGGAGAGATTCAAACGTTGGTGCCTTCCCAGATACTTCTCCACCACCTTGAGTGATCTTGAGCCAGGGTTTTATACATCAGGGAGGGTTTTCCATTTTTTTCAAAGAGGTATTGTGGGCATTTTTTTCTGTCCTTCTGTAAACTACTTTCCATGACAGGGTTTGGAGTAGCATGCATGTTTTAAGAGTTTGGTATCACATACGCCAGCTCTGAGTTTCTTTCATAAGCCTCACTGCCTCTTCAACTCTCTCCCTATCCTGAAGCATTCTTCAAAATTTACCCTTTGAGGTACCTATCCCATCCAGTGTCAATGCTTTGCTGAAGTTGGTTGGGATGTTCCACTATGTAAAAGTGCTATGTAGATCAGGTTTGTGTTTATAATGGTGATGGTTAGGCAAGTCATGTTTCAGATTAACAAAGGGAAAGTGAATATTTTTCTTGGATCAAATCTGAAAAGTTCCAATAGTAAAATGAAACATAGAACCGGACCATAAATGAGGTTATTTCCTTCATCTTTCATCTTCTCTCTACTGATAACTACATTTATACCTATTTCATAAGAATCTCACTGGACAGAAGCAGGCCTTTTGGTCCATCATGCCTGGTTACTCTTTGAAAGAGTTATCTCAGAAGTCTTCTTGCCTTGCTCTTTCCCAATGCACTGCATTTTATTTTGCCCTTTCAATTATACACATAATTTCTTGTTGTAAGTCATTTCTTGTCTCCCTTTTGGTGGTGGATTTCATAGCATTACAGCTCTCCAAATAATAAAAGGTCTTTTCATCTTTTCATGGTTTCTTTTAGCCATTGTTTCTTTTAAGATTCATTTCCACTGGTTGAATTTCAAGCTTTGTTCAGCAGGAAATTTAATTTTAACAGGTTGACAAGAGCTCCATAACTTTAAAATGTAATTCTAGTCATGCCCCATACAAATGAAGAAAAATTGAGACCAAATTTTAATGAAGGATAGCAATTGACCAGATAATCTACACTATGTAAATGCAAAGGATTTAGAATCCAAGTCTATGAATCTTAAAATAAGCTGATTTTTTAAAAAATTATCCTGACCAAATGTTATATGTTTAAAGAGATTACAGGGTTACAGTATATTTTGAGAGGATGTTAGTGAAACTAAAGAGAGACAGTGAGGTTGAGAAATTGCAGTTATAATTGCCACTGTCTATGCATGGTAACTAACCATTAACTCATTCAGAGAGGGGCTGAGGTGGAATGTTACAGAATTGTTTGTGTGATGCTAATTCATAATACCCATCTCTATTATAACAGAACTGTCTAATACAAAGTTGTAGGTTCATTATTATATTTTAATAGAAAAAATCATCCAAAACCAAAGCCATTAAATTATACTTTGGGAAACATAATTTGAATAGTTTTGGTTTAATTGCCCTTTCTGCTATTTTAGCAGATGTATCAGCCAATTTATTATGGAAATATAGGAATTATTTACTTATCATTATCTAAATTTGAATAATTGTTGATTGTTAAGTCCACCCAAATAATGTTTCTACATCTGATCATTAATCAATGGAATAAAGAGTTTATTGTTTAGTAAAATAGAAGGGCAGTGCATTCTGCCTCCAAAATGTACTCAATTTTAAAATTTACTGAGAAGACCTTGATTTTAAGATTAAGAGATAAATTTAAACAGAGGTGAATGAACTACCGGAAAAACAAAGGACTTCAGATGCTGGATTGTAGATGAAAAAACAACAAGATGCTGGAGGAACTCAGCAGGTCAGGCAGCATCCATAGAGAAAAACAGATGGTCAACATTTCGGGTCAGGACCCTTCTTCAGGACTGAAGATAGGAAAAGGGGAAGCCCAATATATAGGGAGGATAAACAGAGCAGTGATAGGCAGTCAAAAGAGGTGAGGTGGGGTGGGCACAAGGTGGTGATTGGTAGATGCAGGTAAGAGACAGTGATAGGCAGATATGGGGGAGGAGGGGAGAGCAGATCCACCAGGGGATGGGTCAAAGGTATGGAGCCAGTGGGCATCGGGGAGGGAAGGAGAGGGGAGAAAAAAGAAATAGGCGAAGAGAAAAATGAGAGATAGGCTAGGAAAGGGAAGAAATGAAAAGAAGAGGCATGGTGAGGACGGGGTGTGGTTTACTTAAAGTGGGAGAATTCGATGTTCATGCCATTAGGCTGTAAGGTCCCAAGACAGAAAGTGAGGTGCTTTTCCTCTAGTTTGCGTTTGGACTTCTCCTGGCAGTGGAGGAGGCCGAAGACTGACATATCAGTGCATCACCTCCATCACCTCCAACCTGGGACCCAAACAGTCCTTTCAGGTGAGACAGAGATTTATCTGCACCTCCCCTAATATCACCTACTGCATTTGGTGCTCCAAGTATGCCATCCTCTACATTAGCAAGACCAAATGCAGACTAGGTGACCACTTCATAGAACACCTCCGCTCCATCCATAACTGTGACCTGCATCTCCCCATTGCCAGTCACTCCAACTCCCCCTCCCACTCTATCACTGATTTGCCAAGGTCACCTTAAATTGTGACACAGCCACACTTTAAACAGCACTGCTAGCAGTGAGGAATAATTCTCATCAGTGATCTCTGCTTGAGGCATCAAATCATCTTTTTATTTTTAAGATCTGGACCAATCTGCTGTGTATTTTCAAAATCTTCCAAGCTGCACAATATCTAGGTTGGGTTTTAAACTCAGAAGTTAAATGGGAAGTTTATGGCACAGCTTGAACAATCAGTGGAACCTTATGGGTAGGTGCCTGCATTTTCCCACATTAAATGTCTAATTTTAGCCAGACCACACTTGTGAGGAACTGAATAGACATTAGTTGGTTGCCCACAGAGAGAACACAGAGGGGAGCTATCCAGTATATTCTTGCAATCATCTTACTGACCAGGTAGAATGAGCGGCTGATGGCCATCCCACAACACATTTCCTGCTTCCCTGCTCCCTCAGTTGGGGAGAGTTCGGTGGAATGGACAGCCTAATGTGCAGGAAAAAATCCCAAAAAGTTTTAATTCCACAGCTGTTACAGAGTTCCTACCACTAAGGTGGGCAAACTGGAGCCATTGAGTCAACTTTGGCTCCAACTAACATTTTCATTGGCTTAGGAACCCAAACTGAATATTGAGGAATTGGCTTGATTTCAGCACAGTGTGGTCTCTAAAAGTATGATCCACTTCAGCTCAAAACCAAAAGCAGCTGACAGCATTTCACTGATCTTTCTGACACCCTTATCAGCATCAGAAGCAGAGGAATTCTAAAAAAGTAGCAATTCAAATTACAAGCAACCAAACCTGTCCAACAATGGGATATTTCAAACTCCCGTCAAAATTCTAAGGTTACGTTTTACTCATCTGAAAATACTTTATAGTTTGGTTGCAAGGTGGCCAATTCAATAAAGTTGTTGCCAGAATTATTACCTGGTTGGCTCCAGCTCTGGTTTACATTACCTAATGCAAAACAGTCTCAAATTATATTTTGTTTGAAAATGTTGTGTGATGTTGTAAAGAGTAGAATTTCCACAGAGGTACTCTCAATCTCTTCTTTCTGCCACTTCTGTAGGATTTCGTTTGCACTTCCACCAAAACCACAATCAAGGATCCGGAGATTGCCTGCAGAATTCCTACCTCAAACCTGTGCAACATTTCTTGAACTTCCTTCTATAAATACTCACAATGTGGACAACATCAATGGCATGACTCCTCATCAGCGAGACCAGGCGTCGACCAGGTGACCATTTAGCAGAGCACGTGCACTCAGTCCACTATGGCCATCTTGAGCTTCTGGTTGCACGTTGTTTCAACTCTCACTCCCATTCCCACACCAAGCTGTCTGTCCTTGGCCTTTTCCACTGCCAGGGAGAGGCCAAATGCAAATTAAAATAAATGCACCTCATGTTCCATTGGGTAGCCTAGAGCCCAATGGTATGAATTTTCCAGTTTTAGGTAACCTACTCGTGTTCCTTTTCCACTCTCAACTGTCCTCCCAGGGTCTCTTCCCCTTTTGTTCACCTTTTCCATCCCTCTCCATCTCGTTATCTAGACACATCACCCTTCCCAGCTGGATCCATCTTCCCATCACCCACATACCTTTCTACCTTGATTTCCTCTCCCTTGGTCCACCTTCCTCCTCCCTCCCTCCACCTGGCCCAATCTGCCCATCACCTTCCCCCCTCATCTGTTTCCACCTCTCACCGACCATCCTCTGTGTAACCCCTCCCTCTTATTTCTACATACTGACCGTCTTCCCTCTGCACTCTCAGTCCTGACACACCCAGAATTCATCCATTCCCTTACTTCCATGGATGCTGCTTGACCCATAGAGTTTATTTTTTGCTCGACACTCCAGCATCTGCAGTCTCTTGTGTCTCTGTGAGCTGAAAGTTTATTTTTGCTACCATGCAGTGAGATCATGAGAAAGGTATTCACTGAATTTAACTAGGAGATCCTTTCATGTTGTTTCCTTCCTGACTCTCATCTAGAAAGAACACTAACCACTGAATCAATTTTCTGCTTGCATTTCCCTTACTCTCTACTCTTGATAAATTTAGGCAGTCAATTGCAGAGTTTATGTTGAATTGCAGTTGAATGAGGGTAGAAAATGATTGTGAAATACAATAGGTGCACAATTGACAGACGCCACATGATTCACAGCAGTGATGTTAATTAGTGTGCAATGCACATTTAAATTACACTGCATAACTGGAGTGTGTATATGAGCTGACAAAACAACACAGGAGCATAATGAACTGCTCTTGGATGAGTTCAAGGGGCAGTAATTAACTGAGTCCCTGTTGGGAAGTCTACCATTAAAGTCAACCATGGATTTTACCACAAAGCCTTTGCATGTTCCAGGTAAAGCCTTCTGCTTTCATAGAGTCATAGGGCACTACAGCACAGAAACAGGCCCTTCAGCCCATCTAGTCCATGCTGGCCTGGTTCTCTGCCTAGTCCCATCTTCCTTACACCACAGTTATCCACTTCCATATCCATAACAGTAATATACCCAAGCATTCATCAGGGATGCAGGATGCATGCTCCTGTGTCTGTCCCACTATTCATAGTTACACCAGCAGATTCAGACCCAATACATTTCCTGTTGTGCTCTGCCACTTTAACTGGTCCCATCTTGGAGAGAAATCAAACAGGGAATTCTGGGCTTCCCAGGTGACTCCTGAAATTCTATGTGGTTATTGTGTCTAACTACCGAGAGATAGCACTGCTCACACATGGGATTCCTCGCACATCATGTGTATTTGGAAGTCCAGAGCCCACAGCTCTGAGAGAATCTAGCCCCAGTCCACTATGCACTGCTATTTTAGCAAGTGCTTCCATACGCTTTACAATTTCTTTGGTCTCTAGTGTTAAATGTATGTGTGAATATCAGCACCAGCTATGCTCATCTCCGCGAATTTGGTTCCATTACAACTGTAGGGCAAGACTGGGCAGGCAGAGTACAACTAGCAGCTAATACACATCCACTTGTTTAGCAAGAGAAACATTTTTGCGAACAAAGAGCATTGTACAATCAACATCAAAGCATGAATTTCTCAGCTTTATCTGAGACAACTTTGAAAGAAAATTTACATGTGCTGTACACTAAATGATGTTCTGCAATCACTTGACAATTAGAGAGTTTCATACAGATGCAACCAAGGAGAGAATAGACATGTGGAGAACAACATAGAGAGGACCTTAATAGTCATGCTCCTGAATTGTTACACCAGCTGTGTTTTCTTAATCCTCAACTCAAAACAATCAGGAGGTCAAATGATTCCTACAAACATGGCAAGATTTAAAAGATCAACACAACTCTTCCATGTGAATAGAAGGTTTTGATTAAAAGCCATCCTTTGCATATGTTTATTTAAGCTGATTTCTTTTTGGTAACAGTAGGTATAAAATTTATTTTATAAAGGGTACTTGCAAGTCATTGCCCTGGGACATAATTTAATCTAAAACCATATCATTGAATGTGTTCAGCTCCTTTGTGCAGAGGTCATGCAAAATTTGTTCCCGTTTCTCTGTGTGTATATCTTTGGTGTCACTTGCAGGAAATTCTTCTACACATCTGTCTTAATTGATGTGCAACAGACATTGGAATTGTTGCTTCAGCACTGAAGAGTGTATGTGTACTGAAGAACCAGCGTGGCCTTCACTGGAAAAGTAGTCCTTAACAAGAGGATGATGTACTCCTCTATGGTGAAATAAAGGAGCAATTATTATCAGACACATTGTTAGGGAGCCCATTATTAAGACAGCCATGGATTCTTCTCCGATGGTCCAAATGCCTATGTGTTCCAGACAAACCCCTCCACTTTCCTTGCACCAATCACTTTGAAGCCTGTGAAAAGTAACTATACAGTTGATACTTCCTTCCACATTTCTTAAAGAAGCTTAACTTTATCTGATCCATGGCTATTGAATCTAGCATGTCGATCTTCTGTTAGTTCCTCTTTGAGATACTTTATTACATTTCACTTCTAATTTTCTACCCTCCTCATTGTTGAAGTTGAATAGGCCTCCAATTGCTTCCCTGCCATCTCCCTGCCCACCACCAGAGTGGCCGAATCACTTTTCCCATCTTTTTCCCCTCCATCAACCTCCAGACCAAACACATTCCCAACATTCGGCCCCACATCCATTTGCTTTGCTGTCATAAATGAATCATGTCCCAAACCATATGAATCCCACCCCTTTCCCCTCAGCAACCACCAGAATGCTCAATTGTTCCCCTGATTTCAGTTCTAAATGGCGTATTTCCTATCCTGACCCCTGGTTCTAGACTCCCCAGCCACTGGGAACATCCTCCCTGCACCTTATTTGTCCAGTCCTGGTAGAATTTGATAGGTTTCAACAAGACCCCCTTTGAAAACTTCTGTGAATAGAGAGCCAATCAACCCAATATTGAAACTTTTTTATCTGTTCCATCATCGTCTCAAGGATTGATTTCCCGTATGTTTTTCTCTCTGCAAACATTTCAGTTACTCAGTCTACAGCCTGAGCCCTTTCACATATCAATCCTTCCCCTTAAACTAGCCTGACAATTCCTGTCCATAGCAATTGTCTTCACCTGACTGAATTGGTTTCAAAGCCCTTCTCTTCACTTTCTGGTCCCTCTGTGGCCTTGCAGTATCATCCAATCATAGCATAGATGCCAGGCTTCCCAAAAGGAGGCCATTCGGGCCATCAAATCTGCACCATCTCTGTCGGAAGATATTCATCATGAATCCACACATGCTTTTTCTCCATGTCTTTTAAATATTTTACCCTCTTCAGATACTCATTCAATTCTTTATGAACTTTGTCACTGAACCTGTATTGCCAGGTTGTGTCTAAATCCTCATCACTCATTAAGTTAAAAGATTTTTCATCATATTATCTCTGACTTTTTCTTGCAAATTCCCTTATATCTGAGCCCTTTGGTTACTGGTCCTATTATTTCTTCTATCCATAGCCTTTCTCTGATTTGAACATCTCCATTGAACCTCTTGGTCTTGTCTGCTTGATGGACCAGCTTTGTCAGTCACACCACATCATTGTGTGACCTCATCCATGGATTAATATTTAAACTACACTCCTTGGAAAATGTTTTCTAGTCATGTGGATCTCATTTCCACTGACTCTGGATTGCTGCTTACAGCACCCCTTCCACCTGACAACTCTTCCCTTTGTAAAACATATCTAGGTCAAGACTGTGTCAGATTGATTTTATTCTTGCCTTTGTGCTTTGTTTTGCTTGGCAGCAATGCAGACTGGCATGCAAGAATCCAGAAGATTTCCTTTAAAATGCTGGTGCCCTGGGATGAATCATGCTGAAGCTATCATCTGCCTGTTAAATCACTGATCCAAAATCTCTCTTCTATTATTCTAGAAGACCATTTAATCCAATTATTTTATAGAGGTCAACCATTGGGATATGGGGAGCAAAGGATTCACACATGTTGATAGCTCGGATTTTGATTCATGGGGCCTATAATCTGCACTCAACACTTAGAGACCTAATTGACCCGCACTTACCTGAGGCCTTTACCTTATCCAGAAAGAAGAACCTGCTTAATAAACACCTCTTGAAGCCTCCAAATGGTTGGACTGATGAAGTCATTTGGCAGAGCAGAACAAGCACTACCTGTTAAAGAGCTGAGGAAATTATTGGCAGACAGCAACATATGCTTCCAGCTTGGTTAAATGTTAAAGCTCCCTGTTGCTCAATCCCTACAAATGTCCCTGAAACACACAGTATTCAAAAACGATTAATATCAAAAAGTATTAAATAAACACATGCCTGGAATACGTTCCCTGATAGGGTGGTGGAGGTAAATTCATTGGGGGCTTTTAAGAGGGGCTTGGATGGGCACATGAATGAGAGGAAAATGGAGGGATATGGACATTCTGTAGGTGTAAGGAATTAGCGATGTCAGCACAACATTGTGACTGAAGGGCCTATTCTGTGCTGTACTGTTCTATGTTCTATGTTCTATGTTCTAAACAATTACAACCATAAAGAAATTATCAAGGAATATTTTTAAAATTAAGAAAGAGAAAATCATCCAAAAGGACTTAAAACATCACTTTTAAATAATTAAAAATATTACAGCAAACACAAATGATTAAAAAATCGTTCTTCCTCGTAGCTGTAAAAGTTGCACTGAAATGAATGATCTCACATTGCTACATCGGTCCAATCTGGGACTGAATCTGTGAGCAGATTCCCCTACTTAAATGCAAGAGAATTCCAACAAGTCCATGCACCATTGCTGGACTCCATGGATTTGCTGGCAAGAATCTGTCAATGGTTGAATACGCATGTCAAAGTTCTGGACCTGCTGGTAGATATGCAGATAACTGCTCAAGGTTCAGCAGGGCATTGTCGACAGAAGCAGCAAATGCTGACCAGTATGGTCCTATTAAAGCAAAATAGATGCTGCTGGAAATCTGAAATAACAATGGAAGCAGAGAAAGTTGATTACATGTGGCTGCTTGATTCAGCTGCCTGAAAACCTACTTTAAATGGGGTAAATTGAAATAACAATTTCAGGGTTGTTTTATGTTACTCAAAATGCTCAACTGGGAACCTCTTGGCATGTGGTGCACTTGTTCACATCAGACACATATTGAATCATGTCTTTCCCCCAGGCAAGGTTCCTTTTGGAATGTTGCAAGGAAATTATTCCAAACACAAGCAAACACAGGCAGGCACGGTAGTGTTGCGGTTAGCATAACACTTTACAGCGCCAATGACCTGGGTTCAAATCCAGCCGCTGTCTGTAAGGAGTTTGTAAATTCTCCCCGTGTCTGTGTGAGTTTCCTCCGGGTGCTCTGGTTCCTCCCACATCCAAAAAGACGTACGGGTTAGGAAGTTGTGGACATGCTATGTTGCACCGGAATTGTGGTAACTCTTGCAGGCTGCCCAGAACACTGCACAAAAAGATGCATTTCACTATGTGTTTCAATGTACATGTGACTAATAAGATATCTTATCTTATCTAATCATTGGTCATTCCTGGGACAACCAGTCTTGGTGGCACTAGACTGGACTGGGACTCCACCAACATAAGCCCAATACTTAAATTTTATTTTTGGAACTCTCCACTCTATCAGCAAAACCCTCACTTTATCAGCAAGTGTGTGGAGGACTGTGTACTAAAGAAGGCAATATGGGTGTTCCCAAACAGGAAAACCATGGACGAACCGGGAGATCCACTCCCTACTGAAGGAGACGACTGCTGCACACAATCTGGTGATCCTGAATCTGTACAAGAAATCGAGGTATGACCTTAGGAAAGCTATCAGGGATGCCAAGAGTCCCTGACCAGCCGCCAGTTATGGCAGGGCTTACATGCCATAACAGGCTACAAGAGACGAAGTCGGGCTGCATAGCTAACAACAGCGCATCCCTTCCTGATGAACTTAACGCATTCTATGCGCGTTTTGAACAAAAGGGAAGTGGATTGTCACCATCCACCCCGACAGCCACCAACGCAGCTGAACCTGTGATCACAGTGGAGGACGTAAGATCAGTCTTCCGGGAGAGCGAACACGAGGAAAGCACCTGGCGCAGATGGTGTCCCGGGCCACGTGCTCAGATCTTGTGCTGATCAGCTGGCAGAAGTATTTGCAGACATATTCAACCTCTCCCTGCTTCAATCTCAGATTCCCTCCTGTTTTAAGAAGACCACTATCATCCCAGTACCAAAGAAAAGCAAGGTAACATGCCTCAATGACTACCGACCAGTGGCTCTGGACGTCCACCATCATGAAGTGCTTTGAGAGGTGGTCATGGCACGCATCAACTCCAGCCTACCAGACAACCTGGACCCTATCGGCGAAACAGGTCTACAGTGCATGCCATCTCCCTGGCCCTACACTCAGCTCTGGAGCATCGGACTGTAAAGACACATACATTAGACTATTGTTTATCGATGACAGCTCTGTCTTCAATACAATAATTCCAAGCAAGCTTGTCACCAAACTCTGAGACCTAGGACTCAACACCTCCCTCTGTAACTGGATCCTTGACTTTCTAACAAACAGACTACAATCAGTGAGGATTGCAGCACGATTATTCTCAACACTGGTGCCCCACAAGGCTGCGTCCTCAGCCCTCTACTCTACTCCCTATACACTCACGACGTGTGGCCAGATTCTGCTTTAACTCCATCTACAAGTTTGCAGATGATACCACTGTTGTAGGCCGTATCTCAAACAGTGATGAGTCAGAGTACAGGAAGGAGATAGAGAGCTTAGTGGAATGGTGTCATGACAACAACCTTCCCTCAATGTCAACAAAAACAAAAGAGCTGGTCATTGACTTCAGGAAAGGGGGCGGTGTACATGCACCTGTCTACATCAATGGTGCTGAGGTCGAGAGGGTTGAGAGCTTCAAGTTCCTGGGTGTGAACATCACCAACAGCCTGTCCTGGTCAAATCACGTAGATGCCACGGCCATGAAAGCTCACCAGCGACCTCTACTTCCTCGGGAGGCTAAAGAAATTTGGTTTGTTCACTTTGACTCTCACCAACTTCTACCGATGCACCATAGAAAGCATTCCTATCTGGATGTATCACGGCTTGGTACGGCAACTGCTCTGCCCATGACCGCAAGAAGCGGCAGAGAGCTGTGGACACAGCCCAGGCACATCACGGACACCAGTCTCCCCTCCTTGGACTCTGTCTTTACCTCTTGTTGTTTTGGTGTAGCAACCAGCATAATCAAAGACCCCACCCACCCGGGACATTCTCTCTTCTCTCCTCTTCCATCGGGTAGAAGATACAGGTGCCTGAGGGGCACGCACCACCAGATTAAGGACAGCTTCTACCCCACTGTGATAAGACTATTGAACGGTTCCCTATAAAATAAGATGGACTATGACCTCACGATCTACTTGTTGTGACCTTGCACCTTATTGCACTGCACTTTCTCTGTAGCTGTGACACTTTACTTTGTACTGTTACTGTTTTTGCCTGTACTGCATCAATGCACTTTGTACTAACTCAATGTAGCTGCACTGTGTAATGAACTGACCTGTACGATCGGTTTGTAAGACAAGCTTTTCACTGTACCTCGGTACAAGTGACAATAATAAACCAATACCAAATACCTTCCCACCATGGCATCCCATCTACAGATTCTACCCACAGTCTTTCTGATCAGTGCAGGACACTGCCCAGGTGATCTCTGAGACCCACTGTGGAGGTCTTGAGTTTCATCCATCACCTGACCAGATGGTTACCTGATGTGTGAGCATAACCCAGCCCCAGAGGATAATCACCAAACCCCACCACCCACCCCACCACAGCCGCTTACATAATTTTTGACCCTGCCAACCCTCCCCCCACCCCATCAACTCTGTTGTCCCACCAATGGGAACTTCCCTAATTACTGACACACTCTGGTCCTCTTCACACCATCCCACAAGCCCTCAAACTTTGGCCAAAAGTGGCATATTTCTGTAGTCGGGCCCAGGGTGATAAGCATAAAGTGATTGGTTCAGGAGGTTGGAAGAGGAGTCAGGGATTGTGAGAGGATATATGGATTGGTGGGGAGTTGATCAGTAATGGTGGTCGTCTTTATTTGGAGAGTGGGTCAGGTTGGTAGTCTCAGGGAGGCAGTAATTTGAGCTCATTCTAGATTTGAATACTCGGCCTGTTGGTCAGTGACTGTTGGTAATTAATGGAGCAGAGGGGTTTCACTTGTCAGAACATTGGATCAGTCCCCGGGATGGTTGGCGAGAGTGTTGTTCACCCACTACATATTTTAATTACAGGATGCGATCGGGTCATCTGCTCAGTAAGTGGGCACAGATCCAACCCTGGGGTATTGACAGTTGCTTCCAGGGTGGAGAAGGGAGTACTGTGAAAATAAATTACTTGAAGGGAACCTACTCTGGCCAGTTCCCACCCACCGGTCTCCACAAACTAAGACTTCCTCAGGCAGATCTTCTGAAACTACCCTCACAGGCACTCCTGCATGGTGGACACAGGTGGCACAAGCAATGAATTCACGGCCCGAAAATCCTTATGTTGGGCGTGCATGCCATGATGCTAGATAGCACTGTGCACACCCGGGCTCTGTTGTGGTTAACACACCAGGAGGAAAATCATGTTTTTGTGCAACTTGTAGTTTGTCTTTGATTTTCTAACTATCTTTTATTTTCATTAAATTAAACTGCACAGTGCACATGGGTGCGGTGCTACAAGATCCAATTTCTTGTTAATTTTTTCTTTTCAGATTTGAACTAAAGTCATAGGATATCATTTGGTCAAAGTGATATCAGACTTTATCCATTCAGTTTGTATGTCAGCAGTGTTGGGAGAGGGCAATGGAAATCCAGACCTAGTTCATATTATTACTCTGTACCTTACAACAAACCAAAGCACTGCTGGAGAAAACAAATCTACAGATTCCTACACATTTCCTTCCCTTTGAGATAGATTGCATGAGCTATCATGGATTGTTCAGGAAGACTGTAATGAGGATATGTTTAACACCTGAAAGATGTTCCTTTTTACAAGTGATATTATCACTTATGAGGGTTTCTTTGTGTTTTGTTGTGTCTGAACAGCTGCACAGGATTGGAGATGTAAAGCAAGCCTGGGCTTATTTATTCTTCCAGCTATCTACTGATTGCACTACTGGGAAAAGCATAACAGCAAAAACTTTCAATAATATATCTCCTTTAATACCGCTTCATATGGAAAGAAATGAGCTTTGGGTAGGAGCATTGGATTAATGTTGTTCAACCTCCAAGCCAGTCCCAATCATGCAGTCAATCATCTTCATAGAAAATGAACATTTTTGGGGTTGTTTACTGGAACATGCCCTACTAATAATATATTTAAGTAAATATTCAAATTATGCATTTATGTGACTGCTTGTCGGATTTCAGAATGCAGTTCAAGATAAATGTACGTATTTAATTAGGCACCAGTTCTCATTACCCATAGTCAACAAAACAAGTACATTTCCCAAAAATGAGATACAGCTTGAAATCAAACTTGATACTTGAAACTTGAATACAATACAAACTTGATACAATGAACTTGAAATATTTTGAGGAAAGATCCAAAATTTGATTACTATTCTCCTTTAAAAAAAATTCTTGCTAAAGGAATTTTCCAAGATTTACTGATCTGCTGAAAATAGAATTGATGTAGTTAATATATACAGAACCTGATACTTTATGCCTTACACTATAGAAGAGAATTTTAATCTTGTATGAACATAAGAAGTTAGAAGATGCATGAGGAAGGGAATCATCGGCCTCATCTACAAGCAGGGAAAAAGTAGAGGGAAGAGATCAGAAACAGGTGACACCATCTCACTGCTTAATGTGGATTATAATGGTCTGCCAAAGGGCCTTTGCCAATCGAGGCAAGTCTGCTCTGGGGATGGTGATTGACCTGGATCAGACTTGTTCCATTCTTAGTAGAAGGATCTCTAACAACCTTGCACTCCACAGAGATGTGATCATCTATGTGTGGGACAAGGGAACGGATATTGCTAAATCAAATTGGATCAAGACAAGCATATCACATATGTGCTCTCCAAATGGGCTCTTGGGGAGGGGAACTGCTCTACACACAGCAGTAATGCAGTCCTACTTAATTGGTTTGGGAAGTGAAAGCTTTCCTGTTAAGTCTGAGACACAAGAGACTGCAGATGCTGGAATCTGGAGCAACAATCTGTTGGAAGAACTCAGCGAGTCGAGCAGCATCTGTGTGGGTGGGGAGAGGAATTGTGGATGTTTCCGGTCAATCTCCAGACCCCACATGTGTGCTGCAGCAGCCTTCATCCATTTAATCTGGAGATTGAAAATGATCGCATCCACAGAGACACAATATACAAGTTCCAGAGAATGAGGGGAAAATGGCTTTCATTGTGATGGCTACATTTGTGTGTGTAATTGAATCTGTATGGAATGTCCTGGAGACTTGAAGGGAAAAGGAGACAATGGCTTCTGTTGGAATGATTCCCTGAGCAGTATGTCAAAGTCATTTGACGGAATACCTCATTTCTAGAGTTTTCAAGCAGGCATCAAGGCCTTGCTTGGCAGGTGGTAAGTAGGGACCTCCCAATCAGATCCTTCCTGGATAGCTGGAGTCCTCAGTACCACTGTGCTTGCCCTTAAGGCAGCTATGGTAGGAATGCAATCATCATCCTTTTCATTCTGGAGTGTGTGCATTCTAACAAGAAAGGGGAAAAGATGCTCTAGCCTTTATTGGGGTTTCATCCCATACAGTCATGTCACACAGGGTGGGCTTGTACTCAGGGATGCTTCTTGAAACAAATATCAACTGTTACTGGAAGATTATCAACTTGTGAGTGATGCACTTTGGTCTGCCTGAAAACTGCAGGGCTTCCAGGGTAAGGTATCCACAACTGAATGTTCAGGCTGACACTTTCCAAGGGCTACGACCTGAGGGATGCAGTGATGCTTGGTGCGGCCAGTACAAGAGCTCTGTGGGGCTTGCCTACAGTTTAAGGCCCTTCCATCACTGTGCACTGAAGTGTAAGAACCTCTCAGACAGCACTCATGTGAAAGTAATATTGATGCCTTGCTGATAGTGTAAATCTTGTAAGCAAATGGAATGATAGGTCTCGTACGGTCAGCGAAAACATACAAGTGTACTGTATAATAATTTTGCAAACTTTGTGAATAAAGAATAATTTGGGGTTAAAAAAGCAATATGTCCACTTGCCTAGGAGATATCGATGCCTCATCACGTGAGTGTGAGATCCAAAGTGGAAGAGATAATTGGACCATATTGCAATTGTGAAGCCAGTGAGAATAATAAATACTTGCATCATTTCTGTGGTATCACCACCTACAAATAAATGGCTCATGGAATACATGAAGGGTCATATATCAATGGGTGTGATGCTTTGAAAGAGATCATAAAAGAGATCAACTAAATATCTGAATCTGCTGCAGAGCTGAGTTCAACTCCAGTCATTGGAAAACAAAAAGACTGCAGATGTTGCAAATCAGAAATAAAAATGGAAAGTGCTGGAAACATTCAGCAGGTCAGGCAGCAACAATTTGAGGTAACTCACTTTTTTGGCTTGTTTCAGAACTGACTAGCTCTGCTGTAAGATGATATTAACTCCATTGTTCTCTCTCCATAGGCACTGCCTGATCTGTTGGTCATTTCCAGCATTCGCCTTTCGATTTCAGATGTTAGCAACAGTCCTGATTTGTGTTTCACAGCTTTAACATGCCCCTTTATTTTTTTTCACCCTCATTAACTTATGAACCAGAAGGTCTATAACATTGGAATTGCTATGTACCCTATCAGGGATGGAGACACAAGAGACTGCTGATGCTGGAATCTGGGGCAACAAACAATCTGCTTGAAGAGCTCATTGAGTCAAGTAGCATCTGTGAGGGAAAAGAATTGTCGATGTTTTGGGTCAGATCTTGGTGCAGGGTTTCCACCCAAAATGTCAACAATTCCTTTCCCCCAACAGATGCTGCTCGACCTGCCAAGTTCCTCCAGCAGATTGTTTATTACCCTGTCAGAGATGTTCCCATTGTTTGATCCATCCAGTTCCCATCCCCACCCTCTGAAAATTAAAACTAACTTCTCTTACTTTTTAAACAAAGGGTCTTTGACCTGAAATGTTAACTCTGTTTCTCTAAGGATGTTGCTTGACCTACCTAGTGTTTCCAGCACCGCATGTATTTATTTTAACTTTGATCATTGCACATTAGTTATCTCAATTAGATGATCAATAAATAAAACAGTCATGGGTCTTTTGCTGCACATGGGCATTGGCAAGTTAAAAGAGTTGGAAAAAATAACATGAAGGCAATGGATTCAGAAAGCCTTGGAAGAACATCGCAACAGAGTGGGCAATGTTCAAATAAGCACTTGTGCGAAGTTTTGCTTCAAGGCACAAACAGAAAGAATGAGGAGAACGCAAAGAACCTTCAAATTGTAGAGAAATGTATCATTAAGCATGAAAGGTGACACAGAAGGCAATGCAAAGGCAAACTCAGAACTGACAGGTTCAGAAATCGAATGAAGCAGAGCAGGTAAGGTAATCTCACCGTCTCTTAACTTGGAATGCCTCTTACAGCTTTAAATTTCCTTGTTGATTTTATACAGCATGATTTTTCTTAGTAAGTCAGGTCTTACTAACTACACCAAAGAAACCAGAGTGCAACTCGTACAATTTTACACCATTGTGGACAAACTGGATGTTCTCATCTCAAGGAACAGAGAACATAGAACAGTACAGCACAGGAACAGGCCCTTCAGCCCACAATGTCATGCCAGACTAATTAAGCTAATGACAACTAATCCCTTCTGATGCGCGTGGTCCATATCCCTCTGCATATTCATCTGCCTATCTAAGAGCCTCTTAAAAGCCTCTGTCGTATCTGCCTCCACCACCACCCCTGGCAGCGCATTCCAGGCACCCACAACTCTCTGTGTAAAATAACTTGCCCCTGCACAGCTCTTTTGAACTTTCCCCTCTCACGTTAAATGCACGCCCTCTAGTATTAGACTTTTCAACTCTGGGAAAAAGATACCCGCTGTCTATTCTATCTATGCCTCTCATAACCTTATACACTTCTATCAGGTCTCCCCTCAGCCTCTGCCATTTTCATATGAAGTTTTTTTTAAGTTAATGTCTAACAGAACACAGAAAATATTACACTTCTGCTTTGCCAATTACACAGGATATGTTGTTTCAGGGAATGTTTTGTTAATTCTATTCACAGGGCAGCCATCTCAGACAGCCACCTGATGTGATCTGAGGACATTGGTTTATTCCACATAACTCAATAGTTGACTGACCAACTACTGAATGCCTTTATCTTTATCTAAATCATAGGTGACCCTGTAGTTTTACATTTTTACGGAACCTGTTCACTATTTGTCAGTGGAAGATATTTTTTACTGTATTCTTTTTGAAATTTATAATTTATTTTTGAAGGGGTTGCAAATTGTTGAAAGATTTTTCTGGGATTCATAGCAATGGTGTGTGACTTTACATTTCCAAGTATGGTAACTGTGATAAAGCAATATACAGTATATTTGTCAGCTTTTCCTAAGTAAATGATACACTAAATCAGAGTAAACTTCATTCACTGCATTTGGGAAATGATATGTGATGTAAGACAAGAATAGTTAGGATATTTTATTTAGACTTCTATTGCAATAAAATTTTGCAACACAGTCTTAAATGGATAACTACAATAACAGAAACTTTGGCCAGTTTATTAACGGCCATGTAACCACTTTTAATGGCAAAGGTTCATTACTACCTAACAAAAAATAGTAGACTCCCAAATCTGGCCAAATGCAAGAAAATAAGGTCAACATGAATTTTTACAAGGATGTTGCTGGGACTTGAGGACCTGAGTTATAGGGAAAGGTTGAATAGGTTAGGACTTTATTCCCTGGAGTGCAGGAGAATGAAGGGAGATCTTATAGAGGTATACAAAATTATGAGGGGTATGGATAGGGTGAATGCATACAGGCTTTTTCCTCTAAGGTTGGGTGAGACTAGAACTAGAGAACATAGGTTTAGGGTGAAAGGTGAAATATTTAAGAGGAATCTGAGGGGGAACTTCTTCACTTAGAGGGCGGTGCGAGTGTGGAACGAGCTGCCAGCAGAAGTGGTGGATACGGGTTCAATTGTAACTTTTAAGAGAAGTTTGGATGGGTACATGGATGGGAGGGGTTGGGAGGGATATGGTCTGGGTGCAGGTAGATGGGACTAGGCAGAAGATCAGGTCGGCATGGACTAGGTGGGCCGAAGGGCCTGTTTCTGTGCTGTAGTACTCTGACTCTATGAATCACAAAAGAGCTATTTATCCTCGATAAAAATAACATAAAAAATAAGCGTACAATGCAGTCTTGTTAAACTTCATGGTGACTAATTGTGCCTTGAAATTGTCTCACTTTGTAAATTGGTGGATGTTCTGCTTCACATTTGCCTTGTTTGAGGTTTGCTGCCTGTTGTGCTGGGTGTGTGTGTGTGTGTGTGTGTGTGTGTGTGTGTGTGTGTGTGTGTGTGTGTGTGTGTGTGTGTGTGTGTGTGTGAATATGAGTGAGTGCGTGCACGTAAGGGGGTATGATCTGAAGTTGTTTTTTGCAGATGTTCTGGAATTCACTGACTCTAAGGGCAGGGATTTCAGTGGAGAATTGGATAGGCACCAAAGGGAAAGTAACTTGTTGTAGTGACTTTATCTGACTCCACCAACTTCTCTGGCAGCGAGTTCAAGGTATTAATCACTCTCTGTGTAGAACAAACTTTCCCTTCAAATTCCACTTAACATTTCTTCCTCTCACCTTAAACTTATGCCTTGTTTGTGACACCCCTTTTGTGGGAAAAAGATTCTGACTATCTGCCCTATCTATGCCTTTTATAAATTTATATACATCTATCGGTCATCTCTCAACCTCCTTCAGACCAGGGAAAACAAATCCAGCCTATCAAATCTCCCCTCATGACTAAAGTCCTCCAATCCAGGCAACATTCTGGTGAGTCTCCTCTGCAATCTCTCCAGCACAACCACATCTTCCCTATATTGTGGTGAACATAACTGCATACAATACTCCAAGTGTGGACTAAACACTGTTTTGTAAAGTTGCAACATAATGTCCTAACCTTTATATTTTATACCCTGACCTATGAAGGCAAACATGCTGTATGCCTTCTTCACCACCCTATCTACCTGTGTTGCCACTTTCAGGGAGCTTTTGACTTGAACCCCAAGGTCCTTCTAAGGTCCCCAAGGTTTTGCCAATATCAGAAATAAACATATTCCACAGTCACAATTGCATCTTCTTGAGACATCTGCCCTCCTTTCCTCACCAATGAGCAAGTATCACTAGAATAGGAAACTTAAATGAAGCAAATGTGCCTTTGTTCAACTAGAAATTGTCTTTCCAAGACTAAAAGTTGATACCCACATTTTACAACCTGTCAAGGACAACATTGAAGCCATTATAAAGTTGTAGACATCAGAAAATATGGCAGATCTCCAATCATTTGAGGTTCAACTTTATTCCAGAAATCTATCAGCTTTGTGCAGCAGGAAGGGTGACCAACTGAACTAATGGGGCAGGGCAGATGTACAGTAAATAGTCTGTGGTCCATAATCACAGAAATTGACCAGAATAGAATGTGTGATTGTGGGACAGACAGAGAGTGGTGTGAGTTGCTATTTTAACCATATCTTTTCTTTTCTAACTCCGTGATTTTAGATTGTCCACAGAGGTATAATATTCACAATACTGTCATAAAATAGGTTCCTTCCATCTGAGTTTTGTCCTGAGAAACTTTCAAAATGCTAATTGTCAAAAATTATTGCGTCAGTTAAAAGCTTGGCTGAATGACTTACTTGTCTACACGTGGCAGTTCATGTCAATAAAAATAGAAACTGTGGAAACATTTGACCTCTCAGGGGTACTGAAGTCAGGGAGGTGGCCTAGTCAGTTACCAGCAGAGGTCGACAGGTGGACTACCAAGATAGGAACTGCAGCTAAAGAAGGGTGACCTGGTCAATCAGCAGAACTCATGCCTCATTGGATCGCAGGGCTCAGCTAGTATCATAGCGAGTGAGAAAGAGAAGGACACGCTAGTTTCAGGAGAATACTAAAATGCCTGTGTAGATTGGACATGGGAAGGATGTTTTCATGAGCAGGAGGGTCTAGGATCTGAGGGCACATCCTCAGAATAAAGGGATGCCTCTTTAAAAGTGAGAAGAGCAGGAATTTCTTCAGCCAGAGAGTGGCAAATCTCTGGAATTTGTTGCCACAGAGGTATGTGGAGGCCAAGTCATTGGGTGTATTTAAGGCAGAGATTGATTGGTTCTTGATTGGTAAAGGGGTTAAAGATAATGGAGAGAAGGTGCGAGACTGGGTTTGATATACATAAAAAAATCAGCCATGATTGAATGGTGGAGCAGACGCAATGGGCCCAATGGCCTCATTCTGCCTATATCTTATGGTCAGCTGTTATGTTAAATTTATTATAATCTTAAATTCAAGTAACACAATTTCACCCCAGATTAAGGAACTTTTTTTTTCCATTTACTACAAATCCTGAGTCAGGGCTTCTGTGGAGCTTGCAGCAATTACCAGCCCATTGCAAACATGAGTAGGCAGAAGGAGACACCAGTCCCTTGTTCTTCAAACTTCACAAAAAGAATGAAACATGCAGTGGGAATCAACAGAGAGCAGACAACTTATGCAAACAGAGCTTAAACAACAAGTCATTACTGTGCGTTCTGACATGACAAGGACAGTGAAGCTTGCACGTTTTGCCTTACACTGCAGAGTGGCCACTGTTACGGAGGATGGCCAGAACAAGACAAAGGAATTTTCATCTTGCACTTTAAGCAAACATTAAGGGAATGTTCTGCAGGTGCATGTTTTGAGGCTCCCGGTGTCTCTTAAAAATCACAGTAAAAGCACCACATCAGGTTCAATATGCTCGAGAACTCATGAACTTCATTGAGACCACTCCCCCAGGTGACTCTTGCTGCTTATATTTTCCTTTTACTCACCAGGTTCCACTTCCGCCAGGGTCCCCTCAGACCTAAGTCTGAACCTTCATTTTTGCTCTCGCTTTTCTCCTCATCCCTTCTCTCAATTGTCCATGATACTAACCTCCTGCATCTTTGATAGCAGTCCCACTCAATATCCCTTCCTGATTTCCATGCTAGCTTGCATTAAACCTGGCTACTTTTCCTCAGGTAAAGCAACCATGCTTTTCAAAATGACCTTCCTTAAAATAAACACATCTTGTCCATCACTAAGAACTTCCTTCCAGTCTCTAACCTACTTTCAAAGCCCTTCCACATTTCCAAAGCCCTTGGGAATGTTGCTCTTTCCCAATCCTTCCTGTAGCTCCTTGTTTGAATCTCGTGTCAAGTTTCCACTTCTGAGCTAGCACCAAATCATCCTATGACATCCCATATGACCATCCGTGTTATATTATCCCTCCTTGTTATCTTCAATTTTATTGCAACCTTTGTTACGATCAACCAAACTATCCTGCTCCAATCCTTCTCTTCTGCTATCCAGCTCAGTGGGACTCACTTGGTTCCCATTGGCACCTATTCAAATATATCTAGAGCATTTCCTCCAATGAGTTCACCATACTTCCATCTCAGCAAATCACCAGAGATCTACCTGATGCCTCCATCCTTTTCTCAACAGTCTGGGTCTATTTTCTCATGCTACACATGACCAATTGTAATTCCTGCAGAGGCATCCATAGGAATTCAAATTTTCCAGCTTTTGGAAGGGCACATGCACACATTTTTAATGTCACCGTGCCAATGTGCTCCCACATCCATACCTTCATTTCATACATATTTTTGGATGATCATTGAAAGGGAGAATTGCATGCTCCACCTTGCCCCTTCAGCCCCTGCCCCCTTGCACACAATTTGACTTAACATTGTCACTGGATGCCAAACCTACTTAAGTCTTCTGCTCTCCAACCTTAAGCTTGGCATACACAAGGAGTCGTCTAAATCCTAGCACAAACTGAAATTCAAAGTCACAACTTACTCTTTATTCGTCACAGATTTATCAGTCTTAAGCTGATGGATAAACTGCAGAGCAATTACACACATTGAAACAGAAAATTTGCAAGCCTACCACAGTTCAGCACAAAAGAAAGTGTATCTTGTATCTGACAGTAGCAAAGCATCGGTAATAATAACCATGGAAAATGTTCTCAAATCACTTTGGCTCAAGATGAAAGCAAATTGATGGGAGGGAGCCAGAGAATGAGCAACACAAAAGAAATTTGGTCACTTTAATTCCTCTTATAAGTATTGTCGCAAACTAAGATTCCTTAATATCTGCCTTGTAGGGAGTAAATGCTTAGGGAAACTTTCCTCAATAAAAAGCATGGATGCTTTTTGTTCAAATATTATATTTTTTCAGATGAAGTTTAAATCTCCCACAGCTTTCAGTATACTCCGAAGTTTGTTTTGAATTTGCATGTGAAAGGAAACACTGATCCAAATGGCAACCTCAAAATACTTCCCCTGCATGGAGGTTGTCACTAACTAGTGAGCAGGCAGGAGGGCCTTGGATTTTAATCGCGATCTATGCTGAGCAAGCAAATAATAATTGCAGAAGAATACAATAAAGCAAACATTGTAATTTGCTTCATTCAGAGCTGAAAGTAAACCTGAATGGGCTGGTACTTCATACCACTAAGAAAGTGTCAATCACTACCAATGGGTTAAATCAGAAATGTTAGCAATAGGACCATACCAGTGAGGACATGACTTATGATTCAAGAAGGGAAACTGGCCATGTCCTTCAGATAAGTGGAAAGATGGAAGATCAGAGAGCCCACACTGGGGCAGTAAGAGTTAGACCGATGGGAATTTTTGAGTCTTGCACAAGGAGGAGGAAACCCCCGAGCTTCCTGACTCTTCAGCCGTGATTATTAATGATCCAAAAATCTTCGATGTTTTTTTAAAGAAACAAAAACCTTTCTCTTAACTATTTTAAGCCTAAGAAAACACACCCCATGTATTGAGCATTGAGACCAACACCTGTGAGTTGGGTTCAGGATACCATACTGTAAAACTGCATACTTTGGAGATATTTTACATTGGAAAATCAAGCAATGTGTATTTCAATTACAGCCTCAAAAAGTATTGTAGCATTTTTTAAAAATGCATTTGGTACATTTATGTGCACAGGTTAAAACCATGCCAGAGCAGTAACTAAGATAATTTTATAATCAGTCAACCTATGACTTGATACAGGATCCCTAAAAGAAAAGGGCATTAGTGTATTCAGACCAACACACCTATGCAGACACTCATCTACTATGGATACATTTGGTCTAATACATGTAGTAGGGATCTACTCCCTACCACATTGTATTACACAGTCAATATCTCTGAATGTACTCATACTGAAAACCTTCAGGCTTACAGTGCTCTTCGCTATTCCGCAGAAAACATACTGACGGAGACTAAATAGCCGTGTCTGTAGCTGAAAACTAAGATGATCCTTGCCCATTTAACTAATGAAATGCCAAAGTGATTGTGTTACCAGCTCCAGAACTTACTCATTAATTAGTTTTATCAAATAAATAAGGTTGTCTTCATGTGAAGGCATCAATGGCATAAGAACATGAATGTCAGCTTATGATTTGATTCTATTTTCTCATTTTGCAAAAAGTGCAGTCAATGTTGAGCCTGCACCATGCCAGATATCAGTAACTGATTTAAGCCGTAAAGAAATGCCACGCACAATGCTGAAAAAGATACCAATCTCTGATATCACTTAGACAACACCCCAATGAGTGCCATACAATTTAACAAAGAGATCATCACCTTCTTAAAACTTACCACAAAACAAGTAACTTGTATGACTTTATTCAAAGATCATAACAGGAATACGATGATCAAACTATCGTGAGCTTGAAGTGAATATAAAGTTCAGCATTTTTATTGCACTCGAGCATAACTTATACCTTATCCAAGAAAGGTGTTAGTGCTCCTAAAATATTCACAATATATGCAGTAATTCTCTGCTAGTTTTTATGATGAGTTCATTCCAGTCTTTCATTGTATAATGAAGAACAGATTAAACACACATGTACAACAGGAACAAGATACTTCTGGACAAAAAAATTGCCATATTAGAAAAAAAACTTTGGCAGCGTACAGTTGGGTGATTTGTTACAGCTGGGTGATGATCCTATACAGGAAAGCTGAAAGGAAGCACAATGCCATCAAATGCAGAATAAGACAGAGGAACAAAGCTTTGCATGAGACATATGAATTCTTCCATTTTATTCAGCAATTCTTATGTTCTTTACGCTTTTTCTTTTTAAAAAGAACCAAGAAATATCAAGCAACATTCTGAATAAGGCTAAGAATGTTTTTCAGCATATCAGTGACGGTGGTCATTTTTGGCCAAGATGCAGCATTGCCAAATTGCTTTAAATATTGCATTTAACTGCATTATATGTGATTAATAAAAGAACCTATAAAGTAAGCATTAAGAAGTAAATTAAATAAATTTCAAATTATCTTAGAGGCAGCAGTTTCATCCCAAAAAAGTCTAGGCAGTAAGAAAAACTGGCAGGGAAGTCAGAGAATTGACAGAATTGTTCTTGCACATACACAGAAATTTACTTAACCCTTTGACTACTGGACAGCCCTTTAATTTCAAAAAACATACATTTGAAAAATATTAACCAAATCTTTTTTGCATAAATTTTGGGAAAAACAATATTGAAATCCTTTCATTGATTAAAGCGTACTAACAACTAAATATTCCAGGGATGTCAAAAATAACGAACCAGTGATGGCTGGTTTATAACTCAGGTCTCAAAGGGTTCCTAAGTGCTATATAGTACCGCAATGAACATGTATGTGGAAAAATACTTTGGGTAGTCTTGTGTACCATTTATAGGCTAGTTTAAATTAACATGAAAATGGCTTCAGCTTTATACTTACACAACTGTGCATCACAATTAGTCTGGAGTCACTCAAAGCAAAAGATGCAAGTTTGTTTCCAAGACACACAGTATTAACATATGGATTTCACATATGGTGTATCGCAGAAAGCCAAGTTTAAAATGTTTCCAGGCAGAAAATGGGCATTTTGAGAGTTTTATAAACTTAACTCCCTCAGTCTTATTATTACTAGCTGACTGTCTCGTCAATTGTTTGGTAACATCCAGTGTTTGGAGGTTATTAAAGTAAGTTCCACTGTCTTTGTCAGAACCACTTGGGTAGCAGAACTTGAATCTGCCAGACTCATGTTAATCAAATTAACTATCAGCCCCATAGACTGATGCCAGTCTGAATTATTTCAGTGATTTCTACTATTCATGCCTGCTCAAAGATCAATGTTTTCATTGACTCAAGGACATTATGATTCAAATTGTACTACAAATGGGATACACTGAACACTTTGCAGGATATAAAAATATACAAAATTATTTCAGCTACTCGTGTCCACAGATCTCAAAGACAATTAAGGATTTTCATTCTTTGTTATTAAAGGAGATACTTAGCTGGAAAATCATTCTTAGCACTGTGAGCAGGAATAAGATTTAAATGTATATATTTATTTTATATTTGTTAGTTTAGTGAAAGCATAATCCACACAAAATACAATGGCTAACACCCATGTTAAAATGATGGACAGTGATATGAATGTGACAATGTGATAGGTTCTAAGTATTTCTAAGCCACGTTATGCTACACTGGAGAAACACAGGATGGTGGTAACCAAGAAGACACCCATGGAAATTAATGTTTCTGATGAGAAAATCTCAAGGGATTTATAAATACCAATAAAATTAAGGTTGAATTTCTCCTCAAAACACAAAGGTGACTGCTCTGAATGTATGAAACAGGTGACAACAAATCCACAACCAACTTTAGCACAATCTACCACAATTTCCTTTGATTCCAATGTGAGCAGAAATGAGGAGTGATTCAAAACAGCTTTCCAATTACATTTTATTTGTTTTCCATTGTCTACATTATTCCTGTTGCCTGTTAATTGGTTTTTAAACCCCTGGCTGTCGAATGAACGCAAGGAAACTGACGGGTACGGAGTGGCAGAGCAAATAGTGCTGCTGACTCAAAACTCCGGGGACCTGTGGTCAATCCTGACCTCTGCGCTGGGTTTGCATGTCTTCGTCACTGAGCAGGCATCCTGTGGGTGCTTAAGTTCCATCCCACATCCCAATGACCCCTTAGGGTAGGTACGTGGGAAAAAAAGAATCGGGGGGGGGGGGGAGTAGGGGGAGGGCTGATGGGCATGTGAGAGAGGATAAGTTGCAGGGGTGTAGGGAATAAATTAGAGGGGGAATAATATTAATGGATTGCTCCTCTGGAAAACAGCAGGGACCCAATGAGCTGAATGGCTTCCTTCAGTGTTGTTATCAGAATAAAGTAAATAGAAATAGAAATAAAGAAATATAACTTTAGATTCAAATGTAGAGTCAGCACACATTAGGTGATTCATATAATAGCAACTCTAAGGGTTTCTTGAACAAAATACAAAAATGTGTCATCGTTATGATTATTATATCATTTGAGTAATATTGTGACATACATTTTTGCAATATCATTAGGTATATCGTGTAAAGAATATAACAATGTTTCCATGAGTACAAAGTCAGCAGACAAAACAAACCAGCATGCATAACCCTTCATAAAAAAACTTACTGTTGGAGACATTTTATGTCATTTTTCTGTAACCAGCCTTCGTTCATTACATTCTGTTAAGTTAATGCAGGGTTCAGTAGAAATGTTAGAAGTTAACAGAAGCCTGTGCATGTTCTTCAAGTACAAATTTGTGTCAAAACTTCTTTGTCATAAATGATAAAGATCTTTGCCACTAGAATTTCTACTTGGAATCATAAAGTATGTTTCTTTTTAAGTATGAAATTATGAAATTAAAACAAAGAGCCTGAACAAATCGTATAAGTCACCACTCAAGACTATAAGAGTAAACGAGAAGACAAGTTATACTAAAAGGATTATTTAGTGGCAAGCTTCAGGAAAAAGAAGATATTCAAAACTTTGTAAATGATCACAGGAGGAAGTGAATATTTAATCCACATATTAGACTTTTATAGCATAGTCATCATTTCATTACCCATAATTTAAGGGGGTAACAGAGCATATAAAAGCTGTATATTTCTTAATGACTGATTGTCTTCCTCTCACTAATAAACTGTAACTACACCCACCAATTCCCACACATTCTTTCTTTAGGCATAGTGCTAGGAATATTGGGGCTGCTCTTCTCTGCGCATGGCATTGGTATTGATCTAAGATCCACCAAGAAGAATTCATTTCATTTCACACAGGCTACTATAACTGGAGTCCCATTTGTAGATACGCATCTCAAAAATCAAAGGATTTGCATCTTATAAAGCTAAGTATTTTGTGAAATGACACATGATTGGAAAAAAAACATGAATATGAGCAATAACAGCAAAGAGTTTAGAACTGTAATGAATTTAGTGATTTGAACAGCATACTATATATATTTGAATCAAACTCACGCATCTCAATTCATGCAAGCAATTCTTTGTTATGTAGAGTAAAATTAACTGCTTATATCAATTGTCCAGCTCCTGATAATAGTGGACAGGCATTTGTCTAGAAATTCAGCCCCGATCAGTAGCACTAAAGCTGTCATTGTGTAATATTCTGTCTCCACATTCAAAGCATTGAAGTCAATTTTGGAGACAGAGTACAATGCACTGATGTGACTATGTTGTGCAGTTATTGCAACTGACAAGAATAAATTTCTGTAAAAGCAAAAAAACTATTTTCTCTTTACCACTTCAAAAGCAATATGTAATAAATTGTATTTTAATATCTGGATAAAATTAACATGAAACACAAAACTCTTAAATGCACGGCAATATTGGGGAACCAACGGTCTGGTTCATGTTCAGCCTGGCCCATGCCTCATACTTGCCTCCTATGTCACCTCCACAGTGACACCCAGCTCCAGGCCATCCCACAAGGCCATCCAAGGGAGCAGTGCACAAAGAGTGACTAGACTTCAAGCAGGCCACCAGATTCTCTGACAATTCGCTGCAGTCAAAGGCAATTGAACATTTTTAAAATCCCTCTGATGTTCAGGGGAATTTAAAAGCAGTTTGAAAAGTAAAAATAATTTAACAAAATTAAAAATGAAAATAGCTGTATTTAAAATTGCATTTAAGTGACCTGAATCAATTAAAAATGTTAATATTGAATAAAATAAACAAATCAACCCACTTACCAGCATTATCTTTACAATACATGTAGGTGACCGTATTCAAATGAAGGGACTGTGTCATGGGCTGAGGGTGCTTTTGGTCACTCAGCAGAGCTCTGGCAGGCACAGATGTCAGGAAGGTGGTGACCTCTGACAGGAGTCTTAACAGCGATTCTCAATGGAAACATCAGCATTACGAAATCATGGCTGTGATGTAATACAAAGTAAAATTTTCACACCTAAACTGTGTATATTATTCCATCCTTGAATATGAAATAATATTTTAATCAATCAGAATGATAGAAACTATAAAATGCAAGCGGTAAGGCATTTTGTAATGAGATATTTTGTCTAGACCAACAGCAGATCCAGATTTTAGTGCATTACCATAATTACCTTTGAAATTATGGTCTAAATTGGTTCTTAAATATATAGCATCATTGTCATTAAAAATAATGTGTTAAACAGAAGTCTACTTAGTGAAGCTAACTTAACAACACCCCTAAAAGTAGCTGGACAGTCTAGCTTTATATTGCTGATTTTCTTAATTTTGGTTCATCCAATTACATAATTCAATTTCATATGTCCTGTTTTACCTTATTTTATTGTGTAGGTCTGAAATTTACCTAAAATGTGAACTCTTCCAAACAAAACAATCCTTTTCTTTCTTTTTCAATCTTCTTATTAATTTTCAAATTCATACAAAATTATATATGAAACATTAGTAATTATATATATCGTGCTAAGAGATCAGGATAGCAATCATAACAGTTAAAATATATAATCACAAGGAGTGAAAAATAAGTAATCTAGACCTCCCGTTCTCTCATTAAGTGAACAAATACAAAAGGAAAGATTGAAAAGAAATGAGATTTAATTATATGAAAGAACCCCCAAATTAAAATAAAATATTGATAATAAACCAAAACAAAACCAAAAACTTCCAAAAAAAAATACTGGACTGATATTTCTTCAATTAAAAAGAAAAAGAAACATTACTATGTCGTCAAGTCCTCCTCTGCATTCAAGTGTTATTGAGAGGGATCTGAAAAAGGTCAGCTTATATCATATGAAAATATGAATAAATGGACTCCAAACTTACTCAAATTTAAGTGAAGTATCAACAGTACCACTCCTAATTTTTTCTAAGTTTAAACATGCTATAGCTTGAGAAAACCACTGAAAAGTGGTGGGAGGCATTGGATCCTTCCATTTGAACAAAATAGATTGCTTGGCCATTAACGTGACAAAGGCAATCATACAACAAGCAGAAGCAGACAAATGGCAAGCTTCCATCACTGGTAAACCAAAAATTGCAGTAATAGGATGAGGTTGTAAATCAATATTCAATACAGATGAAATAATGTTAAAAATATCTTTCCAATATTTTTCCAAAAGGGGACAGGACCAAAACGTGTCAGGGAAACCACCTTTGAATTACATCCATCACACATAGGATTTATACGATGATAAAAACGGGCTAACTTGTCCTTGGACATATGGGTCCTGTGAACCACCTTTAACTGTATCAAAAAGTGTCGAGCACACATAGAAGATGTATTAACTAATTGAAGAATTTCCTTCCATGTTTCTGTAGGTAAAAGTATCTGGAGTTCTCCTTCCCATTCATTCTTAATTTTATCAAGTTCCTCTGAACATATTTTCATAATCCAATCATAAATTATTGCTATCAGGCCCTTCTGATAAGGATTAAAACCTACATTTTTTTTCCGTAATTTCAATTTTATATGGTGTCGGAAAAGAAGGTAAAGTAACTTTTAAAAAATTTCTAATCTGTAAATATCGAAAAAAATGTGATCTATGCAGGTTGTGTTTATTAGACAACTGTTCAAAAGATAAGAAAGTTATCAATGAATAAATCTTGAAAACATGTTATACCCTTCATTTTCCATAAGGAAAAAGCTGAGTCAATTCTGGATGGTTGAAAGAAAAAATTAGATTGAATAGGACTTGATAAATTAAATTTATTCAATCCAAAGAATTTACAAAATTGAAACCATATCCATATTGTATGTTTAACTATTGGATTAGTCACTTGTTTACTCAATTTAGTAAGTGCAAAAAGGAATGAAGTTCTTAAAATAGAAACTAATGAAAATCCTTGCACTGATTCACACTCAAGGTGTACCCAACAGGGACAATGAATTGCATCTAAATCTTATGCCCAGAAAATTAAGTATCTAATATTAATTGCCCAATAGTAAAATCTAAAATTAGGCAAAGCCATACCACCATCCTTTTTTAATCTTTGTAAATATTTCTTACTTAACTGTGGGTTTTTATTCTGCCATATATCTGAAAGGATTTTGGAATCAATAGTGTCGAAAGAGGATTTTGAAATAACAAACAAAACAATCCATTAGCAGAGTGGTAAGATGATTTTGCTCAAAGAAGACTTCATGATTTTGGTACTAATCTACCAGTGGGTGCATGGACCATGGAGACAAGTGAAACAAGACTACAAAACAAGTCCATCAGGAAGAAGTCTGAGCTCATATCACATATACTCAATCTGAATTTTTCTCTTCATCATTTCCTTAAAAATGACTCATTTCATGAAGCTGTTCACTCTTAAATTGCCATTTTATTTTACTGCAGCATCAATAATGATCACCCCAAACAGATAGGTGCATGACGTTGATGTTCAGATTATCGAATCATGCATGGAATCTTCCTGCACAGCAAAAAAATTATTCTATTCATCACACCTTTGATGTGGTTCCTTCAAATCCAGCCGCTGTCTATAAGGAGTTCATATGCTGTCCCCGTGTCTGCATGGGATTCCTCTGGGTGCTCCATCTTCCTCCCACATTCCAAAGACGTATGGGTTAGGAAATTGTGGGCGTGCTATGTTGGCGCCAGAAGCATGGCGACACATGTGGGCTGCCCCCAGAACACTCTACGCGAAAGATGCATTTCACTGTGTGTTTCGATGTATATGTGACTAATAAAGAAATCTTATCTTATCACATCTTACAGCTCTTTACCCATATTTATTTCTTTCTGTGCATTTATCCAAGTTCTTGCTGAGTTACTGTTCAAATTTCTTCCCTGGTCCAGTATGGCAGTGCATTCCAGATCAATCTGGAGACCATTTGCTGAGCCTTGTGTGTGCAGGACATTACTTTTAAGATTGCCTGTGTGAAATGGATGTTCAGCACTGGTAGGGAATCAGCTGGAGTAGTAGCTGATAGAAGGTAGTTGGCTAAATGCATTGATTCTCTAACATTTCAAGTACAGAAACAGTGAATGACAATCACCCAAAAATTGAGATAAGATCAATGCAAAGAGTCATAGAGTAATGCAGCACAGAAACAGGTCCTCCTGCCCAACTCATCCATGCTGACCAAGTTATCCATCCAATCTTGTCCCATTTGCCTGCGTTTGGCTGATATCCCTCTGAACCTTTTCCATCCATGTACCCGTCCAAATATATTTTAAACATTGTAATTGTACCTACCTCTACAGCTCCTCTGGCAGCTCATTCCACATACCTGCCACCGTCTGTGTGTAAAAGTTGCCCATTAGATCCCTACTAAATCTTTCCCCTCTCACCTTAAAATCTATGTCCTCTAGCTTTAGATTCCCCTACCCTGGAAAAAAGACTGTGACCATCCACCTTATCGACCTCCCTCATGATTTTATGTACCGCTACAACATCACCCCTCAACCTCCTAAACCGCAGGGAAAAAAAGTCTCAGCCTATCCAGCCTCTCCTTATAGCTTGAGCCCTCCAGTCCTGGTAACATCCTCATAAATCTTTTCTGCACCCTTTCTGGATTAATGGCATCCTTCCTAGAGCTGGGTGACAAGAACTGCACATAATACTCCAAGTGTGGTCTCACCAACGACTTCTACCCTTGCCACATAATGTCCCAACTCCTGTAGTCAATGCCCTGACCAATGGAGGCAGGCATACTAAATACCTTCTTCACCATCCTGTCTACCGGTGTCACCACTTTCTTGGAACTATATACCTGTAGACCTAGGTCTCCCTGTTCTATAACGACCTCCAGTGTCCTGAAATTAACTGTGTAAATGCAGTTTAAATAGTCAAAGGCTTCACTTGATGTAAGAGACTCACCATGCAGTGACCACTCACTGGCCATTGCATCACACATATCAAAACATTGAACAGGTCACAGATGTTAGAAGCCTGTCACATGGGGAACAAGCATCCAATTCCCTCAGCACCATATCCACCAAAGCTTATAACATTATACTTCGTATTTCATTCATTCTTGTTTATCAATTATCCGAAATCAAAATACTGCATATTCTAGAAATAAAACAGTAAATTCTGGGAATACTCAGCAAGATCATTTTGGTTGATTAATTTAATAAATAGGTAGCCCACTTTATCGTCTAATTGTTGATGGTTTAACAAGAACCGATGTTAATGTTCTACGCATGGAGAATTTAACCTGCTCATTGTTATCTATGAGCCACAAGGTGTTTGGACCTGGAGTAGACATCACTGTAAGACACAAGAAACTGGAGATGTTGGAATCTGGAGCAAAAAGCAATCTGCTGGAGGACCTCAGAGGGTAATAATTAATAAATGGTGACTGGGATGAGGGAATCTCCTGCATGGATTTTGCACCTGAATTCCCTAGTTTGGGACAATTAAATGATTTATAATGTTCCTTCGCTGCATGAACTACATTGGCAGTAGTTGAGTGGCACACTGTGGCTTATGTCAAGCCTGTCTTCCTGCTGTGACATTGCTCACTCATATGGCTGCTTAGTGCCCGAAAAGTGGGCACTGTGCTGCCACATATCTAGCTTGTGGTGCCTTCTCCACCTCTTATAGTTGACTGAGGGCTTTCAGAACTCAACTCATTGTGATTACTGTCAGTACTTTGAGTCTGCCTGGCTTTACAGTTGAGCTAAATTTTTAAACAAACGTTAAAGCTTTTCACTGGACTGAGTTAGCTCCATATGTTTTTTATTTACAGAGTGCCACGTAGATGTCAAGTTTCAGGAATGCTCAAAAGAAATCCAGAGCAAAATCCACTATAGGTTAACCCTGTCCTGCAAGTATTTTGTTGAACACGTAGACAAAGGAACATGTATTTGCAACAAGAACACTGACACTGATGATCACTTATAATTTCTTATGCAATTATAAAGTATGAAGTAAGATTTAAATTTTATTATGAGGCAAAACTGCTTTATATATTATACATTGGCTTAAAGGGAAGTGTGTCTACAAAGTAAAAATGTGTCAGACTCATGCTTAAAATATAACTAATGATGAAAAAAAATGCAGAAAACTGAGAATCGCAAAGATCCAGCTGACGTATTAGAATCCTCCTCTTAAGAAACAGAACTGCAGTTACACATCTGCGAGCTCTAATGCTTTTAAAATGTAGGATAAGATCAGTATTTTATGTGATTCGACTACATGTAATCACTACATGTAAAATACTTTTCTGATTTAGAAGGTGATTTTGAAGTTCTGACTCTCCAGTTTAGTCCAAGAATAACTTTCATAATTTTAACATCTTTATTATATCTCATTGTAGCATTTTGTAACCTAATAAAATAGTCTCAATGTCTCACATATCTTTTTATAGTTTCCCATCACTGCCATTATCCTGCCCATGTACTCATTTTGATTTTAGTGACTCTTTTTTGGGCCACTCAAACCTACAGGCACTACACCAACAGTGGTTTAGTCAATGAGTTGTAGAATTCAATGTTGTGTTTTATGTTTTGCTAATATTTATAAAACAGCCCTCCCAAACCTGCAACTTCTACTACATGGAAAGACCAATCTAGCAGGGGCATGGGGACATCACTTCCATGACACTCATCTCCTTGACTTGGAAGTATTTCGCTGTTCCATCTCCATCACAGGGATGAAATAGTGGAATATCCTACCCAGCCTTATTCTGGGAGTAGCTTTGGTGTGTGGACTGCAGTTGATTCAAGAATGCTGCTTACCACCAATCTTCTCAAGGACAATTACAGGAGGGAAGTTCATGATGGCCTTTTTCAAGAATACCCACATTCAATAATTAATCAAAAAATGTTATTGGCTGTTATAATAAATATAAATGTATATAATTTATATAAATTATACTCTAATTTATATAAATTATCAAACTGCCATTAAAAACCTTGAAGTAAAAATCAGATCAGTGAAAGAAACCAAAATATTGTGGGTTATGGTCAGGAAAATACAACCAGTTCATTATTTCCTTTGTGGGAGGAAACATGCTGTACCGAGCCTTCCTGTGTATGACTCAGTCACACACCAATGTGATTGACTTTTTTCTCTTTCCTTCAAAGCCACTCAGTTGTTCACAGTGGACACTGATTGCCATCAATACCCACACCCCAAGAACTTTTTAAAAGTTTTTAATTTGTACTATCTTTCCTTATTTCCCCCAAAATAAATTATTTCTCACTTATCCAGATTAAATTGCATCTGCCACATATCTGCCCACTGAATCTTCCTAAGGTCTTTCTGACCCTTGATGGTTAAAACACCCTACCCTCCATCACCTCAGCAAACTTATTTATTCTTGCAGATGATCCCACTTCAAATGTTAAGACTAAATTGGTGGATTGGACTCCAGAGGAAGGAACAGCAGAAATTTGAGACCACAATGTCTTTCCTACCATCCACAATCTTTCAAAGGCAGCATCCCCACAGGGAGCATGTGATCACACAGCAGCCGGGTTAAAGTCTTTCACTCTAAGATGCCTATTGATTGATCTGCATATATTGCCTTCATCATTACTGCACATACTTGGTCTGCATCATATAATATCATCTATCTATACAAGCAGAATTGAAGCTTATAACCAACAGGAAGGATAGATTAGACCAGGGCTCTTGTCTCTAGTAAAGACTAGTGGTGGTATGACCTGAAGGCTTCATGTTAAAGAGATCTTTAATGTTATGAAACAGATTGGTAAAGTAGAAATAGAGATGTCTCCACTAATTGTGGAAACCAAAAGTGGGATCATAAATATAACAAACTTAATTCAAGAGAAAAGGGAGTATATCAGACTGCAGCAAATCTCCTTGTACAATAGCAGGGCTGAGTGATTGCAGTTCGAAACAGAGGCTAGGGAAGCTGGAATTAACCAATTTCATCAAAATGTTAAAGTTGTGTGGGTTAGATGGATTAAGTACGATTAGAATGTCAGCAAGCAAAGGAAGCACACTTAAGATGTTTGACAAAACAAACCTGCAGAAAGAGAAGACTCATTTTTTCAGAGTGAGTCACTGTGACCTGAAATGTCCTGCCTCCAAAGAGAAGATGAAATCAGATTCAGTAATTACTTCAAAATGGAATGGGTACATAGAAACAGAAAAGCTTGGAGTGGGTGGGTGGGTGGGGGGGGGGGGGGGGGGGAAGGGAGGCAGAACCAGTGAAAGTACAATGGAATAAGTGGCCTCTTTCCGTGTCATATGATTCTTTGAGTCTTTCTTGGGTTCAGAAGCAGTTACATGCAGTAGGTAAAATGAATGAGCACTTACCCTCAGACCATACTAAATGAAGCACTTATGTAAAAATATGTTTAATACAAGATAAGATATGTTTAGTTATTAGTCATATGTGCATTGAAACACACAGTGAAATGAGTGTTTTTGCATTACTGAGAATGTGCTGGGGGCAGCCCACAAGTGTCGCCACTCCTCTGGCACAACATAGCATGCCCACAGCTCCTAACCTATATGTCTTTGGAATGTGGGAGGAAACCGGAGCACCCAGAGGAAACCCACACAGACACGGGAAGAACATACAAATTCCTTACAGACAGCGCCGGAGTTGAACCTAGGTCGCTGGCACTGTAATAGTGTTACGCTAACCGCTGCACTACCGTGCCACCGTAATGAGTTTTGAAACATTACTTGATGTTAACATTAATATTTACAAACACTTCATCCTTTCAAGATCCATTGCTTTAATATTGTTAACAATCTCATGCCTTCATTACTTGAACACCAAGCTATGCCAGCACCATTCCTCACACTCAGGAACAACTCTCCACGCTTATCAACACCATCCCAGGCTCCATAACACCCATCAACAACCACCCCCTATTCACTCATCAAACAAAATTTGAACAACAGTGTACAGGCAAAACTAGCAGAAAGTAATTGGGTGACACTCATGGTGTTGGTCCCTAAGGCCAATAAGACTATCCATCTTTGATGAGGTTATAATGTGCCGTAAATGATAAACAATATCACTTACCCATATCTCAACATTTATTTAGAGCCCAGACAGTAGTGCAGTTTGTAGCTCTGCAGCCTCACAGTGCCAGAGACCCAAGTTTGATTCTGACCTCAGGTGCTGACTGTGTGGAGTTTGCAAAATCTCCCTGGGTGGGTTCTTTCTGGGTGCTCCAGTTTCCTCCCACATCCCAAGGATTAACAAAATGTGAGGCTTAAAAAAAAGTAAAATCAGGTTGTTTTCTCTGGAGTGGCAGAGGCTGAGGGGAGACCTGATAGAAGTTTATAAAATTATGAAAGGCAGAGATGGAGAAAGACAGCCGGTATCTTTTACCCAGGGTTGAAATGTCTAATACTAGAGGGCGTCCATTTAAGGTGAGAGGGGAAAGTTCAAAGGAGATGTGCAGGGCAAGTTGTTTTTTTTTTACACAGAGAGTGGTGGGTGCCTGGAATGCGCTGCCTGGGGTGGTGGTGGAGGCAGATATGATCCAGGTGTTTAAGAGGTTCTTAGATAGGCATGAATATGCAGAGAATGGAGGGAGATGGACCATGTGCAGGCAGAAGGGATTAGTTCAATTTGGCATCATTAGTTTAATTAGCTTGCACAACATCTTGGACCAAAAGGCCTGTTGCTGTGCTGTGCAGTTCTATGTTCTGTGCAAGGAAGTATATTATTTACATCTGTATGTTATTTACAGCATAAAAATATGCTGCAGATATTTAACGAGGAAGCTGAGACCACTACCAGAGCCAGAAAACTCCAGTCATTTCTAGAGATGATCCAATACTGAAATCAATGGCCATCAAGGTGTGAACACTCTACACTCAGTGCTGTGTCCTAGACTCAACTAACTTCAGCTGCTTCATCAGTGACCTCCTTTCCATGATTTTCTGATACCATAGCATTCAGTTCCATTTGAATCCCTTAACAAATGAAGCACTCTGTACTGAGTGCTGCTAGGCCTCGACAACATTCAGGCACGGGCTAATGTGTGGCAAGTAACATTTATGCCAAAAATGTCCCAGGCAGTGAGAAGAAGAGAGAGTCTAATGACTTACCCGTGATTAAATGACATTACTGTCTCTGTGTTCCCACCATCAGTATTTTCAAGGTCACAAAAAACTCACCTTGACCAACCACATTAATAGTGTGGCTGCAAGAGCAGGTCAGAGGCTTGGTATCCTGCAATGAGTGACTCAACTCCTGACACCCCAAGGACATTGCACCATGTACAAGGTACAAGCCAAGACAGCAATGGCTGAATAAGAGTAGCTCCAACAACATTCAAGAAGCTTAACACCCATCCAGGCTTCAAAACCTGGGCCTCTGTGCCTCCCTCTGCAGCTGGATCCTTGACTTCCTTATCAGGAGACCACAGTTAGTGCGGATCAGTAGTAACATCTCCTCCATGCTGAAAATCAACACAGGTCCACCTCAAGGATGCGTGCTTAACCCATTGCTCTACTCTCTCTACACTCATGACTGTATGGCTAGGCACAGTAAAACACCATCTATAAATTTGCCAATGACACCGCTGTTGTTGGTAGAATCTCAGATGGTGATGAGGAGGCATACTTGAGTTAGATGGATTGGCTGGTTGAGTGGTGTCGTAACAACAACCTCGCACTCAGTGCCAGCAAGACCAAGAAATTGATTGTGGACCTCAGGAAGGGGAGGTCGAGAGAACACACACCAGTATTCATTGAGGGGTCAAAGGTGGAAAGGGTGAGCAGCTTCACTTCCTGGGCGTCAACATCTCAGAGGATCTATCTTGGGCCCAACACATTGATGCAATCACGAAGAAGGCATGCCAGTGACTCTACTTCATTAAGAATTTGAAGAGATTTGGTATGTCACCAAAGACTCTTGCAAATTTCTACAGATGTACTGTGGAGAGCATTCTGACTGGTTGCATCACCACCAGGTATGGAGGCTGCAATGCGCATAAAGGAGGCTGCAGAGGGTTGTAGACTCAGCCAGCTCCATGCCGGGCACAACCCTCTTCACCAGAGGACAACTTCAAGAGGTGGTGTCTCAAGAAGGTGGCCTATATCATTAAGGACCCTCACCACCTGGGACATGGCCTCTTCATGTTACTACCATTGAGGAAGAGGTATAGGAGCCTGAAGACCCACACTCAATGTTTCAGGAACAGTTCCTTCCCCTCTGCCATCAGATTTCTGAATGGTCCATGAACCCATGAACACCACCTCATTATTCCTCTTTTGTACTATTTATTTATTTGTAACTTACAGTAATTTTTATATCTTTGTCTTGCACTGTACTGCTGCCACAAAACAACAAATTTCATGACATATGTCAGTGATAATAAACTTGATTCTGACTCTGACAAAGCAACCTACTTATTGGTACCCTATCCACCACATTAAACAGTTATTTCCTCCATCATCTATCCAGTGTGTACCACCTACAATAGCCTCGACAGTTACTCCTCAGGTGTCTCCAAAGCACCTTCCAAACAGATAAATTCGGATGCAGATCTGAATAAAGACATGAAACCATTTCATAATAGACACTATAAACTATTTGCCAATAAAGCAGGGACACAGGATGGTGATACTGAAGAAATTGCAAAAGAAAATTATGGAAAAGCTTCCATGCAGAACATTTGGGTATGGTAAGTAGGAGGACATAGCTAGGGGAGTTATCTATTGTCTAAAGTCTTTGAAATTATAGAAGACCTGGCCTGAAGATATACAGCGTATCAGGATTGGGAAGTGCAAACTCCGAAAGAACCATTCAATGCATGGAGATGGCCTTCAAGACTTTTCCTGCAGATCTATGTTAATTTTTACAACAAGAGATTTTTACAACTTTCTGGTATTAATCACAGACATTCCAAATGCCCAGAAATAAAGCATGTGGGATTGTGTGCTACCAGAACACATGATAAAGGGATTAATATCTACTGTTACCACACCTGAACATGCTGAAAAAAGCATATCAGGTAATGGTCCACAGCTTTGATCAATTCCGTTTAAACAATTTATGAAAAACAGTGAAGTCAATTGGGAATGCGGAAAGATTAGTTTGCAATGAGGAAACAGTTACAGAAGGCTGGTTGAAAATCATTATGAAAGATCAACTTATACTATTTCTCCTAAAATGTCAGGCAATGCCTCACTCCACAGTAGGCTTTATTCCTGCTGAAGTGTTAGACAGAGGGAGATAGAAGTAGACAGGGAGCCTAGTGACATGGTGTCATGACTACAACCTTTCTCTCAATGTCAGCAAAACAAAAGAGCTGGTCATTGACGTCAGAAAGGAGGGCAGTGCACGTCAACGGTGCTGAGGTCGAGAGGGTTGAAAGCTTCAAGGTCCTAGGAGTGAACATCACCAATAGCCTGTCCTGGTCCAACTATGTAGACACCACAGCCAAGAAAGCTCATCAGTATCTCTACTTCCTCAGGAGGTTAAAGAAACTTGGCATGTCCCCGGTGACCCTCACCAATTTTTATCAATGCACCACAGAAAGCATCCTATCCAGGTGCATCACGGCTTGGTATGGAAACTGCTCTGCCCATGACTGCAAGAAACTGCAGAAAGTTGTGGATACAGCTCAGCACATCATGGAAACCAGCCTCCTCTCCATGGACCCTGTCTATACTTCTCGCTGCCTGAGTAAAGCAGCCAACATAATCAAAGACCCCACCCACCCCAGACATTCCCTCTTCTCCCCCCTCCCATCAGGCAGAAGATACAAAAGCCTGAAAGCACATAGCACCAGGCTCAGGGACAGCTCCTATCCCGTTGTTGTAAGACTATTGAACTGTCCCCTATTGGTATTGGTTTATTATTGTCATTTGTACCAAGGTGCAGTGAAAAGCTTGTCTTACAAACCGATCATACAGGTCAATTCATTACAGTGCAGTTACATTGAGTCAATACAGAGTGCATTGATGTAGTACAGGTAAAAACAATAACAGTACAGAGTAAAGTGTCACAGCTACAGAGAAAGTGCAGTGCAATAAGGTGCGAGGTCACAACAAGGTAGATCGTGATGTCATAGTCCATCTCACTGTATAAGGGAACTGTTCAATAGTCTTATCACAGTGGGGTAGAAGCTGTCCTTAAGTCTGGTGGTACGTGCCTTCGGGCACCTGTATCTTCTACCTGATGGAAGAGGAGAGAAGAGAGAATGACCTGTATGACTCTTGACCTCACAATCTACTTCTTTATGGCCTTGCACCTTATTGTCTGCCTGCACTGCACATTCTCTGTACCTGTAACACTTTATTCTGCGTTCTGTTATTGTTTTCCCTTGTATTACTTCAATGCACTGTTGTAATGAAATAATATGTATGGATGGCACGCAAAACAAAGTTTTTCACTTTTGCTTGGTACATGTGACAATAATAAACCAATTTACTAATTTAATGAAAGGAAAACACAGAACTTATCCAACCCAGTTGGAAAGGGGAAGTGGAGGAGAAACAATTAAATGGGGAAAGCATCACAGCACAAGATGTAATGGGAAGAGTGTCAGCCTGCATGATGAAGCTCTTGTACTAAGATGGATGATACTCTAACATTGCTGGTTATGTAAAGTAATTTATATGACTCAACACATCAGCACCACTATGCAGGAATTGCAGAAGCCTGGAACTCAGTTACATTTATAGAGTCTATAAATATGTTAAATCAATTTATTTTTAAGATAAAGAAGTGTATTTAATATTGGCTGTGATTAATGATTTTACCTTAGTGCTCTTAGCTTTTTAAAGATTGGATCATGTGTCTCACTGCTCTTTGAGTTGCAATAAAGTATACAGGAATTTCCACAAAGGCTTTGAAGAGTCCTTGAATAAACACACACATTTTATTTGAGCACCTCATGTTTCATAAGGCTGCACTCTTCAATGGACCTGGTAAGAGGTTAAGGATCCATTGAACACTTATATTTTGCAATTATCAACCTGAAACTCCTTTCAATTTATTCTTACTTCCAGGTGTCAGGGATTCCCAATTTCAGACCTCCATTCTACACATACCTATGTTATTATTTCCCACATCAATAATATTGTTCAATCCTGATTCCTGAAAAGCTGGTTAGGGCTTCCAGTCATGCTTGAAGATAATTTCATTAGTCCCTTTATCTTTAATCTTTTCTGTTCCCTGTACCCCTTGCATTATGTCTCAATGTCCTCCGGTCCTTGCTTGCCTGGTCCTTGCTTTCTTGCTCCTTGTTAGCCTCATCAATGGATTTGATCTTCATCTGTTTTCTATATAAATTACTTTATATAAATTTGTTTTTATTTATTCATTGGATGTGGGTAATGAAAGCCAGCATTTATTGACCATTCCTAATTAACCATGAATAGCCTATCTAATAGATAGCTGGCATGATCATTTCAGAGGGTAGTTACAAGTCAATCCCATTACTGTGGATCTGTGGTCTCAAAGGCCAGACAAGGTAATGACGACAGATTTTCTTCCTTTAAGGGCACAATAAGCCAGTTAGATTTTTATAGCAATTTATTGGCATCATCAGCATGACTTTTTTTAATTCCAGATTTATCCGGTTAACTGAATCTGAATGCCACAGGCGCTTTAATGGGAATTGAATTCATGTCTGGATCAATCTATGACTAGATATGAAATACATAGAGTCATAGAGTTTCCAGACTCTGGGTGCTAATTCAATAATTTAAGAATATAATCTGGTAGTTGAAGTAAATAAGATCATTTGCTCCTCACAGACTTAAAAGTATCCCATATAATAACAGAAAATGTTGGAAGCAATCAGTAGGTCAGGTGATATCTGTGGAGGAATAAACAAGTTAATTTTTCAGGTTGGTGACTAATCAGCAACAGGAAAGGTTAGAAGTCAAGCATCTTTTAAGTTATAGAGAAGGGTGAGTGGTAAAGAGAACAAATGCAATATCTGGGATAGAGTGAAAACCAAGACAATATGAATGGCAGTGTCAGCAGTGAGAGGGAGATCAAGGCTTGTTATGTTCTTTCATCTCGAGTCATAGAGTTTCCATACAGCATAGAAACAGGCCCTTCGGCCCAACGTCCATACTGACCAAGTTACTTACCTGAGCTAGTCCCATTTGCCTTCATTTGGCCTTTCCGATCCATGAACCTGTCCAAATGCCTCTTAACTGTTGTAATTGTACCCACCTCTACCACTTCCTCTGGCGGCTCATTCCACACATCCACCACCCTCTGTGTGGAAAAAGTTGCCCCTCAGATCCCCTTTAAATCTTTCCCCTTTCACCTTCAACCTATGCGCTCTAGTTTAGAATCCCCTACCCTGTAAAAAAGACTGTGACCACTCATCTTACCTATGCCCCTCATTACTTTATATACCTATAGAAGGTCACTTCTGGTCTCCTATGGTCCAGGGTAAAAGGCCCGAGCCTATCCAGTCTCTCACCATAACTCAAGCCCTCCAGTCCCGGCAGCATTTTTGCGAATCTCTTCTGCACCCTTTCCGGCTGAACGGCATGCTTCCTATCCAGGTGACCAGAACTGTGCACAGTATTCCAAGTGTGGTCTTGCCAACATCCTGTACAGTTGTAACATGATGTCCCGATTTTTGTATTCAATGCCCCGACCGATGAAGGCAAGTGTGCCAAATGCCTTCTTCACCACTCTTCTACCTGCATTGTCACTTTCAGGGAACTATGTACTTGTACTTGGCCTACTCCTGTTCCTATTTCTTATGTTCTTATGTGCCCCTAGGTCTCTCTGTTCTACGATGCTCTCCAGGGCCCTGCCATTCACTGTGTATGTACTGCCTGGTTTAACTTCCCAACATGTAACACTTTGCACTTGTCCGAGTTAAATTCCATCTGCCATTTCTTGGCCCACTTGTTCTCAATCCTGTGGTAATCTTAAGTAACCTTCACTGTCCACAGCACCACTAATTTTGGTGTCATCCACAAACTTACTAACCATATCAATTACATTCTCATCTAAATCATTGATAGAGATGACAAACATCACTGATTCCTGTAGCTTCCAGTCTGAAGAAACAACCCTCCATTACCACCCTTGGACTCCTAACACCAAGGCAATTTTATACCCAAATGTCTAGCTCACAACTTTCCAGACCAGCCTTCCATGCAAGGTTTAGTCAATGGCCTTGCTAAAGTCCATTTAGACAATATCCTCCACCCTGCGCTCATCAGTCCTCTTGGTCAGCGCTTCAAAAAACTCAATCAAATTCGTGAGACACAATTTCCCATGGTGACTATCCCTAATCAGTCCCTGTCTTTCCAAATGCAGGTAGATCCTGTCTCTCAGAATCCCCACAAGTATCTTTCCCACCAATGACATTAGGCTCACTGGTCCGTAGTTCCCTGGTTTGCTCCTTCAGCCCTTTTTAAATAAAAGTATAATATTAGCCACCTTCCAGTGTACCGGCACCTCACTCATGAGTAATGATGATAAAATTATCTCTGCCAGGGCCCCAGCAATTGCATTGCTACCTTCCCACATATCCTAGGATACACTTAATTTGGCCCTGGGATTTATTCACTGTCATGCTCTTTAAGATCATCAGCACTTCCGCTTTAGTAGTGTGGATATGTTTCAAGATATCAGTATTTTCTTCCCTGAATTCCCTAGCTTCCATGACCTTCTCCGCAGTAAATACAGATGAGAACTACTCATTCAAGACCTCACCCATTTCCTGTAGCTCCACATATAGATGAATACATTGATCCTTCAGGAGCCCTATTCTCTCCCTGGCTACTCTTTTGCTCTTAATATTCATAGAATCTCTTAGGATTTTCCTTTACCTTTTCTGCCAAAGCTCTTCCATGTCCTTTTTTGCCCTCCTAATTTCCTTCCTAGGTGCAATCCCCCATCCCTTATACACCTCAAGGGATTTGCTTGATCCCAGCCGTCCATGCCTGACATAAGACTCCTTTCTTAAGATAAGATATCTTTATTAGTCACATGTACATCAAAACACATAGTGAAATGGATCTTTGCGTAGAATGTTCTGGGGCAGCCTGTAAGTGTTGCAATGCTTCCGGCGCTAACATAGCATGCCCACAGCTCCTAATCTGTAGGTCTTTGGAATGTGGGAGGAAACTGGAGCACCCAGAGGAAACCCACGCAAATATGGGGAGAACATACAAATTCCTTACAAACAGTGGCCGGAATTGAACCCAGGTCACTGGCACTGTAATAGCATTATGCTAACCACTACACTACATGTCTTTTCATCAATATCCCTTGTGAACCAGTCCTGCCAGCCTTCCCTTCACTCTAACAGGAAAACGCTGGCTCTAAGCTCTCCCTAGCTCACTTTTAAAAGCCTCCCAGTTGCCAGACATCCCTTTACCTACAAACAGACTCTCCCAATCTATGACAGAGAAGGAGTTCATTCTCCGGAGCCTCTTGCAGACTGATTGGAGATGTTATGCAAAGCAGTTACCCTTGGTTTCTTCAATGTAGAGGAAATCACACCATGACCCCTGAATGCAGTGGATGAAGTGTCTGGGTGTTCATTTCAGGTTTCCAGCATCTGCTGTTTGCTTTGCCTTTCAACAGATTCCCAGCCTATACCAGACATATTTTCATGGAGATATTAGTCAACATTTAATTCTATTGAAGAGAAAGGATCATTCCTGCAGGCAACAATATTAACAAATGTTCCACTTTTTTATTTGCTGAAAACAGTTGTATGAATATAGTGTCTACTGAATACATGTAGCTTCCCATGTTTTTATTAAGAGCAATCAAGATGAAGGGTATTGGGGACTGAATATTTTTGGACAAAATTAGCATGAAGTTCTACAAATAACAGTAAGTAGCTCTTTGCAGATTAATGAGTGACCCAAACCCTGTTGAGGTTGTATTACCCGGCAAAAATTGGAGAATCCATGGCTTGACATGATATCTGTTCATATAGAGGCTTTATGTGGGTAGGGTCAGGTGGTGTGCAGGGTGAGCCTATGACTCAACAAAATCGGAAAAGTGATCCCATCAATCTTACTGATAGTGTGCTACTGAATTATTTCCAGAAATTCTCCACCACCCAGCCAAGTTGGCAAGCAGAAATGATAGGCTCAAACTGATGGGTGGATGCCGAAGACTTTCTTTAGAGGTCAGGGAATTGCTCCACTGCTTCTGATCCAATGGGAAACACTACATAAAATGTTGAAACTTACCTTCTCGGTGTCTTCTGATCCATTTCCCAAAAGATTTGCCTGTCTGTTTGCCTTTCACTCTAAAGTCTATGCAGCAGCCACACCACACAGTTAAACAGTTCAACTGAAAATACAGGTCAAGTTCTTGATGATGTCTTTGGATCTGAATCACAGTTTTCAAATGATGATCTTCCCTGCTGATTATCTTGTTCACCTGCTTAAAAAAAAATGGTTAACAGAAATTTCCACCAAGTAACAGCTAGTACTTTTTTTACAATAATCTGACTGGTGAAAGGTGGAAAAACCAAGTGAATATTTATGTGAATAAAAATAATTACTGTCATGGTTCTGAGTGCTGGTCCTCGTTTCGGCCCCACTGATGGTGCCTTGTTGTGCAGCACATGATTTCCATGCACTACTAATTGCATAATAACACACACCTGAGTTCCATCAGGAGACTAGTATTAGAACCCTGGTTCCACTAGTACTGGTTGCCAGAGTATTGGTCTATCTTTGGGTATACTTTGTCTCCCAGCTGCTACCTCTTGACGTTTTGCTATTCTCCTTGGAACCCCTGTTTTTTGTGTTGGGACTCTGTTTCAGAGCCCTGAGGCAAGATTCCTTCTGGTCACTGTCTGTGTTTAGTTCTGGAGGAAGGAGGAAGCATCCTGTCTCCATTGTTCTGCATTTGGGTTCTCTGCAATCTTGCTCCTTGTGTGACATTCTGACAACTACTGATTAAGTTTTCTCAGCTGCTTATCCACAGGTTTTCCTTGTCTTGTTCAAAAATTCTTCACTCCTTGTGGTTGAGATGGAGATATAAAAGAAATCAGTGGCAGTTCTTGTGCTGTATGGAAGGTGTGAAGGGATTGGCCCAGCAAGTTGGAAGGTTTAACCAGGCATTTGGGCAAGGGGAAAGGCTTGCACTTCCATTTGAGAAGGTGGAGAATGGGGGGGATTGACCTGCCCTTTGAGAGAAGGGGCAAGATTGGATCAGCAGCTGGAAATGTGGAGGACTGGGCTAGCATTTGGGAAGGTGAGAGGATTGATCTAATATTTGGAACTGGATCTAGATTTGAGGCTGGAATGTTCTGATGGGAATTGGGAGCAGGTTCATGGTGCAGATGTTGGTGGCAGAAGTGGCAGCAAAGGTAGGAGGGAGCATGGCAGCCACTGTGTAGACCCAGCCTGTTGGTGTCCAGTCATGTGAGGATCTTGTACTGTGGTCTCTCACCATAAAGCCTGTGTAGCAACCATGCCAAAATTCAGTGTGTTCCTCAGCATGTAGTCCTGTACCTTGAAATGTTCCAGCCTGCAGCAATCAGTTGCAGACTGGATCACCAGTAAGCTTCAGGCAGATCAAAATTTATCCTTCAGAGTTGTTGATCTTCTACTAACAGTCGAGGTTTATCTCAACTCAGACAACAGTCCTGTGTTATGCAGCTGGTTGGGATGAACTCAACCAATAGCATTGCATACCTTTCCAGAGCTTCAGAAAGAGTTCATTTGCATAACAGCCACTCAAGGACTTTAAGTATCTGGGTGTGCATTTAAGGATCTAATAGGGAGGACCTTTCTCAACATTAGCCAATCACTCTTGGTGCTGTTGTATAAGTGTTGGTGTGTAGGCATTCTACCAACTGACTTTGACTGTCTACCCTGGGAACCATCAAATAGGGTCCCACTCCCAGGGCCTTGGACATTCTGTGCCGGCCACAGCCTGATTGACTGCTGCACAAATTTATCTACAAGGGATGGTGGTGTGGTACAGTTCATTGCAATGTCAGGGACAGTAGAACTTCAGCACTTAATGACACTTGGTGTTTGCATACCCAGGGTCTGTGCACAACTTGATGCAGCCACACACAGGTGGTGAGCAGGATGAGGGCCAGGTTGGATATATTCTCCCCCTTTTTCTCTAGATTTGTGCCACTGTGTCCTTGGGGACACAACCCATTTTGGGTCTCCAGGAGAAATGGAAATTAGCAATGCAAGAGCAGGATAGGGGCCACACCTGCACCAAGTGCAGCAATACCTCCTCTCCCAGTGTAGTCCCTCCCTCCAGAGAGACAAAGGTTCAAGCAGATGCTGCAGGAACACCATCTTCCTGTGCTTGATGAGCTTAGATGGAGTGGCATCATCGGCTGGGGCCTTAATATTAGCAAGAGAGTCTATAGTTATACCCAACTCCTCCAGGGTGTGTTCAGTATCTAGCTCTTCATCAACAGCAGGAATTTCGTAGTGTCGGCAGCTTCCTTGCTGCTGATGATATCTCAGATTTATAATTCAAGGCAATATTTAGCCCATCTCATCATTTGTTTTTTTACAATCAGTGGTGATCCTAATGGAGCAGTTCTCTTTGCCACTGGATCTGCAAGCAAATCACTTCCTGATATCCCGAAGTCTTTCTGCCATCTAGAAGTCAGAAGTATGTTGGAATACTCTCAATTGCCTGGATGAGTGCAATTCCAAAAACTGGAGTTACTCACTTTGGTTACTCTGACAGGATCTCCCAAACATGCCACCTCTTCCACTGAGAAGGGCAAGCCATGTCCTTCAAGTCACATCATGCTGACCTAGAAATATAATGCTGTTCCTTCATCGGCAATGGGTCAAAACCCTGTAACTCCCTCCCCACCAGGACTGTTGGAATATCTTCAAAGGAAGGTTTGCTAGAGTTCAATAAGGCAGCTCATCACTGCCTTCCCAAGGGAAATTTGGATAGGCAATAAATGCTTGCCTTGACAATGATGCCTGATTTCCAAAATATTAATTAATAGAAGAAAGGCAGTGAGTTCCTTACAGTGAAGCTTACATATTGGTTGCAAATTTTCTCTGAACTCCTTCCCTGCAAGAGGAATATGTCATTTTTTTTATTGATCCACTCTCAGCAACTTTTGCCTCTTGTAAGAGGTATGTTGAGGCTCAGCCTATCAGATTCATGCCAATCACAGCTCTCTTGTGGGCACTGTTGATCAGCCATGCACATGGTCCTTGAGTTCCAGTTTGCCTATCAAGAAGCTCACGTCTTTTTTTTCTTTTCATTTGTTCTCATTGTGTCCACTTATTGAATAAAGACTCGAACCTCCAAGCACCCAATGAAACAGATGGACTGTGATGAGTCAGCACCTTACCAGCCAGGAGCTCGCCACTTCATTTGCTGAGACTGTGCCTAATGTATTAAGCATAGCTTTGGTTTCTTGTTAAAGAAAGGATATATTTTGGAAGGAATGCAACAGAGATTCAATAGATTAATTCCTGAAAGTAGAGATTGAATAAATGGTCCTATAATCCATTTGGAGTTTAGAAAGTTGAGAGGTGATCACATGTAAATATAATGGATGAGAATTTACAACTAGCAGTAATGCAGTGATATAAAACGTCCCTGGCAAAATCTTCCCTTTTTCTAGGTATCAGGTGGGAATCCCTGGTATCCAACAGCTGAGCAGCCAATTACATTAAAAATTCACACTGACAATATACAAGGAAATGGAAAGCAAGGTTTAACTAATTTTAAACATTATGTAGCATTCTATATAAAGGTTGGAACATGTACATGTGATTATGGTAGAAGTTGAAATGTTAAAATAGAATTTTAAAATAAACACCTTAGTGTACCACAAAAAATTCAATTAGATCTCACTTAAAAAAGCATAATATTTTCAGGATGTTTTATACCAGATCCACTTCATAAGTAAGTTAGTTTCACAAAGATTCCATTTCTCTTGATTCAGTTGGAGAAGTTGCAAACAGAGGTCAATGGAAGTGTGCTGAATCACTAATAATGGCTGCCAGGTTAAACTATGCATGTGCAAAAAATCCAAAAGCTACTGTCAGTTTCATCGAATAATGACAACAAATGCAGATAGTTTCCCCATCATTACTACCTCAAAATCCAGATTATAAAATTTTTAAGCGGCTTAATAATGCAGAGATGGAGAAGTTTTGTCTCTTGGTAGGACAGTCTTGGACCAGGAGACAAAGAATAAGGAATTGTCCATTTAGGACTGAGATAAGGAGAATTTCTTCACACAGGGGCCTAAGGATGTTCATCAACTGAGTACATGCACACATTAGATTGATAATTTTTTTGCAGCATGAATGGACATGAAGACAAGGCAGGAAAATAGGATTATTATAGAAATCCAGCCAAGATCTTGAATGGTGAAGTGGTTCAAGGGCTGTGTGGCCTCTGCAGGCTCCTATTTATAATGCACTTCCACTGTTAAATGGAGCTGAGCTTCAGAACAACCCTGGTGTAACTGAATAGTGGGACATTGCTGAAGAAGTGGCTTACCCCTGTTCCTACCATTTCCCTTCCTACATTTTAATGAGGAGTTAACCAGCCAAGTCCAACAGAAAGCGGCAGACATTTTATTCACAAATAGGATTGTGATCTGTCAGTCCAACCAACTTTGAAAACAGCCCCCATGGATTTTTCAGGTAAAATGTTGCTGTAAATGCAAATGTGATTCTTTGTGTCACCAACAGATCAACGCATAATCAATGCACCACGCGGGTTATGAAGTTTCTTTTTTCAAAACATTGAGGAAGTTACAGTGTTAGTAACTATTTCTGGCGAATTTTTGTTTTGGAGTTGTACTGAAGAGCTGAGAAGGAGCGACACCTGAAACCATTGTAACCTCCGGCAAGGGACGCGGCCTCTCACTAGCATCTGAATGTGTCAGAGGGCCATGGACCAACCGACCTCCCGGCCAGCTTTGTTGGTCCCCTTTGATGCCCAATAGCATCAGCGCGAAACAAAATAAAATCTTCATTTAATTTGTACTAATCAACCCGGTGTAAGAAAATACACAATTTAAACAACTGATTTTCTTGCCAATCATTCGTGAACGACAAAATGCCAACCCATCTAGTTTGACATTCTTTCCCCATTCTGAAAATCCAAAAAAATTTTAACTAATTCGTCCCATCTGCAGCTGGAAGAGTGTTGATGTAAGCGAGTTTAACGCATCCCAGATGTTGTACTGTCTGCTCGTTATCAGAAACTTCATTCTGCAATTTGATGGAATGGCTACGACGGTCATTTTTGTTTCTTGACAGTAAGATATCTTAAAGCTACAAAGAAAAAGTCTACAGTTTTTTTCGCTATATTTATGGGTGCATGACTAGGATTTAAACTAATTATGGAAGTTTCCCTTGCAATCAGTGTTTTTTTCCCTGTTTTTCTTTCTCCCCTAATTACTTTGAACAAAATTTCGACCAAAAACATACACACTTGAGTAGATCAAACCTTCCTCGCGTCGGTTCGAATGAATAAAATGCTCAGCCTGGTACTAATAATTCTTCAGTATTCCGTAAGGGGAGCTGGCAGGATCGGAGCACTTGAGGTCGAGATCAGAGGCACTGGGGAGTCGAGGACTGTGTGGGTTATCTGTTTTAACTGTCCGGGCGGAGGGAGAGAGAGAGAGAGAGAAGGGCTAGGAGAGAAGCGACCCTGGGCTCTGAATGTGGAGTCTGGCGTTCTGTTTTAATGACCAAGTGCGTGTGAATCAGAAGCATCGTCAAGGGGCAAGGGGCTTTAAAAAGTTTCAACCCGCAAAACTTACAGATCAATGCTGGGGACTGACGTAGAAAGATTAACGAGATATTCGTGTGTTTCAAAGTTTTGCCTTCGAATCATTTTCAAATATTACACCATAATCTAGTTAAACTTCTCTCATGCTCCTTCACGGCCCCACAGACCTCTGTGATTCTGTTTCCATTCTGGGGGTTATGACAGCTTGCAGCCCGCAAGTCTCCGTCTCTCCAAAGACTGATATACCTCTTCGAGGTCTGCACTGAGTCGCATTGCATCCACTGAAGGATTTGAATTACTTTCAGACGCAGGATCATATACTGTCTCGGTTAAATGACCAAACTGCCAACTCAAGAGCGCCGAAGCCAACACCTTAAGAAACCCACTCTGGACTTGTTTTGTAATGTTGTTGGACAGGCACTTAACTACCAGTTCATCGCCTGGCAGAAAATTAAGGCAGTCTGTGAGAAGTAATAATGTTCTTTGAGATTTTGTGCAGACCGTCTAATCAAGCAATTGGAGTTTTCCCCGTTGACCACCTCATTTGGGGAAGTGACACAGACATTTAATATTGAAAGGATTATTAGGAACTGCTATTATTCTGGTAACTTCCCCTCTGACATTTGCCTACATCAGGGAGATTGCGGGTCTTTTTTTCAGATATTATTTTAAAATGAAGAACTCCTTCCCCACCACAGCCCCTCCCCTCCCAACAGATCATCTTCGTGGAGTTTTGAGTGTTGACCACCAGGGAAAGCGATAATTATTCTAGCAGGTGTACTCAACTCAGGTTGTTGCAAACAATATGTGCAATGCAACCTCACCGGGTGCAGGTCTGGTGGTATCCGATTGCACGCCAGTAAATTAAATTCAAAACGATTTCCGATTGCAGTATTATTTTTCCACCGACCTCTATGCATTGTTTGACCCTTCGGTGTCTGTCCGAAATTTGCTTTGTCGAATGGAGAGGGAACAACTATCTCCGCTTCAGTAATTACAGTCACACCAACTGCGACCCATTGGTACCAATTCCGCCACTCTGGGATATTAACAGCTTGTAAATTAATATTCGATAATGGGACATAACATCCATACAATGGTCACTAAAAAACCTGGAATGGGTGATTTCTTTATGAGAAATTTAGCAGGAAGCTATTCAACTGTTAGTTTATAATTCAACGAATAATTTATTTTATTTAGTTTCTTGGGGGATTTTTTCGATCAGTTTTTTCAGTGAAGTGCTTCATCTTTATATTAAAGTTGCTGCTGCTAAGCTTTATAAAAAAACTGATGAGTTGGCATATCAATAAAATGATTACGTGTGTGCCGGGTTAGTTAAATCGAATCCATTCCCACACTTGAACACTTTCCAGCCTCTCTTCCCCCCTCTGTGACCCAGTCAGGCTTCGACGTGTCTCACTGCTCCTCGGTACCCCGCTGAAATGAAGCCAAAAAAATCGCTGCGATGAGCCTTTCCTTCAGTAAGAATAGGTTTCAACTTTTTTTTAATGTATGTAATTATGGTCCATCAAATTGGATTCATGGGGAGGGTGTGGGGTGTGGGGAGACCATGTGCTGGTCCAATAGCCACATGGCGGCTGAGTACGACCATCCAGAATTCCCTCTTCACCCCCTGATTGGAGGAAGGCTTCCATGTAAATTTCAGTGGATGGGATCGAACCCCTGGACCCTCCCGCGGGCGGGGACTCCGCTTGTTTTCAGCCGGTGAAATAGACCAGGCTGTCTGCAGGTGGGCGGCACCCGTTGACACCTCCGAAGCCAAGACACACATAAAAGGACCGTCGATCTGCGAACGGAACAGTAGGAAGTTTCTGCTGGGGCACGGTGCTGAAGCTTGGAATTACACAACATCAGAAATTGCATGTCCGGCCGCTAAAGACAGAACCCCTTTTACCCCAAAGAGTCTACATGTCTGATTATTAGACATGTTCAGCTTTGTGGATACTCGGACTTTGCTGTTGCTTGCAGCAACGTTAGTAGTGGGAAGATGTCAAGCCGAAGATGATGGTGAGTGTTGCTTTCGGTCTGTTTTCTGTTGTTGTTGCTTCCCGAGAATTGTCTGCCTTCGCGTGCTGAGAATTCACTGAGAGTTTGAAACATTTGGATAAAGTTTCGTGGCGTTATTTGCGATTGATTCTGACTGGGGGTAAGGGTTAGAGAGTGAAGTTGACCTATGGTTGGAAGCGAAGTTTCAGTATCTTCTGACACCAGTGTCAGATGGTAAGACGTTGTTAGTTACCGATAATAATTCCAAGAGCACTCGTGATACTGGTTTGGAAATTGCTTACTATAACGCATTTCCTTTTATGGAATCGTTTTATGGTCCCCAGGGAATAGTTTTGTAAAACAAAATTTGTGTCAGTTCGTGATTATCAGGTTTTCCAAATCATTGCCGTCAACACACTGATGTTGGGCATTTGCCCTAACATCCGCGCTGAGACGGGCGAAGGACTGAGGGACGTTCTAGACAATTGGCCGAGACAGTTGCCCGTTCGGAGTGGGTGTGTCGCTACAGAGCATGGAGGACAAATCCTTTGTGGCGAAGCTGGCACAAGTTGGGTTCTTCTAAACGTATAGAAAATAGCAACTTCAGGGCAAGGAAGTAGATCATAACGTGATTGAGAAGATGTTTACATGCAAAGCTCAAAGGGAAAACAGAACTGATTTTAAAAGGCAGAACATCCGGATTTGATCGTTAAGTTGTTCTAAATTCAACCATAAATGCCCGATATAACCTGTTTGAAATAACAATGTTTAAAATATACGTATCAAACATTCAAGCCAATAAAGTAAGTGTGTAAGGGAAAAGATTACAATCTCCGGTCCAGAAGTAATCCAGATGTTCGCGTGCAATGTCCAGGATTCCTCAGCTGGGAGGTTGGTTCTGTACCGCGGTTCAACACCGCCCCCTGCAGTCAATGTAAACCTGTGCTCGTTCGAAACCACTGCAGCCTCTCCCCCACCCAACCCATGAAACCAACGTCTAATAATTCCCAAAGCATCTGACAATTTAAGATGAAAAAGTTCTAAACTAAATCACATTTCATTGGTTGGGACACTTCGAGATTTGGGTCACACTGTTGTGTGCCATTTACTGCTGGGAGGGATGCAATTTGGTACGAATGGCAAAACATGAATGGAGCTAAAGCGCCATCTGACGAATCTCAATAGCCTTGACTTGAATGCTTCATTAACGAGCGTATCGAACGTTTACGTCAGAAGGAAAAAGGACTATCTAAAACTACAAATACCAGAATTTTGTTATAACCTGCATCTGAAAACAGTAAACATTGAGACGTGTTGCTTGAAAAACTTGATTCACAAATATCCCTGAGACACATTGTCAAATGGAAGCTTCATTGCCGTTTTTTGTTGCATTATTTCCTCTTTGAATCGGGGACGTATTTATTATGCACAAAATGTCATCCCTTTATTAAATGGTTTGGCTGTTAGGAGATATGCAACTGCAGGTGATGAGGTCCAGGTTTGTGTTCTTGCATTTTCTGTGCATCAGAGGGCGCACGGTGCAGTGTTAGTTAGATTCCCTGTTTATTTCGCAGCTGATACAGGGGGCTGCATGAAGGATGGACAAACGTACCAAAATAACGATATCTGGAAACCCGAGCCTTGCCAGATCTGCGTCTGCGACAGTGGCCAGGTCCTGTGCGATGACATAATCTGCGAGGAAAAGACCAACTGCCCCAATGCTGAAATCCCCTTCGGAGAGTGCTGTCCTATCTGTCCCGATCAAGGACGTAAGTGACCTCTTTGCCTTTGGTTGTTTGACAAGTGTAAGAAGCTCCGGTCAATTGGTTTAAGGCACTTAGTGCCAACTATTTGCCGACTCTTTTCGACCAACGCATACACTTACAAGATTTAATGTTATCATTAGAGGGGTAAAACAGATTAGAGGTGACCGGTAATGGTGGGAAATGAAGCAAATAAACGAAAATTAATCCATCAAAGTTGGCATCTTTCGAAGTCCACAATTTTCGACTTCGTAAATAATGAGCGAAGAATTAACACAATGCTAGCGTAGCGAACCATCACAACCAATGATCATTTACGGTTTTTTGGGAAACATTTACAAGTAGTATTGAATGTTTTCTGATTAATTCAGAAATGTAGCACTTTAACTCGCATGCAAAAGGACAGCAAACAAGAAGCTTAATTTTGCTAAATTTGCATCTTTTTCGCAACAAATCGTAAGAACGTCAAGTTTCTTTTTTCGACCATGATTTAGAAGGAGTATTTGTTTCAATCAGGTTAGGGGTGTTGATATTTTAATTTGCATGTATAAAATTACATCACTGAATGATTCAATGATGATGTCAGGCTAAACAAACCAGGAAGGAATTTCAAAACCAATCAAGTTCCAATTCTCCTTACAAGCCCATCCATCCTCTTTCTTTTACTGCAAAACAAATAATCTGTTAATCCTTATGTAATTGAAATGTTATCAATAATCAATGAAGAGTTTATTAATTAAATTCTTCTTTCTTTTATAGCAGAAGATGGAGTAACAGTAAGTACACTACAATTCCTTTCTAGATTATATGAAAATAATTTACTTAAATTCACTTTTACTACATTTCCACACACTGACTAACTCATTGTTATTTTTCAGTATCCTTCCGGCCCAAGGGTTCAGGTGAAGATAAACTTTGTTTATTTTTGCACAGGCCTCAAAATAAAAATTAATTAAGAAAGTAGAATGTAATCACTTAATATTTATTAAATTATTTGCAAATTTTAATGATTATTGCACTTTTTTTTCTAGGGACCTCCTGGCCCCAAGGGAGAGCCTGGTCCAAAGGGTGAGAGAGTAAGTAGGCTGTTATTAATGTTTTTTCAGAAATGTGTCATTTTTGCTGCATTTGGATGTTTAAAGGCACTGATGCTATACTTGGAGGGAAGATTCTAGTGGAGGGAGTCAAGGAAAAGAAAGCAGAATTTTAAAATTAGAGCCAAAATATTTGGGGTGTGATCAGGAAGCACTTCTTCACACAAATATTAGTGGTGACAGGTAAAATGCTGTCGAGGTTAGGAGAATAAAATGATTAAAAACTGCACATGATAGATATTTGCTATGCATGGCATAGAGGGATACAGAACCAATGCAGGTAGATAGATTTAAGATATCAATCATCAATGATCTAATTGAATTGTAGCACAGGCTTGAATGGCCTCTCCCTGTTCCTACATTCCTCCTTCCTAAGTCGTGAAGTCTTTAATTATATCTATCATGTAGACAATGCTACAAATATGGCCACCTAACAGACTGGAAACTTGTTGATAATGGGCAGCTATACTAGACACCAGATGTTAAAATAGGTGGAAACCTTATGTACCATATTCCATCCATCCACAGTCAAGGAATTATGGATTTAGCCTCTTAATGTTTCAATAAAATTAATAAAAATCCATTGAAAAGGATGGCATGGATTTAAAAGCTGGGAATACACAAAAAGTAAAATGAACAGCAAGTGACAAACAGTGTTGCTTAACCAATAAATGCACCAAAGATGAATTAATGTACATGACATTTTGATCTTTAACAATAAGCATAATATTTACCTTTGTATTTTTAGGGACTTCCAGGATTACCAGGAAGAGATGGAATTCCAGGAACTCCCGGCAGAGATGGTCCTCCTGGTCCCCCTGGCCCACCTGGAACATCTGGCCTTGGCGGAGTAAGTGACCCTCACTTTGGTGATTTTCTGTTTAAAAAGAGTGCAACACTTTGAATTATTCTCAATGCATTTTACAGGTGTCAAGCAGCTAAACTAGCTTTGCTCTCTTACAGAACTTCCTCCCTCAAATGGTTAGTAGCTATGATGTTGGCTACAGTGAGAAAACATCTGGTGGTATTCCAATGCCTGGACCTATGGTATGAGACTTTGCTACTTATTCCATCCAATGTAGTTAAGACTAAATGCAATATTCCATTTATTAAGTAAATGGGGAAGATATTTCCATACATGTTTGCTACAGTTTAACTAGTGGTTAACAGTTATACACACTTGCATTCACTTCTATTGACTTCATTGGACTTGAATGGAGGAAGCTGACTAGAATTGGTGACTGATATTCACGTGTGTATTTAGTGTAAGAGATCAAACTCAACATTCTCCCACATAATGCTGTATGTGGTAAGATACATAGAACTATCTTTGAAATGGAAGAAAGAAAATATAAAATAATAGTAATAGAGCCAATAGCAAGATCTGTTGATACTCAAATGCTTTGACTCTTGATTAAACTAAAGGGGATTATTGAATTATTTCTTCAGTAAATGTGATTCTGGTTACAATAGAATGTAAAATATGTGATTGTCATGCATGACGCCATGTCTCTTTTATTGCCATAGGGTCCCATGGGTCCCAGAGGAGCTCCTGGCCCACCTGGTGCACCTGTAAGTACACAAAATAGTAATCTTTTTAAAATATTGATTGGTATGTAGCTGCCAAGATGCCTTTAACACTTAGGTGAATGGATGTTTATCCAAAGTATAAAACATTAAAAACGTTGCTATCTACATATATGCTATATTAAAAGAAACTACCATTTATCCTTGGTGGTAGCATTAGGCTTCTTGCATTGTGGCAACCTGCATTGCGGTCTTCTTATGAAGTTCAGTTGCATGGATGTCTATACAACTGAATTTTGGAAATGGAGTGTAAAACTCGGCCACGACTAAATTAAGCATTACCAACTGAGGGAACATATTGGGTGTAGAACATTATTGAAAATAGCACTGATTTGGGGTACATCAAAAGGGAAATAATTAATAATGTATTTCTTCTATGGTTACTCTTTAGGGCCCTCAAGGTTTCCAGGGACACCAAGGCGAGCCTGGTGAACCAGGTGCACCTGTAAGTAGTCAATAAAATAGTTCTCTGTATGAACTTAATTTTCATTCACATTCGTGCTGCAATTGTTTAGAAACATAGTTACTATTTTACCTCATGTTTAATCATTATCAATGCTACCTAACAAATGTATGCATAGTGACAGCATTACCTGATGCAGGGTCTTGACCCGAAACTTCAGCTTATGTCTTTTGCCCCCACAGATGCTGCTTGACCTGCTGAGTTTTTCCAGTGTTCTGTTTTTGTTCTAGATTCCAGCATCTGAAGTCTTTTTTTCTCTTTATTACCTAATAAATTATTCAAGGTGTTGCGATTTCCTCTGGCTAACACACAACTTCACTTTAATTTCTGTGTTTCATTATTCTTAATTAAATATTTTTAACCTTTTAGGGTCCAATGGGTCCACGTGGTCCTCCTGGCCCCCCTGGCAAGAATGGTGATGATGTAAGTAGCCCAAGATGTCTGCGAAAGTACATGTGCACATGGACTGCTCTTCCTGTGTTAGACAAATCACATAAATAAGCAATATTTTTAGTAACAATATGTTTCAGTAATATGTTTTGAACATTGAATAAAATCTAAAAATCTTTTGTTGCTAAGCTATATTTTTGAATTGATTCATTATTAATTACACAAAAGAATTTAACTCCAATGATTGTACATACTAGATAACACTAAAGCTACATCCATATCTATCAAATGCTTGTCTTTGGATCATTCAGAATATTCAGCTTTAATCTCTACTGCCTTTTAACATTGGCTGTACTGGTTTCTTTCCTATATAGGGTGAACATGGCAAAGCTGGTCGCCCCGGTGAACGTGGTCCTCCTGGTCCTCAGGTAATGCATTTTCTCTTGATAGTCATTGAACATAATGCAACCTCTTTGTAATGCAATTCCACTTACTGTCTCATGGTTAGTTTTATGCACAAGTAATGCATAATTTGCAAGCTTTATTTTCATTGTAAACACTTGCATTGAAAAGTATTACCTGAACATTAAAATGCATTAGCTGATACTTTTTTTAAAAATAAAAGGTTTAGCAGATTCTTCCCTGACTTTACCAAATGTTTGTTATGTCCTTAGGGTGCTCGTGGTTTCCCCGGAACTCCTGGACTGCCAGGAATCAAAGGACACAGAGTAAGTCCATCTTTACAGCTTGATCATTTTTGGTATTTAACAAACAATACAGAGGAGTGTGCTTGTTTTAGTAAAGCATGCAAAATGCATCTATATAAGAATTTGAATTCAGAATGATGAGACATTAAGAGCATTGTTTCTCATTACTTTTCCCTTTGTCCACAGGGTTTCAATGGTTTGGATGGTGCTAAGGGTGACACTGGTCCAGCTGGTCCTAAGGTAATGTTTCCACTTAAAGGAAGAAGGACTGATCATTTCAGTGCTCTCTTTTCCCTTTCTAATTCTATACACAATACTTACTATTGCATTGTAATGATTCAGTCCACTAACTGATTTTCATCCCATTCACAATAGGGTGAAACTGGTTCTCCTGGTGAAAATGGAATTCCTGGTGCAATGGTAAGCAAGTTGTGTATCTTCCTGACTTCACATAATTTTTTGGGACATCAGAATATGAGTTAAATTTAATATTTATTTGAATAGAACATCACCTACGAGGGGGGAGGGGTCTAATACTGTGCTGCAAAAATAATTAGGTACCTTGAGTCCAATATCACAGTGTGACATTATTTTGCATAATATTATTTGAGATGATAGTCTAGATTCTTCCTACTAAGTAATCTGGATTTGATTATTAAAGGAGAGACTGTCACTGTATTATGACACCTTTGTCTGATTTTTTTTTCCATGGGATTCTTTATCAATTGAGTTAAGTGCTGCAAATGGCTAAAACTAGCCATCATGCAATTGTTGATTAAAGTTTTGTCGATCAGCTAAAGCTAAGCCGATGTTTAAGAGAATCCAATGGAAATTCAAGACGGTACAAGAGCTGTAATCTATCTTGTGTCAGATTATTAACAGAAGTGGTATTGCATTTATAATATGTATTAAATGGAATAGAAATAACATCATGTTTTACTATGAACAGGGTCCACGTGGTATTCCTGGAGAGCGAGGTCGTCCTGGTCCTCCTGGTCCTGCTGTAAGTGTACAACATCCCTGTAGATGAATCACACAACCCATAAGATTTGTCATAATATTCTAGCTAATATAAATTTTATGTATATCTAACCTGAACAGCTTGAAGGAAGTATAACAATGAGTCTTCCTTTAATTATTCTAGGGTGCTCGTGGTAACGATGGTGCCGCTGGTGCTGCTGGCCCACCTGTAAGTACTTTTAATCAGTCTGACTGCTGTTCTTATGTTCACCATAACTTTTTACCAGAATGGAACATAATCTAAATACTTGTCTTTCAGGGTTCTGTTGGTCCCGCTGGTCCCCCTGGTTTCCCTGGTGCTCCTGGTGCTAAGGTAGGTTTACATTGCCACAACTTCAGACTTTAAAAGTTGTGTTTACCTTTTGCTAATATAATTGATGCCATTCAAATTTTCAACTTTAGAATTTATGATTCAGAACTGAGGGAAGTTAAGAAAAAGGAACTACACATTTAGCACAAAGATCAGGTTGAGGCAAATTTAGTTTGAACTTGAGACACTGGTATTGCAAGTCATTTGCCCTTCACACTAATGGTGCAAAACTAATCTTGGTAGCTTTAGTGTTTCATGGCACCATGAGAACATTGTCATGAACGACTCATTCTTCTTGTCAAAGGAGAGTGGGAAATGCCAAAAGTTGCTTCATCGTTTACAGTATCATCAGTTTTGATAGGCTTCAAGTCCAAGAATATCTAGTTGTTTTTACGTGACAAGACTTCTATTGACTCCAAGGATTTCCTCTCCATTGTACTCATTAGTGCATTGAAGTCTGCTGGAAGAAACTCATCTTTGGTTACATAGGCTCAACATTAAGTGTATGTTGGACTAAGTAGCCAAACTTCAGTTTCATGGACTTCAATCATACATTTGGCACATCCAGCTGAGAAGACATTCTAGATGTCAGGAACTAGCAACATGGAACAATGAAAACAAATGTCAACTTACTCTATTGTTGGAATAAAGGAGTGAAGTTCTTCCTAGAATACAGGAAGCTAGTTTTGGGAATTTGTTCTCTGAATAAAATCAGTGTGCATATGGAGATGGGAAATAAGGTTCATATGTACATAAAGATTTAGTCAATAGCTTTTATAGTAAGGACATCTTAGAATTGTATGGCAGTGCATCAATTCATAATTTACCAAGAATATTTCTATAAGAAAACAGTTCCATTTCTTTTCACTGGGACTGGTTTAAGAATAAACCACTGTAGTGAACACCACAATTTGACAGCAACCTTTTCTATTTTTGTGACTCAAACCACAGGGCCATCAATGGATACCGAAACAAATGTTTGAAAATGATCTCCCTGCACCCTCACTCTCTTGTAACACATGCTCCTAACTACTTAATTTTGGACAGCTCTAATTATTAGAGATATTTACTTCTGAGAAATGTATTGGTATGCTTCATAGTTTAAAGGACAAAATCAAATGCCAATAGTTAGTTTAGAATATCTAATCCTGCCAGTGCTGCTTTGCCATTGTAACACTGATAATCAAAGAAGCCTAATGTTTAGTTAAAATCCCGTCATTGTTTCTGGTTTAGGGTGAAGCTGGCCCTGCTGGTGCTCGTGGTGCTGATGGTCCTGCTGGTGCTCGTGGTGAACCTGGTAGTCCTGGACCTGCTGGCCCAACTGGTGCCCCTGTAAGTATATGGACTAAAGATCAAATTACTTAACAGTGAAAAAGACAGTCTTTAGTGCTTACTTTTCTAAAATACTCCTACATGTAATCTTTGTTTTTACCTTTAGGGCAACCCTGGTACTGATGGCGCTCCTGGTCCCAAAGGTGGAGTTGTGAGTATAAAATTCATTATATAATTTACCCCTTAAACCAAGTGCTTGTCCAACAATTAATGCTGATCATTAGTCCCTGCCAGAAACTCAATTCAATAGCCATTCTACTCCCAGGCATTTGTCTGAAACTGAACTAGGTTGCCACCTTGGCATCATACTTGACTTTAGAGGAGGTCAAATCAGTGCTATATGCTATTTCCACATCTGTAGCACAATCTAATTGTCCTTTCCTCAGCTCATCTTCTGCTGATACTCACCATTCCATTTTTATCTATAGGTTTGACAGTTCTGATGTACTCCTGGGCAGTATCCAATGTTCTATCATCCATAAAGTGAAGGATATCAAAAACTTTGGTGCCCGAGTCCTAACTCGCATCCGGTACCATTTTATCCATTGGCCTGTATTGGCTCTGTGAAACTTTCATCCTTGTTCTCCAATCCCTTCATGACCTCATCCTTTCCTATCACGTCCAACCCTATCGTCCTGCTATCTGCAATTCTACCTCTTCCTCATTTCCAATGTTAGCTAGTCTACTGTTAGCAACCAGGCCTTTAGCTACTGAGATCCCAAGCTCTGGAATCCCTACCCCTTTTTTTTAAAATTTCTCTTTCCTTCTCTAAAGGACTTATCTACCCCTTTGGCCAATATTCCCTGATCACTCCTTACACAGATTAGTAGCAAGATTTGTATAATAATGCACAGTTTAGAGTTCCCTGGCATATTTTATTACATTAATGTTTTGGTAAAGTGAATTTATTTCCAGTAACCTCCAAAGGCATTGACTGATATTTTATCTTGTTTGTGTATTAGGGTGCTCCTGGCATTGCTGGTGCTCCTGGTTTCCCTGGCCCAAGAGGACCAAGTGGCCCACAAGGTGCAGTTGGACCTACTGGCCCTAAGGGTAACAATGTAAGTAACTTCTGGATTCGTAGAAAATAATATTTGCACCATTGTAAATACTAAGTTATCCAGAATAGTGTGAGGGAATTCAGATTCACCTTTCCAGTGTTTATGGTTCTGGGCATCCCTGGGATAGCATTTTTCGCAAGGTTTCCAATCATACACTTTGATACTAAAATCTTCTAATATTACTCTTGTATTAGTATCAAAAGTAGTTTTACAAACCTAGTATAGTTCTGATTCATCCCTTGTTAATAGAAGAGGAATATGAACAACATTCTTCCTATCAATTATTTTATCAATAAGATAACATGCAGTGGTACAGTATCAAAAATATTTTTGATAATACTGAAAAATAATGACAGGTGTTACTTAATTTTTCATGCTATTGATTCCATGCACATTGCTGCATGCACATTCTAATAGCTAATGAGAACCTGAATTTTTTATATTGGTCACCTATTCTGACACCAGCAAGTGAATTTTGTACAAATAACTATACCACTACCCCAGAAGTTCTGCTAATTTCCTACAGAATAAAGAGCAAGACAAAAGCAAGCTTCTGCAGAATGTCAGGGATATAAAGTCAGAACCTAATCATTATCATAAAATGAAGGTGCCTTCATTTTTGACCTCCTGATATTTACCATCATTTCTTTGTACTTTAGGGTGAAGCTGGTGCCCCTGGTCCCAAGGGTGAATCTGGTGCAAAAGGCGAACCTGTAAGTATACATCTTGTGTTTTATGAGCATATTATATTTAAGTTTTAAGTAGGAATGTGATCAAATTTTACAATGCATAGATATGGATTGCTCCAGTAGACTGACCACTGATTACTTATCTTATTCTCTAGGGCATTGCTGGTCCCCAAGGTGCACCTGGCCCAGCTGGAGAGGAGGGCAAGAGAGGTGCTCGTGGCGAGCCTGGCATTCAGGGTCTTCCTGGTACCCCTGGTGAACGTGTAAGTTGAATATTATTTTCATTGATAAAATTAGCATCAGATGTTTCCCCACTGTGCATGATCTTGCTTCATTATCTTTCATTCCATTGCAGGGACCACCTGGAAGCCGTGGTTTCCCTGGTCCTGAGGGTCTTGTTGGTCCCAAGGTATGTAAATTTTGCTAAAGCTCTTCTGCTTTGATCTTTGTTACAGGTGCACTGCAATTTTAAGTTCCTTTAAACTCTTCTTCCAATGCCTGCTTTCTATTACAGGGTCCCCCTGGTGAGCGTGGCAATGTTGGCCCTGCTGGTCCCAAAGGTGCCACTGGTGAAGCTGGAAGACCTGGTGAGCCTGGTCTGCCCGGTACAAGGGTGAGTTTTTCCATAAAGCTAAGTTACAGAGCTGATGTATAAGCAGTGTAAAAGAAGCCATCACTCTAGGGACAACCCAACAGTGTGAAACAAATCTATGTAAAACATACTAAGAAAATGATATAGATTATTTTGCTGCTTATTGTAAAATATGCATCATAAATAATTTCCTTCATAAATTGTAAGTAAAGCACAGATGCAATTAAAAAGTGATGTCCCTTGCTAACACTGGAGGAAGATCTGGTTCTACATAGTTTTGCAAATAGAAACATTTTACTTTTATCAAATTAGCTTAATATACCTGGCCTAAGCCATTGAATATACTGCAAGGAAATGAAAGCAAAATTCAACTTATTTTTAAAACATTTAATGATTGATCAAAGATTACAAGTCAAAATTGGTCCTTGAGATTGTTTAATATAGAAAGTCACAATGCATTTGCCTCTTTTTTGGAAGCTTACAAGTGATGGGGTGATTGAAGTTTATCCCTATTTAATGTATTGTTAAGCAGGTGGGGGTTAGGAGTAACTTAAATGTAAAGGTGGTATTCTACCAATTCCATTTTTATTTTTTTCTCCGTTCAGGTTGATATACAGTATAAGACTATAGATACTACTTGCCTTAAAAACAGATATATTAGCAAATATCTTATTGGTCATAGTAGCTGCAATTCATTGTCTGAAAAGTTAGGGATATTTTTAAAAGTTCTTTAAGCATACCTTATTAATTATCTATTGTGTTTTAGGGTCTGACGGGTAGCCCTGGCAGTCCTGGTGCTGATGGCAAGCCTGGTCCTCCCGTAAGTATTTATTTCCCTTGAATAGCATTTTCAGATTCTTGTTTTAAGCTGATTACCTTATGTAGGGTAATTTGTCTTTAAGTAGAGTGAGCTGAAATAAAATCCAAAAAAACTATGTATTTTAACTTTAAATTGCATTACGTAAGTACTAAATAAATGTAGCAAGTACTTCCACAAAAGAAATCTAGGTTTGGTGCATCACTTTCACAGCAATTATGAATTACCACCAATTTATATTCTATATTAACCATACAGGGTCCAGCTGGTCAAGATGGTCGCCCTGGTCCACCTGGTGCTGCTGGTCAAAGAGGTCAACCTGGTGTGATGGGTTTCCCTGGTCCTAAGGGTGCCGCTGTAAGTATGAAAAGTGAAAGACAACATAATATCTGGTATTCATTTTGGAGTATGTATTGGAATCAAATGCTGAAAGCATGGCAAGTTTGGCAAAAAGCAAATTACAGCTGATAAATGCTGTTGCAAAGACATGCCCAGTATCTGCTTTCATCTAGTCACAGCAGCCCCAACTCTAACAGGATTTGGGTGCTGAAGCAAGTGCCAAACCTTTGACTTCAGCAGACTATGACCTGTAAGTTCTTAATGGCTTATCCCTTCTGTTAAAATGGAGGTGATTTAATGAGGATTAGGTGCACCACTAGTTACTTACACCTGTATACCATTATCAGAAAATGTGATTTCTAGGCTCATGAATTGTGGTAGTTTATTCAATGAAACAGTAGCAAAGTCAAAAGTACAGACTGTTTAGTGGAAGCAGTGAAATATAAACCTAGGAAGCATGAGTCAATTTGTTAATAAAATGTTATGTTAAAAAGATTAAACATTTTCAATAATCTTATGAGCCTTTATTTAATCCTATTCTATGTCTCATAGGGTGAACCTGGAAAACCTGGTGAGAGGGGAATTGCTGGTCCTGCTGGTTTGGTGGTAAGTATTAGCTGCATGTACATTGGGAATTCAACATTCCTATATTGAAACATTAGTGAGTCACATTTGCAACCATTGGTTGTTAAGGACAGGTGTAATCAAAGAATCAATTAATTTTTATTTTAGGGTCTTCCTGGCAAAGATGGTGAAGTTGGTGCTCCTGGCCCTGCTGGCCCTGCTGTAAGTAAAATATGAAAAATCTAATCAATTAAGGACAAAATATTTAACACGATAAATGAGGCAACACCAACATGTAGGGGATTGGCTTAAAGTACTACAAAGAAAATATTGCCCCTATTTTCTTTGCTTTACAAATATTTGGGTTAAAGTAAAAGTTTGTAAACAAATTATACAGTACCTGTTTATGTTTAGATTATAATTATTTATATTATTATAGTAGATAACATTGCAGTTGTAATGCATATGAAATTGGATATCCAGTTACATTTCTCTATAGTTAATAATGCATGGAATAAATAAACTAATATATATATAGACACAATCATTATTTGAATCTGTAACTTTTTACACAGGGCCCCAGTGGTGAGAGAGGTGAACAAGGACCCCCAGGACCACCTGGCTTCCAGGTATAAACATTATTATCCCACAAATTTACAAGGATGTAAGATAATTTGCTTTAAATGTTTTGGATCAATACATTGCTTTATGTAATTATTAATACACAATATCCTGATTTCATTTCTCTAGGGTCTCCCTGGTCCTCCTGGTGCTGCTGGTGAACCTGGAAAACCCGGTGAACAGGTTTGTACTATCACGTAAATATGCATTAGAGTAACATTGTAAGAATTATTGGTGGTCACTGTTTGCATTGTCCACATAAATGATTAATTTAAAACTTTTTGAAACATTGACAACTGAGAATTAGGAATCTTAAATTTTATTTAGCTTTATCCTATATATAGAAACTATTAAATTAACTAGGATTACATTGAATCTATTAGATTAATTTGACAGAAATTACATTAAATTAATAGCATCCTTTGTAGAGAGCATATCTACAACCTTTTCTTTTTAACTTACTAAAATAGTTTGGTTGCCAGAGAATGTACATATTTATGGAAAACTATTAACAGTTTTCCTCTGTAGGGTAAATTGCAGGAAAATTATAAATACAAATTTTTAAGAATGTAAATTTCTATGCAAATATCACAGTTTGTTGAGATCTTTACAGTTTTGTAATGGTGCAATAATACAATGGCTGTGTTATTTGCAATAAAAGGATTTGATGTAATAGAAAGCACAAACTGTTCTGTAAACATACTGTTGTTTTATGACATTAAGATTTTTTTATTTTAATTACTATTTCTTTACTTTTGTACAATAGGGTTTGCCCGGTGATGTTGGTCTTCCTGGCATTGCTGGTCCAAGAGTAAGTTTTTTAAATTATACTTTTTTTTACAAAAAAAAGCTTGCATTGGATGATTTTACCTCTGTTTTTCTCTAACATTCCAATCTCTTTTTCTTTAGGGTGAGAGAGGCTTCACTGGTGAACGTGGTGCTCCTGGTCCCATGGGTCCATCAGGTGCTCGTGGTTCTCCTGGCTCTCCCGGTAGTGATGGTCCTAAGGTAATTCTTGACACATGTATAAAAAGAAAGTGAATTCCGCCAGAAATAAGTGGTAGCATTTCCAGATAAATAATGTTGCATTTGTAATATTTGCCATTCCAGAACCGAACTTACTTGATTTCCCATCTATGTTCTCATCTAATTTCCCTGTAAAAATGTCTTTTTACTCTCAGAACAGATGATTATAAAAAAAAAGAACCAGGTTTGGGATTAAACTATATGGGGAAGGAGTTCATCTGCAGGTCATACTGAGCAAAATAATGGGAGGAAAACAATTGGACTGGGGATAAAAAATAATACAGGAAGTTAAAAATGAACAAGCTGGTGTCTCCCAGCAGCTGAATGGGACATAGTCTGCAGTGTCCAGGTAATAGCTAGAAGGTTTGGTTTGCACTTTTGGGTGGTGGATGTAGGATGTGGGTCAGGGGGAGATGCAGCCAGGATATAGAATGTTGGATTGGGAGAGATGCGGCAGGGATTGGTGATGATTGTACCTTGGAAACAAAAGAAACAGGAACAGTTGACTCTATATTTGTAGATACAAGTAAAATATAACCCTATAAAAAATTTAAATCACCTTAAAGATAATAAGATGGAAGTGGCTTAATATGAGATTCCTACAACTTGAGGATGTATGTGCTATGTATGGCACCTTTTAAAAAATGAAACAGAAATACACCTCTCAACATAAATGGAATATTTGAGGCATTGGAATTTTCTTTAAATATAGCTTTTGAATATCCTCCAGTTTTGAACATGAATTCAAAATATGCATAGCATCATAACTGCTAATTCAATATATATATAAAATATTCATTTTAACTTTAAAAATTTTGAGTTAAGTTTAGACATCTTTTCATTTTGTCATATCCAGCCAGTGATGTTAGTAACACTTTATGGTTCCTTTTAGGGTGATGCTGGTCCACCGGGTGCTCCTGGCGGCCAAGGTCCACCTGGTCTGCAGGGTATGCCTGGTGAACGTGGTGCTAGTGGTCTTCCTGGTCTCAAAGGTGCAAGGGTGAGTATTCTTACCTTGATTACTCTTCAACATTTTGTTAAATTTTCACCAAGTTGCAAATATAATATGTTATTATTTGTAAATAATGCTCCTGTGCTTAAAAGTAACAACATTTTGTGCTTTCCTTTGCCTTTGTCTCTCTAATAGGGTGATGCAGGTCCAAAGGGAGCTGATGGTGCTCCAGGCAAAGATGGAGCTAGAGTAAGTAGTCATATATTCCTTGAATTTATTTTTTCACTAATGCTGATCATGTGCACTTACAACAAGTTTTAAGTAAAGCTTTCAGGATGGAGAATTAATGTTATAGCTCTGTCTCCATGCTGCACTAACTGAGCATATTTTCCTGCCTAGAACATGAGATCACTTAATTTAACTTGTTCCTATATCTAAGTAAGTTTCATTATATTCGCATTCTGTCATGTATTTTACAATGTCAAAACAGTCCAAAGTTACTGACAACTGGGATAATAATTTTAAAACGTTATTATTCTTAGGGTATGACTGGAGCAATTGGACCACCTGGTCATGCTGGTGCCCCTGGTGAGAAGGTAAGATATTTCAAAGCTACTTATCCTTAATGAAATACCTCTTACAACATTACAAAGTTAATATCATTTACCATGTATCCTCAGTATGGCATTACTACTTCAAGAACGATCAGAAACTTGACTTTTCACCGACAGAGAATATATTTCTTTCCAAAATCATTAACAATCAGCACAACAATTTTTCATTCTAACCAAATGACATTATATAAATATATATTGTTAGTTGTTGATACTTAAGAAATGTCAAAGTCACTGTATTATTAATATTTCCAAGTTATGTTCCATTGTGTTTTAACCATCTCTTGCCATATTCATTGATTACAGGGTGAAGCTGGTCCTCCTGGTCCTTCTGGTCCTGCTGGTGTCCGTGGTCTGCCTGTAAGTAGAATTTCATTTATATGTCCGTGAATGAGAAATTCATCCTTTGTTGCTTGCACTAAGCGCACAATATGGTAGTGGTTGCACATTATACTTCACTTCCAAAACTCGGTTTCATTGAAATCAACAGAACGAAATTTCAGAACCTGAGTATAATGGGCAGCTTCTACTATACTACAGTCTTGGCACAACAGCTAAGTACATACTTTTGTGCCATTAAGTGTGTGGCTAATTTGCTTCAAGACTCCCATCCTGTTGATGGGTCTCATATGCAACTGGTGGAAATTGCAAAATCAAACACAGAACATGCATAATTTGTAACCACTCCAAACTACATAGAGTTATACAGCATGGAAACAGGCCCTTCAGCCCAACGCACCCATGCTAACCAAGGTGCCTACCTGAGCTAGTCCCATTTACCTGCGTTTGGCCCATATCCCCCTCAACCTTTCCTATCTATATACCTATCGAAATGTCTTTTAAACATTGTAATTCTAAAGCCCATTCAAAATGCACCACTTTTCTATCCTCATATTTTTAAATGTAGTATCTGTTAAGTGTTGAAGCTACATTGATGTATACATATAGCTGACCTTTTACTTCTCTCTTTTTAGGGTGAACGTGGTGAACCTGGTGCTCCTGGCCCTGCTGGTTTTGCTGGTCCTCCTGTAAGTATTCTCATCCTATTATATATTAAAGCTACCAATACTTGGTACTTATGGTCTGCACATTAATAAAAGGAACGTAATACATAAAATGACTTTGACATATACCTTGTAAGAAAAATCATTGTAGCATAGAAATTCATAATGCACCATTGTTTCATCTTTAAAATAGAATGAGGAATCTCTCTAATACTGTCCCAGAAAGGTCTAAACAACATCATGAAATTCATTAGCACCAATTCTACAACAGTACTAGTGGGTTCCCTCATTTAACAGTACTTTGTTCAGGAGCAACAGGCCTTCTAGGTTTCATTGCATTACCACCACCTTTTCTCACAACTCTTGACCTCAAAATAGCCACTGAAGGATAATACAACCAGAACTCTTTCAGCTACTGGGTAAAATTGGCATGGAATAAGTGTTTGCTTGAATGATGGGAGACTGTTGGAGGAGGAGGGGCAGAGAAACATACATAGGCTTCTGCAGGACAGTGCTCATGTGAGGCAACTTCCTTGTATATGGGGCACTTAGGGCAGGAGGTTGCCAGGGAGGTGTTTGTAAGGTCACAAATACTTTGTATAAAGGCCTTCACTTCTGGGGTCCTACACTTGCAGTCAAATCTCCCTTCCAGGAGTGAATACAGAAGAAACATTGAGCAAAAATCAAATTTGCCAATAGAGATTTTTCTGATTTTTGCAATGAGCATTAAGATGTCACATGTAGAATGTATCAGCAGAGGCCACCTTGCAAGGATCCTGAGGCAGGGTTTTTTAGAATAATGTGACCCTAATATTGATTTTGACAGTTCCACATGTGAGCTTGTACTTGAGGTTTCCATAAGTCGCAAATGTGAAAAGAAGGGTAGTCTATTTACACACGGTTCCTCCTGGAAGTGTTCATTAGAGGGTGGATCCCTGTGAAGCCTTGGTGGAGAAAGTATTTTGTGCTACCTCTTTCGTCAGATGTCTTGTATTTTTAATTCAATTCTCACCTGAAACCTTCCTGAAAGTGTGGTGATTGAGTTCCAAACTTGGTTCAGTCTACTTGTGGTTTGTTTTGCAGAGAGATGTGCAGCAACCAATCTGTGACTGCAAGAGAAATGTGTCTGCCCCTTTTAAATAACATTCAGATTGAGCCTTGAGTCATTAAAAGCAAGTAATTATGGAAGTAAGCAGACCAACGTGGTGCAAAAATCTCACCAGAAACTAATTTTGAGCATGATACTATTGAAGTCTTATGGGCAAAGTGAATTTCAGACCAGACAAGTCCATAGCCTACTAGTTACCAGCATTAATTCACTCAGAAATATGTATTAAATTGGTGCTGATATTCCTGGTATAATGCAGGTGAATTTCTAGGTGCTTATGCTTAAATAAATGCCAGACTATATGAAAGTAGTATTGGTATTATAGCATCTATTTAGTGTAGCAGATGTTACATATTTTCTTAAATATGACCTTGGACCCCTGAGAGCTTGGTGACTAAAATAGTAGAATTTACTCATAATTACTCTTTAAATAAAAATAATTGTAAGTAATCAGTTATAAAGTAATCATTGCTTTCATTACAGGGTGCTGATGGTCAACCTGGTGCTAAAGGTGAAGCTGGTGACACTGGTGCAAAGGGTGACCCTGGTCCTCCAGGTCCTACTGGTGCAGTCGGAATTGCTGGCCCACCTGTAAGTAAACGTCCCAGAAACACAGGGGTGTTCAAATTAAAAACTCAATGTTTTCCTTCAGTCTTGATGCATGTCTTTATCTAATACAAATCCATCTCTTCCTTTCCACTTCCTCAGGGCCCTACTGGTCCTACTGGTGCTAAAGGTGCTCGTGGTGCTCCAGGACCACCTGTAAGTTTATACTTTGAACTATTTAACTTTACTTACTGGAATCCTGACCAGTGCCACAGAATCAAGGCTCCGCTGATGTTGATGCATGTTTAATTTTCAAATTGCAGTAGTCTAACTTGAACCAGGTCCCTGCACATGTAGTACTAATTTCAGTTCCTTTACCTTGGCCACAGAGAAAAAAAGGCGGATAAATTCATTCCAGAAATTTATACCTGGTCATTTCTGTAAAACATACTATTTAGTAGCAACAATGTGTTCTTTTCCACACTGTAATTTAGTTCAAATGACATCAAATAGAATATCTGATGCTATGGAACAGGAAGAAGTTATTGGTCAAATGGTCACTGGCGCTAAATACAGATGATAGTCCATATTCAGTTATGTCAAATTTAATGGAACCAAAATGTGGAGTCCTGAGTTCAACTGGCAGCAATACTTGCTTATAGGTTTAGTACTTCCAAACCAAGACCATTTCCTCCCCCCACCAGCACTACTCTCCTACCCCCTCCATCCCCATTTCTCATGCTCTTTGAGGTAAGCTATTTGAGTTTGATTTAACAATGTAAACTTAGGATAAGTATGCCTAAATTTGAATTAAAGTGCTAACATAAATACAGTTTTATTGGTGAACTTAAATACATCAGTGTTAATTGCATTTAATAAATATCTATTAAAACACAAAACTATGTAAAATTCTGGGACTGTTGATAAAATCATTTGTTCAGTTTAATGTAGTTTTTACTAAAAATCAAAGAACCTGGAGTAGGCCATTCAAACTCCTGTGCCTGCTCTGCCTTTCAATAAGATCATGGCTGATCTTTTATCTCAATGTTACTTTCCTATCCTCACCCCATATCCCTTTTATTCCCTTAATATCTAAAAATCTAAACATGTTTTCACAAATGAGGATAAGTTCTACATGATACAGTAATGATAGTTGTAAATAAAAATGCAGTCAGATGAATTGTCATGTTAAATACGCCAATGCAAAATAATCATGTGAACCATGCTAATTATTACTTGCTTTGTTTTAGGGTGCTACTGGTTTCCCTGGCGCTGCTGGCAGAGTTGGTCCACCTGGTCCTAGTGTAAGTACAGATATTATATATGACTTTTAGGATAGTATTCTTTTTTTATATTCAAATCAACTTGATATTTATCAAGCAAAATGTAATTGTGGTATTTATCTCGTAATGCAATATTATACCAAATGTAATCTTTGTAAAATATTAACAATATTAGTTGGCATGCAATGACATTTTCTAAACTGTTTATTTGCTTTCATTACAGTTAAGTTACATACGGAGACACAAGTATTTATCTGTTTGCTTCATCTGTAGGGAAATGCTGGTCCTCCTGGTCCACCTGGCCCTCCTGGAAAAGAAGGTCCTAAAGGTATCCGTGGTGAAACTGGTCCTGCTGGCCGTCCTGGCGAGCCTGGTATTGCTGGCCCTGCTGGCCCCACTGGCGAGAAGGGTGCTCCTGGTGCTGATGGTCCTGCTGTAAGTGGCTTAAATCACTCAGATCCTAATGAAGGCTTTCTGTACACTGAATTATTTTTTTTGCTTTGTTGACCAGTCACTTGAAAAATTCCTGCCATAATTAACATTTGACAAGAAAAAAATTTAATATAAGGGTTCAAAGTAGCAAGTAGTAAAGGAGAAAATTATCTTGTCCAGTGGTACAAAGCAGAATGCAGCAGGATGCTACTCTTATATACAGCCTTCCAATCTTCCTTTTCCATGGTAATCAAGGAACCATTTACAAAGGGAAGCCAATCTGCTGCCATCTGTTAAATTTCATTGTGTTGTCTAAAGCCAAAGCTTTTTAATCCCTAAAAACTACTGTAACTTATTTTACACAATACATGAGAAGGAAGAATTATAGAGTGTACATATCCTTCATCATGTGCTATTTAATGCAAAATGAAGAAGTGCTATCGCTATTCAGATGTTTAAATGATTGGCTTGAATTTAATGACATCAAAGCAAATTATTCAGGCAAATAATTTATTAAAAATGAAGCTAGTATGTTCCAATTATTACTTACCTTCTCCGATGAATTGTTTTCTTCCTAGGGTGCACCTGGTCTCCCTGGACCTCAGGGTATTGCCGGTGTCCGTGGTGTTGTTGGTATATCAGGACCGAAAGGTGAACGTGGTCCCATGGGTCTCCAAGGTCAAACTGTGAGTTGCAGATCAATATTTTTTTTTGTTTTGTGAAGTTCTTCATGTAGCATGCACTCTTTACAATAAGCTCCATTCATATAAACTTTTGAACAACCAAAACATTTTGCTTTATGATGGAATCAGCAGAAGATACATAAACATTCATATTGTCTTTGTAGACATTTACTGATGATTATACTTTTAAGTCAAGATTTTCTCCTGATAATGAATGCACTTGATATTAACTTTCTTCTTTGCAATATGATCTGTCATATTTCAACATTACATTACATCTTCTCTTAACCAATGTCTTTATGTGCATTAAGCAGAAATATTTTCTCTATTATATGTAGGGTGAACCTGGCAAACAAGGTCCAGTTGGTGCACCTGGTGAACGTGGTCCTCCTGGCCCAATGGGTCCTCCTGGTCTAGCTGGCCCACCTGGTGAAGCTGGTCGTGAGGTATGAATGTCACCAAATTAAAACACCTGAAAAATAGATTTAAATTGGTTCCCAAGTGTATTGTTCTAACACTTATTAGCATTTTTGCAGTTTTTTCAGAAACATTTTTGTGTTTGCACCCTACCCTTTGAAAACAAAACAGATTAAAATTTGAATTTAAAATGCTCAAAGATAAAATAGGATTATGCTCCATTTTTTCTTTATATTAAATTGAGTGTATTGTGTGCCTGCCAAAAGGAATTATTTGGATAATTGCATAATTAAATATTAAATCAAGACATTTTCAACAAATCAATCATGAAGTCAGTTATTTGACTACTTCTAGGAATGCAACTCCTCAAAAATTTTAGTTGGAGTACATGCTGAAGTTGCATTACATTTTTCGCTGCATTTTCCACAAGAGGGTTGAGAGAGTGAAGGATGTAATCTTTAGAAGTGCAACTGTTATCCCAGAAAAATATGACTGCACACCACTACCATAACTCGTTCATCTTTATAAGTGGGAAGCACCTTTCTCTGGATGCTAAACATGTGCAGTGTCTATCAGATATTGAGACAATCTCATTCTGAATCATGGAGTAAGACCTCTCTCTCCAGGGATTCTCACTCCATTTTCAGTCTGGCATTCTGATGCAGTTTTTAAAGTAAATGCACCTTAAGAGGGTTGGTGAAAAGAATAAAGGTGAAATGTTTTAATATCAAAATATTAGGTTATTTATATTTCTATTTTTATCTCCAACAGGGTGCTCCTGGAGCTGAAGGTGCCCCTGGTCGTGATGGTGCTACTGGTCCCAAGGTTAGTAGTTCTTCTCCATTTCAGGCTCCCAATATTGTTAATATGAGCAGTTAAACAATCATTTAAAAATAATTAAAAACTAATATTATATTCACTTTTAGGGTGATCGTGGTGAATCTGGTGTGTCTGGTGCTCCTGGTGCTCCTGGTGCTCCTGGTGCTCCTGGCCCAGTTGGTCCATCTGGGAAGAATGGCGATCGTGGTGAACCTGTAATTATAATTTTTTTTCTACATTCTATAATTTTAACTTTAAAATGATAAGCCTTTCCACTTAACACAATTAATCAAAAGTCTACCATATGAAACTTACTGATTTTAAAATTATATATTGATTTTAAAATTATATTTACATTTTGTTTTGCTGTTCAGGGTGCTGCTGGTCCTCCTGGTCCTGCTGGTCCAATGGGTCCCCGTGGTCCAACTGTAAGTAGCATTTGCTTTTTTACATTATTTTACAAAACGTTCAACTTTATCCACTAGAGCTAAACTTCTTCAGCATCACCAATGTTAATTCTTAGCAAACAATTTTGCAGGTGTACTTATAATAATTTATATATATGCAAAAGTTAAGCTGACACTCACTTAATTGTCTTCTTAGTCAATCAGTGAAAATACAAAAATAACTTAGCTAAACCAAATGCATAATTTTCATTATATGAAAAAGTTTAAGCTTAATGTAAAAAGAGTGTAGAATCTATTAACCAACTAAAGCAGGATTTTCCTTTCTTCGTAAATAATGACATACCAGATATCCGTAACTAAAATGGAGCTTCTTTTCAAACAGGGTGCAGTCGGTCCACGTGGTGATAGAGGTGAAGCTGGTGAGACTGGTGCAAGAGGTATTAAGGGTCACAGAGGTTTCCCAGGTGTTCAAGGTCTGCCTGGCCCTCCTGTAAGTTATCCATTTTCATGATAAAATTCTTATTTCTAATTCTACAATTATTTCTGTATAATATCATTAACATGTTTAAATATTTTACTTTACCAAATAGGGTCCCCCTGGTGAACAAGGTCCTGCTGGCCCCTCTGGTGCTGCTGGTCCACGTGTAAGTATCTCCTTCCTTACAAAAGGAGATGTCTATTTTTAGCTACAATAATCTTCTCATAACAAAAGGCAGTGTTTAAATAAAGTTCATTTTAGATACTTGTTTTTATTAAATGTAAAACATTACATTTTGAGTTGCAGAACCTTCCTAATTTTAATATTAGGGAGAATCTGACAAAATGGTCACTGATTTAATTAATAATTACCTTTTCCTTTCTTGTAGGGTCCTGCTGGCCCAGCTGGTTCTCCCGGTAAAGATGGTACTAGTGGCTTGCCTGGTCCAATTGGTCCACCTGGTCCTCGTGGTCGTACTGGTGAAATTGGCCCTGTTGTAAGTAATAACTCAACTGATGCCATTACAATTGATAACGAACTTGATCTTCTTCAAGGCATGTTCTCTTAACTAAATTTTTAACCACCTTGCAGGGTCCACCTGGACCTCCTGGTATTCCTGGGCCTCCTGGTCCATCCCATGGAGGATTTGACTTCCAATTCGCTGCACCATCAGTAGAGAAAGGTCCAGATCCACTCCGTTACTTCAGGGCAGATGATGCTGGTGCTGTTGCAGACCGTGATATTCAAGTTGACACCACTCTGAAATCCCTTACCCAGCAAATTGAGAGCATCCGCAGCCCTGAGGGTACCAGGAAGAACCCAGCCCGTACTTGCCGCGACCTGAAGATGTGCCACCCAGAATGGAAGAGCGGTAAGCCAAGCTATGAACCTCATCCATACTCTTCACAACTAACATTGAAATTATCCACAGAGTAAATAGAGATTATCACATTCACCAGCCAAATGCACAACCCTATAATCTATTTTCAAGAGGAAGAATTGCTGCAAATAGGATTCAAATTTAGGTTTGAGTTAACTTTCAGTTTTGTCAGGGTTTTATAAAGCTCCACAATATATCTGAAACTAATTGAGGTAAATCATGAGTGGAACATTAAACACATTCACCATTATTCACACAGGTGATTACTGGATTGATCCAAACCAAGGCTGCCCTCTGGATGCTATCCGCGTATACTGTAACATGGAAACTGGTGAGACATGCGTCTATTCAAGCCCACAGTCCATCCCACAGAAGAACTGGTACACAACCAAGAATCCAAAAGAGAAGAAACACGTCTGGTTTGGCGAGAACATGGAAGGTGGCTTCCAGGTATGAACAAATGGTCCTCTTTTTTTTAATTCATACAAATTATTATTCATTAAACGTAATTGTGTCTGGTTTTGTTAATAATGAAATGGTAAATTAAAATGGATGTATTTAGCAAAAGGGGTAATTCAAAGCCTATTAAGTGACTTTAATGCATCTTAAAGAAGTATGCTTCAATATCACGCAAGTTTTTTAAATTAATAACTTTAATTTTTATTAAAAGAAATAACAACTTTATTCTTTCTGATTTTTAGTTTGGCTATGGTGGTGAAGATGGTGTTCTTGCTAGCGATGTTGCAATCCAGATTACCTTCCTGCGCTTAATGTCATCTGAGGCAACACAGAACATCACATACCACTGTAAGAACAGCATTGCCTACATGGATGAGGAAGCTGGTAATCTGAAGAAGGCCGTATTGCTCCAAGGTTCCAATGAAATTGAAATCAGAGCAGAAGGCAACAGTCGATTCACATACAGCGTTACTGAGGATGGTTGCACGGTGAGTTATGTCTACATCATTAACAGGACTTTAAGGCTGTAGATTATTAACTATTGTACCTCTAGCATCAATGGGAACTAGTTTAGTTATCAGGAAACTTGCATCACAATGTTTTAATAATCTTAATGAAATTATCTTTAAATTATTGAAGTAATACCTATGGTAAGGTGCTAGCTAGAAAATGAATCATAATATTTCATGGGGCAAAGTTTTGACCTTCACCATCTGGGCATTAATCTAGTGGAATGGAAAGCATGCAAGTTAAGTAGAATGAAACCCCCCATGTCTTCCACAGGCTCCCTAGGTAGAAAATACACTGACCAAGGTATTGTAGTTTTGTTTCATTCCAGGAATTATTAATGATTCTTGATTTTCCTTTAACTCAACAGAGACATACTGGCGAATGGGGCAGAACAGTCATCGAATACAAAACAACGAAAACATCACGACTGCCTATTATTGACATTGCACCTATGGACGTTGGTGGCGCTGATCAAGAATTTGGTGTTGACATTGGCCCAGTCTGCTTCTTGTAAAACGGACTTGAAATTTACTTGCAGTCATCTCTAAACTTTCTATGCATTGAATTCTAATTCATTCGACAGCCACGGTCCACTTGCTTAAACTTCGGGCCTGAAGACGGGTGGGACAACTACAAGGACACTTTTTTATGTTCTCTGTTTCTATGGCAACAGGAAAAAAGTACTTGTCAGGTGTAAACTTCCCCTTGGAGTTCAGAGATCACTGCAGGTGACATTTTGCCATATACCACTGCAGAGAAAAAACTGAAAGATTGTATGTACCATTTTCAGGTGGCAAAATAAATTTGAAAAAAATGTCAAAAGTTTGTTATTGTCCTTCTACATGTGGCAAGAAACCATCAAAATCCGTTATTTCCTATTTTGTAGTGCAGAAGATAAAAATCCTCACCTCTTCTAATACAAAACTTATAGGGCTACCTCACACAAATGTTACCTAAAGTATCAACCAGCCAGTGAATCAAAAAGAAATGCCGGGATAGGTTACACGGCTTAAAGAAAAAATATATTAAAAAGAAAGGTGCTATTTAAGCTTAGGTTCTTTCAGCCCTTCAGCACATCAAGGAAAGCTTGAAGAACCTTTGACTGGTGCTAAGATACATTCCTCACTGTCAAGGAATACAGTGAATGTCTTTTCCAAATGAGGTGCTATTTAGAAGTGTCTGTCTATACACTAGGAGAAAGCTTTTATGTGCAAACAAAACATCTTAAACTGCCTGTCTTTTTCAAAGTTAAGCATGTGGATCCCTCTCTCCCTTGCCATTCCTGTTTCATCATCTCAATGCCCTTTTCATGCTTTTTTTTTAGCAATACACCTTTTTTTCTACTTTAGAGGGGAAAAAAGAGGCAGACATTTCTGGGGCGAGTACATGGATATGTACCTATTTTGTATATGTATAATAATTTGAGATGTTTTTAATTATTTTGAATGCTGAAATAAAGCATGTTAAATGATCTAAGAAATACTGGTGAATATGTATTCTTCACACATTAGTTGATTCACATAAATCCATTACTAGTTTCAAAATCAGTCATTCAGTTCATCCAGAAAAGGCTTTTTTACATTGCTTAAATTAAACAATGATAAAATATTACCATAAGCTCTGGCACTTTTTAGAACATTGAAACAGGAACTTTTGAAAAGCTTCACTTCAGGAATGGCATCAATTTAAATTGTTTAAAATTTTACTTAATGAGTCCTAAATAATAAAGTAAGAAAATGGCAGTGCAGGGAAGCTTGCTTACTGTGAAATCAGTGGATGCTGACATTCAAAAAAAAACAATGTGAATGGAATAGATAAATATTCATAAAATAAACTTAATCATAATCATTTTTGTGGAAGAAGGACATCACAAATGTTTTAAATATTTTTGCCTTTTTTTTCCCCGCAGATGTAAAAATACCTAAAATGAGGCTGTCCTACTGCTGCATTGACTGGCATTGCTTCTATGCAAGATGTATTAAAACGATAACAGCCTTTCCATACCCTCCCAAAACTAAAAGCTTTATTTTCACTTGGTGCTTATTTTTAAATGGATTGTGGTTTGCAAAATTCAACATTATGTCTGCATAACCTATGCAATAGCCATTTTTTTATTGACCACAATCTATTTTCCCTTTCACGTCTTCAGTATTTGAACTGTCCCAACATAGCAAAATATAGGAGATGACAACAACCCTTTGTTAATTACTTGCTACAATTTTACATTATGTAAAACCATAGATTCTAAAAGGTTTCAGACTGAAAGATACTGTAGAAAATTAATGCTCAGTCCATCAACTTGAACTCTTAACTATTGCTCAGCTGTTCAGAATGCAGCCACTTCTTCCCGTCAGCTAAAAAAACCAAATGTTATCTCTTCCCATTAATGTTTTTATCTTTCTTCCTTGGCAACTCAGACTCCTTTCCTATTAATACCTCCTCCATTCCTACAGCCATGGATGTTGTATTTCATCTTTTGCCACAATACCTCTGCACATTAAATTAGTAAAATCTTTGAATGATAACTTATGGAGTATTTGGATTTTTCTTGGAATGGTGTAGTTTTTTTTCTTTAATTTGAATTATTGCAACCTATTATTTCAGAGACAGAAACGAATATCTGTTCTGACACTGGGAGAATGATCTTTCACGACAGATTAACAAATACAGAAGGGCATGCTACGAATGCAGTGGTCAATGCCACTGGATTTACAGGAAAACTTTGCAATCATTTCACAAATCAATGTTTGTTTTGGATACGGTGTGTACTTCTGACAATGACAGACAATCTTTATTTCACTTTTTCTTACTGTTGACTGTCTTCAACTAACCCTGCCTGTTACTGGTATTGGTAAAAGGATAAATTTTGGTCACTCAGTAACTCTTCATTTCTGAATGATATCACACCACAATATGTTTTAAGCAACATGTTAACTGGGAACAAATGCAGTAAAACAAAAGCTATATCTATCAACATTTCAGTTAACCTCTGACTGCCTAATTGAGCTGTTTTGATCACCAACATATTTAGTCGTCTATCATATTCATCCTTGATTGATCAAATTCTATCAATATCATGATCCATTTCAACGGTAACAAAGGAGGTTCTGTTACAGGTAACCAAAAGCTTAATTAAAATGGAAGGCTGCACTGGGTTTCCTAAAGGACTAGAGGTAGGAGTCATTTATGGTGGGAGTTCCTGATCTTGGAGCCTAAGCAGCTGAAGACACATCTGTCAACAGTGGAGCAAAGAAAATAGAGGACATGGGGTTCTACTGGAGGTTGAAGTGAATGGCATGAGACTGGCGAGTGAGTGCATGGCAAGTGTGATCTTTAGGAAGGAAGGAAAGGGTGGAGTTGTAGAGCTGGGGAAAGGTACAGAGGTGGGGAATAGTGAATACACCCCAGACAAAAGTCATCCCTTCATACCTGGTTCTATCAGGCAGCAGTGATCCTTGTTCTTTGTTCTTCTGTAGACTTCTGACACCTGAACTACCTGCAGCAGATACATCAAAATGCTGGAAAAATACCACTAACTGTGTCTCCACAAAATGCTCCAAATCCAAGTAAACCAATGTCAGCATCCTCTCCTAGACCAGCTTCCCAGCACTGAGCCCTAATTGCATTCAGCTCTGTTGGGCAGGACCCAACACAGACTCCCAAAACAGACACTCTATTCCAAGCTCTAAGAATGCGATTAAAGCCGTCTTGAAAAATTGTAACATCTCCACTGACTCATGGGCATCCCCCTGGCCCATGATCTCTCCAGTGGAGAAAGAGTTCAGGACAGCATTGGGAACCTTGAATCCATTTGTCAGGAGTGCACAGCTCAGCATATACAGTAGCAGATCACCTCCCAAACCACCTGACTGCCCTGTCAGGTACACCCTGCCCTATCAGTGGAAGAGTCTGCAGTCTGCACATTGGCCTGATTTGTCACAGAACTGGAGAGGAAACAAGTCATCCATCATTCCATCCATGACCCCAGTGCCTAAGAAGAAGGAGCAGAATGAGAGGAGTTAGAGAGAGAGTAAAAACTGACAAAAGAACATGCTGAAACTGTGAAATGCAGAACAAAGCAGTTGCTGGAAACGTGAAACGAAAGAGAATGATGAAAATATCCTGGATCTATTGAGAGAGAAAACCTGAGTTAATATTACCGGTGGATGACCTCACACCAAAATTGGCCAGTTCTGTCACAAACAGGAACAGCAGGTTAACGGAATTTGTTGAATTCATTATTGAGTCCCATGAGCTACAATGTGCTTGGATGGATGCTGATGCGCAGTTTCATTATGTTGTGCATCATTTTAATAGAGTAGGGGATCAAAGGCAGGAAGGACAGAGTGGTGAATGGGATGGAGACATGCTGTAGCCCTCAGTCTTTTCTGATTGTGTTAGACCTGGCCATAAGTATTAGTAACAAAGGACATTGAAGCAGCATCAGGAGAAAGCATTTTGGGAATGGCAAACAAAGCACAGGGACACATAATTAATGGTAGGATACTGCAAAGTGAAGCTAAATAAAGGGAGTTAGAGACCATATTCACAACTCAATGAATAAAGCAGGCTGTTCATAAGTTGCTTCAGGAAGGATATAAAAAAGCACTGTGGTGCATCAGGTAGCGCTTCTGCCTCACAGCTCCAGGGACCTGTTCAACACTGACCTCCAGTGCTGTTTGTTCAGAGTTTGCACTATAGTATTGTTCACATTTTGGTCCACAACATTACAATGAGGATGGGATAGCACTAGAGAATGTACAGGGGAGATTTCTGAGGACATTTCCAGGATGGAGAAACTGAGTTATGATTAAGGATTGCTTAGGTAGGATCTGTTTTGAGGAGGGCAACAGGAGAATTAATTGGGGAATGTTAAATTATGGGATGCCTGGATAAGCTAAATAGGAAGGATCAATCAGTTAGCAGAGAAATTTGCAACTGGGGGAGTAATCTTAAAGTGGTCAGTAGAAAGAATACAGGGGATTTGAGGAGTTATTTTATCCAAAGAATGGTTGGGGTCTGAAAATCAACCTCTTAAAAGGTGACGGAGGCAAAAGTATCTGGATCTACTTAAACGACCATGGTCCAGGAGTTAGAAAGTAGAATTATTTGGCAGAGATTTTTTTTGATGTTATGGATATGGTTCACTGAATGGTTTTCAATGTGATACAGATTCACGATAATGCTAATTATGGTTGTCATCCTGAAGATGGGAAGTAAACAGGCAGAGACCTATACAGACCCATTTGCTTTCACAAATATTCCAGGTCTTCATCCTGAAATATTAACCATATTTCTCCTTCCTCACCTGACCTGTGAGTTTTTTTTTGTTTTTATTTCAGATTTGCAGCATCTGGAGTTTTATTTATTTTCATTTATATTTCAGTGGAGTATTATCAAGATTTGAAGATCATTGCTGCATCAAATGCCAAATTAACAGCAATAAAAAGTTTAAAAGGGAATATTACTTTAAATATAAGTAAAATCAGGAAACAGATATTGAAGCCATTAATGGGTGCTTTCAGAACTGATATCAGGAAATTCTTACTCACACAGAGTATGTAACTTCCAATGGAATGCTGAGTGTATTTTGTAAGTTGGCTGTTACATAGGTGTGGGTGCTTGTTATGGTCTCTCCGGGTCACTCGTCAAACGACCCTGCACAATCGCGAGCTTATATCTTCTCCACCATTCAGGGGACGAGAAACAGAGACATTAGCGATATCAAGAAAGGCGAGTGCCCAGGTGAAATTAACCCTTGCTGTAAAAGAAATAGTATTTTCAGAGACATTGGCGCCAACATGACCAGTTTAGAAGAAATTATGATCTATAAAACTAAACCCATGAAGCTAATTCCTGGTTTTCCTCACATCGGGGGTTTCCACTTTTGATAAGAACATCTATGTTTTACTTTGAAAACAATGACTTTTGAACTAATTGTTTATTATGTTTTGTAGAGCTGCTATTGATTCTTAGAACAACATTTTCCAACTCAGTAATGTCAGTTATTCTGTGAATAAAACTCCCGCTTTTAAATAGAAATGTAGAAACTGTTTACCGCTTTTAAAAATGAACGAAATGTTAACTTCGCTAATTTAATGTCCGCCACCCATTAATTTTGTAACGTTCAGGGGGATGGAAGCTGAAGATTTAAGGCTGAAACAGCGATTTTCAGTAAGTTTCCGTGGGTGACAACAGATCTCTGTGATCATTTTTGTACTGCGTGTGATTCTGGTCACACATCTGCACGTCACTGTGACTCGGGAAGACTGCCCACGGGCGTTAAGTATAAGATTACAAAAAGTACAGGAGTACAGAGTCGTTTCGTGCCATTTCTACAGTCCTCCAGCTTTTAATTCGGCGCTTATGTTCCTTTGCCAGAACTCGGCGAACACGGGGAAGGAGCTCTGCTAGATGTCTTCGGCTGGCTTAAATTGAATTGGTTCAGATTTCTTTCAGTTTGGACTTTTTAAGTGACTTTTTTGTGCCGCACTGCTTAACAGCACCGTTGTGCTAACTGCATGTTTTATTCTATGACGGATCTCGTTTTTAGTTTTATATCTTCAATCCAACATTGCGGTACTTTTAAAATCGTCTTGGAAATACTCTTCCAAGTTCATTTTCTTGGTAACATGTAGTAGAATATTTATTACAAATGTCTTGTTCTAATCGTGGTCTCGATCTTAGGGCGTGAGTGAAAGTATTTTGTGATAGTCGTGCGTTTTAGTTTATTAGTTTAAGAACCGAGACATTGAGTTTTTAATCTATCGCATATTCTAAAACTTGATGGGTAAATTAGAAGCTACCGAAAACCAGTTCAAGTTGTATTGCATTTACCCGACTCATGCTGCATTTCTGAAATGTCTGGCGTGTGTTGATTTGTGCTAACAGCTATTTTTTTGTCAGTTTTATTCCACTGTTGGCAATTAAAAGATCTGAGTTTTATTGAAATATAAACATTATAAGCAGATCTATGCCACTGGACATAAAATTGTTCAACTCCCAGGTTGTGTGTGTGTGTGTGTGGTCTTTTTTTAAAAAAACGAATGAGTTATTAAGACGGGAAACGCCGGAATCGTTTGTGTTCCGTTTAGAAGACCAAATTCTAGTCAACCAGTTAATATTGCCTCAGATTTGCAGTTCTGGCGACAGCATTGTCAGCATTATTGCAAATTGAAAGCAACTTCTGGAATTCTCATACCCAGTGTTAAACGTAGAAATCCAGATGTTCCTGTCAAGGTTACGCCGATTCTCTATCGGATTGCCCATGACAGTCTTCCTGGGTTCAATAAAACATATAACCACTGAATTATTATTACCGGAAAAGACACGGGAAATGTTAAATCTTGTTGAATGAGGTGTAGTAATTCATATGGTCGTACGATCTCCTTGACTCTGAAAGCCCTTAATTTTGTAAGTGTTGCAATTGTTATTTCATAATTTGTTAAAATACTATCTTCTTAAAATTTCATTTTTAGTATTTCAACTATTTTAATTTTTTTTAAATTTTCTGTAGAAAGATTAAAACACCAATTACACTCAGTGTTTCTTCTATTATTTTCCGATTTACTGTCTATGAGAATACTTCACCTGAATGTCGGCGCAGCTTGTTTGATGATCTGGACTCCGCAGATCCCGTTGTAAGATGTTAAACTGAAAATCATGCCGGAATAGAGGAAATCAAAGTCAGGGAGCCCAGTAGTTATTGTTTACGGCTTTCTCCGAGATCAGCAGCAATCATATATATGTCCCTTTGCTGCTGAATGCAAAATCCAGGTTGCACAAAATACAGAACGGAAATAGATTAGCAAATTGGTAATATTCTATCTTCATGATGCTTCTGTGAAGTTCCTTGGAATATTTTGCCGTGTTGAAGGAAATGCAATAAATATTTGTTGCATTTGTGGTTCAAAGCAACCATCATAGGAATATTTTTTTGAGCTCAGTAACAATTAACTTTGGATAATTTTAGGTGGAGTTGGCATATTTCCGAGAGGAACAGAGTAAAAATTCACTTGATTTTACCAACTGGAATCAAGGTAATACATTGGAAGGATGAAGGCGAACATTGGGTTAAAACTAGTTGCGATCACCAGTTTCTTGGTATTGGTTTATTATTGTCACTTGTACCAAGGTACATTGAAAAACGTCTTGTATACCGATCGTACAGGTCAATTCATTACACAGTGCAGTTACATTGAGTTAGTACAGAGTGCATTGATGTAGTACAGGTAAAAACAGTAACAGTAAAGTGTCACAGCTACAGAGAAAGTGCAGCGCAATAAGGTGCAGGACCACAAGGTAGATCGTGAGATCAGAGTCCATCTCATCGTAATGATGCGTTAAGTACTTGCTGCTTACTTAAACCTGCCCTCTCACAGTAAGGATGTGGACAGGGGACAAGAGACCGCAGATGCTGGAATCTGGAGCAACACACAATCTGCTGGAGGAACTCGGCGGGACGAGCAGCCTCCGTGGATGCGAAGGACTGACGCAGGGTCTCGGCCCGAAACATCGACCTCTCCCTCCACAGATGCTGAGTTCCTGCAGCAGTGTGTTCTTTGTTACTCTACTGGACGCCCAGCACGGCGGCGGCCGCCAATTTCCACACAGCACATCGCAGCGAGAGACGCCGCCCGCCGCGGTTCACCCGACGGCCCGAACGCAATCCCCCTCCCGGGTTTCGGTTGTGGGGCGCGAGTGTGATTGGCTGTCCACGGAGACCATTCGATGGGTGATTGGGCAGTGCCGGTCGGGTTTGTGTTCTGTGACTGGCGGAGGTGATGATTGGGCGGTGAGTCCACTACCTGGTCTGTGATTGAAGGAAAGAATTCCGCAGTTTGGCCTGCGATTGGCTGCTTGCGGGCACTCTATTGGCTGTGGATGCGGCTGTGCTTGATTGGTCATTTGCTAAGTTTGCGGGCAGTGATTGGCTGTGCGCCGTAGCGATGGACAGGTCTGCGTTTGAGCGCGCATTTTTCTTGTCAGCCTTCCGAGAGGGAGCTTGGTCGGGTTGTGGCGAAAGGCAGTGTGGTGATGGTCAGCAATGGATTAACATTTGCTGTCGAAACAAGGACGAGGCAGTTAAAACTGGCATCGGCGGCTGAGGCAGCAGCCGCGGGTATCAGTGATTTCCCCGCTCCCTTTAGCGGCTGCAGGTTTCACGGTCAATGGCGAAGCAACGGCAGCCACCCGCTGACCGTGGAGCTGCGGCCAGGGCGCTGACAACCTCTCCTCCTCTGGGACTAGCTGTGTACACCACACTCCCATCCGAGAATCCACACAGGCACCAAGCCAGGAAGGGGAAAAAACACAGCCCTAACTCATGTCCTAAGCACTTTACAGAGCACTAAATAAAGATTGGAACATAAGATTAAGGTAAAAGCTGAAATCTGATAGCTAAGCAGTTTATTTAAAATTGACATTAAATTTGCTACTTTGAAATATTTAAACCCTTATTTTTTCGTGTTTAAGAGTTGTCTAGTTGTGGTCTAATGTTTCACTTGACTCGTTTGATAAGAGTATAGTTATAGGATATTGCAGAAAGGCTGGTTCTCAGGACCTGAGATTTTGGTCAATTCAGATGATTTTCTTGTGATAATGATGGAGAAGGCACAAAGCAGGGCTGCCTGCAAAACAGGTGGAGCACTGCTAGCTGGTCTAAGTTTCCACATTAAACTATAAGTGGAGAAATTCTGAAATTGGATTCAGTTTAACAAAATCATGAACTGTAAAATCTAGGCTAACAAAATAATAATTAAAAATAAAGAAAACCTGCAGATGCAGAAAATATGAAATAACAGAAGATGCTGGAAACACAGCAGATCAGGCAGCATCTGTGGAGAGAGTAGGTGTTTCAGGTCTGAGACCCTTTGTCAGAACTGAGAAAGAGAAAACAAAGACAATGCTGGAAATACTCAGCAGGTCAGACAGTGTCAGTGGAAAGTGAAGCCCAGTTAATTTTTCAGGTAAAAGACCCTTCATCAGAACTGGGAAAGAGAGAAAACAAATTAGTTTTCAGTTGCAAAGAAGACTGCAGAGGGATAGGTAGAAATAAGGGCTCACCTCTGAAAGGGTGAGAACAAATGAGTTAAGGTAGCAGTTAGAATCAGTTTGTCTGTTAGGTGTTGGTAATAGCAATACTATGGGACATGCCCAGTAGGCAAGACTAGACCAACAGAGAAAAACTGAATCAATACGACAGAAGGCAGTTGTTTCTCAAGCTCGTGTTGGGCCTTGTTTTAACACTGCAGAAAACTACAGATAGCTATGTGGGAGTGGGATGTGAAATTAAAGTGGCAGGCAACTGGAAGGTCAGGGTCACTTTTGCAGACAGATTGCAGTGCTCCACAAAACCATCACCCAACCTGTGTTTGGTTTTTCCAATGTACAGGAAGCCATGTTGTGAATATTAAATGCAGTACACTAAATGAGAATAAGTGCAAATGAATTGCAGCTTGACATTTAAAGGCTATTTGGGTCCCTGGATAGGGCTGAGGTGAAAGGAATAGTGCTGCATCTCCTGCAGTTGGATGGAAAAGTACCATTAGACAGGGAATGGTTGGAAGGGACAAAGAGCAGAACCTGGAGTCATGAAGGAAGCATTCCCTTTGAATGTTGGAAAGGTAGGGAATCTTGCTGGAGGTGGCAGAAATTTTGAAAGATGATCCATTGAATGTGAAGGCTGCAGATAGACGGTGAGGACCAGGGGAACTCTGTTCAGGAGGAGAGGCTGAAAGCAGAAGAAGTGAAAATAGATGAGGTGCAGGATTATCTTGGCCTTTTAAATACTGCATTACTGAAGTCATCATGGAAAAACAAGTATTGTTTGCATGCAATCTTATTTCCACAGAAAAATATTCATAAATTTCATGATTTTTAAATGGGTAAAAATTAGTTAGTTTAAAGGTTATGGTATTGTAGCATCTATCATGCTGACAATGTTTGTTTTACTTGTAAAATGTTTTAAAAAATTTAGCACTTCTAGTTTGCGTATTTCTTCAATCTGAACAGTCAGCTTGATACATCATTATTGATGGACACCAGAGACTCTTTGAAACTGATGCCAAGTTTGGGAAGAGAAATGCACTCCACAGTACCACTGCAGAGGCTGCCTGATTGCAAGTTTCATTGAAAAAGGAAAAATTCATGCTACAGGGGGTCTGTGCTACAGACTGTAAAATTTAAGTCAATATTTACATTTATCATACAATAGACTATCGCAATATGCAAAAATTTGAATTGGCCAAAGTTTTGCAAGGTGAGAGGGATCTGTCTCTCAATGAGTGGTTTCAATGCAGTATTCCCCTTTGCATTTCAAATGATTGTGAATTACAGTTTTTCATAATTATAGAATCATAGGATTGTACCGCACAGAAATGGGGCATTTTGGCCCACCTTATCTATACCGACCGTGATACCCATCTACACTCATCACATTTGCCCATATTAAACCCACGTCCCACTATGTCTTTCCTATCCAAGTACCTGCCTAAATGCCTTTTAAACATTGTTATGCAATCTGCCTCCACCTCCTCCTCTGGCAGTTCGATCCAGTTATTTACCACCTTCTGTGTGAAAAAACTTACCCCTCACATCTCGCTTAAGGTTCTCCCTTGTCATCGTAAACCGGTGCCCTCTAGTTCTACACTCCTCTGCCCTGTGAAAAAGACTGTAACTATCTGCCACTATCTCTCCCCCTCATAATTTTATAAACCTCAATAAGATCACTCCTCAGCCTCCTACATTTCCATGAGAATAAACCAGTAATACTTTAAACAAGATCATTATACAAATGGAGCCCCAAATGCACAGGAAGCTTCAAAAACAGTGCTGAGTATATATGTTTTAAAATATTAAAATACAATGTATATAGTCTCAGATTATACACACAAACATACTTGTTTTCCTCACATTGCAGATGTTTTATGCATTAATCTTAAAACACTGAGACATTTTTGATTTATGCTTCTTCCAATATGCTGAAAAGATGTGGTTACATGAAGTAGTTTTCTGTAAATACCTTTACCAAAAATGTTTAATCTATTCAACAAGTTTTTCCTAAATATATCTTTTAAAAAACTCAACAGAAGTTAACTAAAATAATTTAAAAACTACAGATACTGGAAATGACAAAGGTCTTCCACCTGAAATGTTAACTCTGTTTCTCTTTTCTCAGGTGTTGAGTGTTTCCAGCATTTTCTGTTTTTTGTATGTTACCTAAATTTATTTTAATTGAGCAATACTTCAATCTAGTTCTTTTTTTATAATAATATAATTTTCTAGTGGCGCAAGATTAAGGAAAACACTTTCAAATTAAAAAGGATGGTTCAAGAAACATTTCAAAACTGGAAGATACTTGGCCCATAGGAATTTTTGTTTTGGTTTACAAAATTTTCTATGTGATTAGACAGATTGAGACCTTCAGCAGTTCTAAAGTAAATGTCATATACCAAAAAATTGCGTTATTGCAGAAAATGTATAGAGCAACAAATAGTGTGCTTATTAAGTCAATATGTATAGTTAAGTGTGGACGTAGGAAGTTTAAACCCTCTGATCTGAGAACTCAAATTTGGAAACCAATGGACTACACAAATAAGCAATTGATTATATTTAGGAATTGAGGAAGGCCACCCACTATTTTAAGCGCATAAAGTAAATTGAGACAGAAGCAGATCATAAACTAAATCTTGCTACAGCTGTATATAGATTAAATCTCATGGCATGTTGCAAATGTTTGATTAAAGGATGCCTTGCATTAGGGTTAATTTTACAAAGCAGTAGATCAAATATCATAAATTTGAATGTGGGCAATCTTTGCAGGAATGCATAAGTTAGAAATTTACTGCTATGTAAGCTCTTAAGTCAACATCAAAAATGTAACCCACAGTGATTTAACAGCCTTGTCTTTTAGTGATTAATCTGAATTTTATGCAGTTGTGCTAAAATGCTATATAATATTTATGAAACTGTTTGAATTTTGCAGGTAAACTTGGAGACTGGCACTTCTCACAATTTTAATTGTAAAATTTTCTACCAGAAATGGTATAATTTGTTTTAATATTTAAAGATTCATTTTTTACCAGAAACATTTTAGAATATCTCTGTTACAATGTAAGAGTTGATTGATCATTGTGACTACTAGCTACTGGACAAAATGCAGAGAATGACTGTTCAAAGCCCACCATGTCTGATTTAGAGTTTTGATTTCAGTTTTGAAGGTCTGAAATAAAAAGTTGGCTTCAGCCAAAGTAAGCATGATGTTGTCAAATTGTAATTTTTTTCAAATAACTGATTCATTAAATTCATTTTCAGGGAAGGAAACCTGTCATCCCTACCAATTCTGGCCTTTATGTTATTTCTATCTTACACCAGGGTTGGCCAAATCTTAGCTGTGAAGTCACCTGACAAGATACTCATTGTAATAAGTTGGTCATTGATTGCAAAACTTCAAACAATCCCTTGCTTTTGCAGGGTATCTTGTGATGGACAATAAATGCCAACCTTGCTAGCGTAATCACATTCCTCAAATGAATTAAAATGCTGGACATACAGCTATTTGGGTAAGTATAAATTTACATATATTTTGAGCTGCCCCTATTAACCCATTAAGTCAAATTTGAGAAGCATAGGTTTGCTTTGTTGTATTCTATCACAAAAGCAAACTCTCTTCATTTAAACAAAGCTGCATATCAGATTTTATATTTCCTATACCTTTAGATTTTCTGTAAAGGTATTGTATTGATCCTGGGCCTAGAAATTCTATCATAGCATTACATATGTAAATAATTTCAATTAGGAAGCTGTTAAAGAAAAGTGGGTTCAAATCACATGCATCCCACTATCTACCTGGGTGTTGTACTCTGTACTTTATAAATAAAACCTATGTCCTAACCTCATTCTCTAGCTGTTTTGCCAAATTCAGTGAACTATGCGCATATACTCCACATCACTCTGTTGAACCTCATTTAGAAGTATGCCTCTTCGACCCTTCTTATTCTTTCACTTTGCATTTCTCAGCATGAAATTTCATTTGCTTATTTCACTAGCCTATGCATTTCTGTTATTATTCCTGATAGTTCACTACATCTCCAAAATTTATGTCATCTGCAAAGTTGGAAGTTTTTAAACAAGTACTCTGGAATGAAGACTAGAAACTCCCATAAAGTTTCATTTGCTTAAAAAGTCTGATAACTGGTTCATATTTTCTTACAAATTTCTATAAACTAAAGCTGAGGCATGGCTGGACAGCTCAGCTAAGTGGAATGTGCATTCCATGCAGTGTGAGAAGTTGTGAACACTTCCACTGACCTAGACGACTACACATGTATTTAGTAACAGCTATAGGAAATTGAACACTGGGTTTTGGAGCTGGAGTCACTGATGCATTTCCAAGGTGGAGTTCTTAATTGATAGTGTGTTAGGGGTGTAGTCACATCGCAGATTTATCATGTGCAGACAGAGGGAATGGGTGATCACCAGGCAGACTAGGAGGAGCAGGCAGGACTTCACTGAATCCATCTTATTCATTGGCAGTGTTACGAGCCAGGTTGCTACTTGGTGAATGTCCCTTTAAGGCACCTGGACAGTAGAGTAGTAGTGTGTGTGGTATCTACAAGTCAGCAAGACTATAATTGGAGCGTACTGGCTGTTTGCACAGAGTCGAAGAGGGAGAGAGAGAGAGACTGACTGCTGGTCTCTGTATTTATGGATGAAGAACAATAGCTGTGTCTGTCACTATGCAATCCATGTATGGATTATGCGGAGCAATCAAGTGGAGTCCACTTTGTCGTTAACCTGTAATGGGAAGCAGGTATTTCTGTGGGCAGCCACGTATTGAATGCCCTCGCTGTGGCAGATACTTTGGAACAAAGCAATGGAGATCTTCAGTGATTGAGGTGTCGTATGCGTTCCATTGTGGAACATGTGGATTTCGTAAATTCTCTCTCTACATTTTCTCTATGTTTTCTCTCCAGTCAACTGTGGTTTTGCAAAAGCCTTTGCTCACGTTCTACCTTATGACCTGCTGAACTGAACTTTGAGAACTATTCCTAGACTTGGGGTTTGGGAATTTGCCACACATACACTTAGAGTTTATATTTGTGGGGTTAATGTTTAATATCTAATGTTTTTACTTTTATTATTAGAAGTAGTTACGAATAAAATAGTTTCTAACACTTATACATGGCTTGTGGTGTTTCCATTGTTGCTGGTATGTAACAGCAGATTTTCTCTTTTGGATGCTGGTGATGGGAAGTGGAGCCAGATTTGCAAGCGTGGAACCTCAAGTGGCTCAGCTGCATATGAGGGAGGTAGAACAGTGAGAAAGCAACAGTGATTGGGGATTCATTAGTTAGGGGCATCGACAGGCATGGATGTGACTTCAGAATAATGTGTTGCGACACTGGTGCCAGGATCAAGGATGTCACTGAAAGGTTGCAGAACACCCTGAAGGAGGAAGATAAAGATACAGAAGCTATGGTTCATATTGGTACCACCCAGATGGATAGGAGGGATGAGGTGCTGCACTCAGTTTTTAAGGAACTAGGAAATAGGTCAAAAAGCTAGACTGAAAAAGTAGTAATCTCAGGATTAGTCTGTGTCCCCCTATGTTAACAAATTTAGTAATATGAGCATAGATAAAATAAATGCATAGCTGGAGAGATGATACAGGAGGGAGAGATTTAGATTTCTGAGACTTTAGGACTGTCAGGGATAGTAGGGACCTATACAAGTTAGAAGAGTTCCACCTTCACAGGAATAGGTCTAATATTCTTGCAGAGGAAGTTGCATGTGCTTAAAGGGAGCGATTAAACAGTCTTGACAAGGGAATGGGAACCAGATATGACAGTCAAGAGGGAAAGAAACAGCTGGCAATGGAAGTTAGAGATGTAAACAAAATTAAAATGTAATGGAAATGAAGGTAAGCAAATAGGATCAGGGTACAAGAATTGTTGAATGGGCATCTTTAAAGACATTGTATCTAAATACATGCTATATTCACAACAAGATGGAAGAATTAGTAGCACAAGTAGGCGTTAATGCTCATGATCTGATTACCATTACAGAAACATAGCTGCTAGGTGACCAAATCTGGAAACTAAATATAGCAGGGTATTCACTTTTGAGGCAGACCAGACAAAAAAAAAAGGAAAAGGAGGTAGAATAGTGCTGTTAGTAAGGGATGGCATCAATAGGTTGAAAGAATCATGACTTGGCAGATCATGGTATAGATTTAGAGTCAGTTTTGGTAGAGGTAAAAAGTAGCAGGGACAGAAAACTGGTGGGAGTTGCTTTTAGGTCACTGAACAGCAGCAAAGTAATCCAATGACTAAATAAGGAAATTAGAGGTGAATATAATCAGTAATACAATAATCATGGGAGATTTTATTCTTTGTGTACACTGAGCAAATTTACTATAAATGAGGATGAATTCCCAGAATGTATGAGATAGACATCTAGATCAGTGTATGGAGAAACCAATGAGGGAACAGGCTATATTAGATCTAGTACTGTGCAGTGTGAAAGAGATTATTCTTAATCTTGTTGTAAAGGGCCTTTATGAAAGTGACCTTAACAAGTTAGAATTTTACATTAAGTTTGAGAGTGATGTAGTTTAATCTGAAACCAGGATCTTCTATTTCAATAAAGGAAGCTGAAGGTTTGAGGGGCAGCTTGGCTGTCGTAGATTGGGAAACTACAATAAAATATATGAGTGAACATGTAAAGGCTTGAATTTAAGGAAATAAAACATGATGTGCAACAAATACACATTATATTAAGGCATAAAACCAGCAGGAAATATGTTCAAACCATGAATTCCAGGAGAAATTTAAGATGGCATTAGAAAATGTTTGTACAGTTGGCAGAGAAACCAGTAAGACTGAGGATTCAAAGCAATTTAAAACTGAGCAAAAGACAGGCCTTTTTGCACTGAAATAAAATGTTACTTCACTCGGAAATTTCTACCCCAGAGTGCTGTGGAGCCTTAGTCATTGGTTGAATTCAAAACAATTGATTTCTGGATAGTGAAGACATTTGGGGGTATGGGTAGAGCAATAAAATAGTGTTCTGAAGTAGCTCAATCATGATCTTGATGGGTGATGGAGCAGGATCAAAGGGTCAAATGGCTAACTCTTGCTCCTTTTCTTGTGTTCTTATGTAATGTTACTAATTTCTAAGAGTCTCGCAGTTTTAAAACATGCATCTTCAAATTCTCTTCTACGCATTTTAGTTTTTTTTAGACTTCTGAGAGATGTGTTTGAGTTTAAACAATCCATTTGGTTTGTGGTGTCTTAGTAACCTTTAATCAAATTATACACGATGAGGGTGTCTAAGATTCCATAGAATGACTTTTTATGTAGATTATTGAGATAGTTATCTTGTTACAGCAGAAACTCTTTGGTGAATTGTGAAATATACAATAGTACAAATGGTTGGCATGGTTTGGCCCATGTTTAAAATGGTATGATGAGATATTGTCATGTGCATATTCACATGCCACCATTAAGTGCATGGTCTATGTTTTAGCCCTACATTTATCAAAAAGGGTACTTCTTTCCAACTTATGGAGACATTATGCCTTTTGAAAAAGCAACATGTTTCAAATTAATCAACTTCTTTTTAACACTTAAAGAATTGTCATTTTGTCTTTCCAAACAATGTAACATTGAACCTCTGATATTACAACGAACATGACCGAGCTCTTTTACCTTCTTTAATCATATGACATTCTTAAAAATCCATGACTATGGCAAGTTGTAGAATTTTATTTTCATCAGAAACATAGACAGTGAGAAAAAAAGGAAACAATCTGAAAAACAATTGGAACCTGTTCTCCTATACTGTGGTAGGATATGGCTTTGGATCTCATACACAGATTTCCCAATCTCAACACAGCATCTAGAGTAGCACTGAGTGAAGTCTAGTTAATTCTTGAAAGGAAAGAAGAAAATTAGTGCCTAATCAATGTATATTATAGACTTGTTAAAGAAACAGAATGGACTATGTTCTTGCTCTAAATATGCCAAGAAAGATGATTTCTTTCAGTGACTTCTGTTAATGTATCATGCCGAGTCTGCTATTCCAGAACCTGCAGCTATCCCAGTGAGCTGATGTTGCCTTTAATTCAAAGTCAATATATTCACCTGATATGAAAACAACATGTGCCACAACAATCAAGTGTGTAATGTCAAAAGCCCACAGTAATTGATGGACTGTTGGTTTTCTGTTCATTGCCAAATCTTCAACTCCAGTTGTAAAGATTTAGGTCTTCTTGCAGAATCTGACTGGTGAAGACCAAAACAAAGGATAAGAACTTCAAAAAGGTTAATCAGTTTAATGTGAATGTAGGCAGTATCCAGGATTAAAATATTTCAGATGTATCTGCTTTCACTAATTCACCTGCTGTAATCGAAGAACTGCTCATCTCATCTTTATGCAGCAAATGCATAATTCAAATTACTTCTGGTGCCTCAAGTTCTTACTGCAGTACTGGAATAGCCTAAATATATCAATTCAGATTAAACTTTAGTCTTCCACACCTACTATCAAAAGAGCCAGTGCCAATGAGTTGGAGCCAGCCATCACATTCATAATCCATTGTGTTTGTGTTTTTAAAAAAGTGTAGAAACAGTAAAGACAATGAAGATAAGTGTGAAATAACTCATAAAATGTATATATTTTACAAACTCTTTTCCAATTGACTTTGCTCTGTCAAGTGAAGACGTGGCCTTCTAATACTGTAATGATTTATCATGGAACAAGACTGTTTTTTCACATTAAAATACATGTAAATCTACTTTGTACTTGTGAGTTATAGATCTCATGGCACATATAAATTTATTATAGAAAGGCCGATTAACTTTAATCTGCTCTAGCAGATATGCCAAAAAAATACAGCCTTAATAAGAAATACAAATAAGTTTTGTAACATATTTTACTTCTCAGTAATCTGCTGAAAAATGTTTACAACATAACATTTGTTAAGCTTTTAAATCTGGACAGTGCTCATTTGCTTGATGCTACTAATATCATTAGCACAAGCCACGTTTCTGCTTTATCGTGAAAACTATGAACAAAACTCAAGAAATTAATACATAGCTATAATATTTATATGACACAAAACAACCTGAGAAGAGATAAAACATTTATTCCATTTTAAATTCAGACAACTTTCATAAACCACTAAATCTTTGCTCAGGTTATTTGGTTAAAAAAAAACTCTTGTAAATAAACCCCTCATTTCAATTATGATGCATGTAAAATTATAGAATGTTTCTCACATTGCACCTAAAAATTAAATGATAGCACTTTATAAATACAACAAAGTACCAATGAGAGCCCTTTGCAGTTTGGCAAAGTGTTATTTTTGCAGCACAATCATTAGATGAAAAGTATAATTGTGCTTTATTGTTTATTAACGTGTGCCACAACAGAATTAAACAACTTAGAATTAAATGTGTAAATGTTAATTGTTGTTATAAGACACATTAGATATAATCGTTAAAAGGCAGTAACATAAGGCATAGTTTACATGTATTTCCAACTTGACTTCTTTCTCTTTCAATATGGAAAATATCATATTTTGTGTAGGTGTGATTAGCATCCAGGCCAAGAATCTTGCTTTAAGACTTTATTTACCTAATTGAAAAGAAATATCTTTAAGCTTTAGTATATCCATCCTTACTTTTTTACTTATTTCCATCAAGCAGCTTACCTACTCAATCCTCCCTTGAATGGGTCCCAAGGTGCAAATTCTCTCAGGAATCTGTGAGAATCAGAGTGATACAGCATGGAAACAGGCCCTTTGGCCCGACCCATCCATGCCAATCAAGATGATATCTACACTAATCCAATTTTCCTGGATTTGGCCCATATCCCTCTATTCCTTTCCTATCCCCATACCTATCCAAATGCTTCTTAAATCCTGTAATTGTACCTGCCTCTACCACCTCCTCCGTCAACTTGTTTCATAAACCTATCAACTTCTTTGTTAAAAAATTTGCCCCTCGGATCTCCTTTAAATATTTCCCCCCTCACCTTAAACCCATGTTCTCTAGTGTTAGCCTCCCCTACCATTCAAAAAAGACTGACTATCTACCCTATCTATGCACCTCTATAATGTCATACCTCAGCCTCCTGCGCTCCAGTGAGAACAATCCCAGTCAATGCAATTTCTTATTGTAATAAAAGCCCTTCATTCCAGGCAACATCCTGGTGCATCTCTTCTGCACTCTTTCTAGTGCTATCCCATCCTTTCTATAGTGTGGTGACCAGAACTGCACACAATATTCCAAGTGTGGCCTAACCAATGTTTTAGTCAAGGTTCTGATCTCATTGGAGCCTTAAGAATAAAATTTATGACACTGCCCGTAGAACTGCTTTGAAGGCTCCAATGAGGTCAGAACAGGCTTACTGGAAGAATTTGCCCAATTGGACCCCCTCAAGGGAGGGTTAAGCTACTCTCCAGCATCAACAAGTTGTCAGAAGTTTAATGTTTGTAAATGTTTCACAAACATCCACAAACATGTAAACCATGCAAAAACTATTAAAATTAACCATAATAATAAAAATGCTTTAAATTATTTAAAAAATATAGACACCTAAATCACTAGCAAATAAAAGATTTAAATTAACTCAATAAAAATATAAATTACCTTATACTTTCTCCCTTGCATTCATTCTTCAACAATCAAATGAATGGGTTTGATGTACCTCTACCACTTCTGACCCAGCTCAGGAACATCAGAGACATTACCCAGTGTGAGTGCTGGGAAACAGTGGAAGTTTATGTTTCATCATCTGACTCCAGCATTGGAGTGCAGTGATCTTGTCAGCAGTGAGCAACTGTGCAGAAATTCTGCACTTTTGCTTAAACCAGGATGGGAGTCCCAAAATTGTGGACAGTTGGAGGGTAAATATAAACAATTCTGCATAGAAGTGCAGACTTTTTAATAGAAGATTTGAACCATTACTTACAAAGAAATGCAAGTAATATCAATATTCAGTCATGTTGGGATATATAAAGAAAACAATGTGATAGGTTTTAGAACCAGATTGTATTATACCACAATGGTCTTTTTTTTTCCCAAATGTCATGAAAGTTTTTGGTTCACATCATAAATAAATCAGTATAGATTTATTGAAGAAGGCTATTCTGCCCACTAAGTCTGTGATGATCAAAAAAGAGCCACCCAGCAGTTGTACAATTGTAGCAAACAAAAAGAGTAATTGCTTTATACCATTTAAAGTATCCATGCCTGTCCAAGTACCTTTTAAGTGTGATGAGGTTTTCTTCCTCCTACCACTCTTAATCAGTGAATAATGGTCTGGATACCACACAAAATTTTAAGGTCTTACCATATGAGATAAAAGAATCAATGTCTTATGACACAGGAGGAATTTCCTCAAATTAAAATGATGAATAAGCTTTAAGGAAATTGACTTTATATATGCAGCAGCAGGCCAAAGATTGAACACTGCAGACCCAGTGAGGTGCAAAGTTCAATCAAAAGGGCTTGAGATTAAAGGGCTTGGAGGATAAACTGTAGGGAGTCAATAATTGCAAGTAAAAAAAAAGTAGCATTCTCTTTAGTTTTAAGTGATTTCATCTCCAGGAGAAATACTTGTTGAAATTTAACCCTTGTAGTTAACAAAATATCTGTTGTGAGGACCTGCTGTTATAGACAGAATGTCTGTGCACTTGTGTAAACATGAATGGAAGAAAGGGAATTAGTATATTGGTAAGGATTATCCAAAGAAGATGGTTATACCTTTGAGGAGGTAATTATGGTGAAATAGGGAGTATGTGCAAATGTAATGGTTATGGGCTTTCAGAAGACCATAAAAGGTTCCAGACAAGGGACCATGAATAAAAGTGAAATTAGGAGACACTGATGGACATTAGTAGGGTATTTATTAGTAGATAGGAAACAGAGTTTGGATAATGGATACATACTTCAGTTAGTACCATATGACTAGTGCAGAACCCCAAATATCTGCAGTGGGAATTCAACTTTTCATTTTAATGACTTGGTTGACAGAACGAGAGTTTTTTAAAATCCAAATTCATGATAACATAAGCTAGGTAAAACAATCATTAGCACACATGGATGGAAAGTTGCAAAGTGATATTGATAGACCTGGAAAATCAGAGAGGTTAATGGGCCCCTGTACAAAGATACAGAAACCAATGTTTGGGTACAAAAAGTAACTTAAAAAGCTAATGGATTATTGACCATTATTGCAAAGGGAGCAGAATACAAAAATGTTAGATTCCAATTATATAAAGATCTAGTTAAATCTACTCCAGTGTACTATTCATTTTTGGGCCTCAAATCTCAGACTGAGTGTAGTACAGATTTATGAGACTAAAACTGGGGCTAAAAGAGTTAAATTATGAGGAAATGTTGCACAGATGAAGCTTGTGTTATAGTTGATTATGGTCCATTGTGGTGTTTAAGATAATGAAACAATTTGTCAAGTTGAAATTATTTCATCTGTTGAGCAAAAGAGCAAGGATGCATCAAATTAGATCTGGGGAGTTCAAGGATAATGTCAACAAACACTTCACATGGTGAAATCTGGATTTCTCCACAAAAGACTCCACCAATTGTCCAGTAAGGTATTAAGGGATATAAGACCGATGTGTAAGCATGGAGTTAAAATATAGATCAGCCATGAACTAATTGAGTAACAGAACCTGCTCAAGGGGCAAAGAGCCAACTTCAGTTTGTATATTTTTTCTTACTTTCAGGCACATTAAATATTTTACATACATTTTAAAACAATGTATTTCAAACATTGCATTTTGTTATATTCTTTAGGTACTGAAATACTAACCAATGTCTTTTTGCTGTTGAGTCTTTGGCTGGGTTCTGCAAAAGGACAAAATCATAAACTGATGTGGTTATGCTGTTGGATGATTGATTCACTGTAGCAGTATCATGCATTGAACTGTAGGTGGTGTGAATGACCTGTTTGAAGTGATTAAGTTTGCTATTGAATTGTGGTTTAGCTGAATCACAGATGATCTTTTTAAAAAAATATTTAAACCAAATGGATAATTAGATTTCCTATTTAAAAGGTAATAAACAAAATTTTGAAGTATTTCAATGTGGTAATAAATTAAGCATAGTTACCTGGGATAAGGATCACTGTGTGGTTCCCTGATGGGGGAAAATATAAGGATTAAATCACAAATAAAAGGGTAACTAACTGGTATATAGTTATATAATGCAATGATACATATTTCTTAAACAAAGATATTGAGGATAAACCTAGGACATTCTCACACAGACAAAAAAAGCCAAAATGTCTCATAGTGCCATGTTAAATTTCGATACAAATATTTGCTGTTACTTTCCACAAGTGTGCACAAGAGGTGATGGTCTCCAGTTAGTTACAGTGCTGATCAGATGACCATGCTGAATGAATGAAATAAATTATTAGAATGTGTTAGGAGTTATTAAAATACAAAAGGTGGTGTCCTGCACTTGTATTAGGATTCCTTTAGGAAATTTTTGCCACTGATCGTTTGAATTGCTCATTCTTTCCCATGAAACATAAAAATTATGAACCTGTTCTTTTTGTTATGCTGCAACATTTTTAGAGTACCACATAATGCTCTGATCATAAAATGTGAATTTTGCTTTGATTGTTCTAGAATATATTTATGATTTATGTTCAAAAGCCCTCTATAGCATAATACAGGAAGATTTTTTCTCAATAAAGTACATTTATAATTGTTTATAAATTTAGTTATAACTACATATTGTCATGACTTATTTGCAATGGTTGTAAATATGAATGATAACAATTACTTGTCATGTATGTTCTCTACAGAAATAAGCATAAATATAATTTACAGCTTGATAAAATCCTCAATCTGAAGCATCAGTGCTTTGACTATTGTAATGCAAAATTACAATGCAATCATTTTCTTTAAATGAATCATGTTAAGTCTTGGTATTGAGAATAGAAAACTGTCTCTTGTGTTTTGGTAGCCCATACCATTTCAACATCATGCATTGATGGCTTTCTAACAAACTCCTGACTATAAAATGGATGTGCTTGTGTTTTTTGCCAGTTCCAACTGGAACTGCAAATGTTCAACAATTGCAAGTCCTTTCCTTGTGCACACATCATGAAATGCAAAGTCTGAGCTCAGTGGTGCCCAGCTTTCTATTTCATTGAAAAAGCAAATGCGGTGCCCCACTACCACAAATTTTGTATTTGAGTATTCCACAGGTGGGGACATTGTAGGCATCAGCACACCCAAACTTCAGTGGGCCAGCTTCAGCCTGGAGAACAGCCTTGCTGATCACCTTTACTGCTGGCAGTGGGGCCTAGTCTCATTATGCTGGGAAATCATCAGTAGGATTCTGCACCAGGTCAAATTTAAAAATCTATTGATTTCAACAGGGAGAGTAAGGACAAGCATTTGGAAGCAAAGGGAAAGATAAGTTACTGCTTAAAAATTATTCTGCTCTAGTTTGACATTTTTAATTATTTATATTGTTGTGTTTCTAGTTAATCTTATTTTCTTAATAGTTTGATTATTTGTATTTTCTTAATTAGTTACTTCAATGTTAGTACATTTTAAATGTCTCTGAATGTCACAGTCATTTAAAAACTACTACTATCAGCGACAACTTAAAGAGCCAGCAGAGTTGGTTATCAGGAACATTTCAAGGTCAAGGCCTCTAAACTCTGCACTACGCACTTGCTGGAAACAGCCATGGGGGCATCTGACCGCGGTACATGTAGTTGCCTAGGTTCCAAGGGCAGCAATGCTGGGCAGGTGGACTGGGTTACCATGATCTAGCCCAGTTAAAATCGAAGTCTGTAGGAACTCTTCGCAGAGAGTGGTGAATCGCTGGATTTCTCTACGCCACTGAGTAGTGGAGGCCAGATCATTGGGGATATTTAAAGAGGATGTAGATAATTATGGAAGATCAGGAATTTAAGGGCAAGAGGGAACTAGCACAGAAGAGGAGGCCTGGGGTATATCAGCCATGATCATATTGAATAGCAGGGCAGGCTTAAGGGGCCAAATTATCACTTCTGCTCTTATTTTCTTATGTTCTAATGTTCTTGGCCCCTCATCAGTTGATAGCTTTGCAGCTGTAACTGTAGTCTTGCCCAATCCTATTTTTTATTGCTATACCAAAGATGGCCATATTTTCACCTGACGTGTTTCTACACTCCAGAATTCCCTCATTAATACTTTCTGATTTTATCTCGTTATATATACACTCTTGGCACTTTCTTCTTTGACAGCAATTACCTATTCTGGTTTAACATCTATATGGCACTGAGTCAAATACTGGAATTCTTTTACAACATTAAATGCATTTTTATGAATACTAATTCCTGTTGTTAGGTGTTAGCTCTAATCTGGGGTCAAACAAAGCTACTAAACTTGTAAATTTCATAAAAATAATTTTCAATATTTTAAATGTCAGTGGAGTGTGAATGCTGCTGTCTCTGCTTTCTCAGAGTAGTTGGTTACCTGAAACACCAAACATACACTCACAGTACACTTTGCAATTAATTGTTAGTTCCAGTTGACAGTCTAGATTGGCTTATGAATGTCAGTAAGGTGTTTATTTAATTCTAACCTTTTGATCTGAAAGAGAATTAAAAATACACCCTTCATTTCAGCAAACAATAAATATCAATGTTCAATATTTGCAACAAAGAAGCAGCATGCATTGATTCTTCACAATACATCGCATATTTCATATTGAGCTTTGCTTTCTAAATAGTGGGAACTTACTGTTGGTCCAATATAAGAGGAACTCGGGATGTGTCAGAACTAAAAGGGATTCGGGGAGGTGCCCTTTCCCCAGTTCTTGCATTAAACATGGGGAGAGTGGATAGAGGCCGCAAGCCATCCCTGCTCTTAACTAAATTCCTGAGTTCATTGGTATCATCTTGAATTGAATGGTGATGGACAAGTTGAATGCTAAAAAGAAAAGGCAAAAGGTAAATAATAATTAATTTTATTTCACTTGACTGAAGGTCTACAGTTGTTTTAACTGGTGGAGCAGGAATCCCAGTCAACTGAGCCTGACCCTCTTGAAGTTTCTGAAGTCAGCAAATACATACCTCCAGCAAAAACTCAGGTCAGCGTGGATGCATCTTAAGTAGTTTGGGGGGGAGGGGGGTGGTAGGGGGAGAGGTGATGGAGTGGTTGAGTATGTAAGACATGGTGTTCGATTGTTATGAAGCTGGCAAGGTTTGTGAGAATTTTGAAAATTACCTTCCTTGTAAGAGGGACCACTTATGACCTTGGAGGGTCAATCACGGAATTATTTACAAAGTTATTAATCAAACACTTATCTAATGCAAAAATGTGCAACTCTACACAAATTGAGGCCATTGACCTATAAAGTCTTGATTTTAGATTTCAAACTTGATGAGTCATTTCCACGTTGATAAAATTTATTTCCAGCATAACTATAAAAAAATTCCAAAACAATTGAAAAGACGTCAGGTGGAAATACATTACGATTCTGCAAACCATGGTCATTTAAAGTAGTAACTGGGATTGAAATTATGAGTGTAAGATATTATTCTTAAAATAAAGCTTTAAGAAGTTAAAGAAAGTTAAAATATTATAGTTAAATGAGGAAAAAAATACTGCAGTTTGGCCGTGTAATATTCTGGTCTTTTGAGCCTAAAGGTTGTGAGCTTACGGTGCATTCCAAAGATCTGAGCACATAACTTTTGCTGAGACCCAGTGGAATACTGAGGGATAGCTCCACAGATCGCAAATGTTGGATAATACATTAAATCAAAACCTTATTTGTTTATTGATTTGCATATAAAAGATTCCACGAAGAGCAGAACTGGAATCTCAGGAAGCATTTATTTCTTCAATCAACTTCTCCAATTAGTGGTTACTTATTTGGGTTTTTTTTTGTTGTTTGTGAATTTACTGTTGCATCAAGGAACATCAAACACCAGTGACTACATTTTCAAAGCAGTTCATTGATTGCACAAGATATGTAGTATTCTGGGATAACTCCCCTGAGCAAGAGATGGCATCAGTACTAATATTTAGTACACAAGCTGAGAACAGTAGGTACAAATCAAGGCACAAATTAAGAAAGAGAAACAAAGTGCAGATGCTGGAATCTAGATGAAAAATACGATGATGCTGGAGGAACTCAGCAGGCCAGGCAGCATTTGTGGAGAAAAGCAGGTGGTCAATGTTTCGGGTCAGGACCCTTCTTCAGGACTGAAGATAGGAAAAGGGGAAGCCCAATATATAGCAGGGAAAAGCAGGGCAGTGATAAGTGGACAAAAGAGGGGAGGCAGGGTGGGCACAGGGTCGTGATAGGTAGATGCAGGTAAGAGATAGTGATAGGCAGGTGTGGGGGAGGAGGGGAGAGCTGATCCTCTAAGGGTGGGTCAAAGGTAAGGAGAGAGAGGGGAGAAAAGGTGGGTAGAAAAAAAGAGAGAGGCTAGGAAAGGGAAGAAGAGAAGAAGTGTGGTGGGGGTGGGGGGGACATTACAAAGTGGGAGAATTCAATGTTCATGCTGTAAGACTGCAATGTTCCAAGATGGAAAATGAAGTGCTTCTCCTCCAGTTTGTGCTTGGAATCCTCCTGGCAGTGGAGGAGGCCAAGGACTCCAATCTTCAGTCCTGAAGAAGGGTCCTGACCCAAAACGTTGACCACCTGCTTTTCTCTATGGATGCTGCCCGGCCTGCTGAGTTCCTCCAGCATCATCATCATGTTTATCGTCACAAATTAAAAAAGCTGCCAAGATATTTGCCAGCAAGTTTGCACAACAGGAAATGTTGACCATCGTTATGCAACATGCTCATTCTTTCTCTATGTCAACTGTATCACATTTTTATTGCTTAAACTGTGGTCCTGAACTTCATTTGAAATTATATTTGAACCACAGCTTACAGTTGAAACCTTTGGGACACTGATGGTTAGGTATCACAAAACAAACACTGGGTGACATGACATAGCTGAGTTGTGTATAGTCTTCTGTTGACATAGAGTGAATTTAGGGCACACCATTGCTGTGTATGTATGCCTTACTTTGTAATACCTCAGAACTACTTGATTTACAAGACTGCACATGAAACAAGGAAATAGATTCAAACTGAAGTGAATCCCCATATTATTAGCCCTGCTCTCCTATTGAGGAGGCTGAATTGAATTTTCTTGTCTGTAAAGATCTTAGTGTATAAGAGGAAACTGTATCCAGGGAGTTTGCAAAGCTTGGGGCTAATACCATTCTACTTTTGATGTGTGTTGACTCATTCTTAGTCAACCCATAAACACAATCACCATTAGCTTGATATGTAATCCTAATTTTAAACTGTGCCTTGGATCCAACATCCCATCATCTGCCCTGTTATTTCTACCCCTTCTACTATCTGAATGGAAGAGTACCTCCTACCATCTGTTTGACACAGCCTCTGAAGATTGGAGTGAAATTTAACTACATCACCTCTGCTTGACACTTCCACTGTTTAATTGTGGTTCATTTTGTCACAGCCAAACTACATCACCCCTTTCTGATATTGAACTTTGTATCCTAAGCTTTTTATTTTGGATTATAGCAGTGTGGTTATCCTGTGTTTAAGGTAGAGTGTGGGGGAGGTTGAAACCATGGGTATATATACAGCAAAATAAGGTACCTCTTGCAGCCAGCATTGCAGTCTCGTGTCTCCATTGCAACATGTATTGCTGTTCTGTAGTTATAACTTCAGAAGTTGAGCCTTTGAAGACTTTCAATAGATCAAACCACAAGTGACACACAGCACCCTATATTTTTCTCAATGTTAGCAATCACCACATGCCTCCTGAAATGTATAGCTAATGAAATGTTAGCACCAAATCATACAGTGGGTATGGAGGAAGTGATGGCATAGAGTAATTCTGCTACCTAAATAACCACAAAACTGTGTTAGTGACCTGGATGCTTTCTCAAATGAAGAACCATGTTGAAACTTGATATTCATGCTTTGGTTCTATTAATAGACCAGTGGAAAAGGAGACAATGTTGTTCACCATGGTAACCAATGTTTCAGTCACCTGCTTAATGCATGAGCCAATGTATTAATTACTGTGTGAAAATCAAAAAAGTAGCAGATAATGGAAATCTAAAACAGAAACAGAAAATGCTGAAAATACTCAGCAGGTCTGGCTGCATCTATTGGAAGAGTCAACGTTTAGGGTTGGAGACCCTTCATTAGAACAGAAAAGGAGACGAGAAGTTTATAAAGCTGCAGGGAGGATGGAGGAGGGGCATAAAGGGGCATTCATTACTATTCTGGATTAAACAGATGCAGAACAAAGTTAAGGTAACGATGAGCTTGTCTGCAACTAATAGTCCCTGGCACATTACTGTTGTAAAAACTACATGAGCAGCTGTCTTCAACCCTTGTAAATTGGATTTCAAATCCATCACTAACTTTAATATCATTATGCTTGCCACAAACCTTGTAACATGCACCAATTCCTTATAGCTTTCTCAGCTCTAAAAATTGCCAATGGAACTACTTCCTTTTATACAATTATTCCTCTTCTGATGAATTCCTGTAAATATTTCACTTAACTTCTGCTTGTTGGTGATTAAACATTAGACATTTTACATTGCATAAGCATCTCATTGTTTTGTACATATGAACACAGTTGATACACTATTCAAAATACCAATTTCAATATTCATCAAATTTATTTTAATTAAAAAGTTGAAAGGAAAAAAGGCAACTTACTCTGAAGTCTTTGTATCTCGTTTTTCCCTGCAATTAAACAAAACAAAAGGTGTCAAAAGTACTCTGAATAAAGGAAAGGGAAAATCATGAAAAGGTTCGGCTACAAAAGTAAAGAATTCAAAGGAGAAACTTATACTAATCACTACATTCAAATCAGTTTAATGCTTGTAATTACAAGGCAATTTAGTAAATCCAGTCAGATGTGCTTAATTTAGCTTCAGAAAGGATTCTCTCCATCAATTTAACTTCTATCATACTATTTTGACTTGGCTTCAAACTGTTTCTTTTTCTTCCAACACTACCTTAAAATATTTGTGTGCCATCTCATTTTTCCCTTTCATTGATATCACTTCCTGTTTGTCTTTGCTTTAAGCCAAATCTTATCACTGTGCAGCTATCAACCCTGAACTTATTGTGTTGAGAGAAGGTTATTCTGCCTTTGAGGGAAAGGAGATTGGACTGAGCCCAAGATCTGTCTGGTTTTGCACCTAGATTTGCTCTGCCATAAATTCCACTGAATGTCACAGTGCACTGAAGAAATCCTTATCTTCACATTGTTCACGTTGAATGGAATGCTTCGTGCAAAGTCTTGAGGCAGGCTGGAAGTGGATTTTCCCATGCTCTCCAGACACAACATGCAAGCACTTTGGCAGACTGCTCAGAACATGTAGCTTTTCTTGGTGCATATCTTAAGCATTCTTCAGTGTTCTTCAAAGTCTCCAATATGAATCTTCTGCAGCAAGATTTATATGCAGCCTTTCTCTCTGGCCTGCCGAGCTTTACAGTAGACTATTCCTTAGTTCCCTGTGTATCTCCTACCACGTATTTGCATACAAAATTCTGGGCATTGGTTAATCAATACTTCTTAACTTTAACGAAAACATCTTTGTCTGCAAATGCATCATTGTGCTAAAAGCATCAAGAGATAGGAAGAGCTAAGAGAACACAATATTTGCTTGGACAATATTTCATATAAATTTATAAATCCTATTTTTCATTCAAATATGCCTAACTTTAACTCAGTCTGGAGAGGAGAATATGCAAGGGAGCCAAATATCAGCCTAAGTTTTTAACATCACCAAAACTGGCATTAGTTTTTAAACTTTGCATTCTGGCACAAAACAGGTATAGCAAGTCAGTTGCTGATTTTGGGTACCTCTGGAAATGAAAGCTGGACAATTTTCACAATGGAAGGCTAAATTGTAATGGTCGTTCCACATCCAGAAGCAAGTTGGAAAATTTTCCCTACTATGTGGTAATTTATTTCAACTGCATTTGTGGACCATGTAGTGTGTAAATTGGCTGTTGTTACACTGCTGTAGTGAATGGCCATAGAAAGAATTTCATTGGCTGTGAAATGCTTTGTGATGTTCAAAGGACACGAGAGATGCACATTGTCTGTCCGAAAAGAAACAATCTCAGAATGTGCTACTTAAAAGATTAAAAATAACATTTAAATTTATGACTTGCAATCTACGAGGCCATGATCTAGAAATTGTTGAGTGGTGGTACAGATACAGTTGGTAAGGACTGAAGCAACTTTGGGCTATTTCCTCTGCATGTTCAACAGTGGCAATCAGGATTGGTCTGGAGGCTAGAGGGCAAGAGGAATTACAATCATCATCTTGAATGGTGGGTTTCTGTTGCTTAGAAGATCAGTGGTGATGATAGCGGTTAGCAATCAGACGATAGGGGTTGTAGGGATTTGGGTCTCCATTGAGGATCAAGGCTTGGCTGATCAGGGGATCAAGTCTTGAAATAATTAAATTGTGGATCAAGGTGTTCATAAGTAATCAGGGGATTGAAGCTCAGGAAGGGTCAATGATATAACCCAACGGTGGGTGTAAAGGTGGAAATCAAGGGATCAGAGGTCAAAGTTAGAATGCTCAAGGTTTGGGGAGTTTGAGGTGGTTAGGCCCTGGGGAAATTAATGAATGGGAGGGGGTTGTCAGTCAGACTTGGATTGAGGGATGGGATTTTGAAGGTGAGTGCAGTATTTACTTCTGCCCTTCATCTGAATTTACTTTAGTGTGATCCCATTTCAATGCCACTCAGCAAAAACGCATCTCTACTCAGAGTGACTAATGAGAAGACTACATGAACTAATATCCTGGCACCAATCCTTGGAGAATGATGTCCATTGACGTGCATCTAACACTGAAATTGCACCATTGGTGCAATTTTCTTCAAGAAATGCTCAGTCTAATTTCCAGAGTGATGCAAAACAAAGTCTAAATGGTCCTTGCCACATTTTCAATTTGCTGAAGTTACAGGGTGATACAAATAAATTTCTGAGCCCTGAAAACAAAACTTACACTCCCTCTCGCCGGCAGCACATTATGTAAGCAAGGAGGAGACACAGAAACAGACCAATTGCTAAAGGTACTGTTATTGTGACCACATAGTCCAAATAGTAGTCCCTGCTTTCAAGGAAATCTGAAGGTGGATTGTATTCTCCACCATCAGTAAGGATACCATCCCCTGGAACCACATCAGCATCAGGTAAATCTGGTTTGGATTTATCAATCTGTAAAGAAAAATATATGGTGGATTACTTGATGCATCTGCATACAAATAAGTACATATAAATATGTATATTCTTGACCTTCTATCACTCATTCTTAATCCATTCTTATCTCCAGCTCTTTGTTTCGCTCTCTGTAGCTAATTTGACTTTGAAGTTATTTTGTGTGAAATGTGCATTGCTCAAGACCAGCATTTACTGCCCTTCCCTAATTGCCCCTGAGTAGGCAATAGTGAGTCACCTTCTTGAACTATAGGAGTCCTCAAGGTGAAGGTACTCCCACAGTGCTGTTGGGGAGGGAGTTCCAAAATTTAGTCCCAGCAATGGTGAAAGACCAGCGACATATTTCCAAGTAAAAGGTTGTGTGACTTTGAACATGTAAGCAGTGGTGTTCCCATGAACCTGCTGCCCTTCCCTTCTTAGTGGTAAAGGGTGCAGATTTGAGAGGTGCTGCTGGAGTGGCCTCGGCAAGTAATTGTATTTTGTAGGTGATACACACTACAGTCACTGCGCAAAAATATGGGGAATGAATATTTAGGGTGGTGGTTGAGGTACTATCAAATAGGGATATTCCCCAATACTCCTAACTTTTGCCTTGCAGATAGTGGAAATTCTTCAAGTTGACAGGAGTTGAGTCACTCATTGAAGGATATCCAATAATATGGTCATGTGTTCATAATATGTACGTGCTTGTGTCCTTGAGCTTCTGATCAGTGTTGACCTCCAGAATATTGACGGTGGAAAGAGAATGCATTTGAACGTCAAAAGTAGTTTATTTGAGCCTTTAAAGCTCACTTCATTCCATGGGGCTTTAATGGTTCAAATGTTACTTGCTCCCTGGAGGCATGGATGTCATCATTTTCAGAGGAGCTGTGAATGGAATTGAACACTGCATTATTGTCAGTGAAAGTCCCACTTCTAACTTTGTTTAAGATTAAGACAACAACACAGAAGGAACTACTCAGCCCATCAGGTCCATGCTGGCTCCCAGCCAGCAATCCCATAAATACCATTCCCCCCTCCTTATTTCCCTGCCACTCATTCTCTCTCCCACATTCCCATCAACTCCCCTTTGATTCTTTTTGTCACTAATCTACACTGAAGGGAATTTATAACAGTCAGTTAGCCTACCAGTACATCTTTGCGATATGGGAGGAATCTGGAGCACCCAGAGGAAACAGCCCTCATTAATCAATCAACTGGGTTACTTCATCAAGAACTTGTCCCCATGACAACCCTGGCCTTCCTCTCTCAGAAATATTCCCTTCATTCATCCTCCCCCTACAATCTCTGCAATTTAAAACTAATTTATTTTCTCTCTTTCCCAGTTTTGACAAAGGGTCATCAACTTGAAATGTTTCTGTTTCTCTTTCCACAAATGGTGCCTGACCTAATGTCTGTTTCCAGCATTTTCTGTTTTAATTTCAGACTTCCAGCATCTGCAGTTCTATGATTTTCATACACTGTAGCCAGCCCTGTCTGTGCAGAACCCAGATGGCATGCAGAGGGCTCCCTGCTGTTTTGATGTTCAGCTGAGAGCAATATGCGGCGTCGCCAAACACCAAACCATTTGTTCAATGATTGTGGTGCCATTTGTTCAATGCTCACTGCAAAATTTCATCATGGTGTAAGAACTGGGAATAGAAGACAGTTTTTCACTCACATTTTCTGATCAAGATTTTACACAACAAAAATTAGGTAAGCTCTATTTCTAGCAATTCTTCAGAACCCAAGTGCAGAGATATGATTTTCCATATTGAGCAAGTATTTGTGTGTTATTACTATTTTTTTTACAAAATATTGCTCTACAATAATAAAACCTACCAACAAGATATTGCACCAATCAATAATAAACTGAGGACTAAATGTGTCTTCACAGTTGATGGGTCCCATTTGGTCACTACACTGCTCATCGTGAAGCACTTCTTCCTCCAGGCAAGAAGGGAAGGGAATATTGGAACCAACTTTTACATACACACTGTAAAACAAGCATATCATGTTATATATTTTGCAATATGTTTCTTTTAGAAGCATAATGCTAGGCATATTTAAAGCTACACATTGAGTGAAAGTGTAATAGTTATGATCACAAAGGCACAGGCAAAATTAGAGGGTATTTGGTAAAACCTTGGAATATTTCTATTATTTGTGTAAAATATCTTGCTTTAGACAGTTTTCCATGGTAACTAGGTGTTGTTGCTATCATCTTAGAGTGACATAAAACATCAGACATCCACAGATATTGAACTGCAAAGTAATAAGTAACCACTGAGTTATTTCTTGTTTGACCAGAAAGTATCTATTATTTATTTGTTCAGAGGGTGTAGATGTTGCTGGCAAAGACAGTTTGTTATCCATCCCTAAGTTCCCCAATGCCTTTAGTGGCTTGTTTAAACCATTTCAAATGGCAGTCAACACTTTGGTGGGTCTGGAGTCATGCATAGACCCAAATGGATAAGAATAGCACCATTCTGCCTTTGGGATTAATGTAGATGAGTGCTTGAAGGTTGGCATAGACTCAGTGGGCTAAAGGACCTGTTGCTGTGCTATATGACTCTGTGATCTCAATGTTCCACTACTTATGATCCCGGCAATAGATTCACAACCACCATTATTGGTCTTATCTTATTCTAGATCCTTTATTTAATTACCTCAGTTTTAATTCCCAAGCTGCTGTGGTGGAAATTTAACTCACATCTATGGATCAATAGTTCAGATCTTTAGCAGGTATGGTAGTGTAGTGGTTAGCCTAATGCTTTACAGCGCCAGCGACCCGGATTCAATTCCAGTCGCTGTCTGTAAGGAGTTTGTATGTTCTCCCCTTGTCTGTGTGGGTTTCCTCCAGGTTCTCTGGTTTCCTCCCACATTCCAAAGACATACGGGTTAGGAAGTCGTGGGCATGCTATGTTGGCACCGGAAGCATGGTGACATTTGCGGGCTGCCCCAGAACACTCTACGCAAAGGTGCACTTCACTGTGTGTTTCAGTGTACATGTGACTAATAAAGATCTTATCTAGTTATCCAACTTAACTACGATAATACTGCAATCTTGCCTCTCCACTCCCAGTCCTGATGCAGGGTTTCAACCCGAAACATCGATAATTCCTTCCCCCACACAGATACTGCTCAACCTGCTGAATTCCTCCATTAGATTGCTTGTTGCTAGCATAGAAACATATCCTATGGCCCAACCATCAAGCACCAATTCTACACAGGTCCCATTTTATTCTCTCCAGACTCCCATCAACTCCCCCTAGATTGTACCACTTACCTACACACTAGGGGCAATTTACAATGGCCAATGAACTTATTAATTCACATGTATTTCAGATGTAGGGGGGAAACTAGAGGTCTTGGGGAAACCCACACCATCACAGGGAGAACATACAAACTCAGTACACAGCACCGGACATCAGGACCTGTGAGGCAGCAGCTCTAATAGCTGTACCACTGTGCCACCCAGAAACAAGCACATGGTTAAGCATTCCAGAAAGCTGTTTCCAGCTGTGAATCTTCAGGCTCAAGATATTCTAATTTCACCAGATCTTAGCATGGCAATACCCATGACTTATATTTTCCATTGTAATTCATTCTTAGGGTACCCCAAGCATTCAATGTGTAGTCCTCATTATTCTTTATTTAAAGCAGTCATGCAAGCACCTTGCAGCCACATCATTTGAAAGGGATGTATTAGAATGTGGAGGGATATGGACCATGTGCAGACAGAAGGGATTAATTTAATTAGACGTCATTAGCTTAATTAGTTCGGCACAATATCATGGGCCGAAGGGCATGTTCTTATGTTGTACTGTTCTATGTTCCATATTCTAAATTCAAACAGTTCCTTTTGGATGCACACAAAAAAATCCACCTTAATCAGTTTGTTTAATTGCCCCAATTTTAGGCTCTGGGAATGCCAAACCCAGGATGGAATTCTGGGCAGAATCCTTACAGTTGTTTATGCTGGCAGAGGTTTTGATTTCAAAAATTGACTGGATAATTACTATTAATGGTTTGTGAGCTCAGTTGGGAAATGTGGGCTTTGAGTGATCTTTTCAGTTTGCAACATCAATGAGCTGGTACTTCAAAGAAATGAAATTTGACAAATTAATATGTAGAATACATTTTCCTTTGTATGTGTGCCACCTACTGGTGCTAAAATTGATATCATTAAGAAAAAAATTGCAGTATTTTCCCAGTCTCAAGGAAAGTCATGCAAATTACATGGCCTTCCTTAAGACTGGGAGAATTTCAGTTAGTAATAGTGTCCATAACTGAGAGTTTGTGACAATGAATGACCATTGTAAATTTTCAGTATTTAATTCTACAATGTAAATATAAATTAAAAATAAATGAAGTGGTTCAGAGTTGGCTTTGCTAAAGGTTGTGCCTCAAGACTTAGTTGCACAAAGGAAGCCAGAAGAAGCAATGCTGACTTTGACATGGCATTTAATAACAATCTAAAGATCAACATTCCTGGGAAGAGTTAGAAGGTAAATTTGGCTTTCAGCACCAGACAAGTAGTGAGTGATTAGAATCAGTTCACTCTGTACCACACCCACTTTCCTTCCAATTGAAAGCAATGAATTTGCTTTTCAGAAACTCAGTGCAACTTTGTTAAAACATAGAGGTCACCAAATAAGACAGGATGAAATATCAAAGGCAGGGACTACAAGATAAATGTAATAAGTGAGCAGCTGGATGATATCTAAAAGAGGAAAGCATTGGCAGGACTTGGATTTTTCACCCTCAATCAATATTAACCAAAAAGCAGGGCTAAACACATGTAGAAAATTAATTTTTATTTTACGACACTGATCAAATTGTGTTGTAAATATCAACTGAACAATTTACTCTAAGAATACAGCTTTCAAAGTATGGGCATTAATTTAGACTACTGACCACATACATTTGTTTGTGGAAATAGAAAAGAATATGCTAGATGATGATATGACTGGGCATATCAAGGGGTGAGGTGGTGTGGGTGCTAGGAGAAAGAAAGTAGCCATGGATGACTGTTTATATGAGGGAATAGCTATTATTGTCATTACCAATTCATCTGCAAGTTATTATAAAAACTGAAAGCTCATGCATTTGCCTGAAGTACATTTTAATAATCAAAATATCTGTTTGCAAATTACAATAACTAAGGAAACACTCAAAACACAAGTCAAAAATAAAAACCGAATAATTCAATTCTAGGTATTGGTCACAGAAAGTAATGGAGTCAAAATAACTAAAGAAGAAGTTGAAAGCTTGGAAGACTTAATAGGCTCAATTCATTATGGAACTGATTCTTTTGCCTATTCTTGGCATCAATGAGATGGTAATGGTTTCAGTAGCCTTGTTAACACTAGATACTCTTTGAAAGAGGTCTTCTGTTAAGTTTGCAAAGTTGTCTCAAGCAATCAGAAAAATGAAAATGAAAACTCCATGTGATGCAATGGATCATTGCAATTTTAGAGCAAAAGTGATTAGACTTTGCAGGTTTCAACAAGTTTCACAGGCTCTGGGACAAATGCAGCCACAAAGGTCAACTTCAAATTACTTTTGTGACCTGCTCCTCAGAGGCCTGCAAAGACAGTCTGGGACCCTGTTTATCCAGACATTCATCTCTTAACAATCTGGCTTCCCACCTCATCCCTCTGCTCCTACCCCAGCACAACCTTGTCATTCTGTCCAGATGAAACCCTGTTGGGAATCAGTTGCCAACTGGATTATGAGCAGAAACCCAGGATTCCAGAGTCCTACCGAATTCACATCACCAATTGAATTTCTGGGCCTGACCCCTGGACACCCATTTATGGACATAAAGATTTTCAGGATCAGTTTTCAGCAAGTGTAGCTGCTTTTTTTTAAAAAAGAAGGACAACATTATGTTATTTCAAACAAGCTTTATTTTATACATTTACTTCCAGTTATCTTATGTATATTACTGTCTTATCCATTAAAGAGGAAGTGGAAGAGTGAATCTCTTTTTAATACTACAGGTATTTTGAGAAAGTCTGAATTTTAATAGTAAAATATCCCTCAATTTGAAAGCTATAATACCTATCTGGCTTATTGTACAAGAGATTGACTGATCATGTTGGGGGTAGGTTGATATCCTTTGATAAATCAGCATTCCCCGGATGTAAGGAAGAGGAAATACAACAGAACAATGTTGCCTTAAAACATTCCCTTCATGTGAACCTTATGTAATGAAGACAACTGACCTTGACTTCACACTGATATGAGACAGAAAGGGCATTTTATTGTGGACCTTTCAATCCTAAAGCAATCCAATGACGGCAAGTCAGATGCCATGAATGTGTGTCTTGAAGACAGAACTGAAATCTGAAACATTGACTCTCTTTCTCCAGCAGATGCTCTTTGTTCTGCTGAGTATTTCAAGCATTTTCTGTTCTATTTCTAGTATCTGCAGATTAAAATTAATGTTGGTGACTCTTTTAAGGCACCTTGTGTCCATGATCTTGGACACTACTAAATGAAGCTGATGGATATCAGTGGTCTAGTCAACATCATACATTTCAATTTTTTTTAACGTAAGGTTTTAACAAAGTACCATAGACTCAGTCTACTAAGTGAGATTTTTTTTTACACACAGGCAGATGTTAGGTTGAACAAGGAACTAACTTCATTAATTTGACGTGTGACTCTGCATAATAACTGGCATTAGGACCATTGCTCTTCCCTATTTTTCCATAATCTGGATGAAAACTGCAATGAAAACATCTGCTAGTTTGTCAATAAAACAAATGCATGCTGGTATAAGGACCATATATGAGAAAATGGGTTGCAAATGGATTTGCTGTGATGGATTAGTGAACACATTCCTGGCAGGTGTCCTTTAATGCAGTTCTGCATTACATAGAAATACATAGCAGTTATACAGAAATAACCTACTAAGCACGACAGGTAGTTATGCAACACTCAAGCCTCCTTTTCCCCTGCTTTATCCACCATCATCAATATACTTTTTATTCCTTTCTCCCTCATATACACATACAATTTTCCTTAAATGCTTTCACCATCTAACCACTCTTCATAACTATCTTTCTCTTGAACTTTCTATTGGATGCATTGGCAAGCTTTCAATTCATCCATTAGGAAAAATATCTTTTTCTGAATCTACTCTATCAATCCCCTTCATATTTGAGTAAAGAAGACACTTTGATCTGAAATAATAACTTTTTCCTCTTTTCACAGATGTTGTCTGACCTTCTGAGTGTTTCCAGCATGTTCTGCTTTTATTTCAGATTTCTAGCATCTGCTGTTGTTTTGATTTTCATAGACTTTTCCTTTATTCATCTGATTACATGCATGAAAATAGTTTATGATTTTCCACTACTTTTTGTAAATTCTTCCCAGTCATCAAAATTATTATATTACTCAATTTGTGTCTGTCAGAGCATAGTGTTTGAAACAGTTTTTCCCTAAGGCAGAGTCTCTTTCAATGGAATGATTAAAAAAAAAACAACTGCATAGATCACATTGCATTTGTAAATGGCTGAGCTATTGAACAGAATGCTGAGCAATTCATTGCACAGTGTGCTGCTTCTTTCTGCACTGAGGAGATTTCCTCTGGGATTCTCCTACCCAATTGCCAACATAACTGTTATCAAGTTTAATTAGCATTGTTTTCCAGGGATTCTTGTGGCATTTCCTTTGGGATGGGCAAAAGGACCCTTGAGGAGTGACTCTTCAAAGGTGTGATGCATTAAAAAATTTGGAAGTAGAAAGCTAATAAAATACCTTATTTCATAACTGATATGGACACAATCATAGAGATGTATACCACAGAAACAGGCCCTTCAGTTCCATCTGTCCATTCTAATCTTTTTGTCCATCTACACTAATCCCATTTGCCCATATTAGGTCTGTATCCTTCCATGCCTTCCTGTTCAAGTGCCTGACGAAATGCTTCTAAAACAGTGATTGTATCTGATTCCACCACCTTCTTTGGCAGCAGGTTCCAGCTGTCAACTACACACTGTAAAAAAAAAACTTTCCCACCAGATCCCCTTTAAAAATCCTTCCCCTCACCTTAAACCTGTGTTGATGTTTATATGCCAGTCGATAATGCAATCAAGCCATCTTGTTTCAGAGTAAACAATACTCTGAGATAGACCTCTACAGAATGATGCTGATCTATTTATTTGATGGACACAATGAACAGTTTACTTCAATTGAGGGATGAAGCAACACACTATGACTGCTACCAGTATCAGCCACCCAGCTGTAGAATGGTAATTCTGAATGAATCTGTGCAATGTTTGAAAAGCCAGATCCAATACATGTGGCACGAGGTTAATTCTCACAGTAACTGGTTTCTTCACACAGGTTATTGTTGCCATGGTAAATTTTGTCCTCTGCCAGATTTCATTCTGTACTTGAAAATGTCTCTTGATTGCAACAAATTAAAAAGTCTCTAAGCACTGCAACAATACTCAGAGCTACTACCCATAATGAAAAATAATGCAATATACTTCCAGTCATTTGCTTCTTGTATGGCTATCCATATACTGTAAATAGATGGACACTCTAATTACTGGTAAGGTTCGATGTAGTTTTTAATTTAGCTAAGGAACCAGTCTTTTCTTGGAAATAACAATTCAATATTTGTTGAGAGCAGTGTCCGCTTAATATAAAACTTGAGTTTGAGTACACAGCAATCATTCTCTGTAGTGCCACAAACACTGATGTAATGTGGCAGTTATGAGAAAGATTCTGGATATAACTCTATTTACTATTTCTTGTGGCTTTTTATGACAAAGGCCTCATTTAAAAGAGGTCAGTCACAACATAATTAAGTAGCTCATAGGATAAATCATTGAGTTGTCACAGTCCAGGAAGGCTGTTCGCCCCATCAAGTACATGCTGACTAGGTGGGCAATCCCGTCAATCCTATTCCCTCATTCTTTCCTCACAGCCCTATAAATTATTCTCCCTCAAGGTCATGTCCAGTTCTTTTCTGGAAATCCTAAATAATTCTGTTTCCACCACCTCTATAGGAAATGAGTTCCAGTTTTTAAACACTCCATGTTTTAGAGAAATGCTTTTCCTTACCTCCCCAAATACAAGCTGGAGAAATGCGAACTGACACGGTAGATTAGGATCGGAGTTTGATTGAATTAAGTGATATCACCAATTGAAATTGGTTCTGACTTACTTGGTGTAAATAGCAGGAAGCAACCAATGGAGAAGCAGGAATAGACAATCAACAAATTGTTAGAATTACCATTAATAAGTTGCTGGTGGAGATAATGTCAACCAAAGGTATGTCTTAAATCTAATTACTGCTTTTTTAAGACTCTGTCTTAGCCAAGTATATATATTTGTCATTTATGATTGGAGCAGTTAGTTTTAGGGATGGGATTGCACAAGAACAAAATGTTGGCTGTTCCAGTTACTGTGACTGACCATTCAGCTTTCTCCTTTCCTTGTCACCTCCAGTTGTTGCACTGATACATCATAGCATAGTGGACTAGGAACCGTAAGCCTGGACAAATGTTTCAGAGACACGAGTTCAGTGTTCACCAAGCCAGCTGTGGAATTTAAATTCACTTCATTTCGTTAGATATGATATGTGATTAAAAACTTATTTGTTTCACTGAGGTCCTGTTGGGAAGGACACTAGATCTAGAGCAATTTGGCAGATTCTTAACTACCAGGCAAGAAGAATGTTCTATCAAAGGGCAATGAAAGCTGGGCAATAATTGTTCCATTCAAAGATAATTACTACTGAGCAATAGTTGTTTAGCTCAATGGCAATATTTCATTGTTCTTAGTGCCTTTTAATCCAAAAGAAAATACACATAGATAAGCACTTCACCAATTTCACCTACAATAGCATATAACTTCTTACCCCTCTTTCCTTCCTGGAATGGGCAGTGGAACTCTGCCTCCTCTGTCCAGCGCCGAAGTGATGTTGATCATGGTCAAATGATTTGACCCCCAAATGCTCGCCACTCTGTCCTGGAAATACTGTTGCATTTCCAAGGGCAACACTTCATCCACATTTCTGTTTTTCACATAGAACTCAATATGGTATGGCAATTTCAACCCTGTAGCAAGAAAGAAGTATCTTAATTTAACCAATGAATGTAAAATCCCTCTGTGTACACTAAAAATGAATAGAAATTGCCTCTCAATCTAGGCTTGTATACATTTGTCAAAACTAAACCAGACAGGGTCCCTGCCCAGAGCATAAACAAGACGGTACTTTTGGAGAATAATTGCTGGTATATGTAATTCAAGAAGACAAAGTATATGAGTGAAACTACAGTTAGAGGGCATTTTGACCTTGGGATATCCCAAATTCCATCAAAGTACATTTGGAAATTTAGTCACTTTAATAATGTGGGAAATTTGACAGACCGTTTGAGAATAGTAAGCTCCCAACTATGTGCTAGAGTCATACAGCACAGAAACAGGCCCTGTGGCCAAACTTGTCCATGTTGACCAAGGTGCCTACTGGAACTAGTCCCATTTGGCCCATATCCCTCTAATCCTTTCCTCTCCATGTACCTATCTAAATGTCTTTTAAATGTAATTGTAACCACCCCACCCCACACACAACTTCCTCTGACAGCTTGTTCCATATACCCACCAAAAAGTTACCCCTCAGGTCTCCTTTAAATTTTTCCCTTCTCACCTTAAACCTATGTCTTCTAGTTTTAGACTCCCCTACACTGGGAAAACAACTGTGACTATTCACCCTATCTTTGTCCTTCATGATTTTATAAACTTCTATAAGGACACCTTTCAGCCTCCCTCACTCCGGGGAAAACAATCCCAACCTATCCAGTCTCACTTTATAACTTAAGCTGTCCAATCTCCTCAATATCCTTGTATCCTTGTGAATTATCCAAATAATCAGATAATAAGCCATGTGTAAAGACAGGTGCCAGGGATAATCAGAAGATGAAAGGATAAGGACATAAGCTGATTGGGAGGAAGAGAGGAGGGGATAGGATCAGTGGTGATTTGTACTGTGGGAAAATTGAAGATGTGGGAGCATAATGCAAATAATGTGAATTACCCATGTGAGGTGCCAGATGAAATTAGAATAATCACACATCATTATCCTGAAAGTGCCCAATGCTTGGCATTCCAGGGTCAACATAGACTAATTTCCCCAGGACTGCTCCAAAAGCAGTGTGGCAAAGGGAAGACAGTGTGTGATGCATGTCTGGATTCACCCTGAATGTACAAGGGTGAAACCAGACCTGATGGGCCCACTCAAATTTCCAGAATAATGCAATTCAGTAATAAACATTAAAAAAACATTGTCACATGCAAATTTTATAAATAAACCAATAACAACCCTTCATATTTGTAAACTTGGAAACCAGACTTACATAGGAATTAAAGAGAGAACAAACATTCAAGAACTCAAACACAATTGATGTGAAGAGAAATTGTCTGCCATGATTCAAGCTCTATTTTCTGTTGAAATCATAGTGGGAAGTATCAAAAAATTTGGATAGCCACTCACCATCCTGATGAAGAATCCTATTGCTCTCCCCTATTGAAAATATTGCTTCAAACTCCTTCATGCACTATCTCATAACTTTGTTCTGAGAAGGCCTCAGAACATGACTTTGAATACTATTGGCTTTAACTAATCAGATCAGTTACTTCTTCATGTGCCATGTTTGAATTAAATCATGACAAAGCTAACAGTAAACACCTGACAATCTTAACATATCCTAACAGCTAAAAGAACATTTATCCTTACAAACCTTCCCTTTTTTTAGAGGCTGTGGCTTTGCTCTTCCTTTTCATGGCTCTGAACTTGAACCTTTGACAAAAATATTTCTGAGCTTCTCTAAAGGTGTGACCTTAATTGGCCAGATTAACCCCTGCTGTTTGCTATGCCCCCCACATGCATGATTGTACTGCTAATTATAGAGAGAGCATTCATTTCTTGATTTCACTGCCAGCGGTAATTAATTTTTCTTCTAGCTGTTTTGGAGTACGTGTCATTATGTTGTAATTGACAGCTGAGTTTCTTCAAATTTAATCAATCAGTTCACATTCTGAAATTTAAATGGACAAACTAAATGGAAAAAATAAATTCAAGCCGAAATCCAAACAAAGCAATATACATTAGTTATTGGTTGTGGTTTGTTCAAGAAAACCAATACTATGATTCTTCCCCCAACCCCCACCCATCCCCCTAACTCCCTCTTCTCCTGAGGGCAATTTTCCATAAGTTTATCCAATTGTTTAGTACTAAGAATCAAAATAAAATGTTGCCTCAAAAAGAATTAACCCACCATGAATAAAAGCTCATTCATTTTGGGATTATTTGATGAATAGGCAACAGCAATGAGGAGCATGATTAATAGATAGAAACACAGGGCTCTGCACCAATGATTATTTGATGTGGCCTCACAGCCACATCCTTAAAATATTATCCTCGCTGGATAAATAAAGTCTTGCAAGATAACTGCATGATTTTGTTGAGAAACTTGAGTAACAGCAGGCATACATATTGTACATATCACATAAAAAATGAAAAGAGAATGTTGGTTTCTATAAAAGAATAAATAGCAATTGTGGCACAGTTGGTAGCACTCTTTTCTCTGAGTCAGAAGGTTGCAAGTTCAAATCTCCCTCCAGAGACTTGAACATTAAATGTCAAGCATACTGAGTGACTGCCACATAGTCAGAGGTGCTTCTTTAGGATGAGACATGAAACCAAGGCCCCATCTGCTTTCGTATGTCAGTGTGAAAGAACTCATGGCAGTAATTCACAGGATAGTAGGGGAGTTATCCCCAGTGTTCTGGCTAATATTTCACTCTCAATCAACGTTTCTAAAAACAAGTTTCTTCATCATTATCCTGTTGCTGTTTATGTTTGTTTCTTCTGTGCAAATTGGTTCTTCTACTTCCTACATTGTAACAATGACCAGACTTCAAGAAGTGCTTCTTGTCTTTATCAGGTGCTTTATAAAAACAAGTATATATGTTTCAATTCAATCAGCCTTCACTCCTAAAGCAAACAATTTGTGTTATGGGATCTCACCTATTGGTTCTTCAACATTAATGATAATGTTTTGCCTTGTTGTCTCAAATGTCTTCCTATTAACAGCAGTAACCTAAATTAATGATGAGCAGAATTAATCTCAGACTTTATGCTTGTAGTTTAATTATCTTTAGAGCCAGTACAAATTCATAATATTTTTAAAATCTTAACTAGACATTAATGGTATTTTTCTTATGTCAATAAAAGTTAAATATTCCATTAAACATAAATCATCAGAAACGGTATCAGTATGTGAATATGAATGGATCTTTCTCTCACTTTAATCATACACAAAGAATATATAAAAAAAAGATTAAGAACAGTGCAATGGTGTGGCCAGAGCATAACAAACTTGTTACAGAGTATAATGGTGGTGAGCTGGAATTCTAAATAGGAAGCTGATTATAAGTACAGCATATTTTCAGCGTGAATATTATCCCAATAAGAGTATATTATCAGAATATTAAAGTACTATCTGTTGGATGTTGAAAAAAAATTATACTTCAATTATTTTCTGTCCAACATCTTTCATAGTTGGTGTTCCATAAAGAATTCCATCATGGTATGCAGTGCGCTGAATAAAACGAAGCCAGCGAGGACGATCAGGGTGATCATGCAGGTTGGTGCTGAAAGTGATGGGAGTACTGGTAATTATACCTGAAGTAGAGAGCAGAGGTTGAATAAAGAAGTAAATGACAATTTTACATTAAATGAGCCAGGACTGGGAGAGTTTTCATGAAAGTTTTTTCACCTGCAATGTGAGGTGGAGATACAAGAGGCTGCAGATGCTGGAATCTGGAGCTAAAAACAATCTGCTGGAGGAACTCATCAGGTCAGGCAGATTCTGTGGAGGGAAATGGACAGTCGACATGGTAGTCCACATGAAGGGTCTTGACCCTAAACATTGACTGTTCATTTCCTTCCACAGATGCTGCCTGACCTGCTGAGTTCCTCCAGCAGATTCTTTTTTATACCTGCAAAGTTAATTCTCTTCCTTTCTGCCCAGATGATGTCTTGCCTCCTGAGCCTTTCCAGCAATTTCAGTTTTTATTTATAATTGATGAGCTTTATCTGTTCCAAACTAATGATTGTAAAATGCCTAATGCATATGTAGAATGAAGAGCAAGTAAATAGGATATTTGTCCCAACTTGCCTGTGCTAGGATTTATGCTGCATAGGACCCTCATCCCACATTGCTTCATCCAACTCCATCCACACTTCCTTTTATTTCTTTATCTTTCGTATTAATCTAGCTTTCTCAAATCTTACTTGGTCAACCATTGCATATTTTCATCAGTCTGAGGGTAAGGAGCTTTTTCCTGAATCACCTGTGAATTTATTTGGGATTATCTCACTTTTATGACAAATGATTCTGATCTGAAAATCTGAGAGTAAAAAATCATTTCTATTACAAATGTTAAGAAATAAATTGAAAGTACAGGTACCCCATGTCCTCCAGCCAAGATCTGCACCTGTAAAGAGAGGTGAAACTATCTGAACTTGTAAAGAGAGGTGAAACTATTCCAGCTCAGCTGCTGGTTCTGCTTTCCAAAGAAGCTTCTGTAAACAGACCTCAGTGGTAGACTGCAGTGTATGAAAGCTTGTTTCAGCTTGCTGTCTTACTGCTGTGTCGTGCCTCAGAAACACCAAGCCACGGCATATCATGCTTTTATTTCTAATGGGCCAAGGAAAGAATCAGATGCCACTATTGATAGATGGGCCATCTTCTATGATTCTGTAAGAAGCCTGCGGTACAGGGCACGCATGAGGAGTTGCAATGATGTTTTGCTTCAGCCAGAAATTTGACTGGACCACCCTACTCCCACCTTGACTCTGGATAAGGAAACTGAGTTGTATAGATAGAAAGCTACCTCTTAAGATTCTCCTACAACATCATCTTGACTTCAGCAGCCTTCAAGTAGTAGTTGGGTAATGGGCCAACATCATTGATCTCATGTTTGGATCTGTGGCTTGCTTTTCCTTCAGTTTGACGTCCTAAATACTTTTGGCCTATTCCTTCAGCTTTGCCAATAAGTTAATTTGAGACTTTCCAAAGGCCTTGTAAATATGTTCTCCTCCGATTGCTCCACTTTCCTCTTACTGTTCACATTCATTTAGGTTTGAGCTTCTTTAAATTTCTCTTATCCTCCCTAGGGAAAGCTACAGAAGTCTACTTACACTGGAGAACTGAATGTTAGTTACATTTTACTCTTAAGATATGATTTACTCAAAATACTTAGGTGTTTGGAACTACCTTGAAAAAAAAAATCAGCTCAAAAGGCTCAGAAGAGGCAGGCTCAAATTCTCAGAAAATTTTATTCTGAAAGTTGAGCATCGAAACTCTGGATATATTTTGCAAAAGTGCAAATACAAATAGAAACCAAATTAGTATCATATTTCATTTTCCATAGCCAGATCTTTTTCCAAATACAATTCTTTATTCCACAATAGAACAAGACTACCACATATAACGATTGCTTTAGACTTTAAACATTTGATTGATATTTCCAGCCAGATAGGACTTCATTTACATGGCATGGTTTCTGCCTGGCTGGCAGTACAGCATTGCTATTTTGGGGAGGACTCTGTGTGCCTTCATGACTGCATCATCAAAGCTCTCTTCCCAAAGTTAGAAACTGATGTACATCAAGAAAATCTTTGCTCTGTAAATATTTTAATTAAGCTCAGATGTGGTTTACAAAGACCAGGTTTGATATTGCATCAAATTTGTGTTCTAATCTCACGCTACTTTGCTTGACAATTAAGTTTGGGTCTTCCTTAGGATATACATAGTTGATTCAGCATCAGCGCAAAACTGAGGCTACCGCATTGAAGCCGAAGTTGGAGTATAGATTGTGTGGAAGTAAGATTGTTTTCCTCACCACGTGCTTCTTGGAATGAACGAAACCCTTCTTGAAAGTAGTCCCTCTCTAATGCATGCATAAAAAAGACCCCTGCCATGGGGTTCACATTCTGATCAGCGAATATGGAACATATTGTGGTCAGGAATACTGCAAAGCAAAACATACAAAGTAAATAAATGCCACAAACATACCTCTTGCAAATTGGTTTTGAGTGATATACAATGATTCTTTTTATTTGGAACTGCTATAAACTGGGTGGAATTCCAACAACACTATAAAGCTTGCACCATCTAAAACGTGCATATATTTGTAATGACAAAGATGTATATGAACATTAGAATTAGGAGCAGAATTAGGCCACCTTGAGCCTAATGTAATTCACAATTTAATAAGATCACAGCTGATCTGATTACAACTTCAACTCCTCATTCTTGTCTACCTCTTGTAACCTTTCACTCCCTTATCAAATATCTGTCTAGCTCTGCCTTAAAACTATTCAAAGACTCTGCTCCGCCAGTTTTTGACAAACAAAGTGCCAAAGACTCACAGCCCTCCGAGGAAAAAATATTGCCCCACCTCTGTCTTAAATGGATGACCCTTTAGTTTTAAACAGTGACCTCTAGTTTTAGACTCTCTTACATGAAGAAACATACTCACCCACAGATACCTAGTCAAAACCCCTCAGAATCCTACGTTTCAATCAAACTTCCTTTCACTCTGCTAAACTCCAGTTGATACAAGCTCAGGCTGTTTAACATTTCTTCATAAAAGAACCCACCCATTCCAGGTATTAATCTGGTAAACCTTCTCTCAATTTCTTCCAAAATATGTAATATTTCCTTAAATAAAAAGATCAATACTGTCCACAGTACTCCAGATATAGCTTCACCTATACCCTATATAACTGAAGCATAACCTTTCTAAATTAGTATTCAATTCTCCTCACAATAAAAAATTCTGTTAGTTTTCCTAATGTAGCTACATACTAACAAGTCTTTTGCAAATGTATCATTCATCCAGTTATCTTTGGTCCATACATATTGTGATTCTTTTTTTGAAACAGATTAAATTAGACAAGTCTAATCAGATCTTTACAAAACAGTTAAAAATAAAAAAAAATGCACATGCTGGTAATCTGAAATAGAAATTGAAAATGCTAGAAACACTCAGCAGCTCGGGCAGAATCTGCATCCATAGATGCTGTCTGACCTGCTATTTCCAGCATTTTCTGTTTTTACATTATAAAGCAATGGAAAACATTTATAATATTTCTTGGTCTTATTAATTTCTTAGTGGTCATTCTCCCATGGTGAACATAACTCTTACAGGATCCTCTGCCCCATATAAAACCTGCACAAGGTGAACTTTGGGGTGAAGAATTAGTATTATGGGGCCTCACCCAATGCTTTACCTCAACACTATATCACCGCTGAGCTTCTTCCCAGGATACACCACCAGCACAAAGGAAATCCGGGGCCACTCTTCCTGCCAATCCAGCACCACTAAAATGCCAGCTGTTTTATTGTCCTAAATGGAATGAGTGTAATATGTCTACCACATTTGTTTCCCCTTTTAACATTGAAAAATCATTTCTTATTTTAGCATGAAAATCAGCTTAAAGTATGAATTCAGTTAAGCACTAAATTGCTCTTTCAGCTACAGATTTATTTTGTATAAACTTATAGTTGGTTATAAATGTTGACTGTGCAATCAAATGCATTGTTATTTAGCCTAAGCCATATTATCTACTTGGTCTCTCCTTATATGTCAGAAACATATGAGTAAACTGTTTTGCCTGATATACATGCCACACTACTAACATACGAATTAGGAGCAGTAGTATGCCAGCTGGTCCCTTAAATAAGATTATGGCCAATCTGATTGTCATGTTAACTCCACCTTCTCACCTGTCTCCAGTAAGCTTTCACTGACCAATGAGCTGTTTATAACTTTAAAACATATATGTTATCAGGTCCTGGGGGGTCTTGACAGGGTGGATGTAAAGAGGTTGTTTCCTATTGTGGGGGAATCTGGAACTAGGGGGTCACAATTCAGAAAAGAGGTCACCCATTTAAGACGAGGATGAGATAAGATAAAACTTTTTTCCTCAGAGGATCGTGAGACTTTAGAACTCTCCCTCAGTGGGCAGTGGAAGCGGTCTTTGAATATTTTCTAAGCAGAAGTAGATAGATTATTGTGAAGCAAGAAGATGAAAGGTTACTTGGGGTGGGTGGGAATTTGGAGTTGAAGTTGCGACCAGATCAGCTATGAGCTTTTTGAATGGCGGAGTAGACTTGAGGGGCCAATTGACCTACCCCTGCTCCTAATTCATATGTTCATGTATATGTGTGTAAAACAAAAATCTTGGTTTATTAAAATGGATATTACATTGACAATGCTGAATCTAAACCATACATTACTTCTGTTGAATAAGGAAAGGATCGAGGTCACCTCAAAGCTTACACTTTTGTTGCAAGTTATTGATGTTAATGATGAAGATTGTAGTTTCAGTTGTAATGACATCCTGTTGGTGAAAGTATGTACCTCGAAGTTGGATTACTTTATCATGCAATACGCAATTCAATATCCATGCAAAATAAAAAGCTTAGTGAAAATCAAGTAAATAGTATGAAATTCCCAAAGAGTACAGTTTTCATGCCAGGGTCCTCTGTGTGCCTGATACATGATGCAGAAGGGATATTTAACATCTGAAGGAGTGTCCAATGGGATGCAACATACATCCAAATGCCACATTCAGAGTATTCAGTGCAGTTCATGTGACCTGCAAAGTCCCCATGATGCTCATACTGAAGAAAGTTCTAATGAGCATGTTAAATCTGCTTCTACATAACTGATCATTCACAGGCCAATGTTGAGAATTCAGCTCAGGCAGGTCCCCTTATATGTAGGTATTTACCTAGTTCTTCCTCAGTCCCTAACCTTCCCATCTCATGCTGATAACCCACCATTCTTCAGGATTATAAACCTTGCCCATTTTCTCCCACAACCATCAATCTCTCAATCCACACCATCTCATCTGCTTCAGAGCTTTTCAGAGGGAGATCATTTGTGGGCTTGCCAAATGCCTCTCCATTAACAACTCCAAGTTGGTACCATTCATTTTCTATGCCTGAGTTCCATAACCAAATAGAACCATTGAATTACTCAAGAAAGAAAACTCCAATTCTTTTAAAAAAGAATTGGGATACTTTGCATCTCATCACCTAAATGAACAGTGATGTGTTCTGTTTTGATGATCCAAATTGCTTTAAGTTTAACAAAAATGCTATTTCAAAGCTTTTTATGAGACATAAAAGCCATAACTGTGCTGTGAAATTACATTCTTTCTTTGTGGTAGTTTTGTTTACAATCTATTTTAGAAGATTTCCGAAAATACATCTGCCACAATATTATATCTGCAATATTAGATCACAATATCTGCCACAAAACAGAAATTTAATAACAGCTGATAAAAACTCTTTCTGGCATACTTTTTCACTGCACATCCTGGCCATCTGCTCAAAGTGAAATTGATTAAGATATACTTTATCCATGCTAAATACAGGAAAATAACATGTCAAATGTATCTTTGACTTTGGACTGAATTTTTGGAAAGGCAGTATTCAAACTCTACTCTGTTCAGAAATAGGATACAATGGTAGACAAAAATTGCAAATGTTATGAAATACAACTTGTTATACAAAACATACTTGTTTTGATGTGTACTTTCATATATATAAATCCATTGTTTCAAATCTTGATGGAAAATACTGATAATACCAATAAAAACTTGCCTGCAGGAGCATAAATCCAAATTCTGTCTATCGCCATTTTCCTCTAAAAGGTAAAGAGAAAGTGCTTGAAGTTTGATCGACAGCAACATGAGGAAGAAGACTACTAGCAGCTGGAGCATTCTAACACCTAATGTGATTGGCTTTCTGTGACAGTACTATTTTTGTAAGTTTTTTTTCCAGCCATCTTGACAGCTGTACATTTGGCAGCAAAAAGTTTATTTCCAATTCTAAACAGTCCAAAATAAAATTCTGGCTATCACAAATCTTGCTTTGAAACAAAGTTCCACAGGGTCTCTTCAATGGAATGCTGTAAAATAGTACATATATGACACTAGTGTGAGTGTACAAAATAAAAATGTTGTGGAGCTACAAAATGCATATTCTCTTAGAGTGTTGCTAAATAGAATAACCCCCAAATCACTGAGATGTTGTGATAACAAATATTAGTATAATCAGAAGATATAATTCAATGGCCCTTAGGCTATCTCAATTTATAAACTGACGAGGATAATCTGAATTGTTTAGTACTGCTGCTGTTATGTTTAAATGCTTGATGTCACGAAGAACATATTAATAATATATGGCATAAAGTTTACAAGAATCTAACAACAAATAGCCAACAATTTTTTATTAACCTCTGTTATTTAATGTGACTGAGATTGTTGTTGTCACTGTCATGATTTGCCATTTAGATTGCAACAGTTATGTTGCGATATTTCTGATAACAGTTAACAGAGCAAACCATGAATGAGATAAGGCTCATTTTTGGATTGTCTGAAAGGGATAAAGTTCCACAAGCATTTTCTTATTAACTACTACTCTGCTATATCCAATAAATACTGGCACAATAATGGCCCAGCCTCTTCCTCATGTATATAAAGAAAAAGAGAATGACAGAATCAGAATCAGACTTATTATCACTGACATATGACGTGAAATTTGTTGGTTTTGCAGCAGCTGTATATTGCAAGAGATAAAAAAAAAAATCACAAAATAAATAAATAAATACTGCGGGAAAAGAAAGGAATAATGAGGTAGTGTTCATGGATCATTCAGAAGTCTGATGGCGGAGGGGAAGAAGCTGCTCCTGAACTGTTGAGTTTGGGTCTTCTAGCTCCTGTACCTCTTCCCTGATGGTAGTAACGAGAAGAGGGCATGTCCCAAATGGTGAGGGTCCTTAATGATGGATGCTGCCTTCTTAAGGCACCGCCTCTCAAAGATGCCTGTGATAGAGCTGGCTGAGTCTACAACCCTCTGCAGCCTCTTGCGATTCTGTGCATTGGAGCCTCCATATCAGGCTGTGATGTAACCAGTCAGAATGCTCTCCACCATACAATTATAGAAATTTGCAAGAGTCTTTCGTGATGTACCAAATCTCAAACTCCTAAAGAAGTAGAGCCGCTGGCATGCCTTCTTCATGATTGCATCAATGTATTGGGCCCAGGATAGATCCTCTGAGATGTTGATGCCCAGGAACTTGAAGCTGCTCACCCTTTCCACTGCTGATCCTCAATGAGGACTGGTGTGTGTTCTCCCAACTTCCCCTTCTTGAAGTCTACAATCAGTTCCTTGGTCTTGCTGACATCGAGTGTGAGGTTGTTGCGAGACTATTCAACCAGCTGATCTATCTCACTCCTGTAAGCCGCCTTATCATCATCTGAGATTCTACCCACAACAGTGGTGTCATTGGTGAATTTATAGATGGCGTTTGAGCTGTGCCTAGCCACACAGTCATGAGTGTAGAGAGAGTAGAGCAGTGGGCTGAACACACATCCTTGAGGTGTGCCTGTGTTGATTGTCAGTGAGGAGGAGATATTATTGCCAATCCACACTGACTGTGGTCTCCTGATAAGGAATTCAAGGATCCAGTTGCAGAGGGAGGTACAGAGGCCCAGATTTTGAAGCTTGGTTATTAGTACTGAGGGAATGATGGTGTTGAATGCCGAGCTGTAATCGAAAAACAGTAGCTTGACGTATGTCTTGCAGTTGTCTCAGTGCTCCAAAGCAGAGTCGAGAACCAGTGAAATTGCGTCTGCTGTAAACTTGTTGTGGCGGTAGGCGACCTATGAAACATTCTGGCTATGTTAAAAGCAGTAGGATTCAAGGATCGATCCATTTTGTGTGACCTTACCAGCAGTAGACTGAAATCCACTGTGAAAAATTAGGCCACTGTCTACCCAAACTGGAGGGTAGTCCAATTTTGATCGACGAAGGTAAAGCTGTGGCCATCTGCCGCAAAAGCAAGGATCTCCTGGTGGCCAGTCACTTCAATTTCCACTTCCCACTCCAACACTGACATGTCTATCTGTAGCCTCCTCTACTGCCACTTTGAGGCCAGACCAAAGTTGGAAGAACAACACCTGATATTCCGCCTTGGTAGTCTCCAACCTGATGGCCTCAACATCGATTTCTCTAGCTTCCGGTAACCCCTTCCCTTTTTCCTCCCTCCTTTTTATTCCTCATTCCTGTGGCCCACTCACCCCTTCTCTTTCCCCTTCCCCTGTCTTCATGACCTGCCCTTCCATCCCCACTTCCTTCCCTTTATTCCATGGTCTACTGTCCTCTCCTAGTGGATTCCTTCTACTTCAGCCCTTTGCCTCTTCTACCTATCACCTCTCAGCTTCTTCCATCACTCCCTTTCATTCCCCTCCCCCACCCACCTGCCTTCCCCCCTCACCTGAACTAACCTATCACCTGCCAGCCTGTGCTCCTCCCCCTGACCACCTTATTCTGGCTTCTGCCCTCTTCTTTTCCAGTCCTGATGAAGGGTCTCGACCCAAAATATTGACTGTTTATTCCCTTCCATAGATGCTGCCTGACCTACTGAGTTCCTCCAGCATTTTGTGAGTGTCTAAAGTGAGATTGAGATGCATGGGATCCATGGTGAATTGGCCGTTTGGATTCAGAATTGGCTTGCCCACAGAAGACAGAGGGTAGTGGTCAATGGGACTTATTCTGGTTGGAGGTCTGTGACTCCTGGTGTTCCTCAGGGATCTGTACTGGAACCTCTGCTGTTTGTGATATATATATAAATGACCTGGATGAAAGCATAGATGGTTGGGTTATTAAGTTTGCAGATGGTATGAAGGTTGGGGGTGTTGTGGATAGTGTAGAAGACTGGCAAAGGATATGATGGGATATAGATCAGCTGCAGATATGGGCAGAGAAATGGCAGATATAGTTTAACCTGGCCAAATGTGAGGTGTTGCACCTTGGGAGATCAAATGTAAAGAGACAGTGCACTGTTAATGGCAAGACCCTTAATAGTGTTGATGAGCAGAGTGATCTTGGGGTCCAAGTTCATAGATCCCTGAAAGTGGCTACACAGATTGATAGGGTGGTAAAGAAGGCATATGGCATACTTGCCTTTATTAATTGAGGCATTGAGTTCAAGAGTCAGGAAGTTATGCTGCAGCTTTATAAAACTCTGGTTAGGCTGCATCTGAGGTATTGCATTCAGTTCTGGTAACCCCTTTGAAGGAAGGATGTCGAGGCTTTGGAGAGGGTGCAGAAGAGGTTTACCAGGATGCTGCCTAGATTAGAGGGCATGTGCTATAAGGGGAGGTTGGACAAACTTGGGTTGTTTTCTCTGGAGCAGCCGAGGTTGAGGGGAGACCTGATAGAGATTTATTAGATTATGAGAAGCATATATACAGCCAGTATCTTTTTCCCAGGGTTGAAATGTCTAATACCAGAAGGCATGCATTTAAGGTGAGGGGGGTAAGTTCAAAGAAAATGTGCGGGGCAATTTTTTTTTACACAGAGAGCAGTGGATGCCTAGAATGTGCTGCCTGGGGTGGTGGTGGAGGCAAATACGACAGGGGCATTCAAGAGGCTCTTAGATAGGCACATGAATGTGCAGGAAATGGAAGGAAATGGACAATGTGGGCCGAAGGGCCTGTTCCTGTGCTGTACTGTTCTATGTTCTATCTATGTTCTAATTGTCTCCAGAGCCTTCCCCTGTACAGATGGTCTGCCCTGCTTCCACTGGTCCCAATAAAGGCCGTTTTCCTTTGGCACCCTTCTTGCAACGGAGATCGAAAATTCCTCAACATCAATGATATGCAGTCAATAAACTTCTGCAGTGATTTTGACCAGTTAAAACATAGAACACAGAACAGTACAGCACAGGAAAAAGCCCTCTGTGCCAACCATGATGCCAATCTATCTAATCCCATCTGCTTGCACATGGTCTGTATCTCTCTATTCCCTGCCTGTTTATGTGTCCGTATACTGTAAATGTCTCTTAAATGTTGCTATTGTATCTGCTACTACCACCTCCCCTGGCAGTGCATTCCAGACATGAACCACTCTGTAAAAAAAACTTGCCTTGCACATCTCCTTTAAAATTACCCCTTCTTACCTCAAACCTATTTCCTTTAGTATTTGACATTTCCACCCTGGGAAAAAGACTCTGACTATCTATCCTATCCCTGCCTCTCATAATTTTATAAACTTCTATCAGTTCACCCCTCAGCCTCCGACACTCCAGAGAAAACAATCCAAGTTTCTCCAATTCAGGCAACATCCTGGGGATCCTTTTCTGCAGCCTCTCCAAAGCCTCCACATCCTCTGTATAGTGTGGTGACCAGAACTGTACGCAATACTCAAAATGTGGCCTAACCAAAGCTTTATACAGCTGCAACATGACTTGCAAACTTCTATACTCAATCGATGAAGGCAAGCATGCTGTACGCCACTCTATCCATTTGTGTTGCTACTTTCAGGGAGCTATGGATTGCACCCCCAGATCTCTCTGTACATCAATGCTCCTAAGGGTCCTGCCATTTACTCTTGCATTTAACCTCCCAAAATGTAACACCTCACACTTGTCCAGATTAAACTCCATCTGCCGTTTCTCCACCCAAATTTCTGCGGTATCCCTTGACAACCTTCCTCACTATCCACAGCTCCACCAATTTTTATTAACTTTTCTGTAACTAAAAATAACTTTTCTGTAAAGGTTAGTTTCACTACTTTTGTCATCTTTGAAAAGGTGCTACAGGTCAGACTCACTGGGAAAATATATCTTTTTCCAGTGCAGAATAATGTCTCGCGATTGTATTCCGAACCTAGTGCAGCCTGTCCCCAAAACTATGATAAAGGTGTGCTTGTGAATTTTGTTTGCACATTCCCATTTTCCCCCCATTTCTCAAAATCTTCTCAATCAGGACAATATGTTATCACCAGGTTCAGTTAAAGACTTTAAAGATTTGCTTAAATGTTTTGAGCTTCCAGTTGCATAGGGAAATAGTGTAAATTTTCCATCAGTTCCTGATTACTGTAAAAGTCTGCTGCATGTTACACCCAAATGCATAAGGTTAGTAATAAGCAATGGGTTAAAGAAAGGCAAGCTGACAACTGTCACCTGAGATGTGGCAGGCAGGCTCTGCCAGTGAATGTTGGAGGAGGTATGACTAAGTGTATTCCGCACTATTATTTAATTTCAGCACATGGGTAGGTTAACATTGTGTGGTTTCTCAGTGATGGTTTTTAATTCTCAGTCAGGTTTGCTTCTCCCATCCACTCCTCAAGAAAATTAGTAACTTAGCTCAAATCTGTTCCCATTCTCAACGGGGTAGTCACACTGAATTGAGAATATGTTGATCCCCAGTCTTCACATCTCATTCCATAGTCAAGGGTGGGAGCGGATTCCAACTGCTAATTGGTTTACAGTAAGGGACCATTGGCTTGGGGTCCCTTCTCATCCACCTGCAGCAGCCTGAGGCACAGCAATATGATATTCCCACCTCCAATAACAATTCATTGGCCATTGGGCAGTCCCTGTCACCCTACTCTCACTGCCTTAGCAAGCTGGGTTAGTAGGTCCAGGGAAACTCATGGCAAGGAATGGATGAGGGGTTAGAGTCTGGGTTGTGTGTGAGCAAAGCAGGAGCACTGTTACATCTCCCAGCCCATGTAGGAAAGTATAGGTTCTACCCTGGCCTGAGCTTTAACTAATTCGAAAGCCTCAATGGCACAATTGGATCCTGGAGGTGATTTGGGATCCAGATGCCTTTTCATTGTGAGGGAGTAACTTGGGACAGCCAATCCACTCAATTCAAAAGGTGCCTTGACTTTTTTCTGGATCTGAAACACTTCCTGGCTGCCTCCTGCCAACATCGGCCTCACTTTTGCCAAAACCCACACAATGCGTCTGTCAGCTTCAGACTTCTCCTGAGCTTCAGTCTGCATGAAAATGTTGTCTTTTACCAATTCCCTTCTAATGTTCTGCAGCTGCACATTCCTTTTGTACATTCTTCACTCTTCCAAATCTACTCCATTCTGCAGCCCCTCTTTCTCAAAGGCCATTTGAGAAAGGCACGGGCACAGTAGTGTAGAGGGCAGGCACGGTAGTGTAGCGGTTAGTGTAACACTTTACAGCGCCAGCGACCCGGGTTCAATTCCGGCCACTGTCTGTAAAGGGTTTGTATGTTCTCCCCCTGTCTGCGTGGGTTTCCTCTGGGTGCTCCGGTTTCCTCCCACATTCCAAAGACATTCAGGTTAGGAAGTTGTGGGCATGCTATGTTGGTGCCAGAAGCGTGGCGACACTTGCGGGCTGCCCCCAGAACACTCTACACAAAAATGCATTTCACTGTGTGTTTCGATGTACATGTGACTAATAAAGATATCTTATCTTATCTTATTTGGAGGAAGAGGCTTTACCTTGTTTTCTTCTACATTCTGGAATTCTCATTCGCACACCCACATTTCTAAAATTTTCTGCTCTGCAAAACTACCTTTGCTCACCTCCTTTCCCAATCCCTCCTTGGTTTCTTCATGTACATGTTACTTGAAGCAGAATGCTATTACTTTAAAGACACAAGATAGCCACAAGTTTTTTGTCCTAAAACAAAACACTGCAGAAACTGGAAAACCAAAATAAAAACAGAAAATGCTGGGAATTCTCAGCAGATCAGGCTGTATCTGAGGAGAGGGAATCAAATCCAGCTGAAAAGTTACCAAAGTTTTACAAACGCTGCCTGATCTAGAGTACTTCCATCAATTTCTGTGTTTATTCCAAGTTGTTAATAGAGTCAGACAGCATGGAAACAGGCCCTTCGGTCCAACTGGTCCATCCAACCAAGATGCCCAGCCAAGTGAGTCCCATTTGTCCGGGTTTGGCCCATAACCTTCTAAACCTTTCCAATCCATGTACCAGTCCAACTGTCTTTTAAAAGTTGTTATTGTACCTGCCTCAACCATTTCCACTGGCAGCTCATTCCATATGGATCATATCCTTTGTTAATACTTGCAAATTTATCAATGAAGTCATTGTTGTATGAGATTTAGCTGCTGTATATAGTGCTGTCTTTGGCAGGAGTTTGTTATTGCAGGCTCTCTGTAGTAGCCTCACCCTCATTTATTAGTATTAGAAAATGGACAATTCCTTTATGATGAAAAAGCAGGATGGTGTCAGCATTTCAGTTTCTTGACAGATAAGCATTTAATCCCAGGAAATGCTGGAAACATTCAGCAGATCAAGCAGTATCTGTGGAAGGAGAAACAGAGTTAACATTTCAGGTCAAAGACCCTTCAATAGAACTGGGAAAGAGAGAAAACAAGTTAGTTTTAAGTTGCAGAGAGGGTGTTGGGGGGGAATGGATAGGACAAAGGAAATATCTCTGAAAGGGTGAGCCTTGCCAAGGTAGGAACTGTTGCTGAGATTTGTAACCAAAAGGCGTATGCTGGAAATGCCTAGCACTGCATCTGGGGGGAGAAAAACTGAGTTAATATTACAGCTTGATAACCTTGCAGCAGAATGGTCAGTTCTGATACAAACAGGAAAAGACTGTTATCTGAAAAAGAATGTTTTACCAAGGATCAGAAGCTGGGAATATGAAGTAGCAGGAAAAATAAAGGGAACGGAAGAAAATGGTATTCTTGGAGTAGACATGAATCCATAAACCCATGACTAAGGCATAACTCTTGAGTTCTGTTAAGCCTCAGGAGCTTAAGTGATGAGAGTGTCTCTCTGGCAATCCTTTGGCACAATTTTCTTCGGTTAGTATCGCACCAAGCCAGAAAGAGACTGATTTAAAATTCTGGTCATGACTGATGGTTATTTTTGAATTTCCAACTGTCTGCTGAAACAAGAGCTCTGGGGGTCCTTACAGCAAATGGTGAAGTTTGGTTTCTGCTGCTCTGCTGTCTCAGGTTCAGAGTAGGGAGAAATTTGGCAGGACTGTGAGCCCACTCCAAAAGAAATGATCTGATAACAGTGGCAAGTTCCACAAGACATATTTGGAGGGCTGTTTCTGAAAGCAGCAAAGCCAGCACATTGGTTAGTTTGGCATTCACGTGTGGTAGTGACACTGTTAAGATTCTGCTGATGTAGTCCCATCGGAGATAATGCTTCTGCTGGGGCACTTCTTGGGCAGCCCAGGCTACCTGGCATCAAGTTGTGGGCTTCCTACTCTCACAAATGCACCTTTGCTCAGAAGATCCAGGCTCGTACAATTCTGGAGCCCTGTTTTACTGGTGCAGAGTAGTACAGATTAGCCACACACTGTGTTATATTTTCCTTTAATGAACTGAGAATGTAGAGGAACAAGCACAGTTGGAAACTGTTCACATTTTCCTTTACAGTCGCAGCATTTCTTTCAACATGTGAACACTTTTACAAGGGCAAAAAAATAAAATTCTATTGAGGAGAAAGATTTGAGAATTAATTTACATTTACTAGGATTATGCGAGTTAAAAAAGAAGTGCATAAAGATTAAAGGACCAAAAGCGTTGCAGCTTATATCAGTACAAGGGATGAATTTTGCAGCTATAATGATGGTGAAGCTATCAGCATTTGCCATAATTACACCATGAAATTCACTCGAACTTCCAGGATTTCTGTGCAAACAACTTTAAAACAATTTTAATCCCATTGCTGCTGTCAATCCGTCTCCCAGTGAGTCAATCCGTCTCCACAGATAACACTATTTTGCAACATTCTCCAACATCATGAAGGGATGCACACTTTGCTGCAAACCATTCTTATTGTAAGATACCTGGAAAATGCTACACTTTGTTGCTTGAGGTGTAAGTGGGTTTTTAATTAAGTTCTGGGCCATTAGCAAATTCCTAGGTCCTTAAAAATTAATTTAAAAAATGTTGATTCTAATTCACTCAAATATAGCTTTCATAGTTTTTTCACATTTCAACATGTTACTTCATGAGATTTCAGTTCCACCTTAATTTCTTCGCATGTTCTAATCTCTATCTCACACTCTGACATCTTTAAAATGTTAGGTTAAGATTGTACTTTTTCCTTCCTGCTTTTCATGAGAAATCTTTTCTGTGAGTGGCTGCTTAAGCAATTTGATGACGTCACTGTTGCTGAGTGCTAGGATACCCTTCCGAACAGGCAGCAACCATTGGTTGGAGGAGGGAGAATCCCAGCCACAAAAATCACTGGATCTTAATAGCTTGCTTCAAGGTCAGTAGTTAATACTTTTGCTTTGTTGCTGACCACAGAGTCTTTGCCAGTGAAAACCATGCAACACCATTATACCATGTGCATACTTACACACACTGCCTGGGTCAAAAGCTCCAATTGCCTTTCACATTTTGAGATATTTTCTGGAACAACTATAACTTGAAAGAGTTATGAAGCAGACCCCATAATGTCATGGGAATATCATAATGAGCAGCTTTAACTGCTGCAGTGCAATAGAAAATCATTTCCAACTGTGGCCCGTTGAGTTCCATTTCATTAATCTAAGCTGATTGAAACTTTTCCACACAGATGTTTTCTTACGTGGTCGTTAATCACACTTCCTACCCCCAACCTTTCTCTGCCTTCAGTACACAGCTGTTAAACTTTTACATTAACCTTACCACACTGGTGACTAATCAATCTGCTGCTCACTGAATTTATTGGAAATGTTTCGATGTTGGTTGACCAACAAGGGAGTTGGGGATTGATTTTATATTTCCATTTTGGACTGGCACTGATCCACCTAATGTGTCGCATTTCTACTTCATGTTTGATTTCACTACTGTGCAAATGTAAAGGCCCTGGCAGTGAGCTGTGTAGATTACAAAGTAAATGAAAGTTGCTTTTTTTTTTGTTGTGATGCCAACTGGATCTCAATGCTTGCACTCTTCCCTCTGAGTCAGGACCTTGTGGGGTGTCAGCCCACCCTGGTGCAGTGCTGAGGGAGGGTTGCATCTCTACAGGTTCCATTATTCAGATGTGAGGTTAAAAGAACTGTCCTCTCAGATGAATATATATAAAATGGCACCATGAAAAAGTAGAGGGGTCTGCCACCACATCTTGCTTAATGTTTATTTGCCAGCTAACTGGTAAAAGGAGATTATGTGACTGCTTTGTATGATGTTTGTGGGATCTTGCTGTGCATAAATTTACTAATACTGTACTACATCACAACAGTGACTGCACTTCAAAAGTACTTCATTTGCTATAAATCACTTTGGAACATTTCGAAGGCAGGTAAGGTGCTATATTTACACAAGCTATAATTCCTTTCCTATTTTCCATTGCAACATTGGTAGGAAAAAGCTGGAGAGAGTTCTGGTAAATTCAGTAGGCACTGGCAACTTGAGACAGAGGTGGACTTGAGGGATGGTGGTGGGGTTGTATTCAGACAGGCTCCCTGTATTACTTCATAGTAAACATGTTCATTGGCAACACACCGAAGAACAAGTACACTGTATTATGCATTATTAGGTTTTGTGTGATGAGTCTTCAGATGTAATCTAAAAAAAAAGGACATGGCTCACACTTGTGACTCTTTCATGTGGTTGCACATAAGCTAAAGTCCTGTCCTAGAGCTGTCTGCTGACACAGCATCTCATGAGGTGAGGAAAAGGAAACCTCAGTTAGTCAGCAGAGGTTGAAGGGGAGCTGAGGCAGACAACCGAAGAGGAAGTTTCAGATGGGTCTAAGAATGGGGAGAGATGAACCAAGGCACAAGGTGTTCAAAGGGAAGTTCAGAGAGTGGGATCTTGAACAAAAACTGCACAATGGTAATTAGTTTAAATGTTATAGCCAGGCTGTGATAGAATGGAAAGGGCAAGATCATAAGATGAGCTGTGTCTGGAGCAGAGGATGCTGGGTTTGGAGTTAGATCAAAAGTGAATTGAGAAAGATTGTGTAATTGCGAATAAAGTTGATAGAAATCAATACATTAGGACCTAGAGTATCAAAGAGACCTAATGAGGATTGAAATGAGAGATGAATCAGACGATGCACGAATTAGGACACAGACATTATAACATCAAATGCTAAAGTTAAGGAATTTGGCAACATGTGACATATAAGAGAGATTTTTGCCAGCAGGAATGAGGTTGTGAAAAAGGGAGACAATACTGGAGAGCAGTCTTTCTCATGGTCTGGTTTGTGCTGTGTTCACAGAGTCTATTGAGGATGCTTCTATCCCCTTTATTGAATGAACATCCAATGAACATTAAAATGTCTCTTCATCTTACAGTAATTACCTTTAAACTTTTTTGTTGAATGCAGTGGTTAGCTGCAGTATTTAATCTGGACTGTAATTGTTTGCTGTTCGTTGCTTACTTGACCTACATGTTTACCACTAGTCAGCCTGGTTCAGCCATGGCTTCTGCACATGATCAGTCATTGGGCACAAATGATCTGCAGCTGGTGTATGGTAAAGATCAGGCCAGGTATAAGATCCCCAGAGAGGAAGTTGCACATGCATTCTGATGCACAGGACATAGATGAAGATTTTGATAAGGAAGCCAACTGACTAAGGTCTATCTGTATATGAAATGAAATGTGTGATGCATTGCAGTCCTGCTGGTGGTGTGATAACATTATGATCCTGTGCACTGGAGTTTCCATACCAGGCTGTGATGCAACCAGTCAGAATACTGTCCACTGTACATTTGCCTTTGCTTATCAAGAATCTATCTAGCTTTGCCTTAAAAATATTCAGAAGACTCTGCTTCCACCATCATTTGAGGGAAAGAGTTCCATCAACTCACCACTCTGAGAGACAAAAAATTCACCCATCTCTGCTTTAAATGGATAACCCCTTATTTTAAACAATGACCCCTAGTTCTAGAATATCCCACATGAGGAACATCCTCTACACATCCATCAATAGTCCTCAGAGTCATGTTTCAATCCACTTTACTTTAGAAAACTCCAGCTAATACAAGCCTAGCCTGTCCAACTTTTCTTCACAAGACAACCTGCTCATTCCAGGCATGAGTCCAGTATATTGTCTCTGAACTGCTTCTAATGCGTTCATATCCTTCTTCAAATAAAAAGACCAATACTGCGCACGGAACACCAGGCATAGTCCCACCAATGTCCTGTGTAACTTTACTAATTTTGCATACATTTCCCCTCACAATAAAAACAATAACATTCTGTTAGCTTTCCAAATTATTTGCTGTACCTCGATTTTTGTCTTTTGCAAATATATCATTGACCAGGTTTCCTTTGGTCTATACACTATTACAGACAAAGCCTGATCATTGCCCCATATAACTGAGTGTGGCTTCTGAAGGCTGATTCATCAGCTTCCATTCCAGCAAAAACAAGAGGCACAGAAAGTCTGCACTGCAGTAGAAGCTCAGACTGCTCTCATTCAAAGTCAGTATTCAGAACTTCTACCATCACTGCTTTGGATTCCAGTGTTCAAAGAATGACTCAGTGGGTATAGCACTCCAGCAATCTGTCCTGTAACATAGTACTAGGATTTCTGGTGGTGGTACCTGGAACGTGACCCTAGCATTCTCAATCCCACCCATATCAATTCACCAGGATCCACACATTGCATATCAGCCAGGTTGATCAGACCATTGCAGTGCAAAGCCTCAGAGCTGTCCCTAGTTAAACATTAAAACATCTCAGGTTCCTTACCGCTAGACAGCAACTGTGCACCAGAGTTGCTTACAGCAACTGGAGTTATACTGCGCAGGCTCTTTAGATTGGCAAAGGTATGTGCAAGGCAGTCACTAACAAAGGTGATTGATTTTTTTTCTGTGAATGTTTTATTAATGGTCAGATACACAGAACATTGTTATTATGTTGGTCTCTATTCTTCCAGTGTGGTCAACCTGAAGGAAGGTAAGATGAAAACTGTTGTGGAATGGAGAATTGAGATTGTGATCGTTAAAGCTGCAGTCAAATCATTTAATTTCTGTGTATTCAGCCATAAATGTGCTCCTGACATTGTCTCCACACTTCCTCTTCTTCCCCAATCTCTTCTTTTCCCTCCTCTTCCTCCTCTTGTTCCACGGCTACTAGTAAAGGCCACGCGGTTGCTACGTTCTGGTGCATTGATCTGAACGCCACAAGTTTTCAGACCCACACTGCAGAATACTGCAAAGTGTAGACACAAGAGACTGCAGATGCTGGAATCTGGAGCAACACAAAAAGCACTGGAGGAACTCAGTGGGTCAGGCAGCACCTATGGAGGGAAATGGACAGTCGATGCTTTGGGTCAAGACCCTTCATCAGGACTCAGGATGAAGTCTAGATGAAGGAGTCCAGATGAAGGGTCTCAACCCAAAATGTCAACTGTTTCTCTCCATAGATGCTATCTGATCTGCTGAGTTCCTCCAGCACTTTTTGTGAAACTGCAAAGTGTGTCCTGAGCAGTAAATTTATTTGGAGTCATACAGTAATATTGTAGGGAAACAGGCATTTTGACACACACCAAGTCCATGCCCCATCAAGCACCCATTTACACTAATCCCATTTTATTTTCCCCACATTCCCATCAACTCTCCAGATTCTCCACTCACCTACACACTAGGGACAATTTACAAGGACAAATTAACCTATCGTGATCTGTCTATCATGGCATCATTATCTTTCTAATCCTCCCAGTATGCATGAGCATTGCTTTTGCCACTGCTCTTCCCAATATGACAGACAGCACAATGCACTCCCCAAAAGTGCATGCATGCACACTGTTAAGCAAAACGGAAGCAAATGGGAAAAAAACCCATCAAGTTCAGACAAAGGGTCCCACAGAATCAAATTTCATGGCCATCATCTGGTCATTATCGCACTGCTGTCCATACTTTGGCTGTACTCTTCCTGTATTACAACACAACAGCTACTACATGTTGAAGGACATTCTGAGGTTAAGAAAGGCACCGTATTAAACTCTCTTAGCGAGCCAAACATCTTTAAGTTGATTCTTTGATCTGAAAGAATTAGTTAGATTCTTACAAATATTTAAAACACAATGATCCAATTCACATTACATTAATATTGCCTTTTATTTATAAAGAAGAGATTTAGTTTGTATACAATTTGCTCCATTTTGTAAAAGGTTAACTTGAGCATTAATATGGCTTGGAATCACATAATGCAATTGACCTTTTTCTAGTATTTTGTTCTGGGGCTGCTTTTTTTTTATATATAGCTAAATATAGCAAAGCTTGTTGAATATTGGTGTAAGAGCCACAGAGGGCTTTAGATTAGCATTGAAAGATGGTATGAGATTCCCTGAAGACTTCATTTGTCACTGTCCCCAGCAACAGACTGCTTGCGCAAGTGAATCTGAAAGAAAGCTGTGTGAAAGGTCATTTCTAATAGCAAAAAACACAGAAGGGTTTCAGTAAATGAACAAAGAAACAGGGGCATCATTGGAAGTTGATAGACTGATTCTACATACAGCTGTGCTTCTCTCAAGCATGTGCCTAACAATTAGCTTCTTTTACTAGGAATTAGCTTTTTTAACCCCTCTACAGGCAATCTGTTTTGCAGCTTGATATATTAAAATGTTTCATGCTGTATAAGAACATTTGGCGTAATTTGTTTTCATCTTTGTAAATTTCAATAGGGTGCTACACATCCTTTGCAACATTGCTCAGTCTATGCTGTGGGCTAAACGTGAAACCTGTACAGTTTCTGGTTGTCATTACTGGACCAGAAAAACACACATCACACTGTTAGTCTATGGACACCCAAGTCTCAATGTCACCATCACTTTTTACTCATTGATGTATCTTGCAAACCTTGTGTACATCGCTAATTTCCTCCTGTTTTCTACACCTGTTATCCCTGTGCTTTAGAGGAGGGTGGGGTGCAGTTTTGTGCTGTGTCCAATCCTCAAGTAAGATAGGAAAGTGGACGATAGGGTCTGATGTGAAACTTCTGCTATTCTATGAGTAGGTGGTATGTAGGAGATCCTAACTAGCTCTAATTCTGCTTCCATGATTGTGGAAAGTGTCCAACCTTCACACATCCATTCAGAAAACTCAAGAAGCTAAGACTTCCCCATAGAAAAATGGGGATCACTGCTGATCTCAAAGATAGCTGCCCATAATGATCTACTGATCCCTGTACTGTTTATTTCTCCTTTGCAACCTTGGTGGCTGTCAAGCCCAGTTCAAGGAGATCCCCAGCGTCCAATGACAGTGAAGTCATCAATCAAGCAGAGCATCCAATCACACTGAAATATAAAAAAAACCACATTAAACCAGGAAGTAGAGGACAGTTTTTAATAAACTTTTTGAACATTTCACAGTGCAAAATGAGTGTTTGGACATTTGAGATTATAGGAGTAGCTGAAATACCATAAACTTTTATTAAGTATTTTTATTATTATAAATGGGTGTGGAGTCTGTAAATGTTTTACTGAGTCAATATCCTCACATATAAAATTCAATTTTTGGGCCCAGAGGTGTGGTTAAGTCACAATTATGGCTCAGTCAAACACAACAACAACCTCACAGCTCACAATAACACCATGTGACTCATTCAGAGTTTTGTTTTACAGAAGGAATATTTATAACTTTTCTGAATTTCTTATCAACTTACTGGTTTCTAAAAATTATATCATAGAAAATTGCAGGAGTGCATCCTGTAAAAGAGTGGAGAATCACTCTCAATAACTCCTGCAAGTTTTCTCAGCTTCTTTTCCTTCTAAACCTTGAGCACTGAAACAATTCTTCTTACTGCAGATTCTGGGCCACTTTGAGAATTCTAAGCTCTGCAATGAAGGCAGAAAGCAGTCTACAATGGGAGGGGGAGAGAAATAAAACAAGCCAATATTCTCTTTCTATTCAGGGATCTAGCTGGAAGGTACCTTTGGGTGAGAAACTGGATAAGGACAAGATCAGACTTAACAGAAATGTTCTCAGTCCAAGACAGAAGATCCCATTGGCATTCTTGATTCAGATTCACACATGGGCAATGGCTTTCCAACTAATAAGCGTCCAGTCCTTATGGAATTGCAAGCAGCAACAGTTGGCAGAGATGGAAAATAATGTTGATGAATATAAGAGATTCTTGCTGAAATGAACATTCACGGTCACAGTTAACAGAAGAAACACTGCCTAGGATTTTTCATTGGTAGTAACAGCTAGTTGGTGTGGCTGGTAAATAAGATTCCCCTGTCCTCTGTATATATCCAGAAATTCCCAGGGTTGGGGAGTTGGGGGTTGTGGATGGGGGAAGGTGGGGAGAGGAAGGGGGCCTTGGGAGTATATTTAAATGGCCAACAGAGGAAACCTAGGGCATGGCCGCAGTTTTAACCTCAGGTTTCATGAACAAAGAGGCCAATTGGCACAGGTGGCATGTGGCCTCAAAACTATTGAAATATTGGTTTCCAATTATGTAAATTGGACTAGTTTTTACATGGAAAGCGCACACCATTTGGAACCACCTTTGAAATAGAATTAGGCCAGAAGAGTCATTGTGTTTTTTTTAAAATTTGCTAAACTGCCTTGAGATTCAGAAGACAGACGAGTGGATGGCTATCTGCCATAGCCTCCAAATCTGTAATTCTCATCTGAAGTAGCCTAATAGCCTGACTTGCCTGGTAGAATATGGGCCTCCCTTCATTGTGCTGCACAATAGGACTTTTAATGTTACAGCTTCAAACTTAACAATATCAACTTAAATTTGGCACCAAGCCCTGTAGGGTGATATGAGAGCAGATAACTGGAAGCTTAATCACAGGGTTAGGTTTAAAGAAGGAAGGACATGTAGGGAGAGGGAGAGGTTTCGGGAGGCGCTTCAGAGATCTGCTGAAGGCACAGCCACCAATTGCACAGCATTAAAATCAAGGATGCCCAAGAGGCCAGAATTAAGCCATATTCTTTTTTGTGCTAAAGCTAATTAAATCCAATCCCCTACAGCAATAACTTAATTTGCTTGCTAAACCTATAACTCTCTAAAGTATATTAACCAGAAAATAACTAAATTGGAAACTGTACCTATAGCTTTTGCAGAGTTTTATATTATGATAGCTGTAAATTATTTTTGATTAAATTCTGAGCTTTGACAATATCCATATAATTTCATGACCTAAGTCAACATGAATATCTAGCTTATTCATCAATGCATTTATATCTATTTTGCTTTATTTAATTGAGTTGCAGAAAGTATCTCAGATATAAAATTATAAAGGGAAATCCAAGGAAACAAAGAGAAAATTGAAAGTGTTTTATCCATCTCGTTGTCAGTGAATGTAATGGTCATATTTGTTTTGGTAAAATTATATGTCAAACAATAATATTTTCAAGGAACTGTGTGGAATAATTTAAGGACGGTTCAGATGATGAGGGCCTGTCGAAGGTACTTCCTTATCCCCTCCTAAATCTTACTCACAAAATGTGCGAATGATGGCTTTGGGCTTTAAGTACTTTGTCCAACCATCAGTTCCATACTTCTGATAATGACATCTCTGAGGATATTTCACTGCATTAGTCCAACACAGATGAGTTTGGTCCAGTCCTTATCTGCACCCAACAGCTACAAGAATGTATGCTTTCAGTAAGGGGAGACTGGCAGGAATCAGGAGCAGGTCATGGGGCTAACTTATCTTTCTAAAGGGAAACCACTCCCTACCTGAGCTGTGACTGGGTTAAGGTATAATATTTTACCTCTATCCCCAGAATAATGTTACGTTCCAAGAAAGAGGAAAATCAACAATGTCAAAGATATGGTGGATTTTGAAAGCTTTCTTGATATTTGAACAGAAAAGCAGATATTGCTTGATTCTGTCTCACCATACAGGCCATTCCTGGTAACAAATGGGTTCTGTTTTTCACAGATGTCCAGAAGTTGATTCTGCCCATTAGTTGGAAAAAACACAAAAATCACTCAACATGATAACCATACCTCACAGTATTGTAATGAATTGCATCAAAAGCACATAAGGCTGATAAGAAAAAACCATTACCAAAAGTGGAGACAGAGAGGAAACTAGTTCTGCCACTCATAGGAACGAACATGTACGTACGTCAGACTTTTGAACTTGATAATACTATGGGAGCTTGTTCGTAAGTCTGGTGTTTGTAACCCAGGTACAACCTGTATGGTATCTCAAGCCTTTAACGTGCATCCCCCATTGTCCTGAAGAAGGTGAGTTGGTTTCTTGATCTGCTGTGGTCCTTGAGGTGAAAGCTTCCCCATTGCACAGCTCAACCGAGAATTACAGAATTTGGATCCACCCACAATGAAGGCGCAACAAGCTATTTCTAAGTCAAATACGTAACTTTTAAGTCATGGTGATCTGATGAATCCCTTTGTGACAGTTGTTAGGTTTTGAGCTGATAAAAATTAGCTACAGGAAGAACTGTCCCATCAGATTCATACTCTTTGAGTGTAATGATATGGTCAAACAGTGCAGTTATTAAGACTGCCAACATCATGAATGAAATATGAGGCACCTCTTTTGTGCTTTCATTATTTGGTTTATAATGCTGGGCTGATTTTACTGTACTTCACACCATCATCCATAGGAAGTACATTCACATGCTTTAATATTTACCATGCATGAAAATTGCATGTTATTTCCTAACAGCCAATCCTGGCAGGCTATCTTTGGAATATTTGTCAATATATACTGGAACATTTTTTCTTAAATGTTCATTAAAATTTTTATTTGATGTGTTCATTCAGTTCCTATGTTATAATTATATTATTAATCTACTATTCCATGAGTAGTTTAATATTTGTTTAATTGTAAAAATGTGTTAAATGTAAAGCGATAACAAAATCTCCATGACGTGTAGATTTACTAGAAGTGATATAATCACATATTTCCATTAACATTTCTTTGACCAAAGCAATTTAAGTTTGATGATTCACTATTTATTGTGGTGGACTTCCAGATTCCCAGACGACCAATAATTCCTTTAAGAGGCAGCTATTCAATTTATGACGTTATCCATGGAACCTTTACTTTGAGTTGTTTTCAGATTCTGTGAGAGAGCTTATTTCTTTGTACAAGACCTCAAAATGAGGAAATAATTCTCTGTTTCTTAACTATACAATAATTCACAAAAAATATAACTTTCAGAAATTGATAGTGGTAAAATGGGAGATATGAGCCCCTGCTTGAAGGAGTCTCTTATCACATTCATTCTTATAAAGTCACAGATCTGGAAATTCTCCTACCCTTTTTGTCATTATGGTATTTGCTCTAAATAAAAATACTACCCAAGGCAGATTATTGACCAAACAAAATACATAAATGCTTCTCTGGTCTTTAAAGTTACATGAACTATTTGGTTCTCATTTATATTTTAGTTTTAGAATATCTTAGATGATAAAGTATACTAATGAGAACAATACTTTCCTCAACAAAATCTTAGATTCAATTTGTGTCTGTCAGAAGATACGTTGCAAAGAAGACATTTTCAGCATTCCTGTACAGCAGAGGTCTTCAACCTGTGGTCAGCGGATCCCTGGGGGTCTGCGGCGTGTTGCCAAGGGGTCCATGAGCAAGCCAAGAAAAAAATGGAAAAGCGACCTGTTACAAAGACGTAGCTTACTTGCTTGCTCCAGTTTTCCACTATTCATAAAATCGGCCATATCTATTCTCTGTTATAGGCGACAATCTTAGAGACTTAGACGGTGTTCCCTTCTGGTAAGCTGCCGCTTAATATTAAATTTGTTTAGTCAGAGTAGTAAGTAGTGTTCACTACTCACTACTATTCTGTTGTGCACTATAGTGTTAGCGAGACTGAGTGATGTTGTTGGTGTGCCTTAATAATATTGCTTACTTACCATGCATTTATGCCACAGTGACGTCACTGTTAAACAAAAACTGCACAAGCGTGTAAATTTTAGATTAGTTTTGATAATTTTGTTTATCAGTAATAGTAATTAAACTGTCCAGCGTGTATTGCTGAGTATGGAGAAATTTCTGAAGAGAAAAGCTGACCAGAAACTGGAAGATTCTGATGACGAAGGGGATAAGGGTGACCGAAAGAGAAAACAACGCAAGTACGATCCAGAATACATTTCATATGGCTTCAGCACAGTGGGGACAAATGTGGACCAACCTCTCTGTGTTTTGTGTTTGCAAACACTGTCCAACAATGCAATGAAACCAGCGAAATTGAAGCAACATTTAACAACAGTGCATCGAGATATTGCCAGTAAGCCGAAGGAATATTTTGAGCGGCAGAAGGAGCTGTACCTCAAGCAGAAAGGCAAAATGACAGCCTGCGCCACTGTAAATGAGAAGGCTCTTCGCACATCATATTTGGTAGCATTATGAATAGCACATTCCAGAAAGCCTCGCACAATTGGAGAAGAGCTTATACTGCCTGCAGCAGTAGATATGTGCAAAGTTGTACTGGGAGAAGAATCCAGTCAAAAATTGAAAGCCATTCCACTGTCTGATAACACAGTAAGCAGAAGAATTGGCGATATGGCGGAAGATATACAGAACCAGCTGATAGCATGTCTTCAGCAAGTCAGATTTGTGATTCAGCTCGATGAAAGTACTGATGTTGCCAGTGCTGCGCAGTTGTTGGTTTACGTTCAATATTACTGGGAAGGAGAGGCTTTGGAAGACTCTTTGTTTTGCAAGGCGCTCCCAGGGCGTACAAACGGTGAGGAACTTTTCTGTGTGCTTGACACTTTTTTTGTACAGTCGGCATTGGCGTGGACACAGTGTATTGGAGTATGCACGGATGGTGCTGCCACAATGACGGGATGGAAGTTGGGTCTAGTCGCACGAGTGAAAGAAGGAGCTCCACATGTAGTAGCAACCCACTGCATGATTCACCGTGAGGCTTTGGCTGCAAAGGATATGGATGAAAATCTTGCAGATGTGTTTTCCACATGCATTAGAATCATTAACTTTATCAAAGCCAGGCCGCTCAATCATCGTTTGTTTGAAAACATATGCCGTGAAATGGAAGCCGAGCATAAGCATTTGTTGCTACATATAGAAGTCAGATGGCTGTCATGAGGCCACGTTTTGCAGCGTGTATATGAATTGCGAGATGAACTGCTCATTTTCCTAAATGAGCATAACGGATCTTTGGCACAGTTCTTGACAGATGAGATGTGGGTTGCCAGATTAGCTTATCTTGCAGATATTTTCAACATTTTGAACTGCTTAAATCTATCATTGCAAGGACCTGGCTCAAATGTTCTGAAAACGCATGACAAAATCAATGCCTTCCAGAAAAAACTCCGTATCTGGAAGGGAAGATGTGAGCAAGGCGTCTATGATACGTTTCTGTTGCTGGCTGACTTTCGGACAGTGAACGAAACTAAGACAGAGGCCATTGCAAGCACTGTTTTGAACCATATTCAACAGCTGTCATATTATTTCCATGAGTATTTCGGCGAGGATGACACGAGCATGTTTGATTGGATTTGAAATCCGTTTGAATGAATGCTTACTGATTTAACTGGACGTGAACAAGAAGAATTGGCTGAACTGTCATCTGACAGGACTTTGCGCTTGTAGTTCAACCGAATGTCACTGTTGTCGTTCTGGATAGCATGTTCCCAGGAGTATCCACTGCTGTCCGGCAAAGCTGTCAATGTTCTGTTACCATTTGCAACCACTTACTTGTGCGAAATAGCATTTTCTGCAGTCACTGCCATGAAAACCAAATACAGATCAAGACTGAATATTGAGGATGACATAAGCGTATGTTTGTCGCACATACCACCACGTTTGGATAAACTCTGCAGTGCAAAACAGCCACAACCTTCACATTTAACTGAACACTGAAAGACACCGCTGGTAATTATCGGTGATTGAAATAGGGTCTATGTGCAGTGATTTAAGTGTTGTATGCATGAATTATCGATTGTTTGATTTTGTGGGCTTTGGGGGTCCGCCATCTAACAAGGACATGTTCTGGGGGTCTGCAGCATGAAAAAGGTTGAAAACCACTGCTGTACAGGACTGATAGCTTCTGCACAATATGCAAACATATTATTAAATTTAGGTCAGTATGTTTCCTTACACAAGTAGGATTCAAGAAAGAGTTTCATCCATCAGTGTAACCCAGATTTCTTAATTTTGTGCAGTCTTTTAGGATTTCTTTGCAAGATTTATCCTAAAGGTATCAATGCCCAGAAACTGGTCTCCACCTGTGACCATTAATATGCAGTCATTTAAAAGAGGAGCAATGAATATCTTACTGGTGGATTTACCACTGGGAAATTCTGTAGCACCCAAAGCTCCAGGTCTTGGGAACTGGCAAACAACATTTGCACACCAAGGCCTTTCCTTTATGCACTTCATAGTGCTTGGACACACAAAGGAAATCAATCAAATCCAGGGCTGGGGCTGGAGGTATCACAGGAAAGAATCCTGTGGGTGGGGGCAGGGGCAGGGATTGGAAGAGGAACGTGGCTGATCAATGGGTAGAGACGTCTTGGTGAGATCGGTCTACTGAGAATCATGGTTGGGGCGCATACAGGGAATGATTTATAATCAGGGGTTAGGGGACTGATAGATGGGGTTAGTAAGGTTGGTGGATGAGGAATACAATTGATGGTTATGGGGGGAATGGATCAGCAGTCAGGAGACATCGGCGATCATGGGGTGGAGGTAGTCGGGGCTGGTGCTGCTGGCGGGGAGGGTGCGGTGTCAATTATTGGGGGAATCCACACCCATTCTGATTGATCCTCAGCAAACCATGAACTGCATTGCAAAGGTACATGTCCTGTGAGCATTTACTTATATAAGGTAACCTAACTTCATTGATGAAATTAGACCTGCCTATAAACAAAGCACCTCCACAGAATCCTCAAAATCCTTTCTGACAGAACTATGAGCTCATCAGGGTGCAGGATTCCGAGGGAATGCTGGACCCGAGGCAGGTTGGTAGCACGGGGCCCAGGTGATCTTGGCTCCACTGGGCTGCTACCTGCTGGAAGGATGAGGGGCACCAGCTGGCCTACGGGCAGGAGCACAGGTTCAGGCGTTCATTCGCTCCTCTGGACCCAACACAAAATAAATTAACCTTAAGTGCTCTCTTTGGATCCAAGACCCTCCTCTTAGTACTTTCTTTAGGCAGTGAAGGGACAGCAGTTTCTCACTAAAACTAGAAAAACAGTCACAGTGAAAGAATTAATGAGCCGCCTTAAATGGAATGATCTTAGTCCTTGAATTTTGTTGGTACTATCATTGAAGGTATGATTCCAGGAACAGAACCGCTTGTCAACCATGCTGTGTATCTTAAAAGTCACCTCTAGACTTAGACATGTGAGGAACCTGCAATTATACAAGTTTGCTCTCTTAAATTAGGAGTGAGGCTAATATATCAACATAGAATGAAATGAGAAGCATGTATATTATAGGCTATAATGGTTGATCTGATCTTTGCCTTAGTTCTGGCTTCATGCCTGTTCCCCATAACCCATGACTCCCCTGTGGTCCAAGAATGTCTCTCTTTTGATTTTAAATATATTTAGTTTCTCAGCCTTGGATTTCTCTGGGGTAGAGAATTCCAAGTATTTATAACCCTTTGAGAGGAAAAAAAATCCTCTTCATCTGGTTCGGCATAACACCGTGGGCCAAAGGGCCAGTTCCTGTGCTGTACTGTTCTCTATTCTATGTCCCCAACTTCTACATTCTCCCAAAGGGGAAGCATTATCTTGGTACCTATCCTCTCTTATTCTTCTATGGTCCAATGAATTTGGGCCCAACCTGCTCAACTGCTCCTCATAGGACAAATTGATCTCAGAATCAATCCGATAAACTTCCTTTGAATTGTCTCCAATATATGTATATATGTCCAATTAATCGAGAGAGACCCACCTGCATAACTCATAATAATGCAGTGCAAAAAGGTTCTTCCACTGCTTATCTGAACCCTGACAGTTTAATTATAATTTTGATAATGATACTCAGTAATGGAGAAATTAATTCAGACATTGTGATGGAGCTTTTCATGTATGAAGTCATTTGGTCAGATGGATAGAAAATTTCCTACATTGGCATATAATAAAGATACTTTGAGAGTTTATTCTGAACATTAGGGTGGCGTGGTGGTGCAGTTGTTAGCACCGCTGCCTCATAGGTCCAGTTGGATACTAACTTCGGGTGCTGTCTGTGCAGAAATTGCATGTTCTCCCCTTGACAGTGGTTTTCTCCAGGAGCTCTGACTTCCTCCCACCTCCCAAGGATGTGCTGTGAGATTAATCAGTTACTGCAAATTACCTCTCAGTGGAGGTAAGTGGTGGAAGAATCAAAGGGGAGCTGATGAACATGAGAGAGAAAAGTTGCAGAGAAAGGAGAAGGGGAATGGGTCTGATAGGATTGCTCTGCCAGTAACCCCATGGGTCGAATGCCCTCTTGCTGTGCTGTAATAAGTAAGTAAACATCCAACTGATCTGAACCCACAAAAGTAATTCTACATTGAGGTTATTGAACACAAAGTCTCAAGTAACCCTCCAAATATTTTGACAATATTCACCTCCTTCTAATTCAATTACCACAATTCCAAGCTGATAATTGGATCAGAACACTACAGCCTGAATTTTCACTTGTGCTTCCAATAAAACAGTTCCTCAATGGGATTACGGAATCTCATCTATTCCGATCACCAGTAATGAACCATGCAAGGAAGAGCTTCTTGTTCGTTTCTAGGTCAACTTGGAGCAATTGGTAAAATTGATGATTTTGACATATTTATGAGATGCCAAAATAAAGTTAATTGCTGTGATGTTGAATCGGGAGATAAGCAAGGTGAAGACATTAATGAACTACCTGATCAACTGAGTGCTTTAAGAATTTTCAGTTTGCATTTCAGATTTACAGCATTTGCTATTTTTTTACTTTTAATTTACTGAAGAAGTTAGGGTTCTCCTCAGAGCTGGGGAAGACTAAGAGGAAACTTAATCGAGGTGTTTAAGACCATGCAGGGTTTAGGTCAATTAAATAAAGGAAACTGCTTTCTAGTGGCTTCCAGGTGATAGCAAGAGGGCACTTTTTCACAAGTTGCACATTCACATTTATTGGCCTTATTCCAGAGTGAGGACAATTGACATACCTTCGCTCGTCTGTTGGCAGAATTCCTGTCCACACTGCAAAGCCCAGTACATAGAGACAGGAGTGAGTGCTCAAATAACGCTGAGTCGGAGTACAGGAATGAGGATAGAGGGCCTTGTAAGATGGTGTCATGACAACAAACTTTCCCTCAATGTCAGCAAAACAAAAGGGCTGGTCATTGACTTCAGGAAGGGGGGGCGGTGCACATGCTCCTGACTACATCAACGGTGCTGAGGTCGAGAGGGTTGAGAGCTTCAAGTTCCTAGGAGTGAACATCACCGATATCTTGTCCTGGTCCAACCATGTAGGTGCAACGGGCAAGAAAGTGCACCAGTGCCACTAATTCCTCAGGAGGCTAAAGAAATTTGGCATGTCCCCATCAACCCTTACCAATTTTTATCGATGCATCATAGAAATCATCCTATCCTGATGCATCATGGCTTGATATGGCAACTGCTCTGCCCATGACTGCAAGAAACTGCAGAGGGTTGTGGACACAGCTCAGCACATCCTGGAAACCAGCCTCCTCTCCATGGACTCTGTCTATACTTCTCACTGCCTCAGTAAAGCAGCCAACATAATTAAAGACCCTACCCACCCCGGACATTCTCTCTTTTCTCCTCTCCCGTTGGGCAGAAGATACAAAAGCCTGAAAGCACATACCACCAGGCTCAACAACAGCTTCTATCCCGCCATTATAAGACTATTGAACAGTTCCCTGGTATGATAAGGTGGACTTTTAATCTCACAATCTACTTCGTTATGACCTTGCACCTTATTGTTTACCTGCACTGCACTTTCTCTGAAGCTGTTACACTTTATTCTACATTCTATTATTGTTTTACCTTTTACTACCCTGACGCACTGTGTAATGATTTGATCTGTATGAACTGTATGCAAGACAAGTTTTTCACTGTACCTCGGTACATGTGACAATAATAAACCAATTCCGATTCCAGTTCCAGATTGGGTGGTAGAGTGGGTGATAGAGTGGCTCTCCATTCGGCTTTGGAGCACCTGGACAACAGCAAGACATATGTCAGGCTGCTGTTTATTGATTACAGCTCAATGTTCAACACCACGATCCCCTCAAAACCTGGGTCTCTGTACCTCCCTCTGCAACTGGATCCTTGACTTTCTTATCGGGAGACCACAGTCAGTGGGGATTGGTAGTAACATCTCCTCTTCACTGATAATCAACACAGGTGCACCTCAAGGACTGCTCACTCCCACTGCTCTACTCCCTCTACACCCATGACTGTGTGGCCAGGCACAGCTCAAACTCCATCTATAAGTTCACCGATGACACCACTGTTGGTAGAATCTCAGATGGCGATGAGGAGGCATACAGGAGTGAGATAGATCGGCTGGTTGAGTGGTGATGCAACAACAATCTCACACTCAGCATCAGCTAGGTCAAGGAACTGATTGTGGACTTCAGGAACGGGAAGTCGGGAGAACAAACACCAGTCCTCATTGAGGGGTCAGTGGTGGAAAGGGTGAGCAGCTTCAAGTTTTTGGGCATCAACATCTCAGAGGATCTATCCTGGGCCCAACACGTTGATGCAATCATAAAGAAGGCACGCCAGTGGCTCTACTTCATTAGGAGTTTGAGGAGATTTGGTATGTCACGAAAGACTCTTGCAAATTTCTACAGATGTACAGTGGAGAACATTCTGACTGGTTGCATCACAGCCTGGTATGGAGACTCCAATGCACAGGTTCGCAAGAGGTGTGGAAGGTTGTAGACTCAGCCAGCTCCATCACAGGCACAACCCTCCCCACCATCCAGGACATCTTCAAGAGGTGGTGCCTCAAGAAGGCGGCATCCATCACTAAGGACCCTCACCATCTGGGACATGCTCTCTTCTCATTACTACCATCAGAGAGGAGGTACAGGAGCCTGAAGACCCACACTCAACAATATAGGAACAGCTTCTTCCCCTCCACCATCAGATTTCGGAACACACCATGAATGCATGAACACTACTTCATTATTCCTTTTTTTGCACTATTTATTAATTTTGTAATGTATAGTAACTTTATGGCTTTGCACTGTACTGCTGCCACAAAACAACACATTTCACTACATAATAAACCTCTGATAATAAAGTGATAATAAATGGGATTCTGATACAGGTAATACATGTCAGACTTCAGGTATGCGCTAAGGCTCAAGGCCTCCGACACTGCCTCATATATATTTTTTAATTCTATACAACTCTGGACATCACACTTTAGAAAGAATTTGAAGGTTTTGGAGAGAGTGTTAGAAAGGTTTGAGGGATGAGAGATTAGTATTTTATGGATAGACTGAGGAAGTTAGAAATTTAAACAGAAATTGCTGGAAACATTCAACATGCCAGGTGACATCTGTGGAAAGAGAAATTCAGTTAACTCTTCAGGTTGAAGATACTGTCAAAGTTGAGAAAAAAAGAAAACAAGTTAATTTTAAGTTGAAAGTGAGGGAATGCACTCTTTCTGCAGATACTGCCAGATCTAATGAGTGTTTTTAACATTTTCAGTTTTTATTTCAAATCTACACATTAGCAATTTCTTTATTTTAACTTACTGAAGAAGTTAAGGTTCTCCTTGGCACAGGGAAGACCAAAAGGAAATTTAATAGAGGTGTTTAAGATTATGAAGGGTTTAGGTCGAGTAAAGAAAGGAAAATGTTTTCAACTGGTTTCCAGGTGATAGCAAGAGGGCACAGATATAAAGTGGGTGGCAGAAGAACCAGAAGTGACTGAAAAGTCTTTATTATGTACCCTCATGCCAACCTTATCAGGCAATGATACTGTTTCAATAGTTGCTTTCAAAGGGAATTAGATAAATACTTGGGGAATAAAAGTCTACAGAACCTGAAAAAGAATGCAAGAATGGGACTAAGTAGATTATTCTACAATTGAACCAAGACTGTCTCAGTGGGCCAAATTGGCTCCTTCTCTGCTTCACTATTCTATGATTTTTCTCACTCTATTTATGCAGGTTGATAACCTAAGTTCTAAAAGTATGATCCCTGGTATCTAGTATGTTCTGGATGCAGCAGCATTCTTGGCACCTACTGTTGCTGGGTTGGAAGTGGCAGGAATGCTTTTGGATGACTTTTTTTTTCCTGGCCAATAATATCCTTTGAATATTCTCACCTGTTTTCTGTGTTTTCCCCCATCATTTCTGGCAGAAGTGATGTGTGAATGGGACGTTGGCCAAGTGACCCCTGAAGAGTTTCCCACCCACATCTGTTGGACATATGCCAGCTCCCTGCTGCCACTCAGGAGAAAATCCTCCATATCTGATTCTTGAACTGCCTCACAAAGCTATTGGAGTTGTAATTAAATAAATAGGTTGAGCCTGCCAAGTCCTGAAGTGATAATATGAAAAGTTTGATAGCTCAGAGTATTAAATTATCATGAGTCTTGGACATGCACCTCTGCAGAAAAGATATAAATACAAATCATAATACTCATAATGCCCAAAAGTAAATATCCAAAATGGCAAACGTGCACCTTGTCAAAATCAATGTTCTCTATTATACATCCCAACTCTTCAGTTCACCTTTTGTTCTATAACGTTTAAATTTTACTTGATGTTTAATCGAAAGGTACCAGAAGATGGTTTTGAAATATCAACACTCAGCAGGTCAGGCAGCATCTGAGGAATGAGAAACAGGGCAGTTTCCGTCACTTTCTCTGCACCTTAAAACTAATTTGTTGTCTTTCTCTTCCAGCTCTGATTCGGTTTCTCCATCCACAGATGCTGCCTGGCCTGCTGAATATTTCCAGCATCTTCAGCTGTTATTCCACATTTCCAACAGCTACAGTTTTTTAAAAATTTTTACTTGCTGTAAGTTTTTGTCTCATTCAAAGGATTTCATTTAAATATGAGTAAAGTTGACCTTGGATGGCGTTGGAAGATGGATTATAATGAATCAGCAATCTGCTTTATATCTAATCTAATTTTCCTTTTTATTGTAACCTGGTCTCATTGTTAGAAGGACCAATGAATTGAAACCCTACATCTTACATCCTGCTCAAGAACAATTTCACGCCCAACGAATTGAGACTGATCAGCCTGATCATCAATTCCAGTGGACTTAGGAATAGAACTATTTTCCTCAACCTGCAGTGGGCTAATTTTCTCAAGCTATTATGCTTCTGGTGTGAACTTTCTTGGTAAACAGGAGTGGTTCATCAAATTAGACCCTGAACTTAACAAGTGTCTTCCAGGATATTTGAGCTTACAAGGTGAATTTTTGGTGGCCTAAATACGATATTTAAATATGATTTTTAAATAAGATCTCATGCTAAAATGTTTTTTAAAAATGGCTACGGGTATGGCCAGAAAGGCCAGCATTTATTCTTCATCCCTAGCTGGGCTTGAGAAGTAATGGTGAGCTTTCATTATGACCCACTGCACACTATATGGTGAAGGTCCTCCCACAGTGATGTTAGACAGGGAGTCCCAAGCATAGATTGATAAGTGGCAAGTAACATTTGCACAACATAAGTGCCAGGTGATAACTGTCTCCAATGAAAGATAGCCCAGCCAATTATTCTTGACATTCAGTGGCATCTACACAGGGAAGTACACATCAAGATCCCAAAAAGACTGATACAATAAATTACCAGTGGAGGTGTTTTTAATAATATTGGTTAAGGGATAAGTATATTAGAACAAAGAACAATTTTATGTTCTAATATGTGAAATTTGCTTTTCAGCAGTCTCACTGTAGTAAATATGACATTTCTCTCTTAGGCAATACTTACCCCTTAACCAATATTATTAAAAACACCTCCACTGATAATTTATCATATTTAATATACTAAGACTACATATAATTTATATTGTTGCCTCAAAAAGAGGGCTTGAATTTTTCGGTTTTTGTTCTTGGTTCATCTTGGATGCTCTCCAGTTTATCAAAAAAATCTGGTATTTTCAGTTATTGCAAAGTTCACTCAGGAGATGCAATCTGGTCTATAAAAACACACCAAAATCCAAATTGGTAATAATAACAATTACAGACTAAGTCAGATATCATCTCAACTACTTCTTTTACAGAATCTTCACTGGCGTTCCTGTAATCATCAACACCCTTTGTTTCTTGCTCTATTTCCTCCCACACTTTTACTCTTCTGTCACATCACCTCCCATCATTGATCAAATAGGGTTGGTCACTAGTTGCCATGAGCATCTTGAAAGCCATTCTTAAAGCAATAACAATAGTAACATAAATTTTGCATTGTTGATCCTTACTGCCAGCACAGTTTCCTTAAGGGAAAAAAAAACTTCTCCAGATAGATCTTTGGGGGAGATTTCTTGTTACTTATTGGTTTAAAAGGACAGCTTCTTGCCCTACTTATAAACTGTCTTACACCCCACTAGATGTCACTATTTTACTTACACTTATCTAGAAATTACATAAAATTACAATTTTTTGCACAATGCAATCCAATTTCTATGAACGGGCATGAGCAAAAATCTAGAACTTCATAACTCCCTATTTTTCACTCAAGAGTTCCTCTCCACATCGAGGGCAAAATACATAGGAGACACCATAGATATGCAACAGGCATCTGGATGACACTTCCAGGAATTTTATTTGCTTTGGGGTGGCCTGCTCATTCTATGGCCTGTAAAGTCTGTTGCTGTGAGGCCTGGTTTAGTGTGACCCTCAGCTTGGTCCAGGATCTCTATCCCTCCTGAATTACTATCTTTCATTTGAACCTTGCTGAATTCAACCAGCCAGCCATTGATCCTTAGAAGCTCTTACACACTGATCATCATACTATTTCCTCACCAACCAATCATTCCGCCAGACATCCTGACCCACCAATTGTACCCCACCCTAACCTACTGACACCAAATCAGACCACTTCCCTGATGGATGAGGGCAGGCTTCACCCACACTCCCACCACTGATCACCAACAGCTCCAACTTCTGATTCATGACCCTACTCAACATGCCTTCCCCACCACCTCTGCAAACTCAGGCTTCTATCCTCTGCAATTCATTTGACTTGGCCTTGGCCCAATTTGAACTGGTACTCTACCCCGAGGAAAGCCCTTCCCTCTTGTGAGGCCAATTCAGTTGTGTTTGTGTCCTTGGATCTTAAGCAGCACTACATTTCTAAGCTGCAGGCACATGACTGTAATAGTCACTGGTCTGGCATGCAGCAACCATAGACAGAAGAGAATTCTAGGGCACATTATCTGAGTAGCTCCACCTATTGTGTTTTTAATTATAGCATGCGCACATCTTAAGAACCCCTTTGTAGAAGGTAATGGCTCAGATACTTGCATCATTTACCAGGAAACCAATTGTACTGAATATTGATGCTCATGCAACACAGCAGATTGTACAATCTTCCATAACTGCAGTAAACTGAGATATACAGCACTTTAACTCTTTGTTTCCCCCCACTTCAAAATTGACTGAATGATCTTATGGTAGCTCTCTTTTCTGTAAAAGACAAGATTTATAAAGTAATCTGATTGAGGTCATCACGATTATAAATGGATATAATAGGATGAGCATCGGGACTCTGCTTCTAGAGGAGACCAGAACCAGTTTAGGAAAGGCACTAATAAATCTATTGGGGTATTCGAGGCAAACTTCCTCAACCACAGTATAGATAGAATGTGGAACTCATTGCCTTGGGGTGTGGTTGAGACAATTAGCTCAGATATACTCAACAGGAAAGTACATAAGCACATGATGACAGGGTGTGTTGGGTGGGGGGTGCAGAACGGGTAATGATGTTGGAGAAAGAAAAGTGGGGGAAGGCTTCTGTGAAGCATAGATCTCGATATGGACCCTGTTGGGCTGAATGACTTGTTCCTGTGCTGTAAACATTTCATAGTTCTGACTTAACATGCAATTTCACTGTCATGCTGTGTTACACATTGCAAGTACATTTGCCATTTGATTTTAGAATAGGCAATAAGTATTTTCAGTTTGCTTTGGAAGGGAACTGGAAAACTGGTTACGTATCTTATGTCCTGCTGGGATCAACAACAGAAGGTCTAAGGAGGCACATACCACCACTTCTAATGGGATAATAACCAGAGCAGTCCCTCAGCCCTTGAGAGACATAGAACGTATAAGGAGAAAAAAAAATGGGTGGAGATTCTGAGAGAGAAGAGAAAAAAAATCAATGCAAAAAGTAGAAAATATATTGGTTAGAGTCATTGAGATGTAGAGATGACTATTGATTCTGTTCCATTGATTCTGTTGATTGCCAAGTTTGCTGTGGCTGCCAGGCCCCCCTCCTCCCTGGGACAAAGAGAAAGATGCCTCATTTGTAATGACACTAATATATATTGTATACTTTTGGAGTTCCTTAGGGAATCAGAACACCAGCTGCATATGAGCACACTTTTCCATTTTGGTGGACTGATACACTAAGTCTCTCCCGATATTCCAGCCACCATTGACCTGCCTGGTAACTAAGTACCTGAAGACATGGGAAACTCATTTACGAAGCACTGAAGTTGTTTGTGGCAAGGTCCATCTTGTTTACAGCCCCACAAAGAGATGGACAAATACTTTGTGGCTGGTGGTATAATCTTCAAAAAGTTAATCTCACCAATCTCCTCATTCTGTTTGAAGAATCCCCAATCTGATCAGGTCTCCTCAGTTTGACTATATGTAGCATTAGTTTCTATGAAAAACTTTTCCAAAATCATTGTATTAATTCCAAGCAGCACACTGTTAACAGGTCCTCTGCTCTAAAGTTAGGGCCATGGCTGTATATTGATGTTATCACGGTGTTCGGCTATAGCACTTCTAGAAAACAAAGTGTTCACTTGCTCTTACATTATCATCGCACTAGAAAGTATCGAATGGAAAGAAATGACAAATAATTCTGTATGTAAACATGGGTAGCATTCTACAAAGATGATGGTGTGGTTATTTAATATACAGGTGATAATGTTTATACTCCTTTGACAATAAGGTGCACTTTACAGCATTACATGAACAATGTCCACTCTATATTCACACCATGTAACCTCCTGCAAATGTCCATCTCAAAAAAGCTAGGGCTCAGCCAGATTCCATAACCTTTAACCCAACTACAATTTGCAGATTGATTAATGAAACCAGCCAATCAATAACATTGCTGCACAAGTAGGAACTGGGATGGGTACCCTGCTATGGATAGCTTCTGGCCCCCTCAATGTCTCACCACCAGGTGTAAGCCTGGGGCTTATAATGGGCATTCATTAGTTGCTTGTTAAACAGCTTTATCAATACAAGATTTCCCTATTGTTTGAAAATCTGTCTCAATAATCTTAATATTGTGAAATACAGTTCAAAGTTTAAAGAAATTAAGAGCTATTTTTGTTAATTATTTTGCTGCATCCCTGCCTAATAACGTGTACCTACCAATTTGATAACCAAATTGACATTGTGTTTACAGTTACTTTGGTTTTTTAATCGGTTTAACAGTTTCTTCCAAAGCTCCATTGAAATATTGATGGGCATACTGTATCTCTGATTCACTCACTCACAATCATATCTTCTACTCTATTATTCATACAGTGGACCTAGTAATTATAGATGTGCAGGATATTACTTATCTTCATATAACTGCTTCAAATTAAGAAAGAACTTATTTCTGGTTATCGTAACTGACCTCAAGGTATCAACAAGAGCTTCACAACCAGCTGGTGTCAGATCCAGAAAGCATTACAAGCAGGAAACATGTTGATTTAGAAAGATAGAGAGTAGGAACAGGAGTAGGCCTTGTGGACCTGCACCATCATTCAACCTGATCATGGCTGATCATCCATCTTAGTATTCCATTCCCAACTCCTCCCCGCATCCCTTGATCCTGTTGGGCATTTAGAAATCCACCTCCTTGAAAATGTAATGACTGGATGTCCTTGTCTTCTGTGGTAGAGAATTCCACAGGTTCACCACCCCCTGGTTGAATAAACCTCTGGTCTTAGTTCTAAATAGCATACCCACATCCTGACCCCTGGTTCTGGACTCCCCAGCCATCGAGAACAATCTCCCCATATCTAGTAGTCTGGTCAGCATTTTAGAGGTTTCTACGAGATTCCCTCTCATGCTTCTACACCAGTAAACACAGACCTTATTGACCCAATCTCTCCTCAATCCTGCCATTCCCAGAATTCGGTCCAGTAAACTTTTATTGTATTCCTTCCATGGCCAGGACATCCTACCCCAGCTAAGGAGACCAAACTGCACACAAAACTCCAGATGGAATCTTGTCAAGGTCTGTATACATGTGTCCTTGCTCCTGTATTCAGATCCTTCTGCAATGAAGGCCAACATACCACTTGCCTTCCTAGATGCTTGCTGATCCTGAACGGTTGTTTTCAGTGACTGGTATACAAGGACACCCAGGTATCTCTTCTCCCAACTAATCATCATTCAGATAATAATCTGTCTTCTGCTTTTAGATACACAGTTCTTCCATGCATTGGTCCATTCAACAACCTCATCTAAATCAGATTGGAGCCTATTTGGATCCACTATCCTGCAAGTCCAATACGTCCTATCCACTAGTTTTTCCTTACCTATTCTACTAGTTACATCCTCAAAAATCTCCAGTAGATTTGTTAAGCTTGATTTCTCTTTCATAAACCCATTTTGATTTTGTTCAATCCCATTAATGCTTTCCAAGTGTTTTGTTATTTAATCTTTTATAATAGATTCTAGCATTTTCTTCACCATTGATGTTAAATTATTTCAAAAAATAAGAATTGTTTCTGTCCTGCAGTCGATTTAATAGAATGGAGATAAATTTGTTAGTGATTTCTCCATCAGGATTCCCATGGAACTTTGGTGCTCTGCCTCCCTAAGTCAGGGAAAGGAAAAAAAATGGATTTTATGTTGCTCCCTTTATAGAATATAATTTTTTAATAGGATATAGAATATTCCCTTTATAGAATATATAATTCCCTTTATAGAATATAAAATATTTTAGAATGATCAAGTATTAAAGAAAGTTTGATATTAATCCTCATAATTCCATATTATTGGAGCAACATTTGATGTGTAAGGATATATTTATGAAGGAATTTACCTTTAATGGTTTACTTTAATCCAATGATATTACCAACTACCTGCACAATTCTCTTCTCCCAACGTGCTTATGAGAAAACAAATCAATTATATAATCAGATCTTCAAAATATTCGTATTCAATTTTGTAAACGATTACAACAAATGATTTGACCCAATTGCATTGCATTTGGTTAAGACATTTCAGTTTCAAGTTAACAAAAAACGCAGCAATGTTTGACCTGGTCACCGTGATGAGATAACGTCAATCTTAAAAATTCTAGCCTTCCATTGGCTGTAAAGGAGTGTTTGGAATGCATACATCCAATCAGAGACCAAATCTTTCCAATGTGCTCCACTTCCAAAATGAACTGGGAGGCACTAGGTAGAAAGTAGGTTGATTTTTGCAAGGGGTCATTAAGTTATGGTATAAATTCCAGTTCAAAGTGAAACAATACAGGAGGCATAGAGGAAAGGGGAAGACGCAGAAAGCGGAAGTGGCTTTTAGATGTTGAAATGTTGCTTATAGAATAGCTTTCTCACTGTGACAGCTTTCTGTTCATTCCAGCAGAATGCTGTGGCCGTCATACAAAGCATTACCTGGCCGGAGGAAGATGGTATTTCCCTGGACCAGCCGGGGTTCTGAAGGCAAACGAAACGACCTTGTCACAATAAAAGCAGGATACCTCTTCTTTATATCAGTGCAACATTATATCATTTGAATTGAGCTGATGAGAAATAAACTTACATAGTTGGTGCTTTCGTTTAAAATTAAATAAGCAGAATTTGCAGATAGGAAATTATAATGGCTTACAAGTCTACACACACACACACACACACAAAGACGCTACCAACATCACTCTCGGGTATTGTTTATAAGCTCCGCCTGCAGTGTGACTGTGGATGGTTAAAGGCAGTATGACATGTGTGGCTGGTGAAGCTCAGTACTGCGGCACATCGCGGAAACAACACAGCAAAAGCCGAGAGGAGAACTGCAAACGGACGACGATGTAAGTCACAGAAACAGCAGAGCAATTGCAGAATGAGACCAACGCCAAAGCTTTCCTTTTTCTAGAAAACAAAACCCTAATCTAATGTGTGAACGTTTTCTGTTTGTAAAGCTTACCGGATCCGACGTTTTGGGCTGAAATGACAGCTATTAGGGAAATAGGAAATAACACGTAGGAAACGCAACGGAGTCAGGCCTTTTGTGTGGTGGCTTTCTCCAGAATCTCAATGCCGCTAACTGCAGGGTCTCATTTAGAGCAACAGTGCGGTATAGACATTTATGTATGTGTGCCGGAGTTAATATAAAATACATGTACGTTGGATCTATTGTTGCCAAATAAGCATACTTAAATTGCAAATCAATGTACATTAATGTCTTTTTAACTTTTAATAGATACCTATATTTGTTTCTTACTATTGTACATATTTATTTCCATTTAGGGCAGCAATACTTCCAGTGCACATATACAATTTATGACTGTGTCTATATCTATGTATAAGACCCTATAGATTGTAGTATTGGGATCCGGGAGAGAGCCAGAACATAAAAGGCCCTACCACATTACATTTGTGAGTGTGTATTTATATATAATTGCACAGCAATGGTGACTACACTTTAAAAGTTGGCTTTGGTGTATCCTGAACACATGAAAGGGGCTATATAACTGGAGGTTTTTCTTCATAATTAAACACACATGCAAGACTCTTGAATCAAATATTCAGGAGAAGTAACTTGACTCAGTAAACCGATTATTTAGAAGATTGAACATTTCTCTGTCTGTTGACATCAAAGGAACACCAAGATATAAAAACTAGTTACATTCTTAGTCTCGTATATTTGGCACTTCAGGACATGAGAATGTATGTGAGCAAGGGGCAGCTTAAAAGAGTATTGTCACTGGATCGTGGCAGCTGTAACTTTTGAACGTTGAAGGTATGATGCCAATGGTTTATTTCCAATAAACCACTAATCCCCTCGTAGCTGTACAAAAGAAAGTATTTTCTCTTTGTTGACACTTGGCTTAACATTCCACTCATTTTAATATTTTAATGGATACTTTGTGGTGCAAATACAATTTTCATTATTGCATACCATATACCCAATCATTTCAGTCATGTTGCCTGTTGAGAAATGAGGCTATATAATCATTTTTATATGGTAAGGAATTAGCACTCCTAAAGTTTATTGTGTGGTATGATTGATAGTTGTATATAGCTGGGCACATTCTTCAATGATCAAAATTAATCTCCAGCAACAATTTAACAATTAGTAGGAAATAGTTGTGAAGGTTGGTAAACTTGAAATGTAGAAAGTATGGAGTCTATTGGCATATGATCGTGTATCTTTTTTTATGAAGGTGAAGCTAAGATATAAGTTAATTCAAGAATAGTTTTGAATTGATTTTAATAACTTTCCTTATGTCAATCATAAGAGTCTGAAGTTTAGGAGGTTCAGTTTGCATTAATCTTTTCTAAGTTTTTAATTCACTCAGAGGAAACACTGTACCCTGCAAAAAAAAGATTGCATTCAAAGTGTATTTCTTCCAGCATTACATTGTAAATGTTCTCCTTTATGTAATAAGGATGGAGTGGTTTTAGTTGAGGAATGGTCAGATTATAATATAGGTCATTATAGATTCGCCTTTGTAGGTTACAACTAAAAGTACCACGGGTTCTGAGTGATTACTTATAGGTGTGTGCCTATCCAAAATCAGAACACTGGAAATGCTGGAATGCTGAAATATGAACAGCAAATGCAGAAACACTCAGCAGGTCAGGCAGCATTTATGGAAAGAGAAACACAGTTAATGTTTCAGATTAAAAGCCTTTAATCGGAACTGAAAAGCAAGAAAACAAATTTATTTTCTCAGTTGGAAGTCTAGTTAGAAAAATCTAGTTAGCTGAAGGGTTTTTGACCTGAAACATTAATTCTGTTTATTTTTTCACAGATGCTACCTGACCTATTAAGTGTTTCTAACAGCAGATTGCTGTTAGACTTTAACACTTAAAACTTTAGGAGCAGATTGGGAGGCAGTTTTTGGAGAGATGTGAAAATAACAGGGTTATTATAATGGGAGATTTCAACTATCCAAATATTGATTGGCACCTACTTAGTGCCAAAGGTTTAGACGGGGCGCAGTTTGTTAAGTGTGTCCAGGACAGATTTCTGACACAGTATGTTGACAGGCCGACTACGGGGAATGCCATATTAGATCTAGTTTCAGGTAATGAACCGGGTCAGGTGACAGATCTATCGGTGAGTGAGCATTTGGGGGACAGTGACCATTGCTCCATAACCTTTAGAATTGTCATGGACAGGGATAGGAGCAAAGAGGACGGGAAGATATTTAATTGGGGAAAGGCGAATTATGAGGCTATAAGGCTAGAACTTGGGAGTGTAAATTGGGACGACATTTTTGAAGGGAAATGTACTATGGAGATATAGTCGATGTTCAGGGATCTTTTGCAGGATGTTAGGGATAAATTTGTCCTGGTGAGGCAGAGAAGGAATGGTAGGTTGAAGGAACCGTGGATGACAAGAGAGGTGGAACAACGTGTTAGGAAGAAGAGGGCAGCATACATAAGGTGTAAGCAGCAAGGATCGGACAGGGCTTGTGAGGAATATAGAGTAGCAAGGAAGGAACTTAAGAAAGGGCTGAGGAGAGCGAGAAGGGGACATAAAAAGGCTTTGGCGAGTAGGGTTAAGGAGAATCCCAAGGCTTTTTTCTTGTACGTAAAGAGCAGAAGGATGGCTAGGGTAAAGGTAAGTCTGATTAAAGACAAAGGTGGGAGGATGTGCCTGGAAGCTGTGGAAGTGGGTGAGGTTCTCAATGAATACTTCTCTTCAGTATTCACCAAGGAGAGGGGTCTTGATGATACTGAGAACAGTGTAGGTGAGGGTAATAATCTAGAGTATGTAGGTATTAAGAGAGAGGATGTGTTGGAGTTGTCAGAAAATATTAGGACAGATAAGTCCCTGGGGCCTGACGGAATATTCCCCAGGCTGCTTCGTGAGGCGAGGGAGGAGATTGCTGAACCGCTGGTTAGGATCTTTGAGTCCTCGTTGTCATTGGGGATGCTACCGGAGGATTGGAGGGTGGCGAATGTTGTCCCCTTATTCAAAAAAGGTAGTAGGGATAGTCCAGGGAATTACAGACCGGTGAGCCTTACGTCTGTGGTGGGTAAGCTGTTGGAAAGCATTCTAAGAGGTAGGATCTATGAGCATTTGGAGAAACATGGACTGATTAGAGACAGCCAGCATGGATTTGTGAAGTGAAGATCTTGCTTCACAAGCCTGATAGGGTTCTTTGAGGAGGTGACCAGGAAGATTGATGAGGGTAGTGCAGTGGATGTAGTCTACATGGATTTTAGTAAGGCGTTTGACAAGGTTCCACGTGGTAGGCTTCTTCAGAAGGTCAGAGGCCAAGGGATCTGGGGAAGCTTGGCCATGTGGATTCAGAATTGGCTTGCCTGTAGAAAGCAGAGGGTTGTGGTGGAGGGAGTGCATTTGGATTGGAGGGCTGTGACTAGTGGTGTCCCGCAGGGATCGGTTCTGGGACCTCAACTTTTTGTGATATTTATTAATGGCTTAGATTGGGGGGTGGAAGGCTGGATTAGCAAGTTTGCAGATGACACAAAGATTGGTGATGTTGTGGATAGTGTGGAGGGATATTGATAGGATGCAGAGCTGGGCTGACAAGTAACAGATGGAGTTCAATCCAGAGAAGTGTGAGGTGGTACCCTTTGGAAGGACAAACTCCAAGGCGGAGTACAAGGTAAATGGCAGGATTCTGGGCAGTGTAGAGGAACAGAGGGATCTGGGGGTTCATATCCACAGATCACTGAAAGTTGCCTCGCAGGTGGATAGGATAGTTAAGAAAGCTTATGGGATGTTAGCTTTTGTAAGTCGGGGGATCGAGTTGAAGAGCCGCAAAGTGATGATGCAGCTTTACAGAACTCTGGTTAGGCCACACTTAGAGTACTGTATCCAGTTCTGGTTGCCTTATTATAGGAAGGATGTGGAGGCGTTGGAAAGGGTGCAGAGGAGATTTATCAGGATGCTGCCTGGATTAGAGAGTATGGATTATGAGGAGAGACTAAAGGAAAGGAGCTAGGGCTTTACTCATTGGAGAGAAGGAGGATGAGAGGAGACATGATAGAGGTATACAAGATATTGAGAGGAATAAATAGAGTGGATAGCCAGCACCTCTTTCCCAGGGTGCCAATGCTCAAAACAAGAGGACATGGCTTTAAAGTATTGGGTGGGAAGTTCAAGGGTGATGTCAGAGGGAGGGTTTTCACCCAGAGAGTGGTTGGTGCATGTAATGCGCTGCCTGGGGTGGTGGTGGAGGCTGATACATTGGACAAGTTCAAGAAATTGTTAGATAAGCATATGGAGGAATCTAAGTTAGAAGGATATGTGGGAGGAAGGGGTTAGATACTCTTAGTTGTGGTTTGAAGGTCGGCACAACATGGTGGGCCGAAGGGCCTGTATTGTGCTGTATTTTTCTATGGTTCTAACATTTTCTGTTTTTAGTTCCAGTATTAATGCTCATTTATATTGTCAATTTATATTTAAATAACATTTCATCTGTTACATAATTCCAAGCCATTTAAGTAAAATGCAATTTCCAGGTAGAAACAGTTATTGTTTTTGTTTTTAAAGTCAACTGAAATTTTATTGAAGGATCATTTTTGTAGACAGGAGATTATGACCAAATTTATGTAGTCCTTAGATATAATTCAGTCTCTATTTTGATGTGGTATTTCTTGCTCTCATTTTCACATATTGCTTTGATTTTACATTTTATTGTAAAATGGTATATGGTATGCTAATTTGACAAGCAAACTATCTCTGTGCTACTGGATAAAGCACTAGGTGATATTCAACTGAAACACCACTGTGCCATCAGAGTAACTAGATCATGACAAGTTTACATAAATAGTTGCCATGATAAATATAGCCATGCAAATTTATTATGAAAATAACTGAGAGGAAATCTGGGATTGGAAAAAAAATGAGAGGAGGAACATGGTTACTAAACTCTTCCTATGGATTTTGTGGAATTGCAAATTTGTTTAAATTTATTGTACATCGGGATATATTTCCCATCTACAAAACCTTGCTTCCTGTGCCCACAATTCTCTCTTCACTCTAATGTGCAACTGTTTCTACAACTGATCTCTAGCATCCCTTGTCTCAATCCCCTTTCTTAACACTTCTCTGTTTATCTTTGTGAGAATTCTCATAACATGAGAAAATGTAAGACTGTAAGAACTTCTCCTGGTACATAAAAAAAAAGACCAGTGAGAGCAAGTGTGGGTCTCTTACAAACAGAGGCAGGTGAATTTATGATGGGAAATAAGAAAATGGCAGAGAAATTAAACAGATACTTAGTATTTGTCTTTGTGGAAGAAGATACAAAAACCTGCTAGAAGATACAGGAGAATGAAATGTCTGGCAAGAATAAGGAATAGAAGGAAATTAGTATTCGAGGGGAAAAAAGTACAATGGAAGTTAATGAGATTGAAAGCTGTTAAATCCCAAGGACCCAGTGACCTACATCCCAAACCTTTGAAAGACGTGGCTGTAAGAGATAGTGGATGCATTGGTTATCATCTTTCAAAATTCTATAGATTGTGGAATGGTTCCTGAGAATTGAAGGGTAGCAATTCCCAACATTTAACAAAGGAGGGAGAAAGAAAACGGGGAACTACCGACCTGTTAGCCTAACACCGATAGTGGAGACAATTCTGAACTATGTGATAACAGAACACTTAGAATAATAGGATTGAGTAGAGTCAGCAAGGATTTAAGAAAGGGGAATACTGTTTGATTAATATGCTGGAGTTCTTTGAGGATGTGACCAGTAGATTAGATGGGGGGGGGGGGGGGGTGGTGATGTTGTGGACCAATGGATGTGGTTAATGGACAGTGAGCATACAGTGGGAATAAGTGCATCTTTTTCTGAAGGTTTTCTACACAGTGCCATGTGTGAGATTGGCTAACAAAGTTACCATGGAATAGGGAATAATATACTGACATGGTTTGAGAATTGGTTAACAGACAGAGAGCATAGAGAGGAAATAAATGCGTCTTTCTCAGGTTGATAGGCTGTGACTAGTGGGACGTTAGGCTCCAGCTATTCACAATCTATCTCAACAATTTGGCTGAGGGGGTCAGATATTATATTTCCAACTTTGTTGATTATATAGAGCGCAAGATCGTAAGCAGGGAGGATATAAGGAGGTTCCAGGAAACCATGAGTGGGCGAGAACAAGGTAGATTGAATGTAATGTGGAAAAATGTAAGGTCATCCACTCCATTGCACAAAGTGGAAAAGCAGAGTATTTTTTAAATGGTGAGAGAGTGGGAAATGTTGATGTTCAAAGGGTACATGTACACAATGCTTCGAATCTATACGGTTTCATACGTCTAGGGACACATTCATAAATCGTAAATATGCACTGAAAGCTAACATGCAGGTATAATAAACAATTGGGAAGCAAATGGTATATTGGCCTTTATTATGAGAGGATTTGAGTAAAGACGTCTTATTGCACTCATATAGGGCCATGGTGAGACCACACCTGGAGTATTATTAACCACTTTGGTTACTTTACCCACAAAAGGATGTTTTTGCCATAGAGGGAATACAACAAAGGTTCACTAGGTTGGTTACTGGGGTGGCAGTTTGCTTTATGAGAAGGGATTGAGTAGACTAGGCCGGTTTTCTCTGGAATTTAGAAGAATGGGAGTGATCTAATTGAAACTTGCAAAATTCTTGCACAGGTCACAGGTTAATGCAAGGAGATGTTTCCTCTGCTGAGCAGTTGCCAACCAGAAGTTTCAGTCTCAGAATAAGTGGCAGGACATTTAGGACTGAGGTGAGGAGAAATTTCTTCACTTGGCAAGTGGTGAATCATTGGAATTCTGTACCATGGAAAGAATTCAACACAGAGATCAATAGATTTATGGATGTTAAAGGAATATAGGGATATTATGGATAGTACAGGAAAGTATAGCTGAGGTAGTTCAGCCATGGTCTTGATAAACTGTTGAGCAGTCTCAAAGGACTAGATGGCTTACCTCTGCCTCTATTTTGTTTTGACTTTACAGAAAATATAGATGGTCCATTGCTACTTTAGAAAAGTTCCAAAGGACCATCTTTGTCAGAAATCTGCTTCAGAGAAGTACAATTGGAATAACCATATGGTTCAAAATTCTTCAAAATACCTTCTGTTTATCTATAATTACCACTATCATATTCCAAATCAGAAGTTCCTCCTTTTCAAAAAGTCATAGTTGAAAGATTTATTTTTCCATTATTATTTTTCATTACAGTTCCACATCGTATAAAATCTCATTTGTAGACAAAGTGCCCATTAACGAAGAAACATAAATACTGTGGTCAACATTTTGCTTCTTAAATTATATTTAACAGTGAATTTTAGATATTGGTTTGGAAATTAAAGTGCCATTATGAATAATTAAGATCAAACAGATGCATAACTTTTGTATTATTTTCTGTACCAACAACAGGCTAATAGCAATTTACTGCCTACACATTATTTTTTTTACTAATGAAGACAATTACTACAGGGTTACAGAACACAATGTTATATTTGAAAATGTTATTAAAATCACAACTACTGTACTTGGACATTTTCCTTATTATTCCAGAACCTCACATTGTTCTTATTCCTTTTTCTAAGAAGTTGAATTCGCTTGCCAAAATATTAATGCAGCTGAGTTTGGATCTTGCATGAATTCAGATACACTTTAATAAACTTGATATGTAAAATTAGAGATAATATTTGAGAAGCTGGAATTTAGATGTTTGCTTTCTTTTAAAAAAGTGTGTTTTTGAGGTAAAAATATCTGCTCAAGTCAACAAAAAATAAATATAAATGCAAACCCTATGGGCTTTGTAGCTACATAGTGTTTGCATGCTATCCCCAGCCAGAGTGATGATTGGATTAATCCTCTTTTTGTCAAGCCTGGTGCCCATACTGCTGTAAATGCCTGAGAATGATTTTGTGCACCTAATTTATAGGTAATCTATATTTTCCCATTTCTGGCTTTTATTGGGTTAAGTTCCTGCAGATTAGGAATTAAATTCTAGTTACACTTCTTTTTAAACAGACTCCATTTTCTGAGCAAATTTACTGAGTAAAATGACATTGTCTGCAGCACAGCCCCGCCCACCTTAACTGATTGGCTGAGAAAACGTTGCCAATAGACGCCCTGAAATTGTTCAGCAGCGTTTTAACTTCATCCGGTGGAGCGTAGGACCCAGGGAGAGCCCGGTCGGTTCACTAGGTTGATAATGCAGAAAGATCAAGCGATCAGGATTTGGTGATCAAACTGATGCAATCAAACAGATTACATGCTTGCAACCTATCACACGGCGTGCATTCTTTGATGTTGCATTCGCTGATTTATTGCCGGGATTTATTTTAGTCTTTATTTTCCCTTCTCCAGATGGAGAGCCACAGGATAAACCGCCTTCTTGAGCTCGACAGAATGCAACCATGAGTCTTGTACTGTAGTGTGTATTTTTTTATATAACGTGCGTTCGGAAACTATGCAGCTTTGGAGAAGGAGAGCGCTGCATTAAACATGATGAAGACTGAAGCATCCTCATCAGCCAGCTTGCGGAGTCCCTCTCCCCACCGCAATGCCTACGAAGCGGAGATCCAGGCTCTGCAAAACCCCAGTCAGACGAGCAACGGGGAGGAAAAGCCAGGCGAGGATGCCGAGGGCAGAAAGCAGAGCCGGGGCAAGAAGTATGGCTCTAACGTGCACAGGATTAAGAACATGTTCCTGCAAAAGATGGGTACCACCCCTAACGAAGCGACTGGTATCCCAGCCAAAGGCAGGGAGAGGTCTGTGCGCCTGTCTCTGCCCAGAGCCAGCAGCCTCAACGAGAACGTGGACCACAGTGCCCTGTTGAAGCTTGGCACCAGTGTCTCAGAGAGGGTGAGCCGTTTTGACACTAAGAGCGAGAGACCTTTGTCCAAGCTTCAGGAGACCAGGAAGATGTTTGAGAAGAACATCCAGGAGAAGAACCTTTCCAACAGAATCCTGCTGAAGAAGGAGAGGGCTGGCCTCAAGGACAGCAAGCTGGATGTGGTGGTTCGCTTCAATGGGAGCACTGAGTCCCTGGACAGCCTGGAGACCGAAGCCATCTCCCCCACAGTGAGCCAGCTCAGTGCAGTGTTCGAGAGTGGCGCCCATCAGAAGAAGCCTGGTGTCCTCGACAAGGCGGCCAGGCATGGCGCCTCCTCACTCAATGCAAAACCATTCCCGAAGAAATCAAAACTAGTTCTTAAAAGTCAACAGGATGCACTTAAAACAGAGAGTGGGACCAACAGTGACGGTGACCTCTCCCTTGATCTGGCTGGCCCTGGCCAACTCAGGAAAGAAACTGAGGGACTACAGAGCGACAAGTCGTTGACTGGATCTCCATCCAGGAGCAATCTAGCCAGCAAGCTGGCATCGCTGGTGAAACATGGGGACAGTCTGAAAGAAACAAGGCCTGTAGTGTCCACACAAAAGTCACAAAAAATTGAAGAGGTGAGGAAAATTAGACCAGTGGATGTAGAAGACACTGTAGAGTTGGAGCAGGAATCTGGATCTACAGATGATGGAAAAGATTCAGAACTTGCCCCTAAAGATCTTGAAACTGGCAGTGACTTTCAGCAGACAGGAGCTGTTTCAGAGACTTGTGAGCCTCAGTTGGTAGAGACTGAAGCATCAGCCCTGGATGTTAATTCAGAAAATGGAGATCTTTCCAAGGATTCCTTGGATAATTTGCAGCCTCTTTCATTGGAATCTGGAGAGGCGAATACTCATCAAGTGGAGGAGTCCTTGTCCTCGAAAGCAGGTTCCTTTGAAGATGGAGAGCAGGCTAAAAATGACCTTGATCGAGATGATCATTGCAAAAAAATTGAAGACTTTTCTGAGGCAGATATGGTGGATATTAGCGCCTTTAGTGGGGTAGGTGATGAGTCAGAAGGAAGTTGTCTGGATGATGATGAGGATGATACATTTGAACCTGAGAGTGGCTACTCAGAAATCACCGGACTATCCGATGAAGAGGAGCCTGTTCCTCACAGGAAAATTCGCTTCAGCACAGCATCAATTAAAGTAAGTCCATGTAACAAGAATTTAGCCAGTGGTTGACAATGGAATCACGTTGTGAAATAACTTGGTAAACTTTCACAAAGGAAATTTACAAATTTACAACTGTTATAGTTATTATCATTAATGTTTCTCTAAGTATTTAGTGAAAAAGAAGAGTATGTTTTTTTTCTAATAAGAATAAATATCCTCAGTTGCTCTGCGACTATTATATAGTTGCTTATAAGTAACATAGTTTCTCTGGTATTGATAATTATTTAAGGATTAAGAGACTTGATACATAATTAGTGAATTTTATCATATCTATCGGAAGGCAAATTTTTATAGCATTGCTTACTTTATGGACAACTTGAATTCTGACATTGCAAACTTTACGGAATTCACTTCAATTATTTTTATTATCCAAATAACTGATTAGCTTAGATTTATAGTCACTTTTTGATGATACCGCAGTCTGAATTTTATTTCCCAGCAGGAGAATGACATTTTACCAGTAATTCTAACATGCTGTTAGCTCTAGGTATCATGTCACCATGGAAATTAGTAACTGCATTCATTGGTGCTCCTGTGGGTGGGTGGGATCAATTTAGCTATTTATGCAAATTCCAACTGGTTAATACCATACTTAACTGATTACTAAATCAGTACTGCTTAATGAAAAAGGAAAGTGAAATATTGAGGTAAAAATATTTTTCATTCATAGAGCAATTTATATCTTTATGTAAGTACTGCTTGTTTCATGAGTACATTGTTAATCCATGATGTTTATGTGCTGCTGATTAAGATGAGCTATCATCTGTGGATGATATCTGTAGTTAGGTATTTAGTGGCAAATGGAGCCTGGAGTTAGATTTTCTTTCATTATATACTAGTTAGAAATATGAACCTTTCAGAGTTGCAGAGTTAAACAATGTGCTTTTTATATTGTTATATTATACCAGGGCTTTTTAAATTTGTGTACAAGCCCTGTTTTGATGTACAGAACTGAGAATATCGCACAATTGAACCAATAAAGTTTGTCAGTTTCCCTGTTGTTATCATTCTGAACTGGTCACCACAGAACTTCCTATATACAACAGGAAGGGGCATAGTAAGACTTCCTGTGTAACAGTTTCTAATGCAGTAGGAAATGGACTTAAATTTAAAGACATTTTCCACTTGTAGCTTTTAGTCAGAAGTTTTACTGAACAAAGAAAGTGGTGATGTTCAGATATTGCTCAAATTGTTGGAACACTGTTGACTTTAAAATCCATAGAAAGTGATCTATCTCCTGTAGCTGTACTCTTACTTAGTGAATGGTTATGACACGATCTAACAATAGGTATGATTGAGGAAAGCCAAGTTATCCAAGCTTATCCATCCTGGAAAAATTGTGCAGCCTCTGTCCCCCACCCCCCTCCATTTTCATCACAACGTCCATTTGTTCTTAAATAATCCTAGACTGTATGTCTGCTCTATCTTCACTGGAAGTTGCCCACAGGATCACTCTTTGTGTTGTCCAATTGCAACATGATCCCAAACCTTTTTAAAGTAATGTTTTGTCTGTGATGCTTTCAGTGCAATCAGTAAATAGGTAATGAATTGTGTATTCCTTTGTCACAAAGTGTAAATATGATTTGTAGTAATACTTATGCAGTAAATTGTACACTGGAGTGAAATACTTTTGAAGTGCAGTCATTTATGTATGTAGACAGGATGTGGTGGACTTGTGAAAAAAGCCTCTTTCATTTTCAGTAAATTCATTGAAAACTACATTAGTCATCTTACAGTACAAAAATAATTACAAGCTATTTTTGTTTTCTGAAGGCAGTTGGTCGCAAGATTTTCTCAGTCTTTAATATTTTGATTCATATTTATGTTGATGCGTGTATGTGCTTTTTGCAAAGGCAATTAGCATGATACCACAAGACTTGTTAGTAAAATTAAAATTCATGGAATTAAAGGGACAGTGTTAGCATGGATGTAAATGTAGTTACAGAGAGCATTGAGCAGTGTGACCGGTTGTTTTTCAGATCGGAGGGAGGTGTACAGGGACATATACAGGTTCCTTTATGATTGGCCTGCATTTAGGTGTCCAACGTATAATTTCGAAGTCTGAAGATGTAGCACTGTAGTATATAGGATCACAGGATGGTTGTTGCAGGAACGGCCAGTTGGCCTTTCTAAATCATACTGGCTCTCTTTCGTTGGTGTGTAACCTGGACTAAATTCAGGGAGCAGTAGAAGGATATAATGAAGTATCCCCTCATTCTAATTGTAAAGTGCTGAGAGGAGCTTGGAAACCCATCTGACCCACCTCCCTGATAACACTCTTCAGGAGGATCAAGGTGGACAGGTGAAATAGACTCATGGAAGATTAAAATTATGAAGGCCTCTTTATTGCCTGTCTGTCCACCAAAGTGAAGATTCTAGGGTGGTGGAAGACCAAAAGATGTTGCATGGTCTGTCTCTTTCCTCACTTGCTTGCTGTGCTTCCCCATTTTACCTCATCAGCTGTTGACCAGGTGACCTGGGTGAGGGGGTAACTTGGGTCCCGCCAAGTGGTCCATTTGCCCTCTTCCTCTGCAGGAAGCTGCTCCATTGCCCCCATGCCTGTGGGGTTGCAGGAACTGAGAAACCTGGAGAAAACTGTGGGCACCAATCTTGAGAAGAAGGCTGCTTTTTTTTTAAATTTTGGGATTTAGCACTTTTAGTAAAAGAACAGACGTAAAGGCAACATTTGACCAAATGTAGCATCAAGGAGTCTTAGTAATACTGAAGCCAGTGGACATTAAGGTGAATGTACTCCGGTGACTACAGCCATATTCAGACAAAGGAAGATATTTGTGATTGTTGGATGTCAATTATCCCAGTTCCTGGACATCATGGTAGGAGTTCCTCAGGGCCAACCAACTTCAGCTGTATCATCAGTGACCTTCCGTCCACCATAAGGTCAGAAATGGGGATGTTTACTGATGAGTGTGTGCTGCTTAATTCCAGTTGCAACTCTTCAGAAAATAAAGCAGCCCATTCCTGTATGCCAAAAGACCTTGACCATATTCAGGTACGGACAAGTAATATTGGCACTGAAGAAATGCCAGCCAATGACAGCGCTCATTAGAGAGAGTCTGACCATCTATTTTTGACATTCAATGGCACCACCATTGCCAAGTCTTCCACTGTCAACATTTAGTCGGCTACCATTGACAAGAAATTCAGCCGGACCAGCCACATAAATGTCATGGCTGCAAGATCAGGTTAGAGGCTGGCTATCCTGCAGCAAGTGACTCGCCTCCTGACACTCCAAAGACTTTTCATCATGTACAAGACACGAGGAAGGAGTGTGAAGGAATACTCTCCAGTTGGATAATTGCAGCTTCAACAACATGCAAGAATCTCATCACCATCTAGGAGAAAGCAGCCTACTTGACTGGCACTGCATTCGCCTACATTATACACATTCATTCCCCCCAACACGGGTGCACTGTGGATGCACTGTGTATCATCTGCAAAGTGAACTACGGTTAAACACCTAGGCTATTTTGACAGCACCTCCCAAAACCGTGACTTCCACCACCAAGAAAGACACAGACACCAGATGCATGAGAACATCACCACCCCCAAGTTCCCCTCCAAGTCATACACCATACTGTTTTGGAAATATATTACTAGTCCTTCACCATGGCTGGGTGTGAATCCCAGAAGCATCAGGAGGACTGCAGCGGTTCAACAAATTGGGTCACCACCGCCTTCTCAAAGGCAATTTGTGACAGGTAATGAATGCAGACCTTTCTACCAATGACCACATCCCAAAAAATAAATACATTTTAAAAAAAAATGAAGGCAGTAATTCTTAACCTTTACTAAACACTGTATAGGCCTCCGTTTTGTACAAGCTTACACTGCTTGAAGTGTTCATGGAAACGTTTGAAAGGAAAAATAACACGATGTTATGGAGAAAGGACAGAGAAGTAGAATTTATTGAATAGCTGTAACCTTGGCTGGCTGAACCTCTGTATATGTGTAATATATTTTTGTTGAACAGATAATTGGAAGAACAAAAGTGCCCCAAGGTAAATCGACACATTTACATACTTGCTTTGATGACATTTAAATCCAGCTTCAAGAATTAAAATCTAACCTATAATTTTCTACCCATCTCCCAACTAAACTTCTTCCGTCATTTGAATGTGAGAATCTAACCTGGTGATTAGTGCAGCTTGCTCATTAGGCTAGTAATATTGGTACTTGACTGGTGAGATTACTTATGCTCAGTAATTAGTTCTTTTTTGTTTTATTTAGAACTTAAAAAAAAGTGCCCCAACAAACTTTGTATTTAAGACATCAAGGCTATCTTCCCTGGAGTAGCCTGATAATTAAAACTATGATCTGTTTGTAGAGTGACATTGCATGACTTAACCAGTGATTTTTATAGCACACCCTGAAGATCATGATCATTGTATAAAAATATTCTGCTTTCTCTGCGATTTTTTTTTCTCAGGAATATAATGAAAATAACTTGTGTAGAGCACGTGTAACACAGGGATATGTCGCAGGTGTGTTGTTGGACAAAATTGACAAAAAACATTGAAGGGAATTGTTAGAAAGGTAATTAAAAAAACTCATCAAAGAGGTAGGATAAAGGTGAGGAGAGAGGCAGGGTGCTTGAAGGAGGATTTCCAATCTTTGGGGCCAGGACATTTGAAGGCACAGCGCCTGTGGTGGGGAGAAAGGAGCAAGGGACGTGTTAATAGCCTGGGTTGCAGGCACACAGATTGCAGTATCGGATGACAGCACAGAGAGTGAGGTCATGAATGGATTTTAGGCACCAACAGATCGCGAGCTAATGGTGATCGATGAGCAAAGGGGCGAAGAGTGAGGAATATCTCACTTGGTGTGAGATACAGGCAGCAGAGAGTTGGATAAGTTCATGAAAGGTAAGAGAGCACTGGAATAATTGATTCTGCATGGAATGGAGGTGTACAATGGAAGAAACAGAAGGTTTTTCTGGTGGAGTTGATACAAGCTCAGAAGCTCAGCTTTGGTGTGGATAGGAGGCTGGGGCAGAAAGTGGTCTGTTTTCACTTGAGACAGTGGCCAGGGTTGGGGGGAGTGGTGGGGGTGGGGGAAGAGTTTTGGAATTGGTGGCAAAGGAGTGTGGGCCAAAGCCAATGACTTTACTCTTCCAATAGTAACAAAACCACATAAGGGTAGAATATTGCCAGCATCTAATTTGAGTTGCTGATGCAGAGCAGGAGTGTACTGAAGGGATGAATGTTTGTCTGATGTTGCTTCTGGGAGAACTGAGTTCCCAGCAATGAGCTATCTGCTGAATTGTCCACAAGAGACCTTAATTTTTAAGCTGCAGTTTCCTTAAAGAAACCACAATGCTCAAACGGGCAATTTGGGTGTTTGAGTGTGCAGAAAGTCAACAGAGAGAACTTAAGATAGTGTCAGTAAGTACATCTGTTGATCATGCAGTGTTACATTGTGAGTAAATGGCTTGCATGATTAATCTCCAGGTGCACTATTTTCAACAAAATGTCCCATTACAGGTTAGTAGCCATTTACGTAATTCATAATTTCCATAAGAACTTATTATTCTACATATTTTGATCGTGTTTCTATGGGATATTGGTCTCACTGACAAGTCCACTAAACAACGCAAAGGCCAGGGCAGATAAGGAAAACAGACTTGATGAACCAGATGGATTTTCACAAGATGTGTGCATACTGGGATCTGACCTTGTCTTTGGATCTTTTATCCACGCTTTTGGATACTAGCCATATAATTTAGCCATTGCCATGTACTATTTTGAAGAAGAGATGAAGGTTATCCCTCACCCTCCACCACTAAAGTAAGGTTATCTGGTCATTATTTCACTTCTGGTAATGGGGCCACCCCTCATCCAGATTTTTGGTGTTTTCCAATATTAGGGCATCAGCAACACTCCAAAAATGCTTAATGGTCCACTAACACTTTTGTACATGTGGAGATGGGGAATGATTTTAATGAATGCAAACATTTTTGTTCTTTCCACAAATTTTAGATTGATATGCCACCTGTTAGAATCCGTGCAGAAGTGAATAAAATGTGACACATGCATTGATTAGTGAGACATAGGAACACTGAATTATTTAACCATTCATGCATGTGTAAAGAGCAAAGCTGATACACTATGCAAACACATACAGATTTTTATGTATGTATGTGTGTGTGCGTGCACACACGCACACACGCACACACACACAGACAAATAAATAAATTTAGACCCAAACATATCAGTATGCAGAACCTAAAATATAAACGGATGCAAGATCTGCAACTGCGCACAAGTCTACACACAGCCAAATAACCACTTACGCCTGCCCACAGCTGTATGTATAGGTAAATATACATCCCATCGACACACACTAACATACTCACTGGCTTCACCATCAGAAGTGTTTGATTTCGAACTGGGGACACTCTGAAATAAAAGATTAACAAAAATGTTAGCCAGTGTATCTCTTAAAGATACTTCCCATATGAAGACTGCAAACATATTTCAATATATGTGTACCTGCAAGGCTACTGGTTTAAGGGCCTAGATAAAATAAATTTGAGATTATACATATGTATAAAGTCATAGGGGCATAGATAGGGTGAATGCACACTGTCTTTTTCCCAGGGAGAGGGAATCAACTAGAGAACACAGGTTTAAGGTGAGAGGGGAAAGATTTAAAGGGGATTGAGGGGCAACTTCTTCATACAAAGGGCAGTGTGTATGTGGAACGAGCTGTCAGACGAAGTGGTTGAGGCAGGTACATTAACCACATTTAAAAGACACTTGGACAGATACATGGATAGGAAAGGTTTGGAGGAATATGGGTCAAATGCGGGCAAATGGGACTAGCTTAGATGGGCATCTTGGTCAGCATGGACAAGTTGGGCTGAAGGGCCTATTTCCGTGCTGTATTACTCTATGACTCATTCGCAGAGAAATGTTAAGAATTCCACATTCAAATAGATTACTGATTATAAACTGAGGAATTATTGTTGGTGATGTTTGTGGGCATGTGTTTGGGAAGGTTGTATAAGTCTGTTGCCTATCTCATTGGAGGTCTCCCCCAGTTTAAAATAAACAGGCTCACGCTTGCATTGAAATGGCTCATGGAGTGTGGTTCACTAAAGTTTGAAGAATCAACGGAAACTGGATCATTAAAATTAACTTGGCCTAATTTGTGGTAAATAGAAAACAAAATGTTATATCCATCTGAGTTAAGGAACTTATAGAGGTTCTACTTGGAATAATGTGCCTCTGGGTTGTAGGTAACAGCATATTGTTCTACTTTTACAAATGGCAGAAGAGACCAGGTGGGCACTTCTCTTCCAATGAAGCTCCAATTTTTTGTTGCTGAGCCAAATTATTTTATTCCTCTGATTATACTTTGCTGATTTGGAGAATCTTCCTGTGTGCATTTTTATTCCTGGCTGTGACATTAGCATTCTTAATTTGAGGAGAACTTATAAATTAACAACTATGCTTCAGAGTATTGATTATGAAAGATAACTTTTCTTTCTAATTGCAACATTGAAATGTCATCAGAAATGCAAGTAACTAATACCACTGCAGTTGGTAGTAACTATTTAGTGGAGAAGCCTGAAGCCCAAATTAGGTTTTTTTCTGATGCTGTTAAAAATGTTCTGCAATCAACTAATGCAAAAAGGACCTTGTTCTCTCTGAGATGACCACTGAGATATATTGATGTTGAAAATCCTGCTGGAATTATTGGTGTGTATGTCTTGTACTGCACACGAAGAACAAGGAAAGTCAATATAGAGGAGGTAGAAAATATGCAGTCAAAATTAATTACTGAGTATCAACATGAATTTTGTCATAACTGAGTCAGCAGCAGAATTCTGAGCTGAGATGATTCAGCAAGAGATCGACAGTAGAGGTATTTCACATTGCTCTTCTGTCTTTTTCAGTCCAAGTGTCATTCTGTATGAGATTGTAGCTACTAAAGTGATGTTCGGTAAATTCAAATTTAGACATAATTTGACATAGATTTTATGTTAGTTACTAATTGAATAAATACATTACTTTTAAAACAATATGGCTGTCTCTGGTTCAACATCTTTCTCTGCTGTGTTGATGACGTTAAGGTTTGCCTTGTGTTTTAGTGTAATAGTTGGAGAGATGAATAAAGGTTACAATCACCCAACAATAGAAACATATTTAACTACTAATAAAACAACTTGTATTTCTGTATATATATTTTAAACATGAAGATGATGGATGGTAATCATTTACCATTTAAAGATAAAGTTTTGTTGCAGCCATTACCCAGCATTCTTTGTGGAGTTTCTTTTACAAGGACAGGAGCAGAGTAATGCCAGAATAACCCACTAGTAAATCAGATCTCTGTGCTTCTAGGGATATAAACGTTTTGGATCTGGTATGCTGTTTGCTCAAGATGCTTTGCAAATTGGAATATACCTGCCTTGAAATTGTTTTCTGCTTGAAATGGAAGTATGATGTCCACAGTTTGATGCCTACAGGAGCTAAAATGCAGGACATCATGGTAGGGCAAATGCTCAGGGGAGTTGGGTTGGAGGGCAGGGCAGCTACTGCCAATGACAAGTCTTTAAGATGACTTGTGAATTGGCAGGGAAAGGATAAAAATGGGTTTGGTGCTGGATTCTGTCGGTGTTTTTTCCAAGTGTCCTTCCAACTCCAACAGTGATTGAAGATGCATTAGTGGGTTTGTGTGTTGTTGGCTAGTTTGCCTGTTTTTGTCCCCAGAGTGTTCTTCCAGTACACCTACCTGTACATAGGAAGCTGTATTGTGTGTCACCCACACCCTCTCAGCATGAAGTGCTGAAAGTGGTTGGGGGGACGGTGAATTTTTCTGAAGGAATTCCTTGCTGGATGATTGAAGGCAAGTTATCCTTTTAAAATATTCTTCCACATTGGCTGTAAAGGTTGTTGTTATACATGCTAGGCACTGTTCCACAGCTGACTACACTGCTTTCATTCATTGACATGAGCGAGCTCAGAGAGTCATAGTTATTTGACTGGGGAAGGGACTACAATTCAGCCTGACCACTTACCTTGTATTTAGGCAACAAAAAAAAACAGAAGGCCTAGTTTTGTAACTGATATTATCATCCCTTGACCAATGAAAAAGAAAGGTAGACCTATATTCTATAGTTTTTCAGAACTTCAGTGCTTACATTCAATACTTACCTGAATGTAGTCACTGTTGTAGGGCACAAAATGTGGCAGCCTGAAATAAATACAGCAAATGCTGGAAAAAAACCCAGCAGGTTAGACAGCATCTGTGAAAAGAGAAATAGAGTTAACGTTTCAGGTCTGAGACCCTTTGACACGGTGTTTCTTTTTCCTCAGATGTTACAGGACTTGCTGTGTGCTTCCAACATTTTCTATTTTTATCTTAGATGTACAGCATCTATAGCATTTTGACTTTAAAAATGTGTCAGCCACTTTGCTGTTTGTAGAAGCTTGCTCTCTGCAATGTGATTCTCATTAAGTTTTTTTGGTGATGCTGATTGTGGGATGAACATTGTCCAGGACAGTGGAAAATAACTTCCCTGATTTTCAAAACACTTGCATTCACTTGGCCAAGCAGATGGCCCTCATCTGAAAGACAAGATCTCCAACAGGGCAGCACTTTGTCGGCCTGGCATTGAAGTGTCAATCTAGATTTTGTGTTCAAGACCCTGGAATGGAACAAACCCACAAACCTGAGATTCGGAAGTGAAAGACCTACCCACTAAGCCACAGGTGACACGTCTTTACTTTCCTCCTGTGCTGAAGCAGCCTTGGTAATGTGTTTCCTGAGGTTTGTGCATATTGCAGCTTGAGTATAATGGTGGCAGAAAAATGATTGTAATTTCTTCTCCTTTAATAATTTGACTCAGAGAATTCTTGGAGTCATCCTATAGACCAGTATTTTGAGGTAATAGTAATTTACCTGCCACCTTAGTTGAAGTTCAATAGTAGTGACGAATTTTTCAAGGGACTTTTTTACATCTGAATTTCAGTTACACTTTGGCATGTGAACTATTGAAAGTTCATAAAATTTGCAATTTTGGCACAGAAAGCATTTCTGTCTTGTGTACTCTGCAGTACCTGCTTATTATAGCAAAATTTGAACAATGGTGGCCATTTTGCAACTTATTCATAGGTTACCCGTCACATAAATTGAGCTCTGTGATGGGTTTGTAGTCTGAACTACTGAGGCTCGACATGTGGCTTTCAATTCTAAGTCACAACTCCAATTATGTAATGACTTCAGAAGCACTAAATTCCTACTCCGTTGTGTTACTTATGCTCCTCAATTAAAATGTTTGGAGTAATTCAGTTTTTAAGACAAAAATGGCTTTAGTTCATCAGGAGCAGATTGAATTTTCATTGGAATCATGTGCACTCTAAGAAACATCTATAATTAGGAAAAGGAAGCATGATCATTAAATAGTATTTTTTTTGTTTCGATCTACTGCTTTACATGTGAAGTTTCCATCCTATTTTTGACCATTTTTAGTAGATTACTCTTGGAATTGGTTGTGTGTAGCCCTCTTCGTGGATTGTGCTGTCTTATGTTGGATTTGATGTAGAATTCCAAATTTACTAAGGTCTCTAAAGCATTCCTTCCAGTCTCAGAGAATATTGGCAGAAAATCATAAGAAACATACATTTTTGTGTTTGTTAGGACCGAGAACAGTGCAGCACAGGAACAGGCCCTTCAACCCACGATATCTGTGCTGACCACGATGCCAAATTAAACTAATCCTGTCTGTGTGCACATTATCCATACATTTCCCCCCCATTCCCTGCATGTTTATGTGCCTGTCTAACTATCTCTTAAACATTGTAATCGTATCTGTCTCCACCACCCCCATCCCCTGGCAGCGTGTTCCAGGCACCTACCACTCTCAAGGTTAAAACAAAAATTACCCCACACATCTTTTAAAAGTTTTTTTTTTCCCCCTCTCACCTCAAAGCTATACCCTCTAGTATTTAACATTTCCACTCTGGGGGAAAAGACTGTCTATCTACCCTAACATAGTTTTGTAAATTTCTCCCCTCAGCCTCCGATACACCAGAGAAAACAATCCCAGGTTGTCCAACCTTCTTTCGGGTAATACTCTCTAATCCAGGCAACGTTCTGGTGAACTTCTTCTGCATCCTCTCCAAAGCCTCCATCCTTTTCTGTGCAGTTTCTGATGAAGGAACTGTGACACGCTATCAGAATTATGCAGAAACGCTGTCCTGATATATACAATGAGTGAGAGGAAATGTACTTACACCAGAACTGGAAGGAACTCGAGTGTGATATTCGTATTGCTATATCTTTACTGCTTTGCAAAAGATGTCTGAAATCCTCATCAACAAACCATTAATTTACTCTTTTACTCTTTGGTCTTTCCCCATGTTGAACTTCCACTATTTATTTGGAATTTTAGTTGAGGCCAAAACTAGATTGTGCTTGAGCCACTGCATATTCATACAAAGTAAACAGCTGCAAACTTTGGGTATAATGCAAAAATTAAGTCCTAGGCTCTGTGGAGGATGCTGGGGATGTGGTTCGGGGTATGAGCCAACATTGTATTTCAACATTAAGGGACAGATTGTGTTTGGGAGTTGTAACTGCATGGCTTACCACAAGCACTACTGCATAACTAGAGATCCTGGAAATGGCACACACTCAAGTTACCTGTTCCTGAAGTAGGACCTGAACTTTTGAAAGCTCTGCAGTTTTCAGAGTGTGCTGTTGCATTCAGAGATAAAGGGAACACTCCAAGCCATTCAGGAAAAGATACACACATGCTAATTTTCTTTTTCATAAAGCTCGCACCTTCTTTTGTGAGGTTAAATACTTGCCCCTTCCCTCAATCAGGAAGCTGGACATATTTCCTCCCTGCCCATACCCAGAACTCGTCGTTCTTTGCAGCACCAGCTTTACATGGAATTCCTCAAGTTCATATACATGTATCTGTCTTGAACAAAACTAAAATGTTGGGGTGATGATTGGGAAGGAGGATGATTCAGAGTCTAATAGCTATCATGTTGTTAAAGTTCATTAAAAGAGCACTTTGAAGTTGCAGTTAGTACCAGCGACAGACCTGTCCCCATCAGTACTGCACCATAGTGTTACACAGTGAGAGACTTGTCCCCACCAGTACTACACCCCAGTGTTACACAGTGAGAGACTTGTGCTCACCAGTACTGCACCTCGGTGTTACGCAGTGAGATATGTACCCACCTTACCCACTGCATCCCAGTGTTACATGGTGCAGACCTATGCCCACTGGCATTACATTGCTGGGTTTAGACCCTGATGTGAACCTGCCTCTGAACTTAGGCCCAGGAGGTGGGACTGAGTCTCTGGTTACTAGTGCTGGGTCCATTCTGGTGTAGTCAGCTAATTGCAAAACAGCAATTAGTCAATAATACAAGTAGCTACACTTTAACAGAAGCATTTCAAAATAGCATTTTTAACTAAGCACAGCAGCTTGGAATTGGGATCCTGCAAAAGTTGTGAGGATTTATTTTCCAATGCATCTCAAATTAGAAGAAATAATTGTTAATTTCTCATTCTCTTTGTATGTCCTTGAAAAAGAACCACTGAAACAGCATGTAGGAGATACCTGCAGGAGTTGCCATTCTACTGAGGACTGAAACCAACATCAAGTGGGCTGTGGAAACCTGGGCAGGCAGTGGGTGGAATCGGGTTCTCACTTTGAGCCTTTGGTCCACAGCAATCCTCTCGGCCACCATGTAGAGCAGGGCTCAAGCATCAAGACAGCCTTGATGTGTTGGTGATTCCCAGTCCGGTGCACTGTGGGGTTTGTGGGAAAATTGTTGTCACGTATCAATGTCAAATGGGATGGCCAAGTTTCCTTTCAGATATAGGAAGTAGCTCACAAGATTGTTGGCATCCCCAGCGGGGGAGCACCTTAATGTAACACAGTTGATTATAATAGCCAGGCCTTGCCTGTATCATGTTCATTAATCTGATGCCTGGAATTGGGTAGGCACAACAGTTGATCACATTAGGTAGCAAGCTTAGCTTGGGAGCCATCATGAAAGTATTTTGTGTCTGGGAATGGTTGAATGGGGAGAGATCCTGTGGCCAGGAAGTACCTAAGCTTTTCTTACTCGTAGGAGTTTGAGTCTCTTGTGGCCTTAGATTCTCATCCCACTGTCAATGTCAAAACTACGAACAAAAAGACAGATTCTTCCTGCTTTGTCTGGTTGTCATTGTTGGTTGCCTGGTGGAGTAGGTTAAATTCCCCATCAGTGAGAACTTTGTTGTTTTCCCATAGACAATTAACCTGAGTAATCATACTTGACCACCCAGGTTCTGTTGAGTAGACTAGCCCCATTATCTTCGTATTGAAATGTGTGAAGAATAAAATGGGACAGAAGGAATTATTTGAACCATTTAATCAAATGGTTTGATTAATTGGTTTAATGGTGGTTGTCTCTTCAGTGGATAGGTTGTGGGAACTTTCAGATATTTTGAGACTAATCAGTGTAGAGTCTAGTCATTTAAGAGAGTGAGGAAAATGTGACACACAGGTTTAAATTGTGATACATTCTTAAACTCACACATCCAACTGCTGGAGAGTATTGTGTTTCATTTATAAGACTTTTAATTGTACTGTATATTTGAGGGAAATTCCCATGGGGGATTTTCCAAGCCTCCTTCAGGAGAAATGTATGAGTGGTGAAAACAGACTTTGTTTCCCTGGAGATCCCATAGATCTACTGATAGGAGAATGGGAGGACCTCAAAGTATGCCAGTGTTGCTATTTTTGTGTATCTTATTTAATTAAGCAGTCTCTCAGTTCACCTCCGGTAATTAGTAAAGTTACTAATAAGGTTGCATTTAAATGGGAAAAGGTAAATTACTTCTTCAACTGGGGATGGGCAAACCTTGCCAGAAATACCGATATACATCATTGAATTTTTAAAAAGCCCATTGTTATCATGTCCCTGTGATTTCAAAATTGTGCATAAAATATATTACGACAATCATATAATCAGTGGTATTAACATTACATATAGATCAATTGCATCTGGTAGCTTTGTCAATTTAACAATTAACTATAGTTCTTGAGCGAATTATAGCTGCAAATAATAAAATATTGGCATATTGTTAAGATAAGGATCAAACTTAGTCAGATGTCTGCCATTCTGTTGATGGACCAGGATATCCTACCCACTCCCAATTTCCTTCCCTTGACAGTTCAGATTTGTGTTGCACAAAGAGTGCAGTGTGCTCTGTTATAAGGTGGAACATGCAGCGTTGTAAATAAATGGAGCTGCCAGTGCTGGATGTGTGCCCTAGGCAAGGCCTTTTGCATAGGTAGGAACCAAAAGCTGTTCAGTATTTATGCCTTGTACAATGCCTCATTCATACATATGAGGGAAAACTATAGCTCACTTCAACATAAATTCTCTCTGGTGTCTTGCCTTGAAGTTTTCCCTTGTTAGAATTCATCTCAGTCTTTGTGGCATTGAAAGTTGTGAATCATTTACTTGCATTTTAAGAACTGTCACCATACACTGGTATATACGAATTTTTTCTTGTACTGAATTGTTTTCCTTTTGATCATTCCATTCATAATTCCTCAGTTGAATAAACTCTGGGAAGGGCCTGTGCCCTGAAGTTGGCCCTTTTCCTTTTCAGTCCCTGGGGACTTTGTGCTTCTGCATTATCTCCATCAGCCCGTCTAGAGGCAGAGCCAAAACTTGGGATATTAGCATGTCTTTTTCCTTTTACCGATGTTGGTGCACCCAAGCGCTCAATGACTTTATTATTATGTATTTAAGGTTTCAGTGCAAAAATGGGCACTGAGATGCCACAGTTACACTTCTGAGAGATAAAAGTTGAGCATATTTGCTTGTTGTGTTTATTTGGTGGGAAATTATTTGCATACCTGAAACTATTTGATTGGAGAAGAGTTTCTGGTGGCTTGTTCCTACAATTTTGACAAATACTGTATTTGCTTACCAATGTTTTGAGGTTGGCAAACAAAACATCCTGCAGTTGCTTTCATACTGACTATACTTGTGTGTTTAGTATGAAGTTCAGACAAAATCCTTTCTGTCAAAGTAGTAAGTATTAGCACTGTATAACCTCACTTGAGGCATCTCTGCTCATGTGATAACAGTGTGAAGATTGTGGATTGTTGTCAGGTCCTTGTCTGTACATTGGTCAAAATCTGTCCAAACATTCTATGAATATTCATAAACCCTTTTCAATACTGAGTCTTTCAGGGACTTTCGTACAATTTCAAATACAATTCATGAAAAGTTCTTATCAACTGCATTTAATGAGCAGATCTCATTGTTATTTCCAGCATCAGAGTTCTCGTACAGTGGATTCAGCAGAGCATCTATTGCAATTGAAGGATTATCCATCTGATGCTACCATAGTAGTTATCACTGAGTTGGGACCTTGTGTTCTAAGTAGTACCTAATGGTCTGTTACTCAGTGAAGGATCGGTCCTGTAAAAATTGATGGAATGTCTTGATTCCAAAATCTATTCCGAATGCTTCCTTCCTGACTTGTGCATAATTGCAATTGTTCCTTTTGAGAGTGTAAGAAGCAAAGGTGATGAGTTTCTCTTGCCATCATCTGTCATGTAACTTATCACAGCACCTACTACCATCACATGCCAACTTTTAGCTTGGGCATAATTTGGTAATAAACAAAGAGAGCTTCACTTGCTGAATGTCTCTTGCATTCATCTTGTGCACTGTGTAGGCTCCACATTTATTTCACATTTCAACAAGTGATATAATGGTCTTAGCACTATTGCAAGATCTGGAAGGAATTGCAAAAAAACACTGGATGACGGCTAGGAATGCTATATTTTCACACTTTTGCACATTTGCAAGTCTCACAATATAGCCATTTGGGACAGCCACGTTGACCCATTCCTATTCAACAACAAAGTGGCTAAACTTGTCATATGTGAAAGTCCAGTGATACATCAGCACTGTTCTCCTTGCTACTGGGGCTCGCTCTGTTAAGCAACCTCGTTAGTACGTCAGGGATGCAAATAAGATTCTATGTGAAAAGTTGCAGAAAAATGCTATAAGATCAGTCCTAAAACAAGCAAAGAAAATGTCATCAATATCCTTCAACAATCTGGAAAAAGGACTACCTGGAATCTCATTCTCATCACCAACTTGCAGTGACTTCAGAAATGCAATAAAGCACGAGAAATGCCTTCAGCAAAGCAGGCAGAACACAAAGCCTCTACTGGCCACCCCTGCATTATGGTGGGGGCAGTGGGGAGGAGGGTTCCTGGAAGCCTGTTTGTATCGTGAATTTTTCATAACGCAAAACTGTGTCACCTGCACATGCATCAAGAAATGTGAGTTGAAGAGAAATAATTTTTTTTTTCATTATACACTTCACACATAAATTCTGTGAGACTGAACTTTATTCTGTATATCAAAATTCTGGGTTGCGATTTGTAGGGGTGAATTTCCGTTACCCAAACAGCCATAACATGGGGTTTGCCTGTATACATGTTCAGCCTTCAAGCTGTTACTCCAGACTGCTTGTTTCAGTCAGTGTCATTGTTTCATTGTTACACACCACATGACTCTCCTGTCCAACAAAGTGTCCACACGCAAGGACACACAGAGTACATGTCCACGCATAAAAATACACTAAGATAGATATCTTAAACTCTGTGGCTGTGGACCAGATAAAATGGACCTCTTGGACTAATCAGTCTTCACCTGCAAAGAACACCTTTGCACAGGTGACATCAAAGCATGCTCTGGAAACTGTTTGACCTCATAATGTATAGCTGGTGCTTCCACGTGTAGGTGCTTTGTAAGTGCGCTCGTGGTGTACAAAAGCGTTCAGTTTTTTGATAAAATTCCATTGTATAAGCACACAAAAATGTGAGACCTTCCACAGCCCTTCTTTATGACCATTGTATAATGCTTGTATCGATGGAATATAGTACAGCCTCATTATAATGCAAGTGTTGGATTCAGAATTGGCTTGCACATAGAAGACAGAGGGTAGTGGTGGAAGGGTGTTATTCAGGCTGGAGGTCCATGACCAGTGGTGTTCTGAGGTGTAGTACTTTGCGACATCTAATGTAAGGGGAAAGTATACAGTTAAAGGCAGGATCCTTAACAGCATTGATGTACAGAGGGATCTTGGAGTCCAAGTCCATAGCTCACTGAAAGTGGCCATGCAAGTAGATAGGGCGGTAAAGAAGGCATGCTTGCTTTCATTGATCGGGGCATTGAATATAATTGTCAGGAAGTTGCACCTATATAAAACTTTGGTTAGGCCACACTTGGGAGTATTGTGTGCAATTCTGGTCATCCCATTACAGGAAGAATGTGGAGGCTTTGGAAAGGGTGCAGAAGAGGTTTACCAAGGTTCTGCCTGGATTAGAGGGTATGAGCCATAAGGAGAGGTTGGACAAACTTGGATTGTTTTCTCTGGAGTGTCAGAGGCTGGGAGGAGATTCGATAGAAGCTTATAAGATTTTGAGAGGCATATATAGGTAGACAGTCAGAATCTTTTTTTCAGGGTAGAAATATCAAGTATTGAGGACATGCATTTAAGGTGAGAGGTGAAAAGTTTAAAGGAGATGTGCGGGGCAAGTTTTTTTACACAGAGAGTAGTAGGTGCCTGGAGTGGGCTGCCGGAGGGAGTGGTGGAAGCAGATATGATAGTGACATTTAAAAGGCTGACACATGAACATGCAGGGAATGGAGGGACGTGGATTATGTATAGGTAGAGGAGAATTAGTTTAATTTGGCATCGTGTTCGGCACAGACAGTGTGGGCCGAAAGGCCTGTTCCTGTGCTGTACCTTTCTGTGTTCTATGTGTAGGCCAGCTTTAACCCCACATTATAACATTTACCTAATTTTGGAACCCTTCTTTTCTCAAAGATTTGTACCTCAGTTCCATATCTCAATGCCCTCACCCAACTGCAAACCAGCTCACCAGTGCTTAGGTACACACACACACACACACACACACACACACACACACACACACACACACACACACACACACACACACACACAGTTTGAACAGATCCCCCAACACCTACCCCAGTCACACTATTCCACAAATTGTACAATAGATCCCCAGCCCTCCATTGCTGCTGGGAGTATTGATGGCTTCCTGTGACCCTGGGATAGGTAGGGCACAGCTAAGCCTGAGGAGCACTATGAGAACACAAGAGCCATAAAATCCTACACAACTATCTACAGCCACAGATGGATGCACAAGCACCGATCCTCCCCAATGACGAATCTCACACACTGACTCTCCCAGAGGATAGATCTGACATGCACACCGACTGTCCCTGGGGGATGGATCCCACCTGCACGCTGACTCTCCCGGGGTCTTGAGTCCCACACCCGCATGCACCAGCTCTCCCTGGGGGGATGGGTCCCATACACACATCAACTCTCCCTAAGAATGGGTCCCACACACACACACACCCCTACTCTCCTTGGGGACAGGTCCCACACATACACTGACTCTCCTGAGGATGGGTCCCACACATGCACCTCGACTGTTCTTGGGGGACAGGTTCCACACACACACACACACCAACTTTCCCTGAGGACGGTTTCCACACAAACGCCAACTCTTCCTAAGGCTGGGTCACACACACACACACACACACACACACACACACACACACACACACACACACACACACACACACACACACACACACACACACACTCTCCCTGGAGTCAGGGAAGAAAAGATGAAAGCTAGACTTTGAGCTGACTTGCTCATTAGAGAAAAGGTTCATTGAATGAAGAGAACAGAAGTCATATATTTGGGGTTTTGAAAGTGGATTTTCAAATAAGTTGGTAGATTTTTGTTTCCCAGTGACAGTTACAGAAAGTCTTGGGAGTAGGATGAAAGATGTGGGTGGAGAGTACTGTGAGGAAGTGATCAGATTAAATCTGTTTATTTAATGGAAGGGAGTTCATGTATTAAAGAATTTTATTTCAGTGGTTAAATTCTGGTTACTGCTCCTTCAGTAAGATAACTACCTTATAATTAGAAATTGAATGTGATTCCTTTATGTGGATTTTGATGGAAGTGTATTTGTGTTTGTGACTTTATGTAAACTGATATTGTAAATTGGAATAATTACAACCAGGTAAAGATTGGAACATCAGTTCATAGTTTCTCCTGTACTCTTGAATTTGGCAGAGCAGAAGACAGTTTATCCTTGTATGTGGTAATGCTGGGCTCCCCTCTCTTTCTGAGGGGAATGAAATGTAATCATCTTAAATTCTTCCAACTTCAATTTTTTTTACTGTATTTCAAACAGATAATTTTTGTGTTAGCTGTATTAGTCATGCAGCTTGTGGTTGTGCATACAGAATGTGAATGGTGATCTTATGACACTAAAGAAAGAAGTTGTATCTCTAGGAATTGCTTTTTTCTGTTGAATTCTCTCTGTGAGATTTACAGTTAGGATTACAGTAGTTACAACAATTTCATGTTGTGTATTTTTGCTCCCTTGAGATCCGCACTAAGATTGTTTGAACTACTGGCATTTAACTTTGGGCCTCTTAGCCAGCTGAGATGGAAGGCTCCAGTGTACTTCTTTTGAATTAGTTGATCTTGGTGTTCAAAAGGTAAAGAGCCATTTTCCAGTAAACTACCCAACCTTACAAATTATTTTAAATGATGGCTCTATTGACTGTGATTATTGCCCCTGCTGTCCACTTCAATTCAAAACTATTGTACAAAATAATCACCCCTTACAATGGATGTAGCCATACTTGAGCTTGTTTTGGCAGTAAGAATTGCAATTTTCTTATTTATTATAGGTCATCAATGGATTTCAGTGAGGTGAATGGTGAACTCTCTGCTAAAGAAAAGAGAATTTTGTTGCTGCAGAGAGCTCTTGTCAAAGTATTTTCTCATCTTGATGAACAGGGAATTGTATTGATTTTTAGTTTTGTTTGATGAGAGAATGGTGTTGGTGCCTAGTTGGAGGTAGAAAATCAGTAACTGTGTCCTTTAATATTTAGGAATAATGTCAAGCAAGACTGTCATCCAACACTGCATCCTCTCTTGTCTTTAACTCCATACTGTTACTGACCAATCACAGAATAGTACAGGACTGAAGGTCATTTGGCTCATTGGGTTGATGCTCTCTCTTTCAAAGACTAATCTAGGTAGTCCCATTTCACACCTCTTTCCCCACACTTCAGTATTTTTTTCTTTCAGATATTTACTCACTTCTCTTTTGAAGGCTAATGTTGAACTCTTTACCAGGCACTGCAATGCATATCCAGCCAGTTGAGCAGAATTGTTTTTCCTCAAACAATAGCAAAAGACTGTGGATGCTGGAGATCAGAAGTAAAAACAGAAAATACTGAAGATACTCAGTAAGGCAGGTACCACATGTAGAGAAACAAAATTAATGGCAACCATTCATCAGAACCGGTGGAAGGAAAACCAAAACTTGTTTTTAAACAGTGTTGGGGATTGGTGGAGAGAATAACAAGGAAAGGCCTATGTGATTGGATGGAAGGCAGGAAGTGACAAGAAGTAGTCATAGTGCAAGGTAAGAGAAGTCTTGAAGAGGTGAAAATGCAGAATGATTACCAAAGGATTTTGGAGAGGATGCTGGAAATCTAGAATAAAAATTATGAGATTGCTCATCATCTGAAATTATTCAACTTGATGCTGAGTTTGTAATGTGCTGAGTGGAAAATGTGATATTGTTTCTTGAGCTCACATTGAGCTTAGTCAGAATAGAGAATGTGCAGTCATTTGTTTAAGTGCTGTCCAACTGCACTACATTTTAAAGTTGGTCAGTGAGAAAGTGCAAGAGTTTATTTTAAAAAGTAAACTAGATGATTTGTGATGTACTTGCATTGCTCTACTAACATGTTCATTGATCTCATTGTTCCTCTGCTTGTTTTTTTGCTCTTCTCATTGCAGCCCTGGCTGTTGTGCATCAGCATCTTTTGATGATTAAATTTCTCATACTTCCCATATTTTCTTACAATATGGAAAGAGGCCATATGGCCTATCAAATCATTGCTGGCTCTCAGAACACTCTCATCAGTCCTATCCCCCCATTTATTTCCCTGTAACCTATTTTCCCTCACATGTACATCAATTATGTACATCCCCCACCCATCTGGGACATTCTCTCTTCTCTTCCACCAGACTTAAAGACAGCTTCTACCCCACTGTGATAAGACTATTGAATGGTTCCCTTATACAATAAGATGGACTATGACCTTACGACCTACCTTGTTGTGACCTTGTACCTTTTTGCACTGCACTTTCTCTGTAGCTGTGACACTTTGTACTGTTACTGTTTTTACCTGTACTACATCAATGCAATTTGTACTAGCTCAATGTAACTGCACTGTGTAATGAATTGACCTGTACGATCAGTTTGTAAGACAAGCTTTTCACTGTACCTCGGTACAAGTGACAATAATAAACCAATACCAATTACCCAGATTCTCAAGGCATCCACCTAAACTAGGGGTCTTTTGTCATAACCAATTGACTTCCCATCCAGTATGCCTCTGGGACATGGGAGGAAACTGGAGGAAATCTGTGCAGTCACAAGAAGAATGTATAAATCCTATACAGGTAGCACCAGAGGTCAGGATTGTACCCAGGTTGCTGGAGCTTTGAGGCAACAGCTTCACTAACTGTCATTGTGCCATCAACTTCCTTCCCACTCATAGCCCTTAAATGGTATTGAAATCAACCTTGAAGATGTGGGGGTAAAAAAACAAAGGTGTCCTGGACTTAATCTAAGCAGAATGGGTGTCTTAAAGTCACTAATAAGATGAGGGAAGAAAATGACCATGTTATTACTGAACATGTCAAGTCTATGTCAGAGCAATTAGTGGATGGCAGCAGCTGACACATTTCCAGTGACCTGGATTCAATTTTCCTCTTAGGTGTTGTCTGTGTGGAGTTTGCATGTTCTCCCAGGTGCTCTAGTTTCCTCCCAAAGATTTATGGGTTGATTGGCTACTGTAAGTTATCCGAGTGATGGGCATGTGAGAGAGATTAGGTTACAGAGAAATAAGTAGGGGAATGGACTGAAATGTATCACATCATGTGCCAAATGGCCTACTTCCATGTTGTAAGAAAATATAAAGCACATGTGCATATTTTATAAACTATAAAACTAGATTTGGTGAGTAACTTTGACATTTTTGATGCTAACACAAAAATAAGTGATCTATTAAATTAATCTGGTAGCTCAACTAATATCGCATAAATTGCTTTCTGTTTACTTAAAAAAATACTTGTAAAATCATCTAGATCTTCAGTCAATGTAACCATGCATTGATAAGTGCTTTCAACATCCGTGGAAAGCCTCTGTTAGTGCAAGGTAACCTGAAATTGAAGGGGAGACCCTCCCAAGTGAATTTAAAAACACAAGTTTCTCATGGCAGGAAGGGAATTTACAGTTTTTTGCAGAATTCCCAGGTAGAGCAATTGTGACATTGTAAATAGATCCCTTAATAAGTAAGGCGTTGCCTTTCTTACCTCCAGCAAATACACACATTTTGCTGCATCCATTCTTTTTGTGATTACTATGTATGGTTTTCACTCTGTGGACAGCTAGGGCCTCAATCACTAACAGCTTTCACAGCCCTGTTCAGCTCAATTCCTTAGAGTTGTATCCAGAAAATCAATGTATTTGTAGGTCTTTCGACGTCATATTAGTTTGTCTATTTTTATTCCCTGATCAGAACTCACTTACTTAGGTCATCGTGGTTGCCATAGCATTTTATTCCCCATTAGTTTCTCACAGGAACTGAGTCTTCAGAGGTGTCATTTACCATCGTGAGGGAGGAATTATGGCAGCCCAGGTGAATTAGAAACAGCTGAGCAAAGAAAGAGCGAGCTTTGTAATATAATGTAAATGTTCCCCTCCGTGGCAGCACTCTCCCTTCAAAAAATTATTGGCTTTTGAGACTTAGTTGAGAATGAACATCTTAGATTAGAATTATTGTAGCCAACAGAAGCATTACAATAAATCGGTCTCAGTATTGTGACCTGTTTTAATATTTAGATTAGAGGTAGAGATGACCAAGCTGAAACATGGGGAGATTCAGCAACAGCTATAGAAGATGTCTTGCACACTTTTGATTTCACTGTCCCAACGGTTATTTCCTGTTTGTACCATTTAGTATAAGGTCTGAAGTGAACAGATGTGGACTCCTCTTAAATGATTAAGAGATTTTGATATTAATCGTTTGGAAATGGTCTGTTGCCTCTCTAATTCTTTCCCAATTGGAGTTGGCAAATTCAATAAATCTTTCCAAAATACAAGAAAATTTAAAATGAAATACCATGGTAGGGTCACAAACTTAATTTTGATTCTAATAATTTTAAATGCTGCTGTAAAAACAAAGTGACAATATGGTAGCAATTAATAACATTTATGAAATAGATAGTAACTTTGCTATCATGAATACTTTGGCCTATAGCCTTCTTCCCATTTCTCAGGTCAAGTCTAAAGCATACTGGATACCTTAGCACAGAGCTGAGAACTGGAGAAGAGTTTCCATTTGAGACAGTATGACATCTGAAGTTATAAATACCATTTTTTTTTCCAATTTGTCAAATCATTTGAAAGACTATGGAAATCTTTCAAATGATTTGGAAAAATTAAAAGTATTTACAATCTTTGCAAGTGCTTCATAATAGCTCACAATTACAACAAGCTTTTTACATTTTCAAAACAATTTTTTTTAAAGTTTTTAAATCTAGATGTATTGTCTTAGAAGCGTTGTGTGCAGGACCTGAAGAGTGACTAATTTCTAATAATAATTTCTCCATGACATCCCATTGAAAACACTACTATTGTTGTACAAAAGCTGAAAGTGCATCAGCATGGAGCAGTGACCTGTGAGGTCTGCTCATGTAAATCTTTGTTTGTTGGTCCACCTCAATAGAGTCACTTGGTGAGCACTGACCAATAGGTACCGTGCGGTGTTATATAATTAAAGCTTTGGGAGAAGTGTTGAGATGACAATACTGGGGTAAAGCTGTCAGAAGCTTGTGTTTTGTAAATTCCACTGAGTCGTTGAGTCCTAGAGCCATACAGCACAGAAACAGGCCCTTCAGCTCACTCTGTCTGTGTTCCTATCTACATGAAATGAAAATCAAAAAACTGGAAATCTGAAATAAGCACAGAAAGTGCTGAATATGCTCAAGTCTGGCAGCCCTTGCTTTTTATTCTCAGTCTCTGACTGCCTTAAGCATTTAGCAACTCTTATGTTTTTTTTATTTGCTTTCTCACTCTTTAAACTTTCTCATTTTATAGCTTTCATATTCCTTTGATCATGTCCTCTCTCTCCGACTGCCCTCGTTAACTTGTTGACTAGATGACATCTTCACAGCTTATACCCACGGCAAGCTCAGCCTCACCTTAGCAGGGATATTCCCTCTGTCCTCTCTGATCCTCTCTCTAATTTTAAACCAACTTGCTCTCTTTCTTTCTCAGTTCTGATGACTTGAAATGTTAACTTTTTTTCCCATTCCATAGATGTGGCCTGACCTACTGTGTATTTCAAGCATTTTCTGTTTTTATACCCATCTTAATCTCATTTTCTAGCACTTGGCCGTTGCCTTCTATAACATAGCTTTTCAAGTGTTCATCGAAATACTTCTTAAATGTGAGAGTACCTGCTCCCACCCTCTCAGACAGTATATTCCAGATTTTAATCACCCTCTGGATTTAAAAAACAGATCTCCTTCTGGTATTGGTATTGGTTTATTATTGTCACGTACCGAGGTACAGTGAAAAACTTGTCTTGCATACTGTTTGTACAGGTCAATTCATTACACAGTGCAGTTACATTGAGTTAGTATAGAGTGCATTGAGGTAGTACAGGTAAAAACAATAACACTACAGAGTAAAGTGTCATAGCTACAGAGAAGATGCAGTACAATAAGGTGCAAGGTCACAACAAGGTAGATTGTGAGGTCAGAATCCATCTCCTCATATAGGGGAACCATTCAATAGTTTTATCACAGTGGGGCAGTAGCTGTCCTTGAGCCTGGTGGTACGTGCCCTCAGGCTCCTGTATCTTCTACCTGATGGAAGAGGAGAGAAGAGAGAATGACCTGGGTGGGTGGGGTCTTTGATTATGCTGGCTGCTTCACCAAGACAGCGAGAAGTAAAGACAGAGTCCAAGGAGGGGAGGCTGGTTTCCGTGACATGCTGGTGTCTACAACCCTCTGCAGTTTCTTGCGGTGGGCTTAAACTCCAAGGAATTTAAGCCCAGCCTTTCCCGTCTCTTCTCATAACTGAAATGCTCCATCCCAGACAACATTCTGGTAAGTCGCCTCTGCACCTTCTCCAGTCTAATCACATCCTTGAATTTAATTGCAAGATGGTAATATTTCTTATGAGTAGCTAGCTTTTCCATTATGGTAATATCCTAGTTGTTTATCCATGGTTCAAGGTCCTTGTGAGGCAATTTGGTGAGAGCTGAGAGCACTCTGGTCTCTTTTTTTATGCCCTTCATTGCAATATTTAGATTAAGATAATAAGTGAATTTTACACTCAAGTTAAAATGAGGTGAGACCAGTAGTACACTCAGTGACAGCATTGTGTCTGTGGTGACTTCCTGTAGTATAGCTTTCTTTCCTGTTACATAGTGAATATGTCAGTCATGGCTCAGACAATGGCCCTCTCTGCTCTGAAACAGAAACTGTATGTTCAAATCTCCTGCTGGAGAATTGGGCACACAAAAATGTGATATTTCATAAGAAGATGAGAAGATAGGAGTAGGCCACTCGGCCCCTCAATCCTGCTCTGCCATTCAGTGTGATCATGGCTGTTCTGCCCAGGTCTCATCTCCTCTTCTGTGCCAGTTCCCTAAAGCTCTCAATTCCCTTCTCTTTTAAAAACCTGTCTACTTCCTCTTTTAAAGATCCCCAATGATGTAACCTCCTCTGGTGGAGAGAATTCCAGAGATTCACCACCTTCTGTGAGAAGAAGTTCCTAAGCACCTTTGTTTTAAACGACTGCTCCCTAATCTTGTAACTTTGTCCCCTCGTTTGAGATTCTCCTACTGGTGGAAAAATCTGAACACCTACCCTGTCTAGCCCTCTAAGGGTTTTATATGTTTCAATAAGATTGCCCCTCATCCTCTCAGCATAGTTCTGATGGAGTGTGGAGGTGCTGCCTATTGGATCAGATGTTCAGAATCGGGTTTATTATCACTGACATACTGTATGTCGTGAAATTTGTTGTTTTGTGGCAGCACTACAGTGCAAGACATAAAAATTACTATAAGTTACCAAAAAATAAATAAAATAGTGCAAAAAAGGAATAACGAGGTAGAGTTCATGGGTTCATGGACTGTTCAGAAATCTGATGCCAGAGGGGAAGAAGCTGTTCCTGAAATGTTGAGTGTGGGTCTTCAGGCTCTTGTACCTCCTCCCTGATGGTTGTAATGAGAAGCGGGCATGTCTCGGATGGTGAGGGTCCTTAATGATGGATGCCACCTTCTTGAGGCACCGCCTCTTGAAGATGTCCTTGATAGTGGGGAGGGCTGTGCCCGTGATGGAGCTGCCTCACAAGAAGATGTGAAGGATGCCATGTTTGTTTTAAAGAGGAAAGCAGTTATCTCCAATGTTCTGGTCAATATTTGCTTCTCAGTTCATGTAAGAAAAACAGATTATTGGGTCTCTGCTGTTGGTGGGATTTTGCTGTGTGCAAGTTGGCTGTTTTTGGAATTGGAATTGGTTTATTTTTGTCATTTGTACCGAGGTACAGTGAAAAACTTGTCTTGCATACCGTTCTCACAGATCAATTCATTACACAGTGCATTGAGGTAGTACAAGGTAAAACAATAACAGAATGCAGATTAAAGTGTCACAGCAACAGAGAAAGTGCAATGCAGGTAGACAATAAGGTGCAAGGTCATAACAAGATAGATTGTGAAGTCAAGAGTCCATCTTATCATACTAGGGAACCATTCAGTAGTCTTATAACAGCGGGATAGAAGCTGTCCTTGAGCCTGATGGTACGTGCTTTCAGGCTTTCGTATCTTCTACCCAATGGGAGAGGGGAGAAGAGAGAATGTCTGGGGTGCATGGGGTCTTTGATTATGTTGGCTGCTTTACCGAGGCAGTGAGAAGTGTAGATAGATTCCACGGAGGGGAGGCTGGATTCTTCCATTCTTTTCACCACTGCTTCTAACTCTCACTCCAAGTCCTCTCTCATTGCATTTGTTTTTGCATCTTGTATCTGTTTAACCAATTCTTGGTGCTCACTAAATTTTTTAAAAATTGCATGTATTAGCTGCAAGATACGTTCCATGAGTGAATATATTTCATTGACTGTAATGTCTATTGGAACCTGAGATGGTAAAGGGTTTGATGTAAATGCATGATTTCCAATTGTCAAATTTTTGACATTGTAGAATTATTTTTACAATAAGGCTTTATGCCACAGATGTCAAAAATAATTGCATCACAAGAATAAAATTATACCTCATAATCATTGTGATCATCTTCTAACAGTTGTATTCTTTGTAGAAGGATTTCATATGTGAAGAGGCAAGAAACAAATGTTTTTAACATTGGAGGTATAGGTAAGCCAGCACTGATTTCCCCTTAAGGGAACTGGTTATTCTTAGGATTAGTATTCTGATTCTTGAGAATTGTGGGTCTTGGGGCAATGTTCCCACCCAATGCTCCAAAACAAGTTTTTCAGGGGTAATTGTTTAATTTAATGCACATCTGATGTGGAAATCACATCATACGTGTAAGGACAGTTGATGCTGGGAAGTAAAGTAATGACAATCCAATGCTTTTCTTACTTTATTTCACCTAGATTTTGCACACTGTCTATTGTTGCAATGACTGTTTTTGCTTCAAGAGCCCGTGGATTGCAGTCCTTGAAATTCAATCAGATTTCTTTGAAAGCAGGACTTTACCAGGGATTATTAACTGCTCAGGAGCCGGAGTGAACACTTTGTGACAGCAGTCCATCTGCTGATATGTACCTTGCTAAAAACGTATTGCAGAGTCTGATTTGATTTAACAGAAAGGTATCTGAGCAGTATTTTCAAACTGGTATGCTGTGGGTTTATCTTAGCAGTGCCATCTGTAAATCCAGAACACTGTTTGTGAGTCAATAAACCAGGAGAAAGAGAGTTGCCATTGTGATCTACTGTGAACCAAAATGTATTCAGAGTGTTGGGAGGAGAGATGAGTGAAGCACACACTGTTGGAAAGGGGATGGGTTAAGAAAAATGTGCACTATAAGGGTCTGACTCCTATCTGTGCAGATGGGCACACTCCTATTATTCCATTTGCTGTCCTGGTCAGATCTTTAAACACTTTCCTGCACTGAATCCATCTTTTCAGAATAATGCCACAGACACCGATGATCCTAATAACTCTATTCCGGTAGGTGGTTAAAGGTTGGTGCTGCTTGAAGCCAGAACAGAACATGTAAACAAATCACTCCAATTATTCAAGACATTGTGCGTTATGAACAGATGTATGGCTTGGGACCCTGCTGTGATCCAATGAAAGATGTCCTTCCTCCCTCTCCTGCATGAGCTCCACCCTAATGTCATTGAGCCTCCAGTCCCTTGTGTTCTGTGTCGATTACAGGTGCCTACAGAACTGTAGAGCTTTGCTCACCTCAGACCCACTGAGTCATCGCCTTTTGCTCAAAAGTCACAGTAATTTGGAAAGACACCCTTTCTGTAAGAAGAGAGTGTTCGCCCTTTAAATACTGAAGATCTAATCAGCTAGAATTTCCATCCACATGATTAGCTGACAGGAGTGATTGGTCAGCCCTTCAGACCAGTTAGAGTTCACCACTCCCCTGATGTTAGATGGGGAGATAAGGGGATTGTTATTGGAGAGGAAGAGATTGTTTTTCACCTGATCCATAAATGTGTCTTGTTTTAAAGCTGTGCAGCTCTGAGTTTAAAGGATTAGCAAGCCACATAAGTAGGATAACTGACAGCTGGCTACAAAATGCAACGTCTGAATCTACAATGAATGTGAATTGGTGCTGGTGATTATCTGGAATTTTTGTTTAAAGTCCTCTCAAAAATATCTTCAATCTCAGGAGAAAATGGCCAGTTTAGAGAGCTGCTCGGATGGAAAATTAAAGCCAACCTGACAATGCCCAACCTGAGCCTGATAATTTTTTCATGCCCAACCTGACCCGAGTTTGGCTGATAGCCAGGCACGAGCCTAGGCATTGCAGCATTTCAGGGGATGATAGAGGAATTCATTAGATTCATATTATTTCCAGCTACAGATTCCTTTTAACATTTGTGTGCTGACATTTTCTCAATCTATGTCCATCCAAACTTTAGTGTGGACTGTGTAAGAATAAATAAAGCATTGCCTTTCCAAATAGTAAGTTGGCCCAGACTTCCAAGATTATTTTCAAATTTTCGAGCTTAGCCTAAATGAGGAGAAGTGGCAACTCTGTCAGAGCTAGAACATTATGGTCAAAGTGATTTCTCTTTCCCCTATAACGGACTGAACTTCCAGGGACTTTGAAGCTGCCTTTACTCAATGGACATTGAGGTGCAAATAATACAACTTGTTTTATCTAACAGTATGTTCTGCGAAAACATTTTTTACATTAAATTTGCCAAGAAGGAATTGATTAATAAATTTCTGCCAAATATCTTGTGTCCCAGTCATCCCTTGTATATAGACTATTGTCCTGATAATTGGAAAGGTCTGTACAGTTTAAAATGGAAACGTGTAACTCCACAGAGAATCAAAATTATCACAGCGCAGAAGTCTGTCCTGATTCCTTATAGGACAATCTCATCATTACCCCTAATCTTTATTCGAAGCCCTGCAAATCTTTTTCAGCTACCTATCCATTTCCCTTCTATCCATCCTGAAATTATACAGGCACATAAAACTCAGCCTCAACAACTTCTTTTTTGGCTCCTCCCACTTTCTCCAAACTAAAGGTGTAGCCATGGGCACTCGGATGGGCCCCAGCTATGCCTGCCTTTTCGTCGGCTATGTGGAACAGTCAATGTTCCAAGCTTACACTGGTAACGCTGCCCAACTCCTTTTCCGCTGTATTGACGACTGCATTGGGGCTGCTTCCTGCACCCGTGCTGAGCTTGTCAATTTCATCAACTTTGCATCCAACTTCCACCCTGCCCACAGATTTACTTGGTCCATCTCTGACACCTCTCTCCCCTTTCTAGATCTCTGTCTCCATCTCCAGAGACATATTAACCACTGAAATCTTTTACAAACCCACTGACTCCCACAGTTACCTTGACTACACCTCTTCCCACCCAGTCACTTCCAAGGATGCCATCCCCTTCTTCTAGTTCCTCCGCCTCCGCCACATCTGTTCCCATGATGAGGCTTTCCATTCCAGGACATCTGAAACGTCCTCCTTTTTCAGTCAGCGTAAAATAAGAAGGCAGTGTACCATGCTTTTTTCTCCCCCCAAAGAGAGTCAGTAAATGTTTAAGAGTTGGCATAGCACGAGGTAGTTCCTTGGTGGTACTTCCACTGAGTTGCAAAGCATTTAGTGACGTGGAATGACTGTGATACCCACGTCAAATGTTGCATAATTTCAGAATTGTGTACAAGTTTGCCACTGTATACAGAGTTGACTAAAATAAATAATATTCACCCACATAAGCCTGATCCTTAATGGTCAGCAGTCCACTATAGTCTTGATGCCTTTTTAAGCTGCTGTTTCACTAATCGAAAGAGGTTACTGTATTTTTTTATTGCTGGATGAGCCATTTCCTCCTAATGCCTTTATATAATTGCAGCATGCTGATGTGAATAACACCAGAAGCACATGACAGATGGATCTTACGTATTCATTTGACAGTCCCTTACACTGATATTCAGAGTATTTATAAAAGTGCTTAGAGGATGTATTAAAAATCAACTGTGATGAGAAAGATTGAGAGGAAGATCTCTAGATTGCATAAATTATGGATAATAACATTAAATATTAGTATACAGAATTAAAATTGTTCTTGATATTGACAAGGCAGCAAGATTAAATGAAGATACTGGCTTAGCTGTACTTGAAGAGTAGAACAATTCATGTTAAAATAATTATTCCTAATAGTGGTCCTGATATCCCTAGGTCAGGTTTGGACATTCAGGACTTGTTTTCACATCCTGCCTGTAGTTGCTATGGGAAGAATGGCATTGCAAGAAATATGGAATTAAAGTCAAAGTTCAGGGTTGAGAGGAGAGGTCAGGCTGTTGTCAGGCACTCATGGAATTAATTTGCAGCAAACAAAATACAAATTAGTCATCAGCAATGATACATCAAAGTACCGTATTACCATAAAAACTCACCCAGTTCATTAATGTCTGTTTGGTGAAGAAATCTCTCATCCTTATCCCATCTGGGCTTCAGACACACCAATGTGGTTGACTCATGGTTGACTTTGAATTGGCCACGCAAGCCAGTCAGTTGTACCATAACCACAAAGAGAATAAACCCAGACAGACCACCTAGAATCTACTCTGGCACAGATTTTGGCTATGGCAAAGTCGCTTCTTGCCCAGAAGACCTTGCAAACTCTCTCTAAATTAGGAGAACATGACATCGAATTCAGGAGATCCTACCTTGTAGACAACAAGCCAGCCTCCTCCATCACATCCTTTCCCACCAGCAGCATAAATCCAGCAGAGAGGGCAATGGGAGTCGGTAGGTCTTGGCATCCTCAATTGTGACTCCAGACACCATGAAGTATCAGGTTAAACTTGGAAAAATACTCCTGACTACCACCTCCCATCTTCTCTCAGCTGATGGTTCAGTGCTCCTCCATGTTGAAGAACACTCAGAAGAAATAATGAAAGGAGGAAGATCATGAAAAGTAACACAGATGGTGGATTTCAGTGTCCATCACCAACAGTGATTTGGTAGTACCACCATTCTGACCTGGTCAAGCCCTGAAGCACATAGCTACCAGATTGGGTCTGTGGTGTATAGAGAATGAACGAACATGAGGAATAAACCTACTTGATCTCATCCCCACCTGTGGCATCTGTCCACGAAAGCATTTGTAGAAATGATCAAGTGTTTAAGAGACAGCAGAAGCAGTGTGTATGAGGCAAAGTTAAGTGATCTCATAACCAACCAGATCAGATCTAGCTCCACATTCTTGCCTTAATTACTCATAAATAATGGTGGGCAGTTAAACAGCTAATGGAGTATAGGTTCAAACAATTGCCAGGCCTAGCATATGTAAGTGCTAAAGACAAGGTTTTGGCTTACATAACCACGTTCAGTCAGAGGTGCTGAATAGAGGATTTATCTTGGCTTCCACTAGAGATCCCCACCATTACAGATGCCAGACTTTGGTCAATTCAATTAAATTCTCATTATCTCAATCATCAGCAATGTTACAGAAGGTGTTGTTAACAGTGCTCTCAAATGACACTTACACATCATCTGTCACCGATGGCCAATTTGGATTTCACTAGAATCATTCAACTCCAAACCTTATTGCAGCCTTGGTCCAAGCATGGGCCAAAGAGCTGAACTCCAGAGGTGAAGTGACAATGGCTCCCTTGGACACCAAAGCAGCACTGAGGTGCCCTGGTAAAACTGAGTAGGCATAAAAGGGAAAAAGCTTCAGTGGTTGGAATCATACCTCTACAAGTGAACTGGAGACTCTGTGGGCTTTGGGGGCCATGGTGATGCCTGTGGTTAAAGATGTATGGTCTGTTGTGATTGGGTTATGGCACTACTGTCTAAACTATATTCCTCCTCTGAAGTATAGAAATCACGTAGGTAAGAACAATAGTGAGGGCTGAAACTCATTATCTTGCCTCCTCCCCCTAAATTATCCCCTTTTCTTACAGTTTTCCTAATCAATATGGAAAGTTAGAATCATCCATTTTAATTTTTTTTGTGTGTGAAAACCTGCCTGAAGCCCTCAGCTGTTTGGTGGAATCTCTAAGTTTAGAAGGTGAATCAGCTGGTTTAGAATAAACCATTGCTTTTCCTTTGACCGTGTCCATCAGTCAATAAAAGTTGAAGAAAAGAATCAATTATTTTGAACATTTTATCTATTTTGGTTGCAACGTCTACTCTCCTGTTTTCACTGCCTATGAGTGAAGAAGTGGTTTGGTGCCATCTGTCATGTCCAGCCACTAACATTTTCTGAAGACTAGGCATTGATTTATTTTATTTTTCTTGAACTGTTGTGCTTTGAACTTTGTGATGATGCACTGCATAGTCTGTATAGAGTGTCATTGGTAATTACAGTGACATTGCATGTCACTGTAGTATCCAATGTCACTGAAAGTTTTGAGGCTAGTCAGATATGAGTTGACTGTTGATCAAGGTAGTTTTGATCAGTGGACATTCCCCATTGATGCTGCTTAATCAAACCTTTTTTTTGCAGCAATCTGTTGCCGTTCCTTCATCGCTGCTGTGTCTAAGTCTTGGAACTCCCTCACTAACAGTATTATGGCAGTATCTTCATAGAAAAGACTGCCACAGTTGAAGAAAGTGCTGGACCATCACTTCTCAAGGGCAGCAAGGGATGGGCAATAAATGCTGGCTTTACTGGTGGCTTTCCCAAATAAGTTGGGGGAAGAAAGAGCTGCTAACCTCATCATTGAGGATGATAGCATGTGTGTTGGCTTAATCAACAAGTTAAAATTGCTAGATACATCCACAAGAATTACTCTGTGAATGATCTGATCAGTATTGAACAAAACGGAAGAGCTCGCTGCTGTTTCAAAGTCCATAATGAATGATTGATTGAAAGTTTACATCTTATTACATCATGTAAATATTTAGCACTTTTAGTCTTGTACAATGACAAAAACTTTTATGAGTTACAATTGAATTCATAATGGGACCGACCAGGAATAATCTGACCAAGAATAATCTCTCTGGATTGTGATAATTAGAGGATAAAGTTAAACTGATAAACGAAAAAGTGACATGTGAGCCTTGGACAGTTTCATCTATTAATATAACAGTTCACTAATAACTTTGATTAAAATCAACCATTCATAAGTTTTATGACTCTCGTTGTGTTCTTTGTTTAATATATGGCAACTAAACCAGAAGTGTCTATTTTCTCCACACACCCTTGGAACTCTGTCTCATTTTTGTGTACTTTTTCTCAAAATAAAGGATTGAAGCAATAAAGATTATGCACATCAGCATTCGGCTAAAGATTCTGGGAAGTAGTTGTGTTGAATTAACTTTGTTCCTTCAGATTATCTCCTTTTTGAAAGCTTTCAATCTAATTCTGTTTTCAGGGTTACTTATAATGGGAAGTATTATTGTTGACGTGTCAGTGACTGTCAACTTGGTTAATAAATGGATAAGGGTTTTAACTTGCCACCTTCACACTTGCCACTGGAAGAAACACCCACTGATAAACGATTTGTGGACAGGTTTAATAAGCTCCATGGTAAGACTGATTTATCCACCAGATCTGCATCCCTAAGCACTTAATCAGTAGACTAACAGAGGTATCAAAAGCTGTCTCATGACTGTAAGTGATGTTTGATGAATGGCTTGTGGAAAGAGCAAAAAATACATAAATTATAAGCTCAGAATCTCGATCAGCCAATCTGTTGTTTAGTTGTTTCATCCATTGGATGCAACCAGATAGCAAGTGGAAATATTTTGGTCAACCAATTCATTTATGACAGTTAAGTTTGCTCACAGAAAAAATGTATGATAATGAGCCGTTGTGATTTACTCTTCCCACTTCCACAGGCTTTTATTGCACAGGTCCTGCATGGCACAGTCCATATTTAGTAAAAGATGAATAAACTGCAGGGAGTAGTGAAATGTAGCCCATGTAGTGGCTCGTCCTGGAGACAGGACAATGGCTGATTAATCACTCAATTCCTCAGCAGGTTTTGCAACAAATGGGACGTGATTCAGAGTTTACAGTAACATCATTGTTTTGTCCAGTGACAGGAAAAACACTGAAAATCATTTGGTGACAGTTAAAATGTGGTAAGAAATCAGATGTGGGATTCAGGTTAAAAATAGCTAAGAATACATAAATCATGAAAACACTGAAACTAATAGCCCCTGTTGTCTCTCCAGCTGTACATCTAATAAATGACTAACTTAAATATATAATTTGTATGACAGGCAGTGAAATTAAATTGATCTCTGTCAGCAAACTAGGATGTGAAAAGTGGTGGAGATGATTTCGGAAGAGGGAAGTGCAGGATGAGTTTTTTGAGATGGTCACATCCCAAGTTGACAATGGAAGTCCCATCATGTAACCAGAGCAGTGAAGCATTTTGTAATGTTAGGCATGAAAAGTTGCTATGGAAACAAGATGAGTTTTTAAGTGTTTTGTGATTTCCTTGACTTTAACTTGAATCGCAGCTTCTAATTTCAAGCAAAACCTGGTAGTAGCTAGGCTGGCAGAGAGGAAGCAATGAATTCTGTGGAATAATGTGGGCGTGAGGAAGTGTGCTGAGTGGTATGGTCAAGGGTCAATTCCTCATACTGTTGTTAATCTTCTTAAATGGCCGGAATTCCATTTAAGAAATAAGAAATTGGAGTAGGTTTAATCAATCTCAGTCATGATACTAGGCTTACAATTAGCACTGATGGTATAGCCAGTGAAGTATTTAAACAATAATTGCAAGTGGACAGACCTGTAGCAGCTGAAAGTGTATAGTATCTGGAAATGTTCACATAAATAGATGGTTTTGAATTAAGCAAATGGAGTCTGTACTGCGAAAGAGTAGGTTCTTATTATGCTTGGTCATTATAGACTAGAAACCAAAGCAGCAAACAGAGTGATGAACTGTACCATAAAAACACTGGGGTACAGTAAATCCATCATGTTGAAACTGGTTGGGTGAATCAATCTATATGCACTTAGTTTCACTCATCCTGAAACAAGAAATGTGGCGAAGAGAAAGGCTTTGGGGATAATCCTTCATATCAGCTAACTTAATTTTCAGGATCAGTTAGAAATTTCTTGGGGTATTTCACCATGCTTACCACTTTAATTTTGATATAAATTTAGTTTGGGCATATAAATGAGTTTTCTGTCAAAATTGCAATGGTGGAGGTGAAAAAAAACCACTGGGGACTGAAGATCACTTATTGACAGCTCTCTTATATTGTAATCTATTTGCCAGTGGGTTTATTAGTAGACTGTATTCTGGTTTGAATGGTGCAGGATTTTGTGACGCCCATAATGAAATTGACTATAACTTGAAAACACCTGCCCTTTTGCACCTTTGTCAGATGGAAATAATCCTGTCAATAGATTTATGAAAACAACACATGCATTTATATTTCAAAAGACAGGTTTTATTTGTCTTGGTTGTCATTGTGCAAGCACCTTTTTATGTATTGGACAGAATTGTGTTTCAGGCCACTGCTGGATAAAGCTGAAAATTTCTTAACAAGCACACAAACATTGCAATTATAATTTTTGAGCAATGTCCAGTCTTTCACAACAGCTGTAAGAGGCACTTTGAGCGTATAAACATCATTGCCGCTCTGTTCTCCCACCAGCTGCTGAACTAAATGTGCCCAGCAGCTGTATTGCATTTGTAAGTGGAGCACCAGTTGACTCGTCCTGAGCCTTGAATTAATCTTTAATTATTTAGGAATGTACTTCATACCTTCTGAATGCAATGGCCCTGGTGGGTGATCTTATCCAAATTGCGCCAAAAAGGGTTGACTCTCAATCAAGCTCTCCTCTCCCTCCGTCTCTTCATGCATTTCTAGGTGCTTGTTTGTAAAATAAAGTTGTTCTGAAATGAATGAGTAACACGAAATGATTTTAAATTTGAACACTGCCATACACCCTTCTAATTTTCATTCTTCCTTCCTCTCGAAATAGGTGACAAGTCTCTCAGCTGACTACCAATGCCTCTTCATGGTTTCACAGATAACATGTTGCCAAGCATATGGAATAGTGGCAGCTGATTAATGACATCCTATCATTTTCCATATTGAGCAAAGCAGTGGGCACTTGGAGACCAAACTTTGCATCACACATTATGTGAAAGGCAATTTTCTGCTGCTGTTCCTCTTACAAGGCAAACACTTGTTCTTGCACAATGAGCAACACACACTGTGCTCATGGTTCATTTTCAGCTGTGTGTTTGCTCTGCTTTGTGCATGTTAAAGGCATGCCTCAGCCACAAAGCTGAAAAAGGTTAGCGTATCTGCAGTTGCACCTTTGTGCGTGTGTCAGGATAACTGCAATCCATAAGGCATAATGCAGAGAGCTATGGGTTGTGGATTGTGAATCCATTAACAGTGATGCATAATGACAAAGGTGTTTTGTTTGCGCAGTGAATAAAAGCAGAAAATGCTGGAAATATTCAGCAGGCCAAGTAGCATCCGTGGGGAGAGAAGACATTGCTTTACATCAGTGTTTCAGGTTACCAATGTGCACAGGAGACACGAGATTCTGCAGATGCTGGAATCTGGAGCAACACACACAAAATGCTGGAGGAACTCAGCAGGTCAGGCAGCATCTATGGAGGGAAATAAACAGTCGTGTTTCGGGTTGACCCTTCATCAGGATATGAGTTTTGTGTGTATTGCTACCAATGTGCACAGAGGTTTTCTTTTGTATTTATTTAAATATTGGTCAAGTTTTCAAAGCAAAGAGTGGGATAATAAGCAGGTCATCGGTAGGTAATCTGAAGCTTGCGCGTACTATGATTTGAACAATTTTGTTACTCTGTTGTTAATGTGGTGATGGATGTAAAATAGCAGAATGCTGGCTTGTTACAAACAACTCAATTGAGTGTCCCTGCCAAAAAAAATGAAGAAAATCTACTCAAAGGCTATTTTGGTGGGAATCAGTGTGAAGTTACAATGCACAAGTGAAAAGCATTATGAGAGGTATTTATCATATCTTCTGTAACAGGAGGAATTTAGCAAAATGAGTTCAGGCTGCAGTCTGGAAATGATTGTTATCACTTTTCACTGATGGCAAAACATGCCAAAGCTCTTTAGATGAAGAGAAATGTGATTACTGTTGTTCCCTTATTCAAAAAATGGTAGTAGGGATAGTCCAGGGAATTACAGACCAGTGAGCCTTATGTCTGTGGTGGGCAAGCTGATGGAAAGGATTCTTAGAGATAGGATCTATGAGCATTTAGAGAATCATGGACTGATTAGGGACAGCCAGCATGGCTTTGTGAAGGGAAGGTCTTGCCTCACAATCCTGATAGGGTTCTTTGAGGAAGTCACCAGGAAGATTGATGAGGGTAGTGCAGTGGATGTGGTCTACATGGATTTTAGTAAGGCATTTGACAAGGTTCCACATGTTAGGCTTCTTCAGAAGGTCAGAGGGCATGGGATCCAGGGAGGCTTGGCCGTGTGGATTCAGAATTGGCTTGCCTGTGGAAAACAGAGGGTTGTGGTGGAGGGAGTGCATTCAGATTGGAGGGCTGTGACTAGTGGTGTCCTGCAGGGATTGGTTCTGGGACCTCTACTTTTCGTAATATTTATTAATGGCTTGGATGAGGGGGTGGAAGGGTGGGTTAGCAAGTTTGCAGACGACACAAAGGTCAGTGGTGTTGTGGATAGTGTTGGAGGGCTGACGAAGCTTACAGAGGAATATTGATAGGATGCAGAGCTGGGCTGACAAGTGGCAGATGGAGTTCAATCTGGAGAACTGTGAGGTGGTACACTTTGGAAGGACTAACTCCAAGGCGGAGTACAAGGTTAATGGCAGGATTCTGGGGAGTGTGGAGGAGCAGAGGGATCTGGGGTTTCATATCCACAGATCACTGAAAGTTGCCTCACAGATGGATAGGGTAGTTAAGAAAGCTTATGGGATGTTAGCTTTCATAAGTCAGGGGATCGAGTTTAAGAGCCACGAGGTAATGATGCAGCTCTACAAAGCTCTGGTTAGACCACACTTGGAGTACTGTGTCCAGTTCTGGTCGCCTCATTATAGGAAAGATGTGGAAGTGTTGGAAAGGGTGCAGAGGAGATTTACCAGGATGCTGCCTGGATTGGAGAATATGGATTATGAGGAGAGACTAAGGGAGCTAGGGCTTTACTCATTGGAGAGAAGGAGGATGAGGGGAGACATGATAGAGAGATACAAAATATTAAGAGGAATAGATAGAGTGGACAGCCAGCGCCCCTTTCCCAGGGCACCAATGCACAATACAAGAGGGCATGGCTTTAAGGTAATGGGTGGGAAGTTCAAGGGAGATATCAGAGGGAGGTTCTTCACCCAGAGAGTGGTTGGCGCATGGAATGCGCTGCCTGGGGTGGTGGTGGAGGCTGATATGTTGGTCAAGTTCAAGAGATTGTTAGATAAGCGTATGGAGGAATTTAAAATAGAGGGATATGTGGGAGGAATGGGTTAGATAGTCTTAGGCATGGTTTAAAGGTTGGCACAACATGGTGGGCTGAAGGGCCTGTTTTGTGCTGTATTGTTCTATGGTTCTATTAAGGGGTCAGAAACATGTTTAGAGCTGAGTTTAGCAGAGGGTTTTAGAGGCAGGAAGATGGCTGGAAGCTCTGGTGTTAAAGGGGAGCCAAGGATGTGGATTGAGACACCACTAGGCCAGTGTGGAACACATATACTGGCTGAATGGCTGTAAATACTGAAGGTGTTATTTAACTTTGTCTTTAATTAAGGTGTCATACCTTGCTGTTTTAATCTGGAATAATTTTCATCTCTAGTTTTGTAAAAGACTTGCATTGAATATACAAGAAACTAAAAGTCAAGCTGCCAGTTAACCTGTTCTGTTGGTTTGACCTAGTCTGCTTTTCAGTGTGCTCCACCAATCAGCAGAGTAAATCCGCCTCAGACCATCAAAGCAGTCAACTCAGAGGATGAATAATTACAGCTGGAAGAGCCCAGTGAATTTGTCCTCGCTCTCACCCGAGAATGACTGCCTCATTTTCACACAGTGCTCCATTTGGTGTTCAGGCTGATGAATAGATCAAACTCGCCCAACTCAGGCACTTAAACTGACATGACACTTGTCCAGGAGCTTAAATAGGAAACACACAATTAACTGTTTTTAGAACTTTACCCAGTATCTGCCTCCCCCCACTTTACAGGGACTGGTTAGGAGAAGGAAAGTAGTGCAATCCAGCAAAGATGCTTGCTCCCACCAATTTATTTTTCGGTGCTGACCTTGTCCTTTACAACCCTGAATGGATTTCTATCATTGCTTACCTCTTCACTTTAAAATTAATTATTTCATTGACGTTGTTGATTATTGGAACACAAGTTTTTAATGTACAGGCATTGTATCATGGCCATGTTGATGCTACTGTTTGCAATGTCACCTATGCATCTTGATAAATCATCGCCTGACTGCGCTGCCTTCTGTATTGTACTGATTGTCTGTGCCTACTTGTGAATCACATGCAATGCTGCCAACAGTGAGTTATGTGTATTCATGATATTTTGAGATTTTGTTCAGTGTTTGTCATGATATCAGTTGTCTGATATGTGCATTGGCATGTTTTCATGTTTTGGAAAAGTCATCTCCTTGGTCCCGTCCGTTTCCGTTTGAAGCTGCAAAATAAGGGCAGGTCATTTAAAACTGAGGTGCATCATTTTTTTTCTCTCTGAGGGCAGTGAATCTCTGGAATTCTCTGTCCCTGGGGGTGGTGGAGGCCAAATCATGAGGTATATTTAAGGTGGATACAGATAAAAATATTTGAAAGATCATGAAATTGAAGGTTATGGGGAACTGGCACAGAAAGGATGTTGAGGCCAGCATAGATTAGCCAAAATCATTTTGAATGGTGGGGCAGGCTTGAGGGGCCTTGTGTCCTACTCCTGCTCCTATATTCTTGTGTTCTTGTCTAACTTCTATGTAGTCTTTCCTTCTGCTAGTATTTCTGTGTGGTCACTTGGTTTGCCATGTATGTGTATGGTTGTATCTGTTGTGCTTATTTACGTGTATTATGACTTAATAAGTTTGATGCTGTATGATTTACTTATTTCTTTTTGCTAAGTATACATGAGGATTTTGTTCTGCCTTTATGTGTGTGGTATTTTCCTTGATTTTAATATTTCTGTGTGACATGCAATCAATGTTTGTGTCCTCTGATTTAGTTGCTTAATATATTGATTTGTTTCTGTACCCTAATGTGTGGTAGTATTATTAGGAAAGTTTTTTTTAAAATCGGGTTGCTGTAATATGTTAGCCTAGAGATTTGAATTATGCAAAAAATGACTTAACCCAGGGTAGTAATTCCTAGATAAAATCATACCCATCAGGAGACTGGACCAGGCAGTTCCATGTGCTGATCCTGTAAGTGCCTGACAGTTTTCTAGCATCAAGTGTAGCTAATAATGTTACTACTTGTGCATTTCTGCTCTTACCATAAATTATAGCTCAATGGTGCAACCTATAACCTTCATAGAACTGTCAGGTAAAACAATGAGCTCATCGAACTAAAATCCTCAGTGAGAGGTGAATTAAAGAGTTTTCATTCTGATGTTGATGTGTAGATCAAAATCTCTACTAGTCTCATATTTCACTGGTCAAGATATTTTCCCAATTGCTTTTCCTTGTTCCTTATTGTTTGAAGGATTTGAATGTTCCACTGCCTGTTGCCTCACACTGTGACCCTGTCTCGCTGATCATCGTGCACCTTTCTGTGGTGCAGGACCACCATTGACTCAGGACTCCATCAGCACTGTGGCCACATCACACTGGCGAGCGCTTGCATCCCCTCCCCTTGATTATTCTTCACCTCTTTATGCTGCTCTCTCTCCCGTTACTCTCCTAATTCTTAGACCTGTTGCATCATTGATTTCATAACTCTGTAACTGCAGGGGATTGGGGAGTAAGATCGGTGTATTAGTGCTGCTTATACCACTGTTGGCTTTACCTTGAATCACTTTGCTGATCATTGAGAGGAGACTAAAGATTAAGATTGGTTTTGTTCTGCTTTTTGTGAATAGGACGTACCTGGGCGATTTTCCACATTGTGCCATTACTGTACTAGAGCAGCATGGCTGGTGTCGCAGCTAGTTCCAGAGTATCTGTCTTCAGTTCCATAATCTTTGCTCAACCTATTGCTTTCAGAGTGGAAGGTCTTATATAATTGGCAGGGTGATAATTAGGTTGGTGGTAATTAATAGGTTGCATCTTGTATAATTATTGGAATGGAAACCTCAGGCAGGCAGCGGATGGTGTTGAGGAACGGCAAGTGGATCTTCTGAGTAAGGTGGATGGGACCAGGTATCTGAGATAAGACCTGATGATAAGTAAGGGGCAGGTTAAGCAGAGCTGGGGAAAATGATAGGATGTGATATATGGGATGGGGGGAGGTGGTCTGTCAGAGATGATCCATATGAGGAGGGAGCAGGGGGATAATGAGAATTATTTACTAAATCTGGAATGGGACCTGCAACGGATGTGGGTTTCGGCAGTGATTGGAAGAAAATGGAGTGACTGAACAACCTCATAGCTGGAGGTCCTATCAAAGCAGTCATTATGTATTAACTCAGGATTTGTATTTATAGGACACAGATGAGATTAAGTTAGTTGTCAGAGGAAATTTAATTGCCCAAAAATTCATCTTGATTGGTAAGGTAAATGCAGTATTGCACAAACAGCATGTTGTACTTCTAAAATTTAGTTGCTTTGGCTTCCAATTGGATTCTTTTCAGAACAGATTCCATCTTCTTGGTTTTCAGCTTGGCTGAAAATTGTAACTTGAGAATCCTAGCACAAAGGCTGATGTGCCAGAATATTGCATTCACTTGTTCGGTATGTTAAAGAACTGGACTGCAGCATATTTTAGCTCACTGTTGTATCGGTAAAAACTTCAGTCTCAATGCAGTCAGCAAGACCACACTGGCTAATGAATCACTAATCATTGTGTTCTTGGGGCTGACTGAAGAACCACAGTAAGAAAACCTGGCAAAGTCCTTCAAGTAATGTTACAGGAACTTTGATGCCTTGCTGACTCAAATTCCAGGTTCATGGAATTTGCCTTAATATTTTAACTGCAGGAATGTGCTTATGTTGGCTAAGATTGAGGTCATGCTCCAGGTATAACTTTCTAATCCTAAACCTTCTGCACGCATTTCCAGAAAATTAAACATTTCTGTGTTTTGTTACTTTGTTGGCTTTTGAGTCAACATTGGGATCATTCACATTTCACTCACAACCAGAAAAGATGAGGGAGCTTAGAGCATTGTATGTCATTTTCTGGCTTGTTCATCTCTCCGTGGTCATTAGGTGAGCATCCATTGTGAGAAAGTCACTCGGCATAATGCCAAATACTGGCAAGGGTTGTACATTTTTATGCCCAGATTGATGGCATCTGTTTGATATGGTGTAAAAGAAAGGAGACGAGCAATTTTTTTTCTCAAAATCAACAAGGCAACTTTTAAAAGGAGCCAGTAAACCCCTTTATGGTGCAGGCTGGGAGCAGGTTATTGAGTCTGTACCACAGCAATTGGTGTAACGGCGGAAACAAAAATTAGGGAAAGTGCCGGTGGGGAAAAGCTGTAAGATGTAAAAAGTTATTGAGAATAGTCTATTCAGTTGTTTTGGTTCATAGTTTGAGCCTCCAGCTGTTTAAAGATGCAAAACAACATCCTTCCAACTTGGCTGCCAAGTTAGCTTGCTAAGTGTTTTTTGTAGCTTTTTATGCCAAAATCTAATGTACTTGGTTTCAAGGAATCCTAAGTGGCACTTAGTGAGTTAGCTGACTTTGCACTGATACTGTGATAGTCCTTGCCCAATGTGTGACCAGACAAGCACATTTCCTGAGGTGATTCTCATGTGTACTGCCAGAGGGAGAGAGCTCACCCAGCTTATGTCAGCTGAAGCCCAGCTTTAGAAAAGTGGAAATAAAAATGCAAAATAAAGCAATTTAGGCTCTTATTATGAAAATATTTTAAGGAATCATGAATAAAATGCATTTTTTCCAAAAAATTTATCTTCACATATGCGTAGAGCCTGAGATCAAATCTGTTTACTTTGCTTCTGTAGCCTAGAGGATTATTGAAGGTGCCTGTGGTTCTCTATTAAACTTGTTTAATGTAATTTATCATTTCAGTCATATTGAACATCCTGTCATCCATGGTGTATTAGTAGTCGTAGAATCATTGAAATTACAGCGTAGATGGAGGCCACTCAGTCCATTGTGTCTATATTCATCAAATACTGACTTGATGTTAATTGTACTTACCAGCTCTTCGTCCATGGGCTACACCTCTTCAAATTGTTATCCAGGTACTTCTTAAATATAGTCAGGTATTCTGATCCCATTCTGCCTTTCAGATACTAAGTTCTGGTCCTCCGCTACTTGTTCAATGGAAATGAAATTCCCTAACCCCCTTTTTGTGTGGTGTTGTACAGTGTGGAAACCAGCCCACCAAGTCAGCTCTAACCATCAAGCAATCACTTACACTAATTCTCCCCAACCCTCCGTACCCCCCCCCCCCCCACACACATTCCCATCGACTCCCACCAGAGTCTGCCACTTACCTACAGACATTGGACAATTTATAGTAGCCAATTAACCCACCACCCTCAAGTGGAAGTGGGATGTGGGAGGAAACCAGAGTACCTTGGGGAAAAGCAAGCGATCCCAGGGAGAAGACGTAAACTCCTCACAGACAGCACCGGAGGTCAGGCTTGAACACAGAATGCTGGAGCTATGAAGCAGCAGCTCTACCTACTACCCCACAGAGCCGCAAATGTAGCTACTACTGCACAGCTCCAGCATCCCTGGCCCAATAACAACAACAACAATAACTAGGGATTATAATTTTAATGTAGTTGTTCTGTTTTAAATTTATAGTCTCTACTTATTGTCCTCTCTGCTTAGGGAAACCAGTCCTTCCTGTTCACCTTGTCAAGGTCTCTTATGAATTATAAATCTCAATCATATCTCCTTACAGTTGCCTTTCTTCCAAAGAAAACAATCCCAGCCTAGTTCACAATTCCTCATGACTATAATTCTCCAGCTACAGTAAGTCATTGATGAGACCAACAGGGCTACTTTCCCATGGCACTTCCTTTACCCTTTTGTATAAAGGTGAGAATTGTTTAAGGGTACACGTGGAAAAAAAATTATCTTAATCTTTCAGCACTTTTTATTGAATTCAGAAGTTCTTGGGAAACAGGAACAACCATTATAAATAAGTAAGCTCTGGCCGTCCATTAATATAATCTCTTTTTTGTTGGTCATTGAATTCATGGCGTATGTTTGAAGGAAATCATTTATCCACTATTTCAATTGAGACTTAAATTGCATTTCACTGAGAAAAATCTTGTTATTCTTCCTTTATTCATTTGGTTTTATATTCCAAAAAAGAAAATTGATCACATGGTAATCCCACAGAAAGTTTTAGTAAATAATACACACCTGAAATTTGCCTCTGTTTCTGTTTCCACCAGATCTGTTATCAAGATGAGGCTTTCCATTTCAAGACACCTGAAATGTCCTTTTTCAGGAAATGTGGCTTCCCCTCTACCGTGGTTGAAGGAGCCCTTACTCACATTTCCTCCATTTACTGGACTTCTGCTCTCAGCCCTCTCTCCTCCCCTGCCCACCCCCACCCCCCACCATCCAGACAACAGAGAGCTAGAGTTCCCTTGGTCCTCACCTTCCATTCTACGAGCCTCATCATCCAGCACAGCATCCTTCGAAATTTTTTCCACACGATCCCACTACCAGTCACATCTTCCCTCCCCACCCCTTGCTGCTTTCTGCAGGGACCGCTCCCTCCATGACCCTATGGTTTGCTCAACCCTACCCACCCACCGCTCCTTTCCCCTGCACGTGTAAGAAGTGCACGCTTATCCCTACACCACCTCCTTCACCACCATCCAGGGACCAGAACAGCCCTTCCTGGTTCACATACACCTCATCTCCTGCATTCGGTGCTCTCGATGTGGCCTTCTCTACATCGGTAAGACCAGGAGCAGACTAGGCAACCTCTGCAGAGCCCCTCTTCTCTGTCCACAGTCGCCAGCGTGAGTTCCTGGTTGAATGCCATCCCACTGCCCCTTCCCATTCCCACACCAACCTGTTTATCCTCGGCCTTCTCCACTGCCAGAGTGAGGCCAAGCGCAAACTAGGAGAACAACACCTCATATTTTGCTTCATGTTTAGTCTACAACCCAATGGTATGAACATTGAATCTTCCACCTTCAGAGAATCACATCTCCTGTGCTCCTTTCTCTCACCTTCTGACCCACCCAGGGCTTCCCCTCCCGTGCAATTCCATCTGCCTATCACCCACATACTAAAACTACTGGGTCTCCTATCCTCTTCCCCCAACGGGTTCCATCTGCCCATCATCCCTCCCTAATCCGGTTCCATTCATCACCTTCCTTGCTTACCATATTCCAGCATCTACAGCCTCTTGTGTCTCCACGTCACCTTCCAGCCTCTCTGCCTCTACCCTCCATTCCCCTCCCCCCCCCCATCTGGATCCATCTGCCCCCTTTTTTTCTCTCTCCTCACCTGTCACTTACCGACCATCCACCAGCCGCTGTCTCCCAACTATACCCCTCCTCCACCTGGTTCCATTTGTCCATCATCCCCCTCCTCACCTGGTTCCACCTATCAGCTACCAGCCCCTGCCTCAGCCCTCCCTCTCACTGACTCTCTTCCCCCCCCCCCACCCCCCACACTCTCAGTCCCGGTGTAGGGTCTTGACCAGAAAAGTCGACCATCCCTTTGCCTCTACAGATCCTACTCGACAGCTGAGTTCCACCAGCAGTTTTTTTTGCTCTAGGAATTTGTTTGCCAAGTCTTTCTTTAATCCCTCTCAGTAAACTGTAAGAATACAGTTCCCAGGAGCCAAGATTTTGTTGTGACTTCAATTTCCATATTTCTTTATGACGTAGAAGGAGGCCATTTAAGCCCGTGCTTGATCACAGTTCAATCCAGTTCCCCCACAACCCTTCCCATGTAACTTGTTCTCTTCATATTTCTATCAGATCCCCCAAATTCTAGCAAATAGTTTACAGTGGCCATTGACCTACAACCCACGTCCTTGGGATGTGGGAGAAAACTGGAGCACCTGGAGGAAATCTACACAGTCACAGGGAGAACGTGCAAACTCCACAGAGAGAGCACCAGATGTCAGGATTGAACTTGGGTCGCTGGAGTTGTGATGCAGCAGCTTTACCAGCTATGCCACTGTGCTTGTGTACAGGCAAAGCCAACTCCTTGACACCTTGACGGAATTGCCAGTACATCTATAAACTACTCAAAATGAATTCTCAGCTTGAAATATTTTCTGCTCTGTGTGGTTAAGGAAGATAACCGCAAATCAGAACGTGATGGCATGTCTTGCATCTGAGTCAGAAGGCTGTGGTTATGGAATAATGAATTATGTAAAAATGAAGTAGTAGCTTAATGGGACCAATTACCTAAGTGTATTGATTTTTTAGATGGTATATTTCAACTAGTTGGCAATTTTACTTTTTAAACCATTCAGTTCATAATCGTTCCCCAAAGGAACATGGCCACCATCTTTAATTTTATTCATTATGATGGATACAAAATATCCTTTGATAGAGGCACTTCTGGGCCACAGTAATGTTATTAACTGATTAACATCACTAGAATTTCAGTTCTTGTAATTTATTTGATTTTACACGATATGCCAACAGCTAATTAGAAATTGCAGGCAAATTTAAAATTGGAGAAATGTTCTTGTTAAAGAAAAAAGTCCAAAGTATGTTTAATTCATAAAATCCTTGATCCAGTAGAATGTAATATGAACATTGCAAAATCTGTATTAATGCTCTGAAAAACCCACACTGCTATCAGATAATGGAGAATAAGCATTGAACTAAAGCTGTCAAGATAAGGGGATGGATTTTGATTAGATTTTATAGGTTTTATTTGAGCTGGAATGAATCAGAAAAGAAGCTTGTTCTTGTTACCAAGTTTGTTCTTGTTAGTTGGGGTGGAATGGTGCATGGGTGGGGCTGGGGATGATGGTGATGTTATCGTACTGCATTGGCCTGGGCTTCCTGCGTTGCATATGTAGTCCTGAGCCTGAAAGACTAGTGAGGTGGATCATTTGGCTGTGCAGATTTAGCCATTACCAGTATTTTGCATTGTTGTGAGTAAGTGCTGACATCTTTTATGGAGGGGAAAAATGGAACCTAAAATGTTTCTTAATGTAGTTATCCTATAAGTCTAAATATTGGCGGTCACCGTGGTTTGGTGAATTAAACAGGTGCACAGATTGACATCAACACTTAAATGGAGGATCTCCAAGAAAAGAATCGTGTAATTGGGAACATTTTAAATATTGTCAGGGTGGTAATCATGCTGATTGTTGGATACATAAGGGAGAAAGGAACAGAAGGAACAAAAACAAAATGTAGGAAGTTCTCAGCAGGTCAGGCAGCATCTGTGGAGAGAGGAACAGAATGTATATTTCAGGACATTGACCTTTCATAAAAAGGAAAAGGTCAGAAATGTTAAGCTTGTTTCATTTCTAACTTTGCTCGGTTTTGATTTGCCTGAAAATATACAGCATTGCTTGTGCACATGGTGACATCACAGGAATTGCTTGTGACAGTAATTGATTTTGAAAGGCTGCAAAAAGCACTGAGACCCTGGAATAATGTAACAAATATGCACAGCATAGAAGACCAGATGGAAACAGCGACACATTGATCTCCCAGTCGGGACTCTTTAATTCATAACTCCAGGCTGAGTTGTTGTGGGGTTTGCTTCTTGTCTTATTGTGAGTTTAAACACAGGTCATAGTTTGTACAATGTTACTTCAATTACTGTCACTAAAGTAGAAATGTGTGGTGCGTGTGATGTCATCATGTTTGTAAAGGATACAGGATAAACATGGCAAGTCAATCACAACTAGGAAAACTTAGCAGTGAAACAAGCTTAACATTTCTGAGTTTACCCTGTTCTGATTAAAGGTCAGTGACCTATGAAACATTAACTCTGTTTCTCTCTTCACAGATGCTGTCTGACCTGTTGAGTATTTAGAGTGTTTTCTGCTTTTATTACTTCTATTTCTTTCTCCCTTGAATCTCTGGTGTTTGATTTCCATCATTTACCTGCAGTATAATTCATGACTCGTTTGGTGTGAACAGCAGTCTGCTTGTAGCTCTCTTTTCTAATTGGTTTTTGGTAGTCTTGTCTGTTTAGAGCGAAAATAGAGCCACCCAGTAACTCATCTTGTGATAAAGTTTGTGGTCTCTACCCTATGTTTCCCCACAGCTAAGATAAGCACATTGCCAGTCAGTTGAATTGCCTGCAGATACTCACAATCCATGTGTTGAATCTCGTGCAGGAAGTTCAACTTTGCGATAACTCTTGAGTGTGGTTACTCTTCAGTAGGTCATTGGTTATACTGGAATTAGAACATTTGTGGGCCAAGGATAGAGGCTTGAGCAACTTTGCACTGGGTATCTTTGAGTGCAGTCAGACATTTGTAAGGACGTGGCAAGTGTTAATGCAGCATTTCAAACAAACAAACCACATCTACTCTCAGTCTGCTCCTGATAACTGTAAATATTTTTTGAACTTATAAAAAACTATGTCATCTCATGTAAGTTGTGACAGATCAGGTTTTTCTGATACCCAGCTTCCATAGAACCATACAGCACAATACAGGCCCTTTGGCCCAGCATGTTGTGCTGCCCTTCAAACCCCTTCCTCCCACATATCCCTCTAACTTAAATTCCTCCATATGCTTATCTAACAATCTCTTGAACTTGTCCAATGTATCAGCCTCCACCACCACCCCAGGTAGCGCATTCCATGCACCAACCACCCTCTGGGTGAAAAACCTCCCTCTGACATCACTCTTGAACTTCCCACCCAATACCTTAAAGCCTTGTCCTCTTGTTTTGAGCATTGGCGCCCTGGGAAAGAGGCGCTGGCTGTCCACTCTATCTATTCCTCTTAATATTTTGTATACCTCTATCATGTCTCCCCTCATCCTCCTTCTCTCCAATGAGAACAGCCCTAGCTCCTTTAGTCTCTCCTCATAATCCATACTCTCTAATCCAGGCAGCATCCTGATAAATCTCCTCTGCACTCTTTCCAACGCCTCCACATCTTTCCTATAATGATGCGACCAGAACTGGACACAATACTCTAAGTGTGGCCTAACCAGAGTTTTGTAAAGCTGCATCATCACTTCGTGGCTCATAAACTCGATCCCCCGACTTATGAAAGCTAACATCCCATAAGCTTTCTTAACTACCCTATCCACCTGTGAGGCAACTTTCAGTGATCTGTGGATATGAACCCCCAGATCCCTCTGCTCCTCTACACTGCCCGGAATCCTGCCATTTACCTTGTACTCCACCTTGGAGTTTGTCCTTCCAAACTGTACTACCTCACGCGTCTCTGGATTGAACTCCATCTGCCACTTGTCAGCCCAGCTCTGCATCCTATCAATATCCCTCTGCAAGCTTCGACAGCCCTCCACACTATCCACAACACCACCAATCTTTGTGTCATCTGCAAACTTGCTAACCCAGCCCTCCACCCCCTCATCTAAGTCGTTAATAAATATCACAAAAAGTAGAGGTCCCAGAACCGATCCCTGCGGGACACCAGTAGTCACAGCCCTCCAATCCGAATGAACTCCCTCCACCACAACCCTCTGCTTTCTACAGGCAAGTCAATTTTGAATCCACATGGCCAAGCTTCCCCGGATCCCTTGGCCTCTGACCTTCTGAAGAAGCCTACCATGTGGAACCTTGTCAAACGCCGTACTAAAATCCATGTAGGCCACATCCACTGCACTACCCTCATCAATCTTCCTGGTCACCTCCTCAAAGAACCCTATCAGGCTTGTGAGGCAAGATCTTCCCTTCACAAAGCCATGCTGGCTGTCCCTAATCAGCCCATGTTTCTCCAAATGCTCATAGATCCTATCTCTTAGAATCCTTTCCAACAGCTTACCCACCACAGACGTAAGGGTTACTGGTCTGTAATTCCCTGGACTATCCCTTGTCTCCTTCCAATTGACTGTTTTACATTCCTGCCAACCTCAGCCATCCACTTGTCCAGAGAACCCCAATCAGTCTTTGTTATTCTTCATGCTGATTACTGGATAGTTGGACCCATGTATTGGGAGTGGGAAGTGAGTTGGTAAGATGACTGGGTGGTCTGAGGGGATTTAAACCTTGAATGGGGATTAAGTTTGGAAAGGGATGGAGTATGATTCCTGTTGAAGGGTAGGCAGATTGTACTGAGGGATTTGGAACAATGGAACCTCCCCAGTATCTAGGATGATCAATGGAATTTGGTGGCTGTTGTCAGTCTTCATCCCACTCCTTCACATCATGTTCCTCCTCAGTCCAAAGCCTGTCTTCTGGCTTTGAGTTAGAGAACTGGCCGACAATTCTTCAAAGTGCTTAGTTTATTTGTCATTTGTATATAAGTCTGTGATGAGCTTTGAAGAAACAACAACTGCTTGAAAACTGGTGCAAAGATTATTAATGTAGGTAAGCCCAGGCTTGTGTTGTAGCAGGTCAGAGGTGAAATGGACCTATTGATGGCAGAAGGGTTAGTGGAATAGCAGGTGCTGGTGGCCCAAAATATTTATAAATTTTAACATATAGGTAGATAAGTTTAGATAAACTTCAATATTTACCAGATTGGTTAAAAACTTTAAAGTGGTGGCTATAATCCCACTTGTTTAAAGACAGGTTAGGGAGATCTGAGGGATATAGATAACTATGGCACATGTATCAGTGATCAAGTATTGAGGATGCACTTAAGGGACTGGTAAATCAATAAGGATGTTTACGGGTACCAGAAATGTGCGATAATTAAGCCCTGAAGATCATGGATGCAATAGAAAGGTGTTACATAGCATTTCCCCTAAGGGGAATGGATGTCTAAGGTTCTCAGTAGACTGCAGTAATGTTCAGTGTTTGATGCAATGATTAAAGCCACTGATTGTGTGGGATTATGTAGATTGAAGATAGTTCAGGATTATACTCAAGTGTAAAGACACACAGAAACTTGTCATTGGCCTCTGGTCACCCCTTTGAATGCATGTGTGCACAAGTACAAGTTGCACACACAGTAATCTTGCATTCATTCAGCCATGGTGACCAAAATCAGCTCCCACCCCCCGCATGATCTTCTGTTACAGAATCAACCTTCACGTTATAGAGCCCTGCTGTTGACCCAGCTGGCATTGTCTCTTGTACCACTATCTCGCTTTGCCACTGTTGCATTAAGTGACCACTGAGGGCTTTGTGAAAGTTTGGTGTTCATTTGGAAGCTGGGATTATACGAGTCACAAAGTGAGAATAGAAATTTCACACTTTTGGAAATGTATTTGCTGCTAAATGATGATGACTGGTGAAAGGGACCATTGCAGACCAGACTGTCCCAGAACTGTATACAAATACAAACTATTTGTTTCTGTTAACAATTTATATCTAAAGTTATATATATCTGATGTATACCATTTGCATAATAACACTGACAAAGTTAATTAATGATACAAGCATTGTTCAGACTAGCTGCTGTGTTTTCCAAAGAGTGGGCAACAAGTCAAATCTGGACAAATGTTACTGATTCTTAAACTATGTACCCTGATGTATTCTTTAGACGATGCCACTAAGCTTTTCCATCTGTTTGAGTTTAATAAGAAGATAGGAAATACAAGGGACAGAATATGTTGAAGTACAGATGACCCATACTTTAGAAGATTAATTAATGCAGGTGATTTACCTTGCTAGTTTTTGAAGAGACTTTTGACAAAGTAAACATGTAGCTTGTGCCACAGCAGTTTTAGAACCTTACAATCATGTGTTCTCTTTTGAGGTCATAAATACATGCTTCATTGTTTACTGTTGAAGACCACAGTGACACATGGTATCATGCTGTATCCACATTAGGAAATGAAATGCTTCTGGAAATTACGTGCCTAGAACAGTACAAATTACATATGTTGACTTTATAACTTCTGTATAAATGCTGTTTGGTTCTTCCTCCAGAACACAGCAGTGACCCATGGTTAGTTTTTTGCAATGCTCAAAAAAGCTTCTGTTACAGGTCATTTTTTTAACCACAATCTGTTTTGGTTAGCAATTGTAGCTGTGTTATGAGGTGGCTGTTAAAATGTAGAACCACTTTGCTTGTGAACATGTGATGTTGACCTCATACTTGTTATCTTAGTTCCTGAAAGTGGAGAGGAAGGATTTGGGGAAGTAAACTTGTGAAAGCTCTTTTGAGACAGAATCTTAATTACTCCTCTAAAATATTCCTCAATGAAGTATAATTGGGAAGTTACTCCTGATGTTACACCTATCTGTGTGTCCAGTTTTCCAATTGTCTATTCAAACCCAGATTTCTTGCCAATCTAACTAATGTCTGGTGGAATAAAAAGGAGGCAGAAACGGGCAGATGTCTGTGAAAACAAAACAGGTCTGTGCTGAATTGATGTTATATATTCTGTATTAAGATTCAAAGTTAAAGTTTCAAGCACATTAGTCTCAGCAATGTAACAGCATACAATTTTGGAAGAATTTCAGTTTTTAGTGTTTATACTGATTCCAAAAAAATACATTTTGAGAAACAGAAAATACAGAGCATATGTCTCAATGAGGGTAAACAGGAAATGCTAGGATTAGTAGAAAAATGAATTTGTTCCTTGCTGTGTTTGACATCATGTGTTTAATGTTAACAACTCCATGTAATTGCAGAGAATTTGTACATTCGCTTGGGGGTGTAGTTAATAAATGAAGATGCCTCAGGCAGGAATTGTGAACAGGTATAAAGTGTAGAAGATTTTCCTTGCATCACACCAGCACCTTAGACCCTTGAACTTTTATGCAAGTATCTGCTTTGTATCCAATTACACGTGTCTATAAGCACAAAGGCACAGGAAATTTCACCCACTGCATTATTATGTTAGCAATTAAATGCTCCAAGGAGTGCACAGCTCGTCCATTTGTGTTTTGTTCATTTTCTTGTGAGTATAGATAAGTCAGTTTAGTTCCAATTTTCAACATTGGACTATTTTAAATAATGGTAATTGCATCCTTAACATTCATTGTACTGAGCGCAGTACATTACTGATCCAACGGGATCCCACCGCCAGGCACATCTTCCCCTCCCCTCCCCTCTCTGTTATCCACAGGGATCATTCTCTCTGAAACTCCCTTGTCCTTCTCCACACTGATCACCCTCCAGGCACTTATCCCTGCAACTGTGCAGTGTGTCAAACCTGCCCCTACACCGCCTTCCTCACCACCATTCAGGACCCCAAACAGTCCCTCCAGGTGAGGCAGCGCTTGACCTGTGAATCTATTGGCGTCATTTATTGCATCCGGTGCTCCCGGTGCGGCCTCCTCTGCATCGGTGTGACCCAACACTGACTGGGGGCCTCTTGGTTGAGCCCCTTCGCTCCGTCCGCCACAACAGCCAGGATCTCCCGGTGGACGGCCATTTTAATTCTAGTTCCCATTCCCACACTGATATGTTTGCCCACAGCCTCTGCTACTGCTACGTTGAGGCCAGACGCAGGTTGGAGGAGCAATACCTCGTATTGTCTTGCTAGTCTCCAACCTGACGGCATCAACATCGATTTCTCTAACTTGCGGTAACCCCTCCCCTCAGTTTTCCTCCTCCCCCCCCCCCTTTGCTTTTTCTCAGTCCTTCACCCCTTCTCTTTCCCCTTTCCCACCCTCAAGACCTGCCCACCTTCCCTTTATTCCATGGTCTTCTGTCCTCTCTTATCAGTTTCCTTCTTCTTCAGCCCTTTGCCTCTTCCACCTATCACCTCCCAGCTTCTCACATCATTCCCTTTTGCTCCCCCTCCCCCACCTACCTACCTTCCCCCTCTCAGCTGCCAGCTCGTGCTCCTCCCCCTCCTCCTACCCTTTTGTTTTGGCTTCTGCCTGGTTCCTTTCCAGTTCTGATGAAGGGTCTCAGCCCGAAATGTTGACTGTTCATTTCCCTTCATAGGTGCTGCCTGACCTGCTGAGTTCCTCCAGCATTTTGTGTATGTATATTCCTGATTTTATTTCCTTTGCTTTTCTCCCTTTCACACTATTTCTCAAAGCCACTGAACCTTGAAACTTTGAGGAGCAAGCATAAGGGGAAAAAAAAGGGAAGCATGACAGATATCGAGAGCTCAACACCACAGAAAATATGTTGCAGATGCAGGAGTAAAATTAGAAATAAAATTAGGAAGATGAAAATAATACGTGAAAAATACTGGGAGATAGATCATGGAAAATCATAAAGTATTTCATAAATACTTGAAGGGAAAAAGGTTTACCGAGGAAAAACAGGGATCTATTAGAGACTGAAAAGAGAGCCTGTGTATGGAGACTGAAAGCATCTAAAGGAGTGCTTTGTGAAATGTTGTCAAAAAAAAGGAAGTATATAAGAACGTAGAACGTAAGAAATAGGAGCAGAAGTAGGTCACGTGATCCCTCAAGGCTGCTTCACCGCTCAATTAGATCTGATCTTGACCTTTCCTTCACCTTACTGTCTTTTCCCCTTAACCTTGACTTCTCAAAAAAAATCTATCAGAACCTTGATGATATTCAATGACTCAGCCTCCATAGTACTCTGGAGTAAAGAATTTCAAAGATTCACAACATTTTGAGAGAAGAACATTTTTTCTGATACCCAACTTAATTGGTTGACTCCTTGTGCTAAAACTCTGCCTCTTGTTCCAAAACTCTGCCCCTTGTTCCAGATTTCCCTGTGGGGCGGAGAACATTCTCCCATCATCCCTCTTGTCAAACCCCTTCAGAATCTGAATCATGTCTTATTCTTCTAAACTCTAATGAGTATAGGCCCAACTTTCTTCCTAAAACAATCCCATCATTCCAACAAGCAATCTGGTGACTCCGTATCTCTGTATGAAGTAGGAGAGGCCACTTAAGTCCTTCAGGTCTATGCCGGCTCACAGGTTAATCTCTTTCCCACCCCCCTCCCAGATTTTCCGTGTAACCTGTTTTTACCACATTCACATCAACTCCCACTAAATTTTGCCTCTCACATGAACACCAGGGCAATTTACAGTGGCTAATTAACATACTAATCATCACATATTTAGAATGTGGGGGAAACTAGATCACCCCTTCCCTGAATTCTCCAACTACAATGTCCTTCTCCTGAGTGAATTCAGATGAGAATTATTTATTTAAGGCCTCACCTATGTCCTGTGGCTCTACACACAGATTGCTACTTTGATCCCTAATGGCCTTGTTCTTTCCCTGCTGACTCTTTTGCCTTTAATATACTTATAACGTGCTTTGGGATTTTCCTTAATCTCGTCCACCAGTGATATTCATGCCCCCACCCTTCCCTCCTCATTACTTTAAGTACCCCCTTACGTGTTCTTTACTCCTGAAGGATCTCTCCTATTTTCAGTTCTCTATACCTGCTGTTTGTCTTTTTTTTAGCAACAATCTGCTGGAGGGTTGAGTAGCATCTTTGGGGGAAAGGAATTGTCAACGTTTTGTGTTGAAACCCTGCATCATTTCTGCTTGTTGCTTCAGATTCCAGCATCTGCAGTCTCCTGTGTTTCCATGTTTTTTTTCATTCAATCCTCCATATCCCTTGACATCAATAGTTACTTGGACTTGCTGTCCTTGCCTTTCACCCTTACAGGAACATGTTGGCTCTGAACTCTCATTATTTTACTTTTAAATGACTCCCTCTAGTCAGATGTGGACCTACTTTCAAATTGCTGCTCCCATTCTACTTTTGCCAGGTCCTGTCTTATGTTATTGAAATCAGCCTCCCACCAATTCAGGATCTTATTTATCCCGCTCCATTCGTACAAATTTACAGAGTTGTGTTTGCTGTCTCTAAAATGCACTCCTGCTTGCGCTCCAATCACTTGCCCGGCTACATTCCCTGAGACTGGATCTAGCACCGTCCCTTCCCCGATAGAAGTATCAATGTACCTGTGCAAAACGGTCTCCTGGATGCACTTTAAAAATTCCACCTTGTTGAGGTATTTACCATTAAAGTGACTGTAGTTAATACTGGGGAAGTTGAAATTCCCTACAGTGAGAACCCAATTACTTTTGTACCTCTGTCATTTGCTGACCTATCTGCTTCTCTATCTCCTTTGGCTGTTTGAAGGCCTGTAATATGATCGTCCCCTTTTTATTACTTAGCTCTGCCCTCATGGCCTTGGTCCCAAACAACACTTGTCTCTCCTGCCATACTTCTAGTCTGGAAAGGGCCCTTTAAAGTGTACCCCATTTTCTGTTCCTACACTATATCTGAAATATGTGTGAAAATACCCACCAACCACCTACACAACTAGCACCAATGTGACTTTGCCCAACCAAAGGCCAGTGTTGAGAAACCCCCTCAGATCCTCCTCACTAAAACCTCCCACACATCACAGAGTCTGCACTCTGAGACTAGTTTTCTGTACCTCCCCCACACTGCAATTTATAAGACACTGGTCTTCTCACTTTTCCAGTTCTAATGAAAGGTCCTTGGCCCAAACCCAACTCTGTTTCTCTCCTCACAGATGCTGCCTGACCTGCTGAACATATCCAGCATTTTCGGTTTTTGTTTCACATTTCCAGCATCTGTAGTTTTTTGATCTATTTACAGCAGATTCTGTCGGAAGAGGAAAGTTTTGATGTCAGAAATGCCAGCTGCAAAAGTTGAAGTGTAGAAAAATTCCTCATGAAAAAGACTGAGACATAGGAATCAATCTCCTGTCCCCAACACTGCTAAATGAAGAGCACATTATCAGTTGCCGGGTAGCCAAAATTAGAACACTGACGAGCAATAGACTATTTATTTACTACAGTATTAGTGGCTGTTCTTCCCTTTCCCTTCTAATAATAGATTCCCCGTCGCCAGTCTTTTCAAAGATTAGATTCTATACCTCGGAGGCGTTTGTGACTATTAAAGTGAGCAGTATGAACCCCACATAACAACTTTCAGATCGGCTGACACTGTAACCTGGCGCTTTCTATGAATGGGAAACATTGTGCTGTAGAACTGTAGTTTATGACATTCTGATGTAGTGCACAGAAGGCATATTAAGAGGACAACGAATGTGTCTTTATGATGTCTGTTTGAACTGACTTTGTACTGGAAGGTGCAATCATTTATGTGGTATGTGTCTGGTTTACTAAAGTCTTGTGTTTAATCATGGAGGTGATTTTGAGTTGAGAGCAAAGGTGGGGGTAGTGGTGGAGAAACGTGTTCAAAATGAACTGGATTCAGCCCCCAACTTAGAATAAGGTTTTTTTTTGATGAAAGTACTTCAGCAATTTCTTTTCTTATTAGTATTCCCTCTCTCTGTCCAAGAATTAAGAATTGACCCACGGAATGGAGAGTGGTAATGTCGTGACTGGCTGTCACTGTTAAAAAGTGCACGATAAAAGTGTGTATTTTTAATCAAATAGTGTTAGCAAGTTGGTTACTAAGAAAGAGATATGTTTTGGTATGTGCCACTGAAATCCAGCTCTGACTTTACATCATATGCTGTTGGAGGCAACTATGGTGATGTTTTCCCATCCTCTTCTAGTTAATGAAACTTCCTTAATTTCTTCTCGCTGAAATCAAAGCAATTTTACTTTTTGACTTTCGCCTGCACTTAAAAAAAATAGTGACTCCATCTCAACAGTCTGCTTGCTGATGCCAACTCTGTACAACCCATCCTGCTTCCCTCTCAGCTGAGTTTTCTTCTACTGCAATCTGTCAGTTTTCAAGGGCTCGACGGTCATGAATTGAAATGGTGGTTTAGCTCACATTTAGCACAAGATGCCGTCGTAAGTTGGGAGCAGCTTGACAAACATCTGCCTGGTTGATTGATATTGAAGTGGCTTTCTGGTGCTCACTGAAAGAGGCTACAATGGATCCATTGAATTGTCACCTTCCAGTAATCAGCTGATTAGGAGTAAAACAATGATCACTTAAGGAATTTTAAAGAACTTTGCATAACCTTCCAGGGTGTTTCACCAGATCCATCAACTTTTATTCTGGAAATTCTCTGAGGACTTCACCTAAAATCCAAGAGTGCTCTGCTGTGTTACACACCAGCTGAAATGCTTTGCTTGACTCCGCTCATGATCTCTTGGAGAAGAAGACCACTTCTCCCCTCTTGGAGAAGTGAGATCAGCAGGGGAGTCATTGCAGGAGTGAGGGAGGGACGTCATGGTGCATTCCCCCCATCACAAGAATGGGGCATCTCTTCTTCTTTAAGCCTCCACCAGGATGTCCAGCTCTGTATCTAAGAAGTTAACACACCTCCCACCTCCTCCACCCTCTCCCCTGCCACCCCACGGTCATAGGGCTACCCTGAACCATGCCACTTATACTGAACCTGCCACTTTACATCTACTTTATACGTACCACTGCACGAAAATTGCACTTGCTCAGCACTGGAATGCTAAATGTGCCTCCAAACAAGTCCAACTTTTAATAAATCACAAGTTGGATGAAGTTGTGAGTTAACGCCTAACTTTCAGATAGGTGTGCCCATTTGTCATCTGCTTTTTCCCTTTCACCATAATAACTCCTAAATATTCCATCCCTCTAACATCATTTGCCTTTGTCGTTACCTATCTCCCACTGAAACTAAAACTGAAGTTCCCACATCCTTCAGAAAACTCCATAAATTCAGGGCTTTGACATCTGTGTTCTCTTCCATAAATTCCTCATTGTGTTCCTCGTTGCCTACTTGCTGTTTCTCTGACCACCTTCTCTATCCTTAGAACTGATTTGCTCCATTTTTCACATCAGTCTCCACCTCTCTTCAGTTACCTGTTTGAATCCCTCCAGTGAGGTTTCTGCTTCCCACCCCACAGCATAGAAATGTCCATCACCACAGACAAAATGTGGGTTCTCTATGGCTGTGACCTTGTAGCATCAGGTCCTCTTTGATCCCTCTGCAGATTCCAGTGTGCTAAATCATACAGTTCTTCTTCACCTTGTCTCTTTCATTGTTTACCACCTTGGGATCGATCCTCCATTCTTTCAGTGTCTTTTTGCTCCAGTTTTTGGGACACAGACATGAGTGACAAGGCTGGAATATATTCCCAGTCCCTGATTGTCCTTGCAAAGGTGGTATTGAGCCACTTTCTTGAACTGCTGCCACACACCATTACTAACCAAGTCTTCCATATCCTTAGGTCCCATCACTGAATCTATGACATTACATAACCCTTGGGATCTTATCCATAACAGTGTATACTGTTCACATCCAGCATTTCCTCCATCTTTTTATTTGAGGTCTTCACTATATCTGGGCAGTCACACTGCTCGTCCATCACCAAGCTGTGGAGGAGTTGCCACTTTTTCCGAGGTAAACATTAGGAAGACCAAGACCATTGGCTTGGCCTTTGTCACAAAATCCATTTCCGCCTCATCAATTCTAGATCCCTTCTTGGTATGTTAATCCTGATAATTTTTAATCTCAGATCATCTCCCTCATTATGACCACCCATTAGCACTCCTGTAGCTTTTTGTGACATCGCCTCCACTTCTGGCCATCAGCTTTATCAACCCCCATTTTTTATTTCCAGCTTCTTTTTCCAGCACACATCTGGCCACTGCCTACTCTTTATAAAGATCAGCTTATTCAGAGCTCTGGTGGTTTCAGATTGAAAGTGCCCAGATGTTTGCTTGACTCTCTTCATGGGCTGGGCCTTCCCTCCCTCCTTCCCTCAGTAATATCCACCAGAGTTATATTTCGTCACCCTTGCACGACTAAGCTTTTCTGTATAATCTGACTCTCTTCATTTCACAACTGTGTTTCCTTTCAGTAAATTTCCCGCTATCCCTCCCAAGCTCTTGTCCTTTGGCTCAGCATCCATACCTTTTTACTGCACCGTTTCCATTAGCGGATGACTTGAAGACCAGAGGACATAGATTCAGAATGGTGGGCAAAAGGCACATGGGGAGCAGTGAGGAGAAACCTCTTTTGTAGAGTGACTAATTATGATTTGGAATTTGATACTTGCAAGAGGGGTGGAAGCAAAGTCAATCAAGGGAGTTGGATAGGCTTTTGAGGGAAATTAATTTGCAGGCTAAGGGGAAAGAGCAGGGGAAATAGGACCAAGTAGATTGTTTTACAAGAAGCCATCAAGAACATGATGGACTGAGTGGCCTCCTGTTGTACTGGTTCCATGATTTATCTGCATGTAGTTGTTTATAATCAAATCCTCTTGGTGCCTGCTTCTGCCAATTTTCACTTCCTGCCTGTGCCCCCGTGAATAGATTTCAGGATCTGCCTCCTAATCCTCCATTCTATATGCAGTTTTTTGCAGTAGTTTCACTCAGTCTTTTTTTCCTGCTACTGACAAGATTTTATTAGCTGACCGCTATGGACTGGAAACCTAAAGTATATTGAATGTTGTCTGTGTGTACACAGATGGCGAACTGTTGAACACAAGGACTCGAAGCTCAAAAGAAAAATGTCCCATTTTCAACAACTTAAAATGGAGCATTCTGTTATATCACAGGTCTAGTGGCTTCTGGAGTGAGACTAAGTTAATTCTTTATTTGTTTCTGTTTAATACTTGGTTTTGCTTGAACTCTTCTTTGCAGACTTGAAGAGTAATCAGGCAGAAAGACATGATGTCAGTGTGAGAGGACCACTTTTGGAGAATGTGTTTTGAATTTGTACAGTGACTACTTTATGTCCATAAGTAGGGGGTTCATGAATTGACAACTGAGCACAAAACACTGCTTTCAGAGGGACTGAAATCATTGTTTCCGTCAGACAGAGAGGATGTTTATTAGTTACGCCACAAACAAAGAGCTTTATTGGTGGAGACACGATGGCCTTATTTGACTGGCTGGTACTTTATGCAAAAGTGAGCCAGTTACACAGAAATCCTGTGTTTGCACATTTATCCTTCTGACTATCAGAGAAAGCTAGTTAAAACTTCCTGGAGGAATCTTTACACGGCTCTGAAAAAAGGAATAACTTGACAACATCACCTCCCTCTCTAATGGAAAATGTACCTGTGTATAGCCAGTTGAATAATCACATCATAGCATGGTCCCTGGCAGAAAAGCAAGTTATTCAAGGCAAAATTCTTAACATGTCCAAATCAAGTTCTTACGCTATTATTGGAGTTGGTCCTGTTTTGTAACACAAAGTACTCGTACAGAAAGGTTTTGTGTGTGTGTGTGTGTGTGTGTGTGTGTGTGTGAGAGAGAGAGTGAGAGTGCAAGTGTGTATGTTTGATTTCATTATATGTTTTATTCTTAAATCTGAGCAAGCAGCAGCTGTGAACTGTTAAAGATTCCACACGTCATTGTGCAGGTAGTTTCCTGTTCATTCTTGTGGATTGAAATGCAGTGTTGCAATATTGGCAACAGATCTATTAACATGTATATGGAATTGCTTTACTATTTTACACATTTATTTTGAAAGGTTTATTTTAAGGGGGATTAACAAACCATTAAAATAGCAGGTGGAGGAGTTTTACACAAACACAATCACATGCTGGTTCCTGAAATCACAGTGTCGATTTAAAAAGAAAGAATTGCATTTATCTAGTTCCCTTCATATCCTTTACACAAAGTCTCAAAGAACTATACGAATGAAGTGCAGTCTTTTGCATTGGACAGATTTTACTGTATACAGACATGTTTATCAAAAGCTTATGGAACACAGTTATGGCACATTTTCAAAAAAAAACCTTTTAATTCCAGGATTCTTCAGTTACAAAGGGAACTGTGTTTGTAAAAAGAAACCTCATGAATTGCGTAACTAGTAAAACAGTACCGCATAAGGCTGCATATATTCAGAAAATGGTCAGATAATGTACTTGATTATATTACTGATTGGCTTTCCAGGACAGAGATCTGTTGTAGTATTGCTTTTTGCGCTTGCTTCTATGCTGAGATTTAAGATGATATCTTAACGTATTTTCCAATCTTGATCTTAACTAACTTAAAATGGATAACAATGGATGTAAATGTTAATGGATTTGTTGCCTTACAGAAACTGTTCTGCCCAATATAAAATTACATTTGTCTCAACTGTAGAGTCATACAGCAGGGAAACAGGCCCTTCAGCCCACCATGCCTGTGCTGGTCATCACATACCTATCCCAGCACTCAGCCTGGGGCCTACTATGCTTTGACCTTTCAAGTGCTCACCTAATTACTATTTTAATGCTGTGAGAGTACCTGCCACATCACCCCCTCTGGCAGTGCCTTCCCGATTCCAGCCACCCTCTGTGTCATAGAGTCATACAGCATGGAATCAGACTCTTCAGTGCAACTGGTCTATGCTGACCAAGATGCCCATCCAAGCTAGTACCATTTACCTGCGTTTGGCCCATATCCTTCTAAACCTTCCCTATCCATGTACCTGTCCAAGTGCCTTTTAAATGTTGTTATTATACCTACCTCAACCACTTCCTCTGGCAGCTCATTCCACATACAGACCAGCCTCTATGTGTAGAAAAAAAAGTTGCCCTTTAAGTTCCTAATAAATCTCTCCCCTCTCACCTTAAAATAATGTCCCTTAGTTCTTGATTCCCCAGCCTTGGGAAAAAGACTGTGCACAATCACCTTATCTATGCCCCTCATGATTTTATACAGCTCTACATGACCACCTTTCAGTCTCCTATGCTCTAAGGAAAAAGTCCTAGGGTGAAAAAATTCTTCTTCAGATCCCCTCAGCCATTCACTATTTCATGAACAAACTGTCAAATTTGATAAAATCTTTCCATAAGTAAATGAAGTGGAAAATCTTTTGTATCACAATGCTCTTTGTCCATTAATAGAATGCTGTCCATTCGCTGAGAGAATCTTTCAACCACTGATGGACTTTAGCCTGAAAGGTGTTCTCTATACATAATGAAGGGACTCAAAACTAAAGTATGTTGCGTCATGTAACTGCAGTAATTGGAATAAATGATAGCTGTGATATTATTTCAGTTAGTTACAACACAATCATTTCTGTTAATATTGCACCTTTAACATATCAAGAAAACAGAAAGAAGCAGAGAAATTTAGAATGCCAGATCTTGGGTTTTGGCTGCCGAGGCAATCACTGACGTTGGTTAAATGCATGGTGAATGGTGAAGAGCGAGAATTGGAAGAGAGCAGATATTTTGAAGATAGGGCTGGAAGAGATTACAAGGTCTTGTGAGACAAGACCATAGAGGAATATGAAAACAATTGAGGCATTGCTTAACTGATCCATTGCAGGTCAACAGATATTGGAGTGATGAATGAATCGGACCTGGTACAAGTTGTGACTCGGTGGCAGAATAAATCACCTCAGTAATTTGTTGGAATCGTCAAGTCAGGAGGTAACAAATGCAAAAATGAGGGTTTTAGCAGCAGATGAACTGATGTAGGGATGGAACCAAGTGATGTTATGGAGATAAGAAAGGCCATCTTAGAAAAGACAAGGATGCCAGCCCTCCTCTCACGGTCAGTTATGATGTGAGAATGGCAAACAGTCTGGTTCAGCTTTAGACAAAGCCAAGGTAGAGGAGTACATTGCAATGGGGACTGTCACTATGAACAGGGAACTTGTGCTGATCCATATGGTATCAAGAAACAGTTGAGCGTACTGGATACAGCAAAGGGTGAACCTTGACGAGATTCTGAGTATGGTGCTGAAGACGTCTGCTCCAGAGTGAGCTGGGCCTCGATGCAGCACTTTCAGCATCTCCCTGGCTGGCATTTCCCCAGTGAATTGGAAAATTGCCTGCACTTGTCCTTTGGACAAGTTCCAGACAAATACAATTGTCCAGTCATCACCTAAAGCAAATTAATGCACCAGCAACAGTGTTTTCAAGTGGCACTTGATCACTAATAACCAGATCACTGATGCTCAGTTTGGGTTTTAGCAGGACCACTTAGCTCCAAAACCCATTATAGTCTGTATCCTAACACATACAGAAGAGCTGAAGATGATTGTTTGTTGGAGGTAAATCATGCCTGCCCCAAGGTGCTGGTGTAGGAGTTCCTTCGGGTAGTATCCCATGCCTGACTATCTTTGGTTGTTTTATCAATGACCTTCCTTCCAGCAGGTTAGATAAGGAGATGTATGCTGATGATTGCATGGTATTTAGTTGTACTTGAAGCTCGGGCAATGAAGTAGAACATGTTCACCTGCAGTAAGACCTCGACAATATTCAGGCGTGGGCCTCATATGTAGCAAGTAACATTTGCCCCAGACAAGTGCCAGGCAATGGTCATCTTCAACAAGTGAAAGGGTAACCACTTCCTTTGACACCCAGTGGCATTACCATGACTGAGTCCACTGTTAACATCCTGAAGACACAATAGACCACCTCACAACACTGTCTCTAACCCGGCTTTCCCTAAGCACACAGAATGCACTTTTGGGCTGAAATCCATCCCACTGTTTCTGAATTTCAGCCTCAGTGAATTGATAATATATTTGTGGGAGATTAAAAATATTTTTTCACCATTCAAACCAAAATGAGTGAGACTTGTACTGTAAGTGGGAATAAAGCTTTTTCAATGCTGTTCAAGGAATACAATAGTTGAGGAAATAGTTTTAACGTGGGCTGTGATATAATCACAGATCTGGACCTCTAGTGACTTGCAAGCTGTCTAACGTGTCACCTGCCCTACAAAACCTGCTGGAGTGGGAACCCCCCATCACAGTCTTCATCCAGATAGCTGCTCTCAGCTGATTGAGGAGGTTGAGCAAAGTGGTCACCCAGTCAGTTTGTTCTCCTTTGGGAGAAGAGATTGCAAAGTGAGCAGCAAATACATTATACTTAACCAAAATAACTGCAGGTTCATTGCCGTTTCACCTCAAGTGAGTGCTTGGGTCCTGGATGGTGGCTTGGCAACAGATGAAAGATAAAGGTGTTGCATCCCTTGCAGTTGATGAGAAGGGAAAGGGGTCTGAGGGCCAGGAAAGAATCCAGAATGAAAATCTAGATAGAAGATGCATATAGTTCTCTCCACCTTCACTCACAGCATGACTTTCTTCTCTGATATGATGCCAAGCTCATTTTATTTTTGAACTTGATGCTCAAATTACACTCTTGTCAGATGGCTGAGTTCTAATTGTGGGTTTGTAAATAGAGGAAGTGACAAACAGTTAGCTTTTATCTCGGGAATAAGCAACTTGATGAAAGGGCATTGATTTTTATATCAGGACAGAAGCTCTATCATCATCCACTTCCCTTCTTCACCTGGATCCACCTATCGTTTGCCAGCTCTTGCTCCACCCCTTCCCCTCACCTTTTTATACTGGCTATCTCTCCTCCATCTTTTAGTCCAGGTGAACGGTCTCGATCCAAGACGTCGACTGTTCATTTCCCTCCACAGATGCTGCCTGACCCGCTGAGTTCCTCCAGCATCTTGTTTGTTGTTCCTTTGTTCTTATTTGATCAACTTATGATGAATATTCGGGAGAAAAAGGGAAATTTAACTTAGAAGACAGGATAGTGTGTGCTTGGCAGGAGAACTTGCAGTTTTATAAAGAGTCTATTCAAGTGTTTTATGGTGAAGCTGTACCAAAAGGTTTACTTCATTAATTCCACTATCTCCCTGCCTCATTTATTAGCTGCAAAGACTGGCTGTAAGCCTCTGCGAGCTAACAGCAGCCATCACAGGCTGACAGAAGTTATCCACTGTACCTGGGGAGGAATACCTCCCAGCTGGGCAGAGGCTTGCTCATCTGGTGTATCTACCTCTCTCAGAGGCTGGTAAATTCGCCTGGTAGGTATGACAGATTTGGACCATGAATTGGGAATTCTGCGAAGTTTAAGTGAATAGAAAACTCCAGTGGCTCGTGTAACTGCAATTTGTTATTCAATAGTATTTTTTTCCCAATGAAATAGGAGTATTGTGGATTTTGGCACACTTCTATTGGACTGGCACAGCATTTGTTTCAGATAATGAAACCCTTAAGCAGTTACAATTGTTGATTGCAGTTTTGGGAGAGCAGTTCTAAATCAGCATCTCCAGTACTGAACTTCTCTACTTGCAGTCCTCCCCCTTACTGTACTGTATCGGGTGCCAGACAGAAGCAGAGCAGGAGACTTTCTGCAGCTCCCGGGACACCACAAAGTAGGTCAGTCCTTCCAGTGGAATAAAGGATGTTGGCTGGTTTGCACTTCTCACTGCAGCTGGTGGAGAGACAAGTACGTGTTTGCCCCCAGCTGAAGGCTCTCAATGTTGAAGTGCCCTGTGACTGCTCATATCACTTCTGGGTAAAGAAACCAAGAACAAGTAAATGCTGGGGGCTCATAGGAAGTGGAACTGTGCAGGATTAGCAGTGCGCTACAGAAAAGCTGATAATGAAATTGAAAATAGCATTCACTTTTGCCAGGATTTGTCAGGGAAAAGTAAATTTCTTTTTGAGAATCTTAGTAACACTTTCCTTTCAAGGTAAAAATCCACCACAGGTTACTTATCAGCAAGTTCCATTTAAAATACTTCCACAAAGTATACTATGTATTTAATTGGCATTCATATTTTTAAATGAAAAGCATGCATCTTAATGTTCAAGTGCATTTGGTCACATTTCTAATTTCCAATTCAAGTTGATTTTCTCAGGAGCTTTTTTTTCTGCTTTTGGATAAGGTCAGTGGTAGAATTGAGGAGCAGTTGTAAAGATTGGGTTGCTTTGAAGTCCAGGATATGGGTGAAGTCTAAGACCATAAGATATAGGAGCAGAATTCAGCCATTGGTCCCATCGAGTCTGCTTAGCCATTCAATCATGACTGGTTTTTTTTCAATGTCATTCTCCCGCCTACTCCCTATAATCCTTAAACCCTTTACCAATCAAGAATCTATAAATCTCTGCCTTAAATACACCTAATGACTTGGCCTCCACAGCCCTCTGTGGCAATGGATTCCACAGATTCACCACCCTCTGGCTAAACAAATTCCTCCTCAAGTAGCCACAAACAATCCTTTTGCATGTGTTTAGCAACCAACGGCAAACTACTTTTCTTAAAATAGTAAAATAATATCTGCTTGCCATTCAGAATCAATGTACTGTTCTAACAAACTATTTCAGAGAGAGAGTTTTACTGAAATTGTTTACCAATGAAGGGACGGGAAGATTCTCGTGGTTTTTATGACAGTCTCTGTTAATTCCAAGTAAACAGATATTGTGACGCACCAGCTTCTCAAGGGTACTTGGGGATGAGCAATAAGTGTTGGTTTTGTCAGTGAGGTGTTTTTTTTAAAAAAACCTGCAAGTATTAATTCTCAGAACAAGACCATTAACCTCTGTAAAGATATTGTGGAATAGGTAGTGTGTTAACTCCATCTCCAATTTCATATGATTGTAAGAAAATACTCCTTTGGAAAGCAAAGTGAGTTACCCATGTAAGAAATGGGACATGGGAGAAAAATCAGCTCAAGGCTTCTTCAGAACTGTGGCCCTGATTTGATTAGGGTAGTTTGTACATTTCTTTTAATTCATAGTTGCAATTTTTCATTTGTGTGATTGAGTCGCTAATAACGTTTCTTGGCAAATTCCCTCACCCAAGTGTCTGCTTTGTTACTTGAAACAAAATAATAGCTAGTGGCACTCCGCTTGACTTCCATGTGAAAAAAACACCCAGCTGATCCTTCGGTCATCTTTCCTAAAGGATGTCCATGACTATCACAGAACTTTGTTTTGTTGTAGTCAACATCCTAGTCGTCATAAATTTAAAGCTTTAGATCTGCCTTTTTGCTGTGCAATATAATCCAAGGTATTTGGGCCATGGGTGCCTGGCATTAATTTGCTAACATCTTCCAACAATCATTAACTTTAGGCCATTTTGTGGTCGAGGATGATGAACATGACTGGCAGATGAGTTACCCCAACTTCGAGCTCTCGGTTCCTCTGTAGATATTTGAGGACAAGGCAGTTCTGTTCTTCAGAGTAGTTAATACAGATGAATTTATATCTTGTATCACTTCGGAGACTAATTTGTTCTGCACTCTAATTTTTATTAGAAAGTGCAAGGCCCAGTGGGAGATGGTTGCAATTCTTCTGGGTATGTTAGAATACAAAACATGTTTATGATGACAGTGTAAAAATATGGCTCCAAGTTGGACACATGAAAATATTATAGAAAACAGTAGCAGGACATTTTTAAAAAGTCATGCTCTCAATACCTTAATGCTTAGGATTTCTAATTATCTTAAGTTCCAATTATGAAAACCACTTATTAACCTTTGCACTGTTCAGTTGTTCTATGATAATTCTCTCCCAGCTTTTCTTCACTGTTGCAATGGCAATTAATGAAGTACAGATCTGGGAGCAGAATAATACATTTTTAATACAGTGATGCTGCAAATATTAATTTTGCATGTTCTGACATCAGTTGTTTCACTCTTGTGAAAGAATGTAAACAAAGAATCTATTGAATACACATTTCCTTCCAAAACCATTTTGTTACGTAAGGTCAAATTATCATGTACTTTGCCTGCAGAAGTTTGCATTTAAACACACAAATTTACAGTACTGAGTTTAGTTCCTGTTGGCACAGTGTCCCAACAGTGTTAAAGCATTTCTCTTTGCAAGAAAGATATTGTATATAATTCTCTGGTAAAGCTATTGATAATCAACAGGATAGATGATTAATAAGTGATGGCTAGAGTGCAGAAACTGCTGCTTTGACTGATTTTTTAAAAAAAATGCAATACCACATTACTTGGGTGGCGGATTGTGCTGCAGGTGCAAGGGTAGACACTTGGAAGGTTGGTTTTGAAAATGTTGTGCCATGCCAGATCACTTGCCTGAAAGGAAAGTTTATTACAGAACATTGTTGGTTTTGATCTCAGCCTTGGTTTCGTATAAAATCCTCATCTGCAAATCAGACATTGATAATGGGTTGACCACAAATATATGCATCTTAAAAAGGATTTAGGTGGTACACATTTTATTTTTTATAGTTAATATAACGGTATTTAAAATTAAATGTGAACATGCCAGTGTTCATGTTCTGCCAGAGATGGCCCAAGCCTGGATGTGCAGGATCTACGCCCTTGGCTAGTCATAGCCCAGCTGAGAAATGGACCAATCACAAACCATCTTTGCCAATGGAATATGCCAATTAAAGTGTGTGGATCAATTCCAGAACAAATATTAAATTTCAGGACTGACCCACCCAATTATAGCACCTTAGTTGAGAGCACAAATCTCAAACCAGGCACTGGAGCACATAATGTAGGAAGTTACGAAAGGCTGCTGCATTGTTGAAAGTGCTGCCTTTCGGACAAGTCATTAAACCAAACTCCCTCTGCCCTCTGAGGAGGACTCCCATGACTGTGTCTGAAGACCAGGGGAGTACTGCCAATTTGTTCAGGTCACCACTTTCCCCTCAGTTAATACCATTAAAACTGATCGGGGCAGATCTGCTGCTGGCCTGAAATCACCGGCTGCCTATCTTGGGCTACACTCTGTTCCATTGTGGCTGGAGGAACAGTCATCCATTGGAAGCCTGACACCCAGCATTGGTGTAGCCAGGACACTTCCCTGGGAGCCACCTATCTGGAGCACTCGTGGAGCAGCTTTGACAAGCATTCTGTCACACCTGGAAATTAGACTCGTAGAGAGTCAAATAGAGAGACCGCACAGAAACAGGCCCTTCGGCCCACCAAGTTCATGCCAACCATCGACCACCCATTTTTACACCAATCCTACCCTAACCTACTTTTATTCTCCCACATCCCCATCAACTCACCCAGATCCTACCACACACCTTCACCCTCAGGGTAATTTATAGTGGCCATTAACCTACCAATCTGCACATTTTTGGGATGTGGGAAGGAACCACAGCACCCAGAGGAAACCGACAGGAGAATGTGCAAACTCCACACAGACAGCATTGCAGGCCAGGATGAAGTCCAGGTCCCTGGAGCTGTGAGGTAAATTGTTGGAAATTAAATATAGTGGTAATTTAAAAGAAAATTCGCAAAGCATTAAAAAACCTCCAATGAAGCATTATTAAAAACATTGAAACTAATAATAAATAACAAAAAAATAACCACTTCCTTTTCTCCCAGCAACCAGTATTTCCCATTGGTTTTGAGGGGGACTGCCAGGTTTAATCAGCATGGGCTGAGCATGCAGATTTGCCACAAGGACTGGGAAGCCTGTGGAGTTTCATGTTGGAATCAATTCCTTTGGAATATATAAAGGGTCCACAAGAACAGCACAGTGGCAGTTAGCCACCTAGGTAGTGGGGAAAGGGGAGACACCAGCTTAGGCCCACACCAGGAGTGGAGAGCAGAGCTTCTGAAGGGAAGTCCCTGCATTAATGCTTGCACCTAGTCAGAACTTTAGGGCTACTGTCTAGTGGTTTATCTCTCTCCTGTTCCATGTGTGTAAATTGGCTGCCACATTTACTTATACTACAATAGTGACTGCACTTTAAAGGTGCCTTGAGATGTCTCAGAGACACAAAAGCACCAAAATAATTACAAGCTTGTTTATTGACACTGATGAGGTTTGTCAGCCCTGCTCTTGAGTGACCAGTAGACCTGTGAAGGGTAAATTAATCTTTTCAGGAATCCACTTAATGCCAACAAAATGGAAACTAGGCCGAAGCTCCATCTTTTCGTTTGATTTTGAAATAACCCTGAGTTATTATTTATGGATGCACGATTAGTTGGCAGTGAATTTAACTGAATCAAATCCTGGTGACAGAAACCTCTTTTTCCAGCTTGAAATTCCCCCAGCGGATTTATAACTTCACTGATCTGAAAAACAACTGTGCTTATATACTAACAGAACCGTTGGGTTTTCCCTGAAACTGTGCCATTAAATGGGCCAACATCCAAATGGCTTCCTTGCCTTCACTGAAACCCCTAACCTCCTCTGACCTTAAATACAACCTCACAGATGTGCCTTGACAGCTTTGCCCTTGAAGATCATGGCCAAGCCTCAGGAATATTTCCAGCTGTTGGTGCTGATGTCTGCCACATCTCACAGTTTGCGTCATTAGGGGCTTCACCCAAACTTGGTACTTAAGGAGGGAAGACTGCATTTACCGTTAGCCGATAGGAGCAGGCCAAGCAGGAACAGGCACTTGCTGCATTGTAGGCTTCCCATGGTATAGGCTCAGAGAATGTATGGACATCCTTACAGAAAGCTCACCTGGCAATGTCCTGCCAAGAATGCCTGGCTTGATTATCCTCATGCAGAAGGAGCGTATTCCCTGTGGGTACTGTACTTCTCCAGCATGTCTAGGTCCTCCTAACCCTGTGTGAGCACGCTTCTCTTTGAGAGCAGCCCCTCTTTGTAGCTGGAAGAGTGTTGTTGAAATTGTTTTGTGTCTTTAAAGGGCTGGCCACAGAGATCGCACCTGCTATTCAAATTGCCATTGGCAGGGAGCCTTTTGCTGAAACCAACAATGCATTTTCTGTGCAGTTTTACATTGGGAAACCAGACAAACATTGAAGATATCATTCTTTCTGTGACATTTGCAAACAGCATTAAGATAACCTGAAATGCTTAAAGGGGAGAAAACAATTTCAGCCCACTGTGTTTCCAAAGTACAGGATAAATTTTATATGCAAAATGAAACCGACATGATGAATTAAGTATCAGAATGTTCCAAATTTTTCGAACACACAATCTATTTGGAGTGAGGATACAATAGAAGAATTTCATCCTGGGTATCTACTTCTAAGCTGTTCTAAATGGTCAACTTTGGTTTTATGTAAGTTCTACCACACAGAGCTTACTTACTTACCTACCTAAGGTATTCAAATAATATTGTCTAGTATTTTCCCATGCATTAAGCACAGGCAGTAAACCATATCAAAGAGTACCCAGTGGCTAGCACCAGAGCCTAATGAGAATATATTTTTCAAGATTTGGACAGACAATGGGAGAAACAAGAAATGCAGAGGAGAAAGTTTAAACTTGTGGCATCAGGTCTGTAAAATAAATGCTCCCTTTCTCTTTAATAGTTCAGGATGATGTGGGATTGGGAATTCTCAACGTAGTTTTCATTGGACCCTATGCACAACAGTGTAAAACTGTTGTCATTGTTACTAATTCGAAATGCCATCAAGAGGAGCACAATTTATGAGTGCATTATAATTGTTGAATAAACAGATGCTTGGCACTTTTGGCTTGGTGAGAGAGAGAGTGCTCTCCGGAATGGGACCTTTCCATACCTCTTGAGGGAGCACTTGGTATATCAACTGAAATTGGTGTGGCAAGAATTAGTATGTGTTTGGTTTGCTTTTCAAGCATAAAACAGGAGCAAAATACGTCAACCTTGAAGGTTTGGCAGTATGGTGAACCTCATACAGGTTCTGGTATCTAGATGACTGAAAACAGCTTTGGAATAATATATCAGTAACAATGTGTGTAAAGCCAGTGTTAGCCACAGTTAAAGGGGAGGTGGTTATATGGTTCACAAGCATGGACTCCAGCACTAGGATCCTCTTGCAGGAAATCCTCTTTAAGATTTTAATTTGCCTCTTGCTGCTTGCCCACACCCCCACCTCACTGCATGTTTCCTCCAGGCCACCACCACCAGATCTCAAGCCAATTTGATACCTGAGGATCATATATTCGCAGCGACCAGTAATGCACTGTCCCACCCTCACTGATATCCATTCCTGAGTCTTGAACTTTTGTTCCAGTATCCCACCTGAAGCTCTACCCTTCCTCCTTCACCCCTGGTCCTTTCTGTACTGAGGCCTGCTATCTGACACCCAACTGAGTAAGAAAGGCCACTGTACACTGTACACATCCAGCCATGCTAGATTGATATCTTGCCCGCTTTGCCTTGGGCTTCATGCACAATAGAACATTGGGGGGGGAGGGGGGTGGTGTGGGGGGATGGGGGAATTGGGGGATGTGGGCACAGAGACAAAACCAGTTTAATGCATTTTTTGAGGTGTGGAAGAATTTTTAGCTTGTTTTCTTTGCACTACTTCTGCTGTGGAGTAGGAGCCCTTCTCTGAGGTCCACCGCCCTGCTGTGGCCTGCTGATGATCTGCCCTCAGCCAGGTTGTGTCCTACTCCTAGAGCTCAGTGGACAAACCCAAGGTCTGGTGTCAGAGAAGCAGCTAGTCAGGGTGAACATAACATAAGGCCCTGTCTGGTATAGTTAACAGCATCACTTTAACCCATTTGTACTGACTGTGTTGGCCACTCTCTCATCAGTACACTGTGTCATCCCATCCATGCAGCATTGAAAGCATCCTATCTGGATGCATCATGGCTTGGTATGGCAACTGTTCTGCCCGAGAACACCAGAAGTTGCAGAGGGTTGCGGGCACAGCTCAATCCATCACGAAAACCAGCCTCCCCTCCATGGGTGTCTGTCTACTCTTAGCAGTGCCTTGGAAAAGCAGCCAGCATAACCAAAGACCCCTCCCACCCTGGATATTCTCTCTTCTCTCCCCTTCCATCGGGTAGAAAACACAAAAGCTTGGAAGCATGCACCACCAGGCTCAGGGACAGCTTCTGTTCTGCTGTTATAAGACTCTTGAACGGACCTCTTGTGCATTAAGGGTGAACTCTTGTCCTCACAATCTACCTCGTCATGGCTTTTGCACCTTATTGTCTACCTGCACTGCACTTTCTCTGTAACTCTAACGCTATATTCTGCATTCTGTTATTGCTTTTCCCTTGTACTACCTCAAAATACTTACAGTATGTTTTGAAATGATCTGTATGGCTTGCAAAAGTAAGGTTTTTTTTGTATCTCGGTTCATGTAACAACGATGTACCAATACCAGCTTACTGTCACCAATTCATCTGCCAAGTTCCGTTACTGATTTTGGCCGAACCCCCAGCTCGTCTCTGTCATTAAAATCAAATCATCGCCCAGGTTTGGGTGAATTGTAGATCTCAAGCATCTGGCGCATATTAGCATCTGGCCCATATTGGCATCTGGTGGCTTGTCGCTGTTTTGGGCATGAGATAGATTTGTGCCCCAGCGGCATACTCCAAAGAACTAGACTAGTGTTGTTTTTCCACATAAACTATTTATATTACTTCACTGTATAAAAGAAACACTTTATCCAGCATTGAAACACAGGAAGCAATTCAACAGGAAGTACATTTCAATAGAAACCTCAACAGAGACATCTAGCACAGCAGAAGAGCAACTATCCAATAAAGGGACTGATATTTTGTATTGATTGCAATAGAAATGATAGTTTAATGGAGATAAAATGAGTTGTCCCATGAGCTAGTTTCCATAAAGCTGTTCATGTTACTGGATAGACACCTTCAGCCTTTATCTTGGCATCTGTACAGCCTGTTCAATTAGATCTGCTCATGAATAATAAAAAGCAGATTAAGTGCAGTTGTATACTGATAAATGCAAATTAGTTTGTCAGGCAGTGTACCAGTTGAATTAGGATTATGCATTGATCAGATTTCCTTGGAAATTTTGAGTAAAACAGCCAATTTGTAAATGCCTGTGCTGTGAACCACTAAAGTGGGAACATCAGTGAGTAGGTAATTAGAAGGAATAACATGTACTGTGACATGCACCAGCACTTACTTCTTTTAAAGTAATTTATATCTTAATTATAGATACAGAGTCTCCCATGGAACCCTTTGCTCACCCGTATTGGAGGACTGTTTCCGAGGTAATGTAGGATGAAGTGGTGCCCTTTAATGTGTTTGACCCATAGTCACTGATACCAATAGCATTGGCCTCTGGAGAGTTTGATCTTGAGATCTTCCTTTATTTAATTGCGTCCCAGTGCTAGCAATGGCTCATGTGTGGTCTACTAAAGGAAATGCAAACAATAAATGGATGAAATGATCGGAAAGAGTCCCATTTCATTGCTACTTTGTAAAGGCCCTGCTACGTTTACTGTAACTCGTAGTCATAGAGTTGTACAGCATGGCCCTTTGGCCCAAAGCATCTATGTTGATCATAATGTCTATTTGTATTAATCCCACTTGCCTGCATTAATCCCATATCCCTCTATGCCTTTGCACATTCAAGTATCTGTCCAGATGCCCTTTAAATCTTTTTTCTGTTCCTACTTCCATCACCTCCTCTGGCAGCTCATTCCAGATACCAACTAGTCTTTGTGTGGAAAAAAATTACCCATCAGATCCCCTTTAAACCTCATCCCTCTCACCTTACACCTTTGTCTTCTAGTTTTAGACACCCCTCCATTGGAAACAGACCCTGGCTATCTACCATATCTATGCCTCTTGTAATGATATATACCTCTAACATGTCACCTCTCAGCCTCCTTTGGTTCAGGGAAAACAGACCCAGTTTATCCAATCTTGTCCCAGCCTTATCCAACCAGCTGGCTTTGTTCTGTAGTCTTCTGTAGAAGTATGTTTGGCAGATTTAGGCAAAATACAGAAATTTTTTCTTGAATTGTAATGTGAAGGTCACCTATGTTCTGGCTGATTGTTGTGAAGTCTGGAAATCAATTTTTCCCAATATCTTCCATAACTTAGTTGCAGATCTATGATTGATTGATTGACCAGCTGAACACCCGCTCAGAAGGCTGAAGCCTCTGAGAGTGCAGGGCATGTGGGAGAGATTGTGGGGACCCTGAGCTGGGGATGGGATGGAAAAACAATCAGAGCTGTGCAGGCACCTACCTCATGCATTCTGCTCTTCTGCTTTAGCTAGCAGGTATCCAGAGACAAAGGGAGATCTTCCATTGTGGTTAAAAATGAAATGATTATTAAAGTGAAGACAGACAACCTTATTATAATATTTAAAGGGCTAACATGTTTCCCATGAGCAGATAGGTCAATTTTCTACCCCTTGCCTCCCACCCCGACTCCACCCAAACCGTCAATAAAATGGGACACTGCGACATTAGTAGGTTGAAGGCAAATTATTGGCTGGAAATTCAAGTCCACCCTCATGACTACAGAAGCAAGACACCAATGACTGTTGTGGCCAGTGGCCACTTGCAGTAAACTTTAGTTGTCCCCACTCCCAGAAATCACGCCAAGGGAATATGGTTGGAGTGCCCAGAAGTCACCAGTTGAATTTCTGGAGTGATGTGGTGACCCAGAAATAGGCGTTACTGTGACTCACTCTTGGAGGGAAAAAAGATCTGATTTTCACTTACCTAACTTGATTAAAAACAAAAGCAGCGTTTGAATTTCTTAGTGTACGTTCTTATCTCAAATCTTCTTTTGCATTTTAATATCTAATCTGACCCCCAGCTGGCCTGTTTCAGGAGTGAAGATGCAGTCCCATGTATCAGTGATGCACACTGCCTTTTGTATCTTCATCAAGTTAAGCCCCAGGTATTTCATTACCCAACAAGGACAACTTCCTTGTTGATTTTGCTAGTTCTTTTCCAAGCAAAGCTTTGAGGTTTCCCAGTAAATTGCTACCACACCAAATATGCCAGGAAAATCGGTCAAAGGCCAGCTGCTGTCTGAACACCCCTCCTGTCAACTTTCCTCCACCCCCCCCCCCCTCCTTCCCCCTGCTCCATTTGAAGGTAGCTTTCTGTTGCTGCAATGAGATATCAGCAGTGAGGCAATGCCAAGTGACCCAAGCATTTCCCACTGATTCCACGGGCTCCAATGACCACCACGGCAGAGGAGACGGCAATCATGGAGGCAGTGGTGGAGGGCAAGATGATGCGGCTTCTCGGCAGAAAGTAACAGATACTGGAGACCGCTCCGTCCACTCAGGCCTCAATGATTGATTGGTCTTTCAGGTGTTGGTTGTAGCACTCTTGTCTCTGAAGGACCAGGAAGTTGTGGATTCAAGCCCTTCTCCAGAAGCTTCAGTGCACACTCTCAGGCTGAGGGAATGGTGCACTTTCAGAAGTGCTGCCTTTGCCATGAGATAATTTTATTGAATCTGCCTCCTTGGGTGGAAGTGGAAGATCTCACGGCACTATCCTGGTCAGTATTCATAACTCAAACTAACATCAAGTGTCATGAATGTCAAGTGATGGAGAATGAGGGGCAGCCTTATAGAAGTGTTTAAAATTATGAGAGGTGCAGATAAGGTGGATGGTAACAGTCTATTCCCCTGGGTAGGGGGTCCAAAACTAGGGGGCATAGGTTTAGGGTGAAAGGGGAAAGAATTAAAATGGACTTGAGGGGCAACTTTTTCACGCAGAGGGTGGTGAGTATATGGAACAAGCTGCCAGAGGAAATGGTTGAGGCAGGTACAGTAGTATCATTTAAGAAACACTTGGATAGGTAAATGGAGAGGTGCGTCTTAGAGGGATTATGGGCCCAATACAGGAAATTGGGGCTAGCTGGGTGGGCACTATGGTCAGCATGGGCTGGTCGGGTCAAAGGGCCTGTATCTGTGCTGTATTGCTCTATGAATCTAAGTGCACATTTCCATGCGTCATTCTTTTATACCATGGCACAATACAAAGTCTGGAGAAGTACTTTTCTTTTGGTGGTTTCCTTTCCGCTAATATATTTCAGCTCCACCCAACGTCTCCCACTCTCACTGATTCGCTTCCTCTTTGGAATTAGCCACATAGATGAAATGACTTTTAACGCAGGAAGTTGGGTGGAGGGTCATGGTGGGGTTAGAGAGAGGCTATAATCCACCAATGGGTAGGGAAAGTAGCCCAGGGCTTTCAAACTAGTAATCCAAATTGGCCTCAAGTTGATGAGATGTTAAGATATTAAACATTCTGTTAAGTTATCCATCCTGCCTTGAGGTTTATGTTTCTTTATTTGGTTTTCAAGGGGCTAATATACCTACAATATGTACTTGGTGATGAGCCTCCAGAAATTAGAAATTATTCTTTTAATTCTCTTTCTGGAATCCGATCATCACTAGCAAGGCAGGCATTGATTGCCTGTCCGTAATTGCCCCTCAGAACAGGATGGTGAGGGGCTATGAATTGCTACAGTTCTTCTGGTGAAAGTACTCCCACCAGTGCTGTTGGGCAGGGAGCTTCAGTGTTTTGACCCAGTGAAGATGAAGGACGCATGATATATTTCCAAGTTAGATGGTGCATGATTTGGAGGGGAACCTGCAGGCAGTGGTGTTCCAATGTCCTTATCCTTCTTAGTGATACAGGTCACGGGTGTGAGAGGTGCTGTCAAGAGTAGCTTGGATGAGCAACTGCGATGTATTTTGTAGACAGCTCACACTGTAGCTACAGTGCACAGATGGTGGAGAGATTGAATGTTTAGAGTGGTGGATGCTATTTGCTATTTGCTTCAAGATAATCATACAGATAAAAGGAATATTGTGGAGTTTGCTCATATGATTAACATATCCTGGTGCTTCATAGACACCTGAACAAAGGATAAACAAAGCGAGGAATGAACAACTGTCAAGGTTGAATGGGGAAAAAGCACTTTCATTTACAGGGCACGTAAGGGCCAAGGAGTTCCCTATGTTGTGCTGTAGTTATGTTCACTAATTAGTGAAGTGTATTACATGCCTTAAAACAAACTAATTGCCTGGACACTTGGGTCACAAAGCCTGCTCCAGCATCTGTTAAAGAGTTTAAGTGCTGTGTAAAATACAATAGTCCATTCATGGTTGCTGCTATTCATGATTGTTGCACTGAATGCTTATTGGCCGAACTTGTCACATATGCCTGAGGTTTGCAAAACCCATTTCTCAGAACCAAATATACAAGTGCAGTACACCCTAGGAATCCTGTCTTTAGAGCTCACATCATGGTCACCATGCATTTATATAGTGAATTTCAAACCATTTTAGAGGATGCTCTGAGTTACTTTGCATCCAATTAAATATTTTTGAAGTGCATTTACAATTTAAATTGGAGGAAATCTTGTACACAGCAAAGTTCCATAAGTATTAATGTAATTGCATCCAAAATATCTGATCTTGTAGCAATGAGTGAGGGATAAATATTGGTCAAAACACCATGAAAACCTTCGAAATGGCGCCACAAAACATTTTATGTCCAGCTGAGAGAGGAGATGAAACTTTGATTTAAGATGTCATCTGAAAGATGGCAGATCCCACAGTGCAGGGCTCTACCAGTTCATTGCCTTTGACAGTATTGGGAGTTCAAGGTTCCTTCAGTTTTGCCCCTCTGACAGTGCTGCACTTCTTCAGTACTGCTCCTCTTACAGTGCAGCACTCCCTTGTTACTGCACCTCTGATAGTCCACTTCTCGCACAGATCTGCTTCTCTGATAATGCAGCATGCCCTCTGTACTGTTAATCTGATAATCAGCACTTCCTTAATACTGCTCCACCCTCACTGTAGCACCCTTTAAGGGTATCGGAGATTTAATGCTGAAGTAGAGCTTAAATCCTGAATTGTTAGGACCCTTTTCTGACAGCTTCCAACACAATCAACTACAGTAACAATCATTTTCCTTGTAAAATTGAATGACCAAATGAAGTGGAATTGAGTTCCATGAAAGTGGATGATGGAACATCCTTGGAGCAGAGGAGGCTGAGGGGGCACCTGATAGAGATACACAAAATTTTGAGAGGTATTGAAAGAGTAGATAATAAGAAACATTTCCCCATGGTTGGGATGGCTAAGACCAGAGGGGTGGTTTTATGGTAATGAGTAAGAGGTTTAGAGGGGATCTGAGGAAGAATTTTCTTCACTCAGAGGGTGGTTGCAATTTGGAACACATTACTGAGAAGAAGGCAGGTACTCTCAAATCTGGAAGAACACTTGAATTGCCAAGGCATTGTAGCCTACAGACCAAGTGCTGGTAAATAGGACTAGTGTAGATAGGTACTTGATGATCAGCATGGACATGGTGAGCGGAAGCATCCATCACTAAGGATCCCCACCATCTGGCACATGCCCTCTTCTCGTTACTACCATCAAGGAGGAGGTACAGGAGCCTGAAGACCTGCACTCAGTGATTCAGGAACAGCTTCTTCCCTTCCGCCATCAGATTTCTGAATAGTCCATGAACCCATGAACACTACCTCATTATTCCTTTTTTTTGCACTATTTATTTATTTTGTAATTTACAGTTTTTTATATCTTAGCACTGTACTGCTGCCGCAAAACAACAAATTTCACATCATATAAGACAGTGATAATAAACCTGATTCTGATTCTAACTAACAGTCCATACAGCATCAATCAGTTGCAACTACATGCCATAAGGTTGCCCCAGAACATGCCCAGACCCATACTTGCTGCTTTGGCACATCAGCCGAGCTTCTGGTTGTTCAAATGTAGTCTGGTCTCTGAGTCACGGGTTTAATTTTTTGGTTCAGTGTTTATCCAGGATAATCACATTTTACCATTTGCTTTCTACTCACTTGTGAATGAAGATTTAGCCGAAGTTGAACATTTCTGTGATTTTAAGGAAAACTGTAGAGCTCTCTTCTCTGCATCTTCATAGAAGCTATGTAAAATTGTATTAAAATAAGGGGTCAGCCATTCAGGATAGAACTGAGAAGAAATGTCTTCACTCATGGAATAGTGAATTCTTTACATAAGAGGACTGTGGAGGCTCAGTTGTTAGGTATGTTTGTCAGAGATTGATAGACTCTTTGATGTTAAGGGGTCAGCGCAAGTTAGCGGTACTGAAGATCTAAATGGCAGAGCAGTATTTTGGTGGTATCTCCATTGATGGGTTCCTCAGAACACAGAATAAAGCAGTGGTGTTGTTATTGTTGGCGTGGGCGTTCTGCAACATCTCTTCCACTCTGGTCTTCTTTAGGGCCACGTTAATGGGCATTTTGGTCTCTCAGGACTTGTTTTGATTTAGAATATTAAGAAATTAAGTACTGGGATCTCATTTCATTCAAGTCCCTTGGAAACTAAGGGTTTATTATTTCACAATTAGTGCCTTTGTTTAGTGTTTCACCAGATGGAGTATTCACAGTTTGAACCTATTTGTGAATATGTTTTAATACAGGCAATTTTTCACTTTATTGCTCTTTGAGGGCTCTCAGTCCCTGAGTGCAAAGCAGTTCAAAAAATGTTGACCCTTGTATAGCAGGGGGAGAGTACTTGCCCTCCGTGGAGATGCAGGAATGGGTAAAGAGAGACCATGAGGTGAAACCAGCTTTTCTATGTCCATTATTGTCCCTGTCAATTTGGAGGAGCACTAGGGAGAAGCAGGTAATTCTCGTACCTGCCATAATCAGCTGATTTGGAAAAGCTTGGGATGTCAGGGGAGACACTCAAATCATGAAGAGGAGAAGGTTATCTTTGGTCCCTGGCATTAACGTATCTGAAGATATTGGCTGCCAGTTGTACTTCCCTGTGCACATTCAGTTCATTGGTGTGTAGAGCTCTGTACTTGAATGTGATGGATCTAAACAATCCATTAACACAATGAGGCAGAGCGGTGTTCATTTAAAAATCCTGAGGTGTCTGGTTGGAGGAGGGGTAGGAAAATAAGCTCTGAGCTCTCTTACTTAGAATTGGAAATTGACTGGAAATTCATCTCCAGCCAGCAATGCTGCACACTCTATAGTCTTGTTAGTGCATTGTACACTGTTCCTGAAGTTTCATACTCTTGAAGAGGTTCCATAATAAAGGGCTCACAGACACCATAAAGATTGTGCTTATTGCACAGTGTGGTCTTGAGAACAATTTATTTCTTAGAAGGACCTGAGCCAAACCAGTGATAATGTGGATAAGCAATTAGATGATTCAGTGCATCCCACGCTCCCCCCATGCTGTACAGAGAAAGCCCAGGGGACACAGTAGCTTCTTGAATGGCTCTCAAACTGCTTTCATTGATAATGCATATTGCTAACACATAGAACAAATATTCAGAGACTAAGCAATTTTTCCACAAGAATGGTTTACGTTTAACTTAAAGATATAAAGAGGCCTGAGAGTGGAAGATATGAGAAAAAGAAGCAGGGAAAGGCCATACAGACCCCCAAACATGCTCCAACATTCAGCTCCCATCACAGCTGATCCTGTACCTCAAGTACACTTGCGGTTTGTATGCAAGAGTCTTTAGCTAATGACTGAAGGCTCATCAGCTGCTTTGAATAAAATGCATCCTGAGGAGTAGAACATTAGTAGAAACTAGTTGTTTTATAGTTTAACGTTACATCAAAGTGCCCCAATGGCATAATTCCTAGGACTTGCTACGTTGCAGGAAAAAGGGGCACTGAGGCCATTTGACCCATTCCAACCTTTCCAAAAGTTTAATGAAGGAAATGATTCAGATCAATTTTGAATATAGTCGCAACTAATAACTGTTCAGAATCCATCAGAAAGCTCAACAGAGATGAGAAAAATGACAATGTTGTACAAAGAGGCACCACTGTGTCTTTTCTGATACTGAGATTTTAATTTTGTTTTTGCCTGTATCATCAAAGAACATAAAGAAGGATATCAGTCATTTTAGAGAGCTACTTCCCGGCAAAGCTGTTAATTCCATCAGCTGTGGGGAATTTGACATCCAGCATGTCAGGTCTTCTCTCTGGGAACAAGATTAAATAAGATTTTGTTAATAGATAGCATTGAATTTTAAAATCTGCTTTCTAAGTGTATGGGTGAAACATCACACATTGTTTAGTCCTTCCTTTTCCCTTAACTGCATTGCAGGTGGGGACAGTGTGAATCAACATGTTTGTGCAATACATTCTCACTTTTCATTGGAATTATTTCTATTAAATTTCCACATCCCTTTAACCAAAATGACAACTCAACTCGCTGCTCACTTGGGTTTTTTAAGAGTGCAAGTTGGCAACAAAATATTGCCCTGAGTTATGCAAAAGAGCTTTCAGAGGAAATGCAGATGCATTTCTGCACAGAGGTATATTGTCACTGCAGTCATAGCCCCAGTTGGTAATCATTTATTACACCACTTGATTCCTTTTGACCAAAGTCATAATCAACAAATTGAGCCATTTTATGAATAAGTTGCTTGTTATACTTTCAGCCATCAGCTTGTTACACTTCCTGCCTCTTGTATGTCATAACAATGGCACTGTAGTAATTTGGAAGGCCTTCAGTGTATTGTTTCATTGTTATGCTGGAAATGAGCAGAAGTAGAAATGCTTACAGATTGAAATAGGGCAGAATAGAATGAACCGAGTCTGTCAAAGTTACCTTATTTGCAATTAATTTTCTGGGATTGCAGTGTGGGGCTAAAGTCCTCAGGAGATGTTTTAGGTATCTTACCTTATTCCTTTATATTTCTGGTGAAGCTTCTATTCAATCAAGAAAAAAATTGAAGTAAAATGCCTTTGAAGCTCAGTGTTATCAAGCATCCCTCACAGGCCAAATGCAAAGTGAGACATTTCTACTTTGCCTCAGGAAATAATCTGTAGTTAATGAATGTGAAAGCTTGTGTCCTGTTATAACTTTTAACTCACTAAATGGGTCATTGTAGAAAATCCTCCTGCCACTCACGTGTTCAACATAATGGATTGAGTCCTTTGCCTAGAAACTGGATTAGAATAAATCAACTGTGCCTTTTCGTTTTGCGTGAAGTGCTGTCCATTGAGAGTGCACAGGGTACCTCCTGTAATGACTCACCTTTGCCCGGGTGTTGTTCCTGTTGTACTTTTGCATGTGATGACATCATCAACGTGCATGTGCATATTTCTAACATACTAACGGAAATTGGATAGAATGGTTGTGACTTATGACTGTATTTTTTCACTGAGAGTTAATCACGAGCAAATCCCACAGAAAGCTGGGAACATCCTCTGAATTCAATGGTTTCTGCTGGGACTCCGAATTTATGTTTATTGAGTGCCTACATTGATTGCTAATGCTGCCCTTTTGCAACCAGGGACCGCTGAGAAACCTTGCAGCACTTATGCAAAAGATTCTGTGACCTGTGGTGTCCTTCGATCGCCGTGGCAACAGCTCGATTATAACACTGGGCCCAACTGGGTGACTTCATAGTGCAGGGGTCCCATTGCACATCACTGTGCCACTACACACCTCTGCTTCCCTCTGATTTTCCCCTCTTCTACCTTAATCTGCCCTCTTCCACCCCTGCTCAATTCCCTGCATCCTCTCTGCGACCTCCTCTCTGTTTTCCCCCTCCATCTCCATCATTCCCTCCCACTTCCTCTCCATTTTCCCTCATCACAATAACATCCTCTGGTTACCGTGGAAGGTTCACTTTCAGCAATGCTGCAAGTGAATGAGACAGCCCTCACAGGTTCTGCAAGCAGCTGCCCTCTGTGAATTCATAAGTCAGAGTCTACTGCTTATAAGTTGGAGAAGACCACATTCATGTTTTCTGAAAGCCTTGCGATTTTATTTTTTACTTATGGTCACCTCTGAAATGGCATTGGGACAAAACTCTGCAGCCATTTAGCCCATGAAAAATCCACATTCCAAGCTCTAATTTCTGGAATTTCCAATCAAAATTGTTAAAAGTGTTCCACCCTGTACTTGTGCATGGGTCTGTTGAAAACTCTGCGCTATTGGTAAACATGAAAGTGCTGGAAATACTTATCAGGTTTGGTGACATCAGAAGAGAGAGAAACAGTTAACCATTTAGGCTGTTGTCCTTTGCAGCTCATTGGAAGATTGGTTTGCACCAATTATGCTTTTATATAACAGTTTTGAAGATACTTCTGCAACCTTATGGACTCAGACTCCTCAGGTTCAGTGCCAGAGGGCTATGGTGAGTGCAATCTCTGTGTACGGTCCATAGATTTTTGGCTGCTTTGTAAGAACAATCCAGCTAGGTCCCTGACTCCACACTCCTCCTTCCCTAACTCCTTGTGGATGAGTGCTACCTCACCAGAGGTACATTGCTTTTGGATTTAAAATTACCAGTTGTTAGTTGTGATCACAGGACACAGTGAACAAATTTGCTGTGGAACTTTCATGGGATTACTGTTTTGTTGGACAATAACAATTGCTCCACTATGAAATTCCAAATAGTGCTTAAGAGAACTCCATTCACACCAGGCTTGCTTTACTAAGTGGTTCACAATTATGGGCATGTAGCTCAGAGAGAGGGACCTATGGTATAATCACATTCTTCACATTATTGTCCCTGTCAACTTGGGCCCTATTGGCTCTTGAAAATGCACATTCAAGATAAAATGCACAGGGCAGGCACGGTAGTGTAGCGGTTAGCGTAACACTATTACAACGCCAGCAACCCAGGTCAATTCCGGCCGCTCTCTGTAAGGAGTTTGTACGTTCTCCCCGTATCTGCATGGATTTCCTCTGGGTGCTCCGGTTTCCTCCCACATTCCAAAGACGTACAGGTTAGGAAGTTGTGGACATGCTATGTTGGCGCCAGAAGCGTGGCGACACTTGCGGGCTGCCCCCAGAACACTCTAAGCAAAAGATGCATTTCACTGTGTGTTTTGACGTACATGTGACTGATAAAGATAACTTATTTTAAAGATTCCATGCTGCTGTTTCAAAGGTGAATGGGTAGATTGTCCCTGGAGTCTTGGCCAGTATTTATCCCTTGCTCAATTTATTGTCGTATTTGTCATTGGCATGTATATGTGTCCTCTGTAAGCTTCATGTGAACAAGGAATTTCATTGTACCCTGGTGCATATGACAATAAATTAATCCAGTCTAATCTGAAAAAGCAGTTTCCCTGATCATTATCGCATGTGCTGTGGGAACTTGCTATGCACAAATTGGCTGCATATTTCCTCCATTACGTTAATAACTATAGTTCAAAATACTTCATTGTCTTTGATGTGCTTTGGGACTTAGTGGAAAGGAAGTAACGAGAACTGTTTAAATGCCTTTGACCTTTCAGGTATGTGCTTCAATAATGGTGCACTTTGTCTTGCTGGTGTATTGCTTCGCAGTGGTAAGAGGCAAGTTTGGTTTTGAATTAGAATCAGGTTTATTATCACTGACATATGAAGTGAAATGTGTTGTTTTGCAGCAGCAGTACAGTGCAAAGACATAAAATTACCATCAGTTACAAAACTAACTAAATTGTGTGCAAACAATAAGAATGACAGGGCAGTGTTTATGGGTTCATGGACTGTTCAAAAATCTGATGGTGGTGGGGAAGAAGCTGTTTCTGAATTGTTGAGTGTGGGTCTTCAGACTCCTGTACCTCCTCCCCGATGGTAGTAACATGAAGAGGGCATGTCCTGGATGTTGAGGGTCCTTAATGATGGATGTCGCCTTCTTGAGGCACCATCTCTTGAAGATGTCCTCGGTGGTGGGGAGGGTTGTGCCTGTGATGGAGCTGGCTGAGTCTACAACCCTCTGCAGCCTCTTATGATCCTGTGCATTGGAGCCTTCAAAACCAGATTGTGATGAAACCAGTCAGAATGCTCTCCACCATACATCTATAGAAATTTGTAATCTTTCTTTGTGATCTTTCTGCCCAAATACCGATTTCACCTCATGCATTATGTAGAGAGTTGAGGAGAAGTGGGAACCTCCTCTAATGTTGGAGAATAAGGCATGGTTAGTTTGCAGATGACACTAAAATACATGGCATCGTAGACATTGAAGAAGGTTATCAAAAATTACGGAGGGGGGGTGGTTAGGTTAGCTGAGGAATGGCAAATGACGTTCAATTCAAATAAGTACGAGTTGTTGCATTTTGGGAAGTCAAACCAGGATAGGATAGTCACAATGAATGGTAGAGCCCTGGGGAGTGTTGAAGAACAGAGGGACTTCAGAGTACAAGTACATAGTTCCCTGAAAGTGGCATCACAGGTAGACAGGCTGGTGAAGAAGGCATTTGGCACGCCTGGCCTTCATTAGTGAGGGCATTGAGTATAGGAGTTGGAACCTTATGTTGCAGTTGTAGAAGACGTTGGTGAAGCCACACCTGGAGTATTCTGTACAGTTTTGGTTACCCTGTTATAGGAGAACTGTCATTAAGCTGGAAAGAATGCAAAAATTTATGAGAATGTTGCCAGCACTCGAGGGCCTGAGTTATAGAGGTAGGTTGGGCAGGCTAGGACTTTATTCCTTGGAGCACAGGAGACTGACTGGTGACCTTATAGAAGTGCATAAAATCATGAGGGGCATAGATACATGCACACAGTCTTTTTGCAGATGCATACATGCATGCAGTCTTTTTCCCAGCAATGGGGAGTAAACTAGAGGGCATAGGTTTAAGGTGAGAGGGGAAAGATTTAAAAGGGATCTTAGGGGCAACTTCTTCATGCAGAGGGTGGTGCATATATGGAACAAGCTGCCAGAGGAAGTGGTTGAGGCAGTTACAATAACAATATTTAAAAGACATTTAGACAGGTGCATGGATACAAAAGATTTAGCGGTACGTATATGGGCCGAACACGGGCAAATGGGACTAGTTTAGATGGGCATCTTGGTCAGCATGGATGAGTTGGGCTGAATGGTCTGTGTGCTGTATTACTTATGACCCTGTGACTCTATGAATAAGTTGAATGTGGCTGTCCTTGTGCATTTCCTTATTGTAGAATGTTGAGTCGTATTTGAAGGAGCTTGGGTGGTGGTTACTCAATTGCCACCTTAGTCCTGAGCTGGAGATTAGCACAAGAAGGGGGCAAAAGCAAGGAACTAAAAGACATAAAATTTAGAGGAAGCAATTTTTGTTCTTGGCATGCAGAAATGATTCTTCGTTCTCAGCTCATGATGCTCAAGGCAGATCAGAACAAATCTTGCGCGAATCTTAAATATATTAAACAGGAAAATTGTGGTCTGGGAGATTGTGGTCTAAAGCTTAAGTGCAGCTTCACTTGTCACCCAGGGCAAGTCTTCTGCTTCAATGCTGGCAACAGGACAGTGAAGTGTGATAGTTTGTTCCTGTGAATTATGTTCCAAAATTTAAACACTGTGATTTTTGGTGACTTCCCATGAATATTGTTGTTTCATCAGAATGAAATGCAATTATATATCCAACCACTCCAGGAATTCTGCTCAGGCTTGACAGGATAGATGTTGGGATGTTTTCACTCGTGGTAACTATAAGCTAAAGTAATTAAAATTGAGGTACATGGAAATTTCTTCTCATAGAGGATGATGAATTGCTGGAATTCGCTGCCCTGGTGGGTGGTGGAAGCTGGATAGTTAGAAGTATTTAAAGTGGAGGTGGATAAATATTTGATAGATTGAGGAATAGCGTGGTATGTAGAAATGGCACAGAAGAGGAGTTGAAGACAGCATAGATCAGCCATGATCATATTAAATGGTGGGGCAGGCTTAAAGGGCCTGATGGCCTTCTCCTGCTCCTATTTTGTGTTCTTGTACTTCCAAGCAGGAATTGCGCATGATCTGTTTTCCATGTTGGCTATACAACTCATGACACCACTCCCCACATAATGCTTCTTTAGAGCATAGTGAGAGAAATTGGTCGACATTGTTGTGAGCCTTCTCCAACACTAGCTACATTTAGTATAACTAGATTTTGATGACTTTCTCTGCAGCAGTACAATTTAAGGGGGGGCCTCCATTAACAGCTCCCAAGATTGGCACACTGGGAACCTGACTCAAATTATTAATTTAATGAATCACTTACTTTCGTCTTACGATGCTCAACCTGTCCCCCACCCCATCCACTGATCGCTTGACCCACCCTGCCCCCCCCCCCCCCCCCACAAAAGGATATCACGGTTCCCAGCTCTCAATCCATGACCATTTCGGATCCACAGCCCTGAACATCCTCCCGGGCCTCAACTCAATGCTGTCTGCTGGGCCTCTTGCCCCAGGATCTCCTGGACCGGCTGCTTGTTCCAGACTTACCGGCGAAGGCTCAGAATGTGAAGGAAGGTGTGTTGGGGCCATTCAGTGACACTGGAGGCCTGAGAACTTGACACTGGCATACTTTTCAGTGCAGGGCCTATGATTAGAACATATTGGCCAAGAAATGTCCCAGTTGGTGCCCCCAGTAAATTTCCATAATTTTTTTTCCTTTTAAATGTTGGAAATAATCAGCAAGTCAGGCAGTATCCGCAGAGAGAGAAACAGAGACAGTGTTTTGGGTCAGTGGCCCCTTACTGTAAGTTGATTCTGTTTCCTCTTCCACAGTAGCTGCCTGACTTGCTGAGTATCTCCAGCATTTTCTATCCTTCCTTTATTTCGATCAATCTGGCTATAATGTCTGCATGGACTGGCTGGGCCAAATGGCCTGTTTCTGTGATGTAATCTGATGATGTGTTGGGTCCAAAGGGATGCAGCATGCCACGTTGAAAAATGATGTGCTGTACCTTGAGTTTACCAGTGGCAGAGGAGAGGAAGGTCAGAGTGAGGGTAGGTCAGGGAATAAAAGTGAGAGAAAGCAGACAGAACTGAAGTGTTTTGCAAATTATTCACATGGTTGTTTTACCCTCATCCCTGTGGAGACCTCATAATAGTTTAGAAAGTATACTGAACTGGAAGGCACCTAGAAGGTGTATTTGTGGCCCAAGATGGTGGGAAGGGAAGAGGTAAAAAGTCTTCATCTCTTCCCATTGCTTGGGAAGGTGTTGGGCAAAGGGGAGTGGTTGTCGGGGTCACTTGTGGAATGGACCAGGGTGTCACAGAAGGAGCAGTCCCTGTTGAATGCTAAAAGGAGAGGGGAGGCGAGAGAAAAATGTGTTTGGCAGCAGCGTCAGGCTGCAGATGGCGGAAATTAGAGAAGGAAGTAACTTGGGCTGGTGCCATTTTCACTTCTGGTCTGCCATCAGGAAACACATGACAGCTGCTCAGGATGTCTCTGGACTCCTCTCCACACGTTTCCACCAGAAACAAGCCTTGAAACTGTGGGGGCGAATTTTTAGAATCTGACAGCCCAGAGGGAGGCTATTCAGCCCATTGTCCTTCTGCCAGCTCTTTGAAAGAGCTATACAATTAGCCCAGCTCCAGAGCACTCATTCATTTTGGTAAGAGTGGTTGATTTGTTTGGTATCTAATTATAATCTTTAAACAGTTGGAGCCCCCAGCATTGACCTGTCAGTGGAGTACAAGATCATGCAGTACAATCCGTGCTGTATTACTCCATGACATCAAGTTGTACAACATGAAATTAATTGCACGGTTGGTCTTTTTCATGATGTAAGTGGGACATGGTCAAGGTGTGTGTGTGTGTGAAGAAAGACGAGACTACTGGAGGATTGCTGATTTAAGTGGTGGAGGAGAGTGACAGAAAGGCCAAAATTGATAGGGCCTGAAATATTCCTTTCCCTGGATATATTCTGACACATCTTGGGAGAGGATGAAATGAGCAGATTGTGCCCTGCAGACTGGACTTCCAGAATTAAGCTAATTGATTTTATGAGTTTGAAATGAATTACAATTGCCTAAGAAAAGTGCACCATTAATATATGAGGTGCATGCAAAGATGTTAATAATGAAGCATTTGTGTGCAGTGAATAGTTAATTCATTTTAAAAACAAATCCTGTGAAGCTGTAGAGTAAGTTAATGCAGAATTATGGTGGATACAATTGACAAGCAATGCAAACACAAAAGGGATTTTTTTTTAACTGAGCTAATTCATGCATCATTAGAACCACACAAAAATGAAATTGTGCTCAAAGTTGATGCAGACCATCAATAATACAGCTTGCGGTGCCAAAGAAAACAGAACTGAGCCTCAGTGATTGTGTTAGTAATCATAAGCCATGAAAATTAAATCCACAAAATGAAACAATTTCATGGTGCTTTTATCACACGTCATGACAAATTGGAGTTCAGTTCACACTAACGTTTTTCTTTTCATCTACTTGACTATTATAAAATGCTCTTAAAAGAGGACTTATCTTGAGCTATTGTTTTTTTGCACCAGTAGAACTTATGTTGGATTCCCAGCAAGAATCAGGGGTAGAGGGTTTGGTGTAGTATTTATTCTCACAAAACATTTCCCAGTTGTACTTTATAAACAGGTTTAGTAAGTTTTCAGTTGTATTCCAAGAAGCAGCTCTGTGTGGTGATGGAATGATGCCATTTTGGGGAAAACCAAAATTTCCAGTGAAACGAGAAGCATTTTTTATTTTACACAGTTGCTTTCTTTTGATTTTTCTCTACGTTGTTCTTCCTTCCATGTGAGTCCTGTTGTACCACATGCCCAGGCTTGTCTTTCTTTTTTAGAGTGAGTTCATTTGGGGCCCCACAATGGAACTACTGCTGAAAAACAGGGAGTGGATAAATAAAAGTGGATTTGTGATTGATATTAAACCTGCCCTTTTCCCACCCACAGAGAATGGTTAAGGTCAACCCCACAAATCAGCTCTGTGATGAAGTGGATTTCACGATCTGATTTGTTCTTCTAGGTTGGAAGTCTTGGCCAACGTGGATGTCTCTCAGCTTCTCAATATAGTGACTCAACCGACACAAAGTCTGCTCTTGCTCCTCTTCCAAATCTGCTCAGCAGATGGTCATGAGGGGGTGGACAGAAAAAAGGCTTCATGTAATGTTCCCTAATATAAGTACTGGACTGCTCTAAAATCAAATTATTTTTCTTCATTATCATTATTAACACACAGTGGTCTGCAAACCAATGTACAGCAAAGAGCTGCAGTGCAGAGCTATGGGTGCTGAGGGTATGTTCATGAAGTGCACCAATGACCATTTTGGTTGTGGGCTGTTGCAAAGCTCAGCAATGCCCAGGGTCTCAAGCAGTACTGAAGTGGCATTAGACTTCTCATTCCACACTAGAGAAAAGTGTGAAGAAAAATACACAGTCTGAGACAGGTTGCTTTTGAGGAGAAGTTGGGACCAGTTAGTGGCTTGGGAGCATGGTGGCCTTGAGAGAATTGAGAATGAGGAGAGGTGGTGGGTGGGGTGGAGATTGGGGACTCTATTTGGAGCACCAGAAGGTCAGGTGATCTCAGTAATGAAGGATCCTAGGCACTAGGGCATTGGAGAGTTGGGGCATTTGGAACATTGGAGATGGGGAGTTGAGTGATCAGGAGGCTGTGTCATCGGCACTTCGGCGAGCCAGAGCTGAGAGATTGGGCAGCGGGAGGGGCTGTCATGCTGAGACGTTGGATGGGGCCTTAAGTATGGGACCTAGTTAAGTGCTGCAGAGTGAAAGCAAGTGACCCAGGTTTAATTTTGCTAGCAATGATCCCAGTATTGAACGGGGAAAGGTGCCATTTTATGCCTGTCTGAGGTAGAGCTCATATCGGATGCACAAGTGCCATTCACACTGGTATTTTGTGTGAAATAGCCCCAAAGTGGTCATAATGATGTTTCACTTCATCCAAAGAGCATTTGCAGTTGTATGGCACTGAAATAAACTGCACTACATGATCAAATTTCCAGCCTTTTAGTCTCTGGAGGAGTTAGGACTGGGGAATTATTCTTATCTGTAATGACTATTGTTGCTTATCATGAGCACAACTTAAAACCTATAATTCAAATATTTCTGCAACAGGATTAGAACGTGCCTATTATGATTAGAGCATTTAAACCCTATGGAAGGCCTAGAATTGGGACTGTATTGATCAGTCCACTTGATTTTGACACTTCCGTTGAAGTGTTTATTTCTGTCGTTTTCTTCCCTAATCCCAACCTGCTTCAGACCATGGCTGTATAGGTTCTGGTGGTCTCGGTATACCTATTTAGTACAACATAGGAGGAGGCCATTCAGTACATCCTATGCAGGCTGGTTCCCAGCAGAGCAATCCCATCAGTCCCATTCCCCCTTTTATCTCCTTGCAACTCTTGCCAACCATTCCCTCTCGCCTGTCCGTCAACTCCTCTTTGATTCTTTTGCCACTTACCTACATCAGGGATTATTTACAGTATTCGATTAACCTGCTGATATGTCTTTGATATATAGCAGGAAACCAGAGTACCTAGGGGAAATCCACAAGGTCACAGGGAGAACATGCAGGCTGCACACAGGAATTGAACCCGAGTCCTTGGGCAGTGAGACAGCAACACTCTCTGCTGCCACCTCTCTTTGATGTGAGAGCTTGATTATCATTGGACGCCTCAACTCTCCAAATTCTGGGATTGGCTGAGATTGTTATTGAGATCAATGGCCACATCTCCCTGACTGAAAGCTCTCTCTTTAGCAATAATGAGCCCCCCAAGCAGTGCTTGGCTTAGCAGCGAAGACCGAAGGCATACCACACCAAACTCCCATGCATGCTCTGGCATGTCTTTCCACCGTAACTTATCAGCCTGATATGGATATGTTTTTGGAACCCTTCCAGACGTTTTCTTTATGAGCCCTGGGGATTTGTAGCCAATTAGAGAATGCCCTGGTTGAGGTTGGGAGTCAAGCAGTGACTGTCCAATCAAGATCGTTTTAGTTTTGCATTGAGTCTCCAAGGCAGCCTGACACAGTAAAACTGCTGCACACTTGGGGCTTTGGTGATGCCGGACTAGCAGATTTTTCAGACTAATGGATGTCATTTCTATTAATACTCCTACACATGTTTAATGCACTTTTTTTAGATGTTTGACTGTTATATTTCCCAGTGAATGCAGTAAGTTTTAAGGAAGTGAAGGAAGCGGGAAAGGGATTGCAGAAAACATCACCTGGTGAGCCAAATGCTGAACCATCGGGATTTCTGAATAGTCAGATCATGGATTATTGCTGTATTCTCCATTGGTCTCAGTAATTGGGGTGACTGGTTTATATCAGCCTTAGAGGAGTGACTGTACGTTGCTGTCAGTAAAGTGGATTGGCCAGGAGGTAGAAAAATACTAAGACTGGAATCAGATTGGAATGTGTGATTGGAGTCCAAACTGCTGTGGGAGGGACCAACAGAAAGCAGCTTATTTTTAATTTAATTTAAAAATAGTGGAAATTGCACAGCCCTTGTGTGTTTATCTTGTATTCAACTCTATACTACATGTGCATGTAAAGAGCCTTTAGTAGAAAATATACCAAGGCGCTTTATCGGAGAGTGATCAAATAACATTTAGCACCTTCCCAGGTGAGGTACTGGCAGGCCTTTGAGAGGCATCTTAAAGGAGGAAATCAAGGTGGGAAGTTGGAGGGGTATGTGAATTCCAGAACTAAAGGCAAGGGCAGCTGAAGGGATGGCCACTATTGGCTGGGGATGCAGCATACTGAAGTTAAGGTATTTGTAGAAATGGAGATCACATAGATAGGGAGAGTCAAAAGCATGAAAACAAGGATACGACTTTTGACATCAATGTAACGCTTAACTGGGAGCTCAGGGTAATGGATGAGCTAGATGTTGCAAGTTGGAACACAGATCTGTTCCTGGACCTGGTCAAGGTGGCCATTCACAGGCCCTGGCAGTGAGATGTTAGGGAGTCCGTCTGAGGCGACAGCCTGCCTCTGTTCCGTGGTTACGTTTGTCTCTGGGTGACCCTGAAGAGGTGTGGTGTCTGCTGGTTTTTTTTTGGAGTTCTTCCAGGAACAATGAGAAACGTAATGGTAGAGTGCATCCTAGACATTATCTTCTTGCTGTTTAAACCAAAAGAAAAACAGGCACTAGAGTTTCAGATAATTTCAGGTTTTCATAGACTAAATGAAGGAGGCTGAACAGGGACACCTTGTAGTAATTGTGGCTTTAGGTAATAAAGGTATGGAAGAAGGTAGATGTACTGAAGCAGGGTGGAGTCTTGTAATATTACTGAGGTGGAAAAGGTTCAGAGGAAGAAATTGTTGTATCTTTGACCTGTGGATAGGCAATTAGATGCTGTGGCTTTAAAGGGGAAGGCCAGTTGCACCTTGGCAGTTTATTAATCCATGTATCACAAGACCTTGGCTCTTGTACAGCAGCATTTTAACAGATTCACCAAGAGCAATGATTTACTGGAAACAATAAAATTATACAAGAGCATTGAATTAGAAGAGGCCATTTGAATGTCAGTCTCAGTTGCTCCCCACCCCACTTAAAACTAGTTACAGTGCAGATATGTGTCGGAAGTTCGTCACGGTGTTAATGATGTGAAGATTGTGAATGGTCTGATGTATCCAGCGACATCTGCTAATTCTTGAACGGTTGGTGTCTTGGAAATACCATGCCGAGGAGATAAGCTACTACTGATTGCTGCTCTGGATAATTGTTTGGAAGGCAGTTACAGTAAGAAATTGTTTAGAGCCCTTAACTCAAGAGATGAAAAGCTTGACTATAGTTAGCTTTTCATCTCTTTAAATGCCTATGAATGTCTCAGACATAAACATTAAAAAAAATCAAAAAACTATTAAAAAATTTATCACACTATTGCAATTTTTAGGATGATTTAAAAAATGAAAAAAAAACTTAACTTTGTGTTTAAAATTAAGATGAATCAGGAGTTTGAGGCTTCTGCATGCACATGAATAGCCCTCAGATTTGATTAGAGCATCTATCCCATCCTCTGTGCAAAAAGCTGTGCATCACTGATATAAATGTACTTTACAAAGAAGGTTAATCTGGAAAAGCATTTGAAGGATGAATCAAAATTTGATTGTAGCATGTTTTGCTTTTTTTGCAATCACATTGAAATGTGCTTCTATGGTGATAGTATTGGTAAGTATGTGTGTGATTTGGTTGGGAGATGTAGAAGTGCAAAAAGTAAATTAAATAGCAAAAATACACCACATTGAAATGAGTACTTCCCATTGTAATTGTGCAGATTGATTCAATACTTTCTGTGTGGCATTGTTCTTGGTTAACAGTACACTCGTTGGAGTTTCAAATTGAAATATAAGTTATTATAGTTACCCCAAAACAGTGGCCAGGAAAGATGTAGACAATCCAGACTTCTCTGGCAGTGAGGAATCTGGAAAAGCAACATGTTAACATCATTGGCGGAGGAGAGATGGCTCTGGAAAGCCAATGGCAATATCAAGAAAAATTCAGCTGAATGCAAAATTGTGTGTTGCAGTGAAGATAGATTTGCATGGTGTTAAATTTCATAACTTAATTGAAACTCTTTCTTGTGCAAAACTATGGTTTCAAATAGTGTTACTTCATAAAAATAACAGGAGAAAACCCACCTTTGCAATCGTGTAAAATGGGTGGTGGATTGAGCACATCCCAGCCACTGTGTTCACGCCTAGCAGAGATGAATTTTGTCTCTTCTGTTTCTGTTTTTCACAGCTTGGAACAGCAGCACGTTATCAAGATAATCACTATTATTATTCAGTTTTACATGCTCAACGTGGGAAGCAAATCTTGCCAGTTACCTAAGTTAGTTCAGTTGAACAGTCAGACACAATGATGGGAAATTGCTGTTCCTCAAAGTATAAATTTAACAAACTTGCATTCCAGATAGGGAATTGCACCCAGCACTGAAGTCCTGAATCTGTACTCAGCTTTCTCTAAATACAGTTGCCTTTGTGATCTTGGGAGCTCTCAACTTGTGGATCACTGAGTCTGAGGATAATTTGAGGTTGGAGTGGTGGTGACATTTTGAAGATTTGTATTAAAGCAGTGTGAAGTGCAGAATCTGTATTCAAGACAGTGTTAATTCCTATGAGAAGTTAAATGTGTTTCATTTCAGTCTTGTATCCAATCCTTTAGGGTTGCTTATTTGTGGTGCTTTGTTAAGTTATAATAGGACATAGGTGAAACCAAATTTGGAGTACTGTGTGCATTATTGGTCTCCTTATTTAAGAGTGGATATAAATGTGTTGGAAGTAGTTCAGAGAATGTTTACTGAACTGACAGCTGGAATAGGCAGGTGTTTATGAGGAGAGATTGGAAAGACCAGCTTGTATCCACTGGAGTTTAGAAGAGTGAGAGGCACTTGACCGAAACAGGTAAAGGGCATCTTGACAGGATGGAAGTGAAGTGTGTTTCCTCTAGAATTAGGATTACTGTTTAAAGATAGAGGTCCAACCATTTCAGTCAGAGATGAAGCAGAGTTTTATCTCTTGGAGCTTCATGAGTATTTGCGTCTCTTTCTTTAAGGGCAATGGAAGCAGAGTCTTTGAATATTTTTAAGGCAGAGGGAGATAGATTCTTGATAAGCAAGGGCTAAAAGGTTAATGGAGGTAGGGAAGAACATGGAGTTGAAGTTGCAACCAAATTGGCCAAGGTCTCATTAATTATTAGAGTGGCCTACTCCTGGTTCTCATTCATATGTTTCTATATAAGTAATTTAAAAGGGTAACAGCAGATGAATAAAATTTAGGAAGCCCAAAAGTGTGGTGGAATCCCTGAATAGAAGAATAAAGGAATCAGGAAGTATGGTGTTGGGGTGAGCACGTGGAGCTGAGGTTGAAGATGACTCATGATTTCATTGAGTGGCTGATCATGCTTAATCAGACACATGGTCTATTGCTTCTCCTATTTATTATTTTCTAAAAATTGAACGTGATTAGTCTGGGAGTTCATTGTCCATTGGAAGTGCTAAACAGGAATTTGTGCTTTGCTCCCAAAGTTTGGTTCTGTCAAAGTCAATAGAACCAAGTCTCAGAACCTATTGTACATTTAATTTGTGGGACTGAGGGTTAATTTTTAATTAGTCAAGAGCTTCAAGTTCCTGGGAGTGAACATCACCAATAGCCTGTTCTAGTCCAACCACATAGATGCCACAGCCAAGAAAACTCACCAGTACCCCTCATTCCTCAGGAAGCTAAAGAAATTTGGTCTGTCCTCTTTGACCCTCACCAATTTTTATTGATGCACCATATCCAGATGCATCACAACTTGGTATGGCAACTGCTCTGTCTATGACCGCAAGAAACTACAGAGGGTTGTGGACACAGCTCAGTGCATCACGGAAACCAGCCTCCCCTCCATGGACTCTGTTTACACTTCTCATTGCCTCAGTGATTGAGAATTCCTCTCAGTATGAAGAGATTTCTTCTCCATCCTGAACAGCTGAAATATATTGTGCGGGCGGTCTGGTCCAGATATTGGTTCTCTAGGGTGGACAATGAGGTCTTTGGTTTGGACATTGTGGTTCCATTGAGACCTTCATAGTTACAACACTGGGAAGTAATAGTTACAAGATTAGGAAGCATTCATTTAAAATTGAGGTGCATATGAACTTCTTCTCACATGGGGTGGAAAATCTCTGGAATCCTGTACCCCAGAGGATTGTTATTGAAGGAGGAAGTAGATAAATCTTTGAAATTTCAGGGATTTGAGAGCTTTGGGAAACTAGCACAGAAGAGGTAGCACTGTAGCGCAGCTCATGGAGCTATTGTCTCACTGTGCTAGAGACCCAGGTTCAATCCTGACCTCTGGTGCTATCTATATGGATTTGCATACACTACTTGTGACCATGTGGGTTCCCTTCCAGCTGCTTTGGTTTCCTCCCACATCCCAAAGATGTGCGGGTTGATTGGATTGTGAGTCTTTGGAACTCTCTTCTTCAAAGGGCTCTGCAAATAAGATAAGATATCTTTAAATTTGATCTGCCTTGAAGCAGCCATCAGTAGCATCAATATGCTGGAGTGAACCAGATCTACTCAAGGCCTAAAGAGGTGGTCATCACACTTCAAGCAGCAATTAAACTTTCAATGTGTTCTTGCTTTAACATGGAGCCAGCTAGATCAGGACTCCTCCTCCTAAAACCCTACACCCCAGGAACAGAGGCATATGTCCACTACCCACACCCGAGAGTTCTGCACATTAAAGTGCAAGAGACAAGAATCACATGGACAAATTCAGCAGCTGCCTTGTGCACGGCAAAATCCCACTGACAATGCTGAATGATCCATTAATCTTTTCTGTTGATAGTGCTTGGTTAAGGAAGGACAGTGGGCCAGAAGATTTGTGGAATTTTGCTCAAATTCTTTTCAGTTGCAAGACCAGCAAGCTTTTTGTTACACCTGACACTATTTCAGCACTAAACCAGAATGTCAGCCTACATTCAATGTACACGACTTGGGTCAGTCAGCTCCTTTCTGATCTCTGAACTTAGATCACAAATTACTATTATCTATATATTTTTTTCTTGATACTCTGTCTTAGATTTGTTTGAGCCAAGTGCTTTGGGAATAGTGGTGTTTGATGGTGCTGTCTAATTGATGGATACATTAATATTAAGATTAGTTAATGCCAGTTTCTTAAAATGTAAGTAGGTCAGTGGGAACTTTGGCTGAAATATTATGTATGACCAGAGAAGCTCCACAGCATACACCTAAACCCCCCAAAGTCTTGGATGATCCTGGGCTAGATTTATGCTATCTCCTGATGGACATGGAAACATTCCATTCCCAAGAATGATATTGACTGCAGTGGTAACAGTGTGATTGCACCTACTTGATGAGTTAAGCCCAGAGTGTTACAGCTTCCTCCCTCTTCCTTACATCAGCATGAAACACACCTTACATTATATCACTCTGAAATGATAACAATTCTCTCTGCCTGTTTCAGTCAGTCTGGTTTCAGCCTTGGCTTCATCTAGCATTAGCATCAAGGGTTCACCAAATAGAGACTGGCAGTTTTCAAATGGTCCACTACCCTATCAGAAGATGTAACCTTGGTAACTGCCTCTCCATGACGACTATGAAGCATTCTGCAAAGGAGAATACAGACATTTCTGCTATTTAGCTTAACTACCTGCAGACATGTAAATGGTACCTAAAGAAAATAGAAACAAATATTCCCACCCAGATAAGATTTTTAGTTTAGAGAAGAGGTTGCTGTATTTAGGCACCAAGTAAATAGATTAATCAGGAATAGCAGCAATTCCCATCACAACCTTGCAGCTGTCTCTTTGTTAAGGATCATAATGATACAAACACCATTACCCCAGCTATTCCTGAAAATGTTGACACAGTACCACATTTACAGTAAATCCCCGATAACCTGGTATGCTCGGGACTTTGGTCGTGCCAGATTGACAGATTTTCTCCACTATTGCGTTTTATTTCTTATATGTACCCCAACATATTTTTAATTCACTTCACTTTAGGTGTTACAGTGTTATAATAAATTTTTCAGTGAACCTGGTAAGTTGAGAGGAAGCATGTGAGCGGGGCCACAATGAGTTGAGAGGGAACGTGGCAGACATACCTGGTGAGCCAGATACCGAAGTATTGGGATTTCCGAATAGTCGGATAGTGGATTATCAGAGTTTTAGTGTATATGGAATTGCATTGAGGTATGTTATCCAAAGTATGCTGCCATACAATATATGTTATATATATATATATTGTATGGCAGCATACTTTGGATAACATACCTTGTACTGCACTATACATGAGGTTACTTTGGATTACACACATGGTACTGTACCATATGTGAAGTTGCTTTGGATTACATACATGAAGTTGTGTATGTAATTGAAGTTGTGTATGAAGTTGTGCCATACATGAAGTTGCTTTGGATTACATACATGGTACTGTATGATACATGGTTGCTTTGGATTGCTTACTTCGTAGTGTGCCATACATGAGGTTGCTTTGGATTACATACATGGTACTGTGCCATACATGAGGTTGCTTTGGATTACATACATGGTACTGTGCCATACATGAGGTTGCTTTGGTTTACATACATTGTATTGCATTATATGTAGAACTACTTTGACAACATTTCACAAAACTATGATCTCTGACATCCAGAAGGACAAGGGTAGCAGCTGCAGAGGATCCTTGCCAACTGACACAGCATCCTGACTGAAATTAATTGCTGTTGCTTGATCATCACCGGTTCAAGGTCTTAGAACTTCCCACCCAACTGCACGTCAGAAGCAGCTTCATCATAAGCACTCCAACGAATTCAGAATGTGGATAATCACCATGATCTCAAGGACATTTCGGAATAGGCCTTTAATGTTTCTCTTGTCGGCGACACATTTATTGAAAAATAATAAAAATAAAATCTCAGTATTCCAGAAGTAAGCTGTTAGTGTGTGTGTAAAAAAAAATAATTCCATTACAGCAATCAGTTGCAAACACATTCAGTTATTCACATATTGATTTTTTTATTGATCACTGCTCATTTAAATTCCTCATTAGTTTTTCCCACCACCTTGAGCAATCACTCCAACTGGTATCCATTATCTCCATTTCGTCTTTCCTCGGTATAATTCTTCATATCCATAGCATTGCAAATATAATGTGATTTCTTGTAAATTTAGGGAATACTGGTTTGTGTGTTTTTTCATATGGTGGGAGCACCACAAAGAAGTCAATACAGAAAGTGGAGGCCTTAAAATGAATGGGGCACAACATTTTTAAGCAGTCTCTAACAGCGATGCACTTATACTAAAATGAAAGTAAACGCAGATAAAATGATCACAAATATAAGGTAACAGCATTGAAGTATGCCCAGACACTGTTTATTGACAATGTAATCACTCTATTCAGACTCAACTAGTGTGTTATGCATATATGGACAAAGCTGGGTGTGTAGTTGGGCCATCCTGCCACACGTGCTCTTCTTTCTTCTTCTCCCAACTCTGATACCTATCTCTCTTCCCTAGATTCTCGCCTCTCATTAATTTTCTGTCTTCTTCCCTTTCAACTTCCTGTGCTTCCCTGCTCTGATCTCTTATCTACCACTGCCCATTCACCAATCCTCTCATCTCTGAGCTCCTGTTCTCTTCCCACTCTGTTGGCCTGGCTTCTGCAACCTGTTACAGAATGGCTGGAAACAGAGAACAAATCTGCTTCATGCCAAAGGCAACAGGTGGGTGCGTGCATTGCTACAATATTGGATATGAATGCATGGCTGTGGCAAGGAAAAGAGCCAAGTTCAGACTCCCGAGACATGCTGACGTGATTGCATCTGCTGGAAGGTTCATCTTTTCAAGGCCAGCAGTCATTCCTCACCTCAAGAGTTCATCAGTAGATCTTGGGGAATGAATTTTATAACTGGGAATATTTCCAGGATGTTGTTTGCTTCAACGATGCCCTAGTTGGCAGTACCTCATCTAGTGACTGTCTCAGTAAAACGATTTATAACTTATTGAGATTGGTGTATTATCAGAATTGGTTTATTACTGTCACACAAACCGAGATGCAGTGAGAAGCTTTTGTTTTGCTTGCCGTCCAGACAGATCACGCCATACATAATTACATCGAGATAGTGAGTAAAAACCCAGAATACAGAATGTAGTATTGCAGTTACAGAGAAGGTGCAGTGCAGGTAGACAACTAAAGTGCAAAGGCCACAATGGGGTAGATTGGGAGATCAAGAGCTCACCTTTCAGCATGTGAGAGGTCCGTTCAAGAGTCTGATAACAGTGGGATAGAAGCTGTCCTTGAGTCTGGTGGTTCGAGCTCTGGGGCTTTTTTTTGTCTTCTGGCCGACGGGAGAGGGGAGAAGAGAGAATAATGGGGTGAGAAGGGTCTTTGATTACGTCCGCTGCTTTCCTGAGGCAGCGGGAAGCATAGATAGAATCAAATTTCTGATTAACGTCATGGAAGGTGGGAATGGATTGAAGAGCAGTCGCAATTTGAAATCCATTTTAAGGAAATGGTAAGCTGAAAGATGACTCAGTCTTAGCTCAGCAATAGCACGATCATCCCTGTCAGAAGGTTGTGGAATTAAGTCCCACATAATTTAGGCTTACAGTCGTGTGCAGCAGTGAGACATACATTTGTTCTGATAAAAGGTCAATGAATCTGATTCTGTTTCTCTCTCCACAAATGTGGCCTGACCTGCTGAGTGTTGCCAGCATTTGCTGTTTTTATTTCATGCTTTCATTCACCTGTGTTCGTGATTTTGCAAATGATATCACATGAAGGAAACATATCCCTTTAAACAAAACCAAGCACACGTAACTATTTTGTTGTGACCAGAAAATATCCCCCAGTGATTCCTGCACATTTTGCAAGAAACTTTCAGTCTGTGTAAGGTCCTTATTTAACGTGAGACAGTGGAATTAGAGGAAAAGTAGAGAACTCTTTAATCTGTGGTAGAATTAACTCGTGTTCATTCCCAATTATGTAGCAGGAGAATTCAAGGCTAGAACATCGCTGGGACATTGATGATTTGAAAAGTCCATGTATTGAGGTATAAAACTAAAGTGTTACTTTTTTTTGGCAGGTGTTCACCACCTACTCCAATGAAGACTATGACCGGCGCAATGATGATGTGGATCCCATGGCAGCATCAGCAGAGTATGAGTTGGAAAAAAGAGTGGAAAGACTGGATCTTTTTCCTGTGGAACTTGAGAAGGGTATTTATTACAAAACTGAGGAAATTACAGACCTTGTGTTAGATTGAAAATACTAAGTAATTAGATTGATCAAAATGCTCCAAAGTGCTCTGATCTTGGTATGTGGTTATAACGCTGAGATATAGATGAATAAGGCATGGACTAAGAGGGGCAGATTAAGCTACTAATCTGCTAACTACGTTAGAAGTGTAAAGGTGGAAATCGTCACAAAATGTCAGTATGAATCAACAGAAATAGCTACGGAAATTCACTGCAATACTTGTTTGACAGGAAATTACTCATTATACTATGCATTCACAAACGTTTAGAAAAAGCTATTTTCTCATTTTTATGATATTTGACAAAAAATTTCCAATGAGTATGAACCATATTATTCTATGCATTTTTGATGCACTGTATGTATCTCACACAAGGGGAGTGAAGATAATGTTGTCTTCGTACAGCAAGATGGATGGAGGAGCTGTGGTGAGAGTAGAAGTTAGGAGAATAATGGCAGCAGGTGGTGCAGACCTAATCCGTTCCTCATTTTAGAGTCACATTTAGAGTTTCTCTCGGTGCAATGCTACCAGTCAGCCTTTCTTTGCCCTTTTACACAACGAACCTGTCCATCCACTTCCTCCAACTGCAGCTCAGCAACTCAATGCTGCAGAAAGCCCTCAGTGTCTGTTTAAGATTGTTCTGTTGGCTAGAGTCGGTTGTGAAGTTGTCCAGTCTGCGTCTACAGATGTCAGTGGAGCGTTCCAATAAATAACAAGAAAAGAAGCAAACTAGCGCAATGTGCTCGTTCGACTGAGACTGTGTAGGCTGCAGCTTTGAGTTCCAATTTATATTGGGAAGGGTGGAAAAGTGTCACATGAATGGTAAAGTAATTCGGTGTGCATACAATGGTGAGCAAAGCTCAGGTACATCCACATAGGTAGTGACTGGAAGTGCCTGCTCCAGTTTTGCAATTGCAGCCAGAAATGATCAAGAGTGCTGTCAAACAATCTGCTGGAGGAACTCAGTGGGTTGAGCATCATCTGTGGGAGGAACGGAATTGTTGACGTTTTGGGTCAAAACCCTGCCTCAGTCAACAATTCCTTTCCTCCCACGGGTGCTGCTTGACCCAATGAGTTCCCCCAGCAGATTGTGTGTTGCTCTCGATTCCAGCATCTGCAGTCTCTTGTGTCTCCAAGAGTGCTATCAACTTTGGTGAAATTAAAAGAAGTACAAATTAATTCAGTTTCAAGGCTTGAGTGCAGAACACATTGTGCAGTTTCAACAGAGCGTAGCTTCTATAATTGGGGGAGGCACAAGGATTGGATGAAACAGTGGGAGAAATTTAAATTTTTAAAACATTTTTAAATTAAATTTTATTTACAGCGTGGTAACAGGCCCTTCCGACCCAACGAGTCCGCGCCGCCCATTTTTTTAAACACAAATTAACCTACCCGTACCTGTTTGGAATGTGGGAGAAAACTGGAGCACCGGGAGGAAACGCACGCAGACACGGGAGAACATACAAACTCCTTACAGACAGTGATGGGAATCGAACCCTGATCGCTGGCACTGTAATAGTGTTGCGCTAACCACTACTCTACTGTGCCACCCTTGCTACGCTAAAAAAAGTGCTAGTTTATATTTTAAAAAGAACAGGTTGAATTAAAACAAAATAACAATTTAACCAGCCCAGAGTTAAGTAATTGTTGACCTGAGAGAGAACATTAATTTTAATTCTTATGTTAGCACATGGGAGCATTACAAACTCCTTGGTCCTATAGTAAGCACATCCTGTGTCATCTGGGAACTCCGGGATGCTGCTTGCGTTTTGGACATCCAAATATGCAGGAAACGACCTGGATTTCAGAGCTCAAGCAGTGGCTGGCAGTACCACAGTGCATTTGTGATTTGGACTGCGCGTTTCCAAAAAGCTGTGGCATTTGCAAGCAGGGAGGGAATGAGTGACCACGAGCCAGACCAAGTAGGTCTGGGACAAGACTAGAATAAAGGGTATAAAAGGAGCAGAATTCTTGAAACCACTATGGAGCAAGGCCAAAAGGAGGGACAGCAGTACTGGTCTTAGTTCAGGCATTGAAGCTGAGCAAGTGAAGAAAAAGACACAGGTAGACCTGGATTAAAAGCTTTAAGTTGGGGCAATGTCTGTTTTACAAAAGTGAGATGTAATTTAGCAAAACTGCACTGGAAGCAACTGTTTGAATGTAAATCAATATCAGAGGAATTTAAGGAAAAGATAATGAGGGTTCAGAACACATTGCCATTGAACAACCAGGGTGACATCCAATTCCAGGCCCCCATTGAAGTTGAGGAAAACATCTGCAAGATAATGTAGAAAAAGGGAGCCTCTGACAGATACCAAGAACCCAATACCATGGAAAGATTGTAGAGGTGTAAAAGGTGCAGTGTGAACCTGAAAAGGAAATTTGAAAGACAAAAAGTGTGTGTGAAAAAATATTGCCAGTTCATCTCAAGGCAGACCTTGAGATATTCTGTAAATAAGTCGGGGAAGAATTAGAAAGGAAAGAGTGGGTTATGATAGAATCAAAACCACAGCCTGAGTGTGGAGGCGGAAAGCACAGCTTTTGAATGAGTACTCTGCATCTGTCTTTACACGAGGGGGATAATACAGGTGTTGATATTAAGTAGAAAGAGACTGGAAATGATAAACGGAGAGAATAGGGACAAATTAAGGGGTCTGGTATCCTTGAGAATAGATATATTGCCAGGCCTGAATAACATGAATCCTAATGTCTTGGAAGAAGCCAGGAAGGAAATATTGCAGTGTCTGAGTATAATTTTCCAATGCTTTTGGTTGCAGGCATGGTGTGGGAGAACTAGAAGTTTGCTGATGTGGTAACATTGCTTACCAAGCGAGAAAGAGACATACTTTGTAACTGCAAACCATGAGTCTCAGATTGGCAATGAGAAAATTATTGGAAAAATTCTGTGGGTGGGCATAAGAGAGAGAAAGATGTTCATCAAAGATACTCAGTACCACTTGTTCACAGAAGGTTGTGTGTGATTTATTTGGTGGAACAGATCACGTGGATATGGGGTGAAAGAAAGCAAATAGATTACTCACTTTAATTGGCTGAGGTTCAAAATACAAGAGCAAGGAGATCAGGCTTTCACTGCGTAAAACATGAATTAATCCACGGTTGGTGTACTGTGTACAATTCTGGTTACCACTTCACATGAAGATGGTGATAACACTCATCAGGGTGCAGAGGGGATTTATGAGGATGTTATCAGGACTGGAGAATTACAATTATGAGGAAAAATTGTCCAGCCCAGGGTGCTTTTCTCTGGAAGAAAGGCCACTGAGGGGAGGTTGAACTAAGATGTATAAAATTATGAGGGGCTAGAAAGAGTAAGCAGAAAGAACTTGTTCCATTAGCAGAAAGGTCAGTATCAGGTGAGATAAGTGTAACTTATATGGTAGAAGTATTACAGGGGAAGCTGAGGGGAAAAAAAATTCATTGCATGAGTGGTGGGATTAACATCCTGAAAGGGAGTGGAGACAAAACCACGTGTAAAAAGTACTTGAAGAACTGTAACCTACAGGGCTATGGACATAATGACTGGCATGGACACAATGGGCTGAATGGCCTCTTCCTGTGTTGTAGACTTCGATGACTTTCTGAATCAAATCCAAGTGTTCTGGAATATCTCTCCTGAGCGTTCTGTATTGTTGGATACATGTTTCCACCTTCAAAACTTAGATATTTAACAATGCTGTTTATCATCTCCATTAACCCTTCTCCAAACACCTTCTCAGTACAGATTCCTTACTCTTCTTTGCTCTAAATCCCACTTAAGATATTTCATTCTTTTATAGGTCCTTTTGAAATATAAGGTGTGACCTAAACTGAAATGAATCTCTTTCCTTGCTGTAGATGGTGATGGCTTAGGTATCAGCATCATCGGAATGGGAGCTGGAGCAGATATGGGATTGGAAAAGCTGGGAATATTTGTGAAGACAGTAACTGAAGGGGGAGCTGCTCACAGAGATGGCAGGTATGGATTGGTGTCCATTGACCAATAACACTGTTATTCATAATCTAAAATCCTGTGCATGTTTGTGTCATATCTGTGCACTTTAAAGTACAGCACAAGTGTTAATGCTTGGGATCAGTCAGATATGAGGGCCAAGTTTGACTCTATGCGTGTTGGATATTTGAGTTGGTTAAGTATTAACCATTATTTTCATACTTGAATGCAACTAAAGAGATGGTGGAAAATTTCAACAAATTCTTAGTAAAAGCTGGGATGATTAGGTGCCTGCAAAATGACTCAGACCTAGAGATGGTACTGAGCTGGGAAGGTGGGTTAACTGATGATGTGCAGTGTGGAGTGGGGTGGGGTGTTGAGGGTGGGGGTGATATAGTGATGGGAAGTGTAATTGGATGTTTTGTGCATGAGGCCCCCAGTGCAGTATTCTGTTGTGCACAAGGCCCAAGTTGCCCTGTGCAATAGAACAGCAGTCACACATCAAAACATGCTCAGAGGCCTTCATCCAGTAACTCAGCAGAAATGGGAGAGGAGCTCAGGTTGGTTGTGGGTGATAAGATAGGTATTGTAACTGTGAAGGCCCATGGGGTAGTGGTGGACGTAGTGAGGGGTTATTGGAACCTAGAGTGACAGGAAAGGACAATGTGGTGGAAGGAACAAGGTGGGTCATAATCAGATTGGATGGGTGCAATGAGGATTGTGATTAGATTGGTGTCAGCTAGTGAGGAGCTCAGAAGAGATATCCACGTTATAACTGAGGTGAGGAATAATTGCTGGGAACAAGGATTAGGAAGGAATCAAAGGGAACTCTTTTATGGGTGGTTCCATGCAATGGACCCCACAGCCTGAGACTTGGTCAGGTAGGCACCTTCATGTGCTTCTGCAGGACTGTAGAGTGGTGTTTATGGGCCATGCTTAGTTGAATTTTGTGGAAGTAACATCAAAACATGCCTATTGATCCCTTTTTGCATTAATACACCATAGACAGTGAAGACTGGGAATCAGTCTGGCATGATTGGATTCTTGACAAACTTGTATCATGCTGTTTGTGAACTGAATTGCTAATTTCACATTTTGGACTGGGAAGGCAGTTTATTGAAACTTAACAGTTGTACTTTATTTTGGTCTTAATGTGTTTTAAGTCATAGTTATTCACTTATTGAAAGTAATAGATTTTCCATCATGCTTTTAATATGAGGCATATAAATTGTTAAGTTTGCACAAGTCTTCTTAAGTTAATTGAACCTACTGCATCAAATGTCCATGCTGTTTAAATGCTTTAGTGATGTTACAACATGATAATACATTGGAGACAGGGTTTACAAACAAGGAGTCCTGTGCAGAGAGAGGACACAGATTGTCTTTTATTCCCATAATTATTGGAGTAACTCAACAGACAGTAGCTCACAATCTTTCTTTAATTTTGGAATGCGGTGTTATAGAATATTTTCCATGAGGACTTGCAACATGAGCTCCACACATCTAAATGAAAGCTGATGTTCCTCAAGGCAGTAGATCAGTACTATCACCTTTAGCAGTAGTCACCATTTCCATACCAAAATTAAATTTCAATTGTATTTTCTTTACAAAAAACGGCTTTCAATTTTTGTCAGCTATCTGAAGCTTGAAATATGTTTTGATGACATTTCACTAAATCTTCAAGGGCAAACTTTAGCTGCCGATCTGGATGAATTGTTGAGCTATTCTTGTACAAATTGAATATTTCTTAAGATATAATGAATAGATAGAAATGCATTTATCATGGAATATGCATGCAGTAAAGGTAAACTCTCTTGTGAATTATTTATTGGCACAACAGTGTGATTGGCTTTCAACTCTGGAATCAGTAGGGTGAGAAGGAGCGTTGTTAATGAAACCTCATTCACTCCAGCATTGCATTGTAAAGACAGGCTCTTTTAGAAATATACAGTTAAAGGGATCTGCCATTTATCTACAGTCACACAAGCTATGCCTCAGACTGTGGCTTCTGGATTTCATTTTAGAGGTTTTCAGTGTTCCTGCTTCGGGGAGTTGAGTGAAAGAAGTGTGTGTCTGTAAATAAATAGTGGCAAGAAAATCTAGAGTTTTTGCCCCACGAGAGAAGTGAGGTTATTAGGAAGTTTTTGTTTTAAATACTCATTTGAACACCTTTTTGCCAAATTGAATAGAAACATGAATCCATGAATGACCTAGCAGAATAATATGTTCTTTTAAGATAAGAGAGAGATCATGAGTTGTAGTACAAAAATATATTAATTAAGAATAGGAGCTGAAAATCCACTGTCAGATGTACAAAGGGTAACAAATCTATACACATAAAAAAAACTCAGGAAATCATTTAAACTGATTAGTGCTTGCCCAGAAAAGCATCTCATGGTAGTTACAATATTTTTTATAACATATCTATTACAAGGCTGCTTTTTTTGGAGCTCTGTAATAAGCTTTTTACTGAATTACTAGTCTTGCTGTGTATGATTGGTCAAGGGTATCTCCTGTTTTAGACATCAAAGCTGATCAATTTGATAATATGCTTCACTACATACAGTGTGATGGCCTAGAGATTACACTGCATCATTATAGGCAAGTTATCTGGTCATTGTGTGAAGACACAGGGAAGGAATAGAGGCCAGTGAGAGAGTTCAGTGATTGTGGATTACTACCATTGGGAGGGGCTTAATGGATAGAAGGTAAGTATGTATGCAGTAAAGATGCATGCATGTTTACCTTGTGAATTATTTACTGTCACAGCAGTCTGGTTTTGAACTGTATAAGCAATTCAGTGAGAAAATGAGTTGTGGACTTGCCTCAGTGGAGTCCCATTCCTGTGCTACACTTTGGAAAATATGGTTAACCTGAGATAAGCTAGGTCAGTTAGTCCCAGGACAGTGGGGCGTATTTTCCCAACAGTGCGACAAAAGGAGCATTACACAGGGTCTGGCGTCACATGGTGTGTCTGATGCTGAAATTGTATCAAAGGTGCAAGTGTGACTCAAGTGAGAAGTACATGGTTGGATATCCAGAATGGCATAAAATGACCGAGAATTGGTCATTGTTACATTTTACTCCATCCATCGTGCATTTTCAGTTGTGGAGCACAGAAAGAAAGAGAGCCACGTTATCAAATTTCTAGGTGGTCATTTCTAAATATGATGGTCCATGGGTTAGCCTTATGGTTGATATTTAACAGTTGTTTCGTGATTAACTTTTTACACTTGTCTAGCCCTTTATCTTCCCTCTTTAGTGGAAAATGGTAGGAGCAAAATCATTGCATTTCCAACCTTAATGTCTACAGAATGCATTTATATTTTCCTATATTAATGCTCATCCACTTATACCTTTAAAAGGAAATGACTGGAAAAATGTGATACAGCATTTTATTGTAGTGGCAGCATTAAAATATAACAAATTGCTTGTTATCTAGAAAGCTCATCAATATTAGTATCAAACCTTTCCGCATTCATCCAGTGCAGCAATGCAGTCAATACTGATCACACTGATTGGATGTATTTCCAAAAAGTGCAGGCTCTGACAGCTAACATTGTGCCAGCTGTCCAAAATACAGTCTCCACACTCTACTAAGGAAGTCATCACTTCCCTATTAAGGAACAGCAAGTCTACCCTCACCACCTCTGAAAGGAAGCAAACTGCCCATAAGCTGTGATCACCACTCCAAATTAAATGTGACCCAATCATAGAAATTCAATCAGGTCACCTGGCAGGGTGAATGCTCTATTTATAAGTCAGCTTGTGTGAACCACTCCATCCTTACTGATTAGGCTGGGCTAGGTCCAGGTCATACAAAAAGCTGGAGGAACTCAGTGGGTCAGGCAGCTTCTGTAGAGGGAAGTGGACAGTCATTCAGTGGATTCCAGGTCCAGGTCATTCTAGGTTTATCTGTACCAAGAAGTAAAATGGGAGCGGACCACTATGGTAATGCCGGCTGCTTGTGTTTTATACCCATGATTGTGATCACTGTTCTATAAAAAGAATGAACTGTTGACTGAACGTCTCCATAGTAATACATAGTAATCCTTGCCTTGAAGTTTTAATCGAGTGCTAACTAACATCTTATCAATCAAAAACAGTCAGAATGGCAGTGAGGCTAATGCATTTATTTGCTGAGACTCCATTGAATTAAAGAAACACCAGTTTATGATCTGATGCTCTTGGTCTATTGATGTCTTTATTAGTGATTAGATTATGAAAGTGAGATGTATCTAATATTTTTCATCTTTTTTTTCAAAAGCAAGTAAGTATTTTACATAATTTATGGGCTGCAGCATGGTGTGGTGGTTAGCATTGCTGCTGCACAGCTGCAGGGACCCGTGTTCTTTCCTAACCTTAGTTGCTGTCCGTGTGGAGTTAGCAAGTTCTCTGTCTGACCATGTAGGTTTTCTCCAGGTGCTCCGGTTTCCTGACCCATCCCATTGGCTACTTTAACTTTCCCCTAGTGTAGGTGTGTGGTAGGAGAATCAAAGGCAAGTTGACGGGCAAGTAAGAGAGAGCAGGTTACAGTGAAATAAGTGGGGGAATAGCACAGATGGATGTGTTCTGAGAACCAACATTGATCCAATGGGCAGAATGGGCAGAATGGCCTCCTTCTATGACATTTTTATCCAATTACCTTCTGTGCAACAATATTTATCTTTCATTTTCCTTTGCTTTATTGGTGTGTCAAACAACACCGGTAGGGTTTGTCTCCCCCACTAAACAGTGTTGTGTAACTATCAATGTTAGTCATTCCCTTAATCTTTCAAGTAAAGTCTGCTGTGACCACGGCCATATCTGAACTCATACAGAAACTTTAACACTCTCATAATGTTGCACACACTTAACTAAGGTACCTGTAAATAATAAATAGAGTACTGTTGTATTTCAAGAACAACAATCTGGTTAAGTGTAGGTTTTCAACAAGCATTGTGTAATATGCCAAAGCTATACTTTGGTCTGTTTCCTTTACCTATTCTCCCATCCCCCTATCACCATTGACAACACCATTATTGACGGTGGGCTCAGTGGGGTGCCTGTATCTGACTTTCTTGAGCGGTTCAGGGCTGCTCTGTTTGCCACTTGCTCCTTGAAAGAGAAAGATGCAGCCTGCTATCATGTAACTGTTGACCTTCAAACCTGCTGGGCTGAGATTGATAAGTGCTGAACAACTGATATTATTAGCCACAAATCCTTCATTACAGGCAATCCTGGGATGTCAAAATTGTTTTGTTCTGGTGGCATCTTTGTGGGTTTTCTCTGCAAGTTTCTTTAACCCTATAATACTCTCTCAAATGTCACTGCTACTGCTCCATCATTTGGGGGATCATCCTGCATCATGTTAAGTGTCAAACACAACAACGGTTCTGCCATATTAAGTGCTTGGCTTCTCATGAGTGTGTGGATTATGCAGCAAATGATCTCTGCTCTCTATGGTGGCTTAAACATACCAAAACAAAGCATTGATCCTTCCCCCATGGTTGTAGTCACAATAATCTCTACTGCTACCTTGTCACCTAGGAATCACTCTCCTAAATGTTAGAATCTGAAGTCAAAACCTCTGTTCTTTCCTATGTAATCCTGTTCTTTCATACATATAGATCAGTCGTCTTTTGCACACTGTACACTTACGGCAGATTATCAGCCCCAATTCTCAGTAGATATATTTTTGTACAATAACATATAAACTAACCTCTCATCTGAAAAGAATGTATTATTTTGCAGTGGCACTTATGTAGTTATAATATTAACATTCTAATATGACCATTCAAAGAAGGCTTTGAATGCAGCATATTCTGTGATAATTATTTGTCTTGAAATTCCACTTTTTATTAACATTGACAATTGAACTAAGCAAGCATTTGTTGTTTTCTGTTTGACTTCATTGACTGGATTTGAAGTAGCCACTGCAGATATACAACGAGGTTATTTGCTTGTTTGTGTCCAGCCAATGCTCAATTTCCTCATTTACTTTTATTTATTCAGAATCCAAGTGAATGATCTGATTGTGGAAGTGGATGGAATCAGTCTGGTTGGTGTGACTCAGAGCTTCGCTGCCTCCGTCCTTAGGAACACAAAAGGAACAGTCAGGTAATATTGCACATTGTTGTGGAAAAGGTACTGGAACAGCGAGATTTTGAAAATAAGTCACCTGGAATTTCTGCAGGGGTTCTCCCACAGTAACTTTAACAGACTTCCCGGAGTAATTTCCAGTGACCTTTATCACAAGGGGACAGAAGTTCGAAGGTTAATGTTAACTTGAATATTGCCAGGAGTTAGGTTTATGTTACCTTGTGTATAACTCAGGAGAAAGAAGGATTTATATTGTATTACGATGAACAAAGTTTGGAACGTGATATAGTTGTGTTTAATAGACTGAGCATATAATCCACTTCCAAAGGCGCATAATATCTCTCTCCAAGCCTTTTTCTTATTGTCAACTCAGTTCCACAACAGATATGAAATCCATTTCTGTGTTGTCGTTGATGTCTCAGTAAAATCCCAGTACTTTTAGATTGAGTGGGTGACTTCCCTGGCTTCATGCCTCATAAAACTGTTTGATTTGGCCATCAAGTTTTTACTGTTTCTTCAACTGCATGTAGGGGCTCATATATATCTTGCTGCTCACCCAGAGTTTCCTATTCCTCCTTGTACGCTTGATTCCTCGCCCATAACTCATTTGACATATGGTCTATTCCTGCTTTTTATTTAAATTCTAATGTTAATCTTGACAACTCCTGATGCAGGGAAGCTAAGGCCCCTGATGTGCATTGCCACCTTAACCTAGCTGGGAGCTAGTTTCATCTATTCAGCACATCAACTACCAATGTCAAACTTGGACTAAAGGATAAGAGTAAATAGTAGCCTTGATGAGTGTGATGACATGTTAGATGCTTTGGCACAAACAGTATTGCATGTTAATTCATTGTTTCCTTGGCTAAATTTTGAGGGAAGCAGTAAGTCAGTAGTGTTTTAAAATAAAGAAATGCATATATATCAAGATTTGCACTACATTTACTGCCTTAGCAGAATAATTTAGTGTTTAAGGATTAGCAGAGGCTTTAGACCTTCTCCAAGGGGAAATAAAAAACCATTGACTTCAATAGCAAAGAGATACTAAAACACTCATTTATAAAAAAAAATTACATAATCATTTTAGTACCTGGTTAGCAAACAATTAAACATACTTGTCATAAATTTCATCTCTGAGTAGTTAAATCATTTCTATGCCATATTAAAATAACATTCTCTTACCTTGGTCTATTGTGCTCAATGGTCCGTAAAATGGCAGCTGTTTAATATGGTCTGCCTCTGAAAATCCATTCAGTGGAGCTGGGTGAAATTCTGGAAAATTATTGCACATAGGATGCCCTTTGTAATACCTCACATTACCAGGGCTTGCTGTTCATGGAAGCTGAAGGTTGAAGAAGGGAGTGTGGACTACTGTGCAGAGCAACAAGTGTACAGAAGTCACAGGAACTGCAACCAGAGGGAAGAGCCTTTAATAAAAAAAACACTGCACTCTCCTCAAAAAGTCACATTTGCCTGTTCTCCCCTCTAACACCCTTTATCCATCACTAACTTCAGTCTTAAGGTGGACATCAGTATTTCCCCAGACATCATCCTGATCCTAAAAATCTAGAAAAGCTGTGCAGGAAAAACCTTGGTACATGATGTGGACAAGCCTTGTTTGCTTTTGACAACATGTACTCCTAAAGGTGCCAAGAATTCCAATCACTCCATCTACAAGTATTTCTCTGTATCATACAGTTGTCTCCTTTGTGCCTGTCAGCACCCTAGACTTCCTGAGTGGGCTTAGATTGAGAGGTGGATGGCCAACATGATCAGTATACCATATCTGAGGTCATATTTGTCTTGGGGAAAGGGCAGTCCCACTTATGGCTACAGAAACTCTGCAGGTGCATCAATGTTTGGCACCTCTTCCAACTGTCAATAAGTTTGATACCCTTGCTGTTTCAGCTATTCTTGCAGAAAATTGATGTCCTGGTGTTAATTAACTTGATACAGAAGTATACTTAACTCTTCTATGGTGAAAATATTGTTCTAAATTCTCCCTATGTTGTAAATGAGGGCTTTGTGGAAGCCCTTTGCAGCATTAGCAGAGTGATCTGGGATAGTTGATAATCCTCCTCCACCTCCAACTCATCCCTGTGAGGGAAGTGTAGCCCAGGTATCACCTGTTGTATTAATCAATAATACATTAAAAATGGGAAGTTTGCTCAAGATACCCACCTGTTACCAGCAATGAAAACATACAACAGCATCTCCATACATGCTGGAATTGAAAACATCTTTTGACCCATCTATCATGCCAGTAAAGTGAAGGTTGTCCACCAGCAATCTTCCGTCCCCCACAATGGGATAAAAAGCACCTGTATCCCAATAGAAAATAGGCTTCAGCCACCTTAACCAATCCCTCTAATGAGGCAAGCTCCCATGAGCTTGTTCCTGCCCTTTGCATCTTCCCCATGTCTTTGTCCTCTCATTCTGTCCAATTATCTGCTTTCACTCCATTCTCAGCTCCCTTCCAACCTCCTTTACCCTTTTCTCCTCTCCCTGTCCTACCCCTCCACTCTTTCCATAGAACCATAGAACAATACAGCACAATACAGGCCCTTCGGCCCACCATGTTGTGCCGACCTTCAAACCACGCCTAAGACTACCTAACCCCTTACTCCCACATATCCCTCTATTTTAAATTCCTCCATATGCTTATCTAACAATCTCTTGAACTTGACTAACATATCAGCCTCCACCACCACCCCAGGCAGCGCATTCCATGCACCAACCACTCTCTGGGTGAAAAACCTCCCTCTGACATCTCCCTTGAACTTCCCAACCATTACCTTAAAGCCATGCCCTCTTGTATTGAGCATTGGTGCCCTGGGAAAGAGGCGCTGACTGTCCACTCTATCTATTCCTCTTAATATTTTGTATTTTAAATGGTGTTACTGTACCTGCCTCAACAACTTTCTCTGGCAGCTCGTTCCATATACCCTCCACCCTCTGTGTAAAGAAGTTGCTCCTCAGATCTCTTTGAAATCCTTCCTCTCTCACTTTAATCCTATGCCCTTCTAGTTTTTGGTTCCCTTTCCCTGGGAAAGAGACCCTATCTAAGACCCTCATGATTTAATACACCTGTATAAGGTCCTTCCTCTTCACTCTCTGTCCTCTAGTCCTGACCCATGTTCCATTATTCCTCCAACCGACACTTCCCTCCTCTGTTCTTGTTCTCCATCACTCCTCCGTTACCCCATTTTTCTTCTTCCCCCTTTTCTTCTTTATCCCACTCCCTCTCTCCCCTCGTCACTCATTCACTTCCTGCTTCTCCCCTTGCCTCTTCTCTCCCCAACTCTTCCCTTCTCATGACTCCTTCTTCTCACTCCTTGTTCACCTCACTTCTCTTTCCTCTCTGCAGCTCTCCTCTAACCTCACTGCTCCCCTTTCTTCCTCAGTTCTCTAAACTCTCCAAATTCTGCACGGAAACTGCTAATGAGGTCTTGACTACACTTGTGAGAGGGATATGGGATATGAATAGTGAGGCATTGATTCGTGCAGCCGGTACATCAGGAATGTAAAGCAGCATTGGAAGCCTGGCAACTTCAAAAACAATCTGGCTTTGCCCTTGATCCTAAAACTTCACATTGTTCCACGTCTTATTTTAGCAATGCACAGGAAACCTCAAAGGACCAGTAGCACATTAAATAGCAAAGCAGTTCAGGTTTAAGCACGCTTTCCACTGAAAGCCGTTTTGGATGGAAAAACTGCATTTCAGAGGAAACATAAAACAGTTCATGAAAAAATTGGCCAGGAAATAGAATAGATGTTAATTAACAAAAAATATTCTGTATAACTTATGTGAGGTACAGTAACCTTGAGGTGAGCCATTTCTAATGACTGTGAATCAAAGCACGTAAGTTACAAATCTATCCAGCAAACGCAATTCAAGGGCAGGACTTCTTGTAACAACAGTGGCAGCAACAACTTGCACTTACACGGCAGCTTTAATATTGGAAGTGTCCTAAAGTTTTGAACGGATATATAATCGAGTTAAAATGGATGCTCACTCAAAGCAGATGTTAGGAAAGGTTTGAAAAAATAAATGTTAGAGGTGGGTTTAGATAAAGGTCTTAAATAAAGTAAAGGGGAAATGAAGGGGTTTTGGCAAGAAATTAGAGATTGTGGGGACATGGGAGTGGAAGGTCAGAGTCAATGTTAATGAGACAAAGGGAGTGGTATGAGCTGGAGGCTTAGAGTTCTGGAGTTGGACGTATGGAGAGGATTCAAGTCATGAAAGGAAATGTAGATATTGATGAAGCTTTTAAATTGAAGGTGTCCAGAGTTCTGGTCCTTGTTTAATTGCACAGCCCTAATTACTGGCTTCTCTCTCCTTCTGGCAAAGAATGAGAGAAACTTCATACAGTGAGGATTAATTTGTCATAACTCTCCCTGCTCCGCTGAAACCATTGTTCTCCATTAATGGGATGTGAACAGTGCTGGCAAGGTCAGAATTTATTGACTGTCCGTAATTGGTCTTGAGAAGGTAGTGGTAGGCTGCAGTCCTGGTGACGAGGCTCCTCCCATGGTGGGTTCGGAAGTTCCAGGGTTTTGACCCAGTGGCAGTGCAGGATCAACAGTAAATGAGCATAGGGTATGATGTTCCCATCACATGGGAGAGAATGTTTGAGGTGATTGGTGGGTGCTGCCAATCATATGAGCTGTTCCATACTTCTTGGCTTCAAGCTTCTTGAGTGTCATTAGAGTTGTACTTACCCAGGTAAGTGGAAAACTAAACTATAATCTTGAATTGTGGAGAGGCTTTGGTGAGTGAGAAGGTGAAGCACTTGCACCACCACCCCCCACACCTCCCACACAGCATATGTTTCACATGTCCTTTGGCACATAAATCGGGAGACATGGACATGGTGCACCTAATGACCTCCTTGTGCCCTGTAACTTTCTATGATTATGCATTCCTCTGGAAATCATGTGATGACAAAAATTCAAGTCACGTGACACAGCAGAAACATGGCCAGCATATATTCCAGAAAAGACTGAGAATGAAGCATATTAATCTGATGCCATGTGTTGTTCTTGTATCTTTCCAGGAGATTTCCCACCCTTACTGGCTTCGATAACCCTTAAGTAATTGAAGAAATTTTTAATTTCTTCAAGTGAGAAGATGTAAATTTGGGAATACTAATTTTAAAAAAATTTAAAATGAAATTCCAAAATGAAAATAGATGGCAATTTTAAATTCAAAATTTGTATCTTATGCATTGAACATTCAGGCGTAAAAATAGCTGGTAAAAATCTGTGTGAGATACAGGAGGAGTGGGGGGAGTGAGGGAAAGATTCTTTTCATTGCCCATTGTCCAAGATATTGCATGTTTTTTTTACAAACAGTCCCAGTTGTTGCCAGTGTGGACATTCACTTGTGGAAGATCTTGTAGAGCCAAACTTGTAATTTAAACACAAAACTACCAGCCTTGCATTAAGATCACAATCAATTGAATTTGTTTAATTGCTTACAATTAAAGATGTAAATCTTAATCCAAATAAAATTCTTTACTTGACAGACAGGGTTCAACAAGAAAAGGGTAATTGAATTATTGGCTTTATAAGATTCAAAATAAAATGTAGCTTTGCCCTACTCTTCAAAGTTCTTGACTTGCTGGTTTTTCTGGGGTCTTTTGGTATATTCTTTTCTGTAGACTTGTTAAGTACATCTGTTTCAACAATTGTACAAATCTTTTGGAGGTACCTGTGCATTGAGACAATGGATTGTAAAATTATTCAAGTATAGGTAGCCATATTGTAACACAACATATAATGGTGACAGATCATTGAAACATTGTGTAGAGTTTCGTCTTCTGGGGCAGGTAGGACAAAGGCAGCACCTCTGATAGGTGAGATGAGGGTTGCCATGGGGACAAGTTGTAGTGGTCATCCAGTCAATGGATTAATTAGTTGGAGATAGGGGAAGAAAAAGGAACAAAGGATCAGGGTAATAGAATGGGAGAACACAGACAAAAAAAGGTGGAAAGGTCAGGAAATGCTGAGAGAGAGAAAAGTACTGAACCAATATCTCAGATAGATGACTGACAGCAGAAATGGCCAGTTCTGATACAGACAGAGAAAGTGAGTTAGGTGAAATTGTAGAATTCGGTATTGAGTCTGTAAGGTTGCTATGTGCCCATCCGGAAGATCCATTTCTCTCCCATCTTCTCTACAGCTTAAAACCAGCTTGTTTTCTCTCTTTCCCAATTCTGACAAAGGGTCTTTGATCTGAAATGTTACCTCTGCTTCTCTTTCCACATATTACCTGACCTGAGCCTTTACAGTGTTTTTTGTTTTTATGATAAACAGATATGGTCTAATGTGATTTTTAAAAATGTGAACATATTTTATTCGTAATACTTGTGTCACAATTCTTTCTTGCTCATGGCTCAGAACAGAAATGAAAGCAAGACTTTTTTTTCCAATCAATCAACTTGATCCAGTTGCCAACTATACAATGTTAGAGTAATTATTTTCATTCAAGCATGACAGCGTCATAGATTCATTTCATGCAATGAGCATTTAAAATTAAATTTTAAAAGTTTTTAGTTACAGGTGGGAATGGTAAAGTATCTTTTATTGCTCTGAAACAATAAATCATTGGTCTGCTGATTGTGATTATATTTCCAGTGGAAACGTAATTTAAACACATGCTGAAGACGGCAAACAACAATTTTTCCACTTATTTATTATTAAAATCCACACCTGAATTAAATGTTAGAACAGATCCTGTGTTAGCCTTGCTGATGCTTAAAATAGGACATGTAAATAATTGATGGCGAGTTGTGAAACTAGTGTGGAAGGCGTAAACACCTGTGGCTCCAGAGGACAGGTGCCAAGATGTTTCGGTCTGTCTAGTTGAATGGTCTGTTGTCTTCTGCATTCATTTACAGTTCTCTGACCTTAGAGGAAGTGAATATGGAGCTACCAATATGTAAACAGATGTGCAAAATTGCTTCTGAAAACACAAGGCATTCTGATGCTGAGATTTCAGTCCCCATTTTAAATTGTATGAACAGAAGCTGAAAAAGTTTCCAAATCTTGCTGACCTTATCACCACAAGGTCTTGGAGAATTCACTCTTATGCCTATCCTACACTCACGTAGCCAGTTTCCTACCCAGACAGGTGGTCAGCTGACAACATTAGAAGGATGAAAGGGTGCAGGAGGCTGCACTGGGGACTGGAGGAATCTTCCCTGGCGCACAGAGCTGAGGAAATGGGGACTCCCCAGGCCAGGGAGAGTGAAGAAACAAACTATTTTGCTACTATGGATCTCACTTCCCTGTGGGACGTCTCTTTTGCTGCTTTGTGCATTGTCAAGTTCTGCATTTGGTGTCAGAAAGGAGCTCCCAGAATGCAACACTCCAGGCTGTAAGGAAAGGAGAAGCAGGCAAAGACGAGATGGACTTCTAGACTTGGTTTTCCCTGAAAGTCCTTGAAACTCCAGTAGTTTTTGTAAGTTATTAGAGATTCCACATGCAACCTACAGAACTCTCAGGTATGATGAATTGGAACATGAAGGTCCATTCATTTCTATTGGCCAGAGTTCCCCTGAATAATTTTTATTTGATTTCTGTCCACTGGCCAAGGTTTAGCTCAAAGAACACCTTCACCTCTCCCCACCATCAAATTACTGCCTAAATGAAGCATATTCACATCCCTCTTGCCAAATTCTGGGACAGTTGTACCAAACTGTAGTACCAGTGCTATCTAAATCCCAGGACTATTGACAAGTGCACCCACACCATCAGACTAAGTCCAGGAAAGCTAAAGTCACTCCTCGCTCCCCTATGTTTCTGAAATACCTCTCCCCAGCTATTCCATTTTTCAAACTTTTTGGAAATGGACTTTGCAAATATATGGGTTTATAAACTAAAGGATCCTCATTTACATAATGCTGAATGGAAAATGCAAGGTTTTGAAATTCATTTCCCAAAGTATGCGGAAAAGACCCAAAATACTGTGTACAGCAATAAATGTTTATGTACAGTCTCTGTAAGGGAGTGGCCTTGCTGCATAGTATTGGCACCTCAATGACAATAAAATGGTAAAATTAATTTATTTCAAATTAATCTTGAATGAGAAGCTGACATCATTAATGAGAATCATGAAACTACTGATTTGTCTGAAGAAATAACTGGTAAATCTACTGTCCTTGAGTTGGCCTATATGTGGCTTCAGACTGGTAGCAGTGTGGCCCAGCAAGCTACTCAAATGCAACAAAATCTCTATCAAAATATACGTCAATAAGATTGAAAGCATCACAACAACTCAGTCTGGACCTCGGTTTGAATATTCCAGTGGACCCTCCAAAGTCTTTTTCACTTGGAGGGGTACCAAAATTAAGAGAGCAGTAATGCTTTCTGCATCAACCTAGATTATTGGATATGTCCGCAAGAGGTGGTGGCGTAGTGGCGTTAGAATTTCTCAACACTGAATCTGCACCTTGTTAAACAAGGTGAAACATTGGCAAGCGTTCCATGCTGGTTATCACCTTCTGCCCACCATCAATTTTTGAACTCCACTGGGAAGAGTCACTGGGGGTGGTGAGGAGACAGATGTACGGGTAAGGAACTTCATTACCTGTCAGCAAAAGTGGCATCACTCCTGACCGGACTCCTCAGGGTAGTGTCCTACCTGTGGCCATCTACACCTGCTAAATCAATGACCATGTTTCCATCATAATGTCAGAAGTGGGGTGGTTCACTGATGATTAGACAATGTTCAGCATCATTTGCAGCCCTTCTGGTTATGTGCCCATTTGCAGCATAACATGTGTAGCTTTCAGGCATGGATAGATAAGTAGCAAGTAATATTTGTACCACACAAGCTCTAGGCATTGACCATCTCCAGCAAGAGTCTAACCCCTTCCTTTTGCCATTTAACTAGATCACTGTTGTCAAATCATCAGTTATCAATGTCTTGTTGACTACTATTAACCAGAGGTTTTACTGGGCCAGCTACATTAATACTGTGGCTGAAGCAAAAGTCAGAAGCTGGGTACGCTGCAATCTGTGACTCATCTCCTGACTCCTCAAAGCAACTCCATTGTTTCAAATTACAAATCAGGGCTAGATAAAAACTGTCAAAAATTGAGTGCAGCTTCAACGATGTTCAAGAAACTCAGTGCTATTTAGGTCAAAGCGGCCATTTGGTTGACATCTGATATCCCTCCCTAATCATTCACATCTTCTAATACTGACAGACTGTGGTTGCAGTGTGCACCACCCACAGAATGCACAGCAGCAACAGGCTTTCTTCTGTACTGTTTCTCAAACTCACAAGCTTTATGCCCAGACGGACAAAAGCAGCAGGTAGAATTCATCCTTACTGAGACATGTATTGGCATTCCTTCATCATCTTCGAGTCAAAATGCTGGAAATCCCAAAATGCCTTCACCAGAGAGACTGTAGCAGTTCAAAATGGAGGCTCACCACCATTTTGCAAGTACAATTAGGAATTCCCAAGAATGCTGGTCTTCCTGATATCGTGCAATTGAATAAGTATAAAAATGAGTGGTTGTTTCTTAAGAGTCTGTGGAAACAATTTGTGGCAGCTGGGAACAGTCCCTCACAACAATTACACTGGATGTTCTTGCATTCAGTCCTGGTTGACTGATGTATTATAAAATCCAATTGCATTTCTGCAGACAGATTCTGATAGCAACAAAACTGCTGAGAAACCAACCTTCATAAAATCAGTTTAAAAAATATACTGAAATGTGGGATGAGATAATGGGCATTCTGTCTCTGGGACATTTATTTAAGGCAAAGTGTCTGCTTAACTGTGAGTTCATTGGCAGTTCATTTTTTTTATCCATGACTGGATCAAGAAAATGTTGGTCAGTACACGGACTTCCACTAAAGAAATTTCTACTATCTCCTTCGCTTCTGGAATTAGTTTGTTTTTCTCTGTTCCTGCCCCAGTAGAGATGCTGTTTAGCAGCCCACCACTTCCTGCTGGCTGACCAGATGGTAGAGTAGAACATTAAAGCTCCAGTTTGTGCTTCTTCGAATAAACCATAAGGCCCTGGGCGTTAGTGCAAGTTATTTGGTTTCTAATATGGATGTAAACAGTTGTTACAAAGTGATCCTTGGCAAGAACCGATACTGAACCGAAGTTTAAGGAAACATGACTATCAGAGAAACAAGGGACTGCAGGTTCTAGAATCTGGAGCAAAAAAAATAAAGTGCTGGAAGAATTCAGTGGACCATGCAGCATCTGTAGAGGCAAAAGAGATGTGTCAGCTTTTCAGGTCTGATGCAGGGTCTCGACCAGAAACAGCATCTCACCCCTTTTGCCTTCACAGATGCTGCTCGGCCTGTTGGTGTTTGCATAAATCAAAACAATTATGGAAATACTCAGCAGGTCAGGAAGTATTTGTGAAGAGAGAACCTGAATTACTGTTCCATGTCAATGATCTTTCATTTATTATTGACCTTAATGTTGATTGTGTTTCTCTCACCACAGATGCTGCCTGACCCTGACTATTTCCAGCATCTTCTTATTTTACTTCAGATTTGCAGTATTTTGCTTTTATCGTAGCTAGGGAATGTGATTTGAAATGTATTTGAGTGAGATTACTTTATCTGCAGTGTTATTAGAGCCAGTTAACTCAGTTAATGTCCTTGTTAAAAAAGTAAGGTCAGTTCATGCAAATCTATTAACCCTATTAACATTTCCTTTCATTTTTAGATGAATTATTGGAGCAATCATCATGATTTAAGATATGTGCTTTGTCAAAGCAATGTCTGCAAATTGTGCTTTAACTGGCATGGTTTAAAATCCCTTTCCATTTGGAATGGATTGCTTCGCCAAAAGGAAACAATTTGGGGATCCAAGCCGTCCTATTCACATGTAGAAAGACAAGACTGCTGACCATACACTGGCAGCTCAGCCAAGAAACTTCTACTTAAACAGCCTCTGAAAGGCAGTTAGCTGTGTCAGTTAGCTGTGTCGGTTGTTAATGCAACTAGACTTAATTTTGAAGAGAGGCAGGTTATTTTCAATATTTGGAAAAGGAGGCAGGCTTTCCAATAAAATTAGGACTGTAAATGTTTGCCTGATTACTTGGTGCTGAATCATCAAATCTATCTTCTTAAATAACCCAGAAATGTTTCAGATAAGAAAAGAGTGATTCAGGAAAACTGGGCTGAACCTTGAGCAGGTAGGAACAAAACAGTTCACTAGCAAGGTTGAGACAGCAACTGGAATCACTTAAGCAAAATAAACTGGAGAAGGGATAACCATTCTTGAGGGGAAGAATCATAGATCAGAATTAGGGTACTAATGCATTAATCCTGGTCTACAGTGCAAGTAGGGAGAGGGGGAATGGGAATGATTGGTGTACTAGGAGTTGGCATTGACCTGATGGATCAAGTGATGTTGGTAAGTGCTCTAATAATAAGTAAATAAATGCATAGGTAAGAGTTCAGAAAATGATAACACAAAAGAATGTTACATTTAAATGCCTATGAAAGGTAGAAGTATTGGAGATAAGATTGGAAGCTGTCATGGGAGGAGAAGACTTTGGCAATGGTGATATCATACCTGGGATATTATGTACAATTTTTTGGTCTCCTTGCTTGAAAGGATCTACTGGTTATACCGGGAGTACAGAGAGTGTATTCACCAGTTCCTAGGATGGCAGGTCTGTCATATGAAGAGGGATTGAGTAGGCTTGGCTTCTTCTCTAGAGTTTGGAGAATGAAAGGTGACCTCATTGAAACATACCAAATTTCTACAGGGCTTGACAGAGTAGATATGAGGAGAATGTTTTCCCTGGCTGGGAAGTTGTAACACACAATCTCAAAATATGGGGTAGGCCACTTAGAGCGAAAATGAGGAGACAATTTTTTCACACAAAGAGTGTTGAATCTTTGGAATTCTCTGCCCTGGAGGGCTGTGGCTGCTCAAAACACAGATTTCTGGATATAAAGAGAATCAAGGGATATTGGAATGGAGCAGGAAGTTGGTGTGGAGGAGAGGATCTGCTTTGATTTTATTGAATGATGGATCAGGCTCAAGCAGTCAAATGGATGACTCCTGCACCTACTTTTTATGTTCCCATGTGATGGGATATAAGAAATGTGACTAAACTCAAAGGGTAGAAATCACTTTATTAACCCCATGTGCAGAATGTTGAAAGAGATAGAAAAGCAGTTGGTTTTGCCTTGTGATAGAAGCAGGATGGAGAAAAAAATGAGGTTGGTCATTTGGGATGAGGTGATAAAATATAATAGGAACTATTGTGTACAGTTTTAAAAATACAAGCCAATGTTAGTGGGATGCCACAGACCACCATGTCAATCATGAGAAATCTCCTCTGTGAAGAGGTAAGAAGAGTGTGTTAGAATAGCAAAGTTATTTTAATTGGAGAGTTCAGTCAACACAATATAAATTGAAAGCGGGCCAAGTGTCTAGATGACTCAGTGTAGGAGAGCCACAAGAGACAAACTTCACCCAGACTTTGTGTTTGTCGATGACCCTGACAACACACAGGAAGTGGAATTTATAACATCACAGGGCACTGCATCACTCTGTAATAGAACCTGACATGTTCTACAACCGCAAACTAGAAACCACAATGGTAACTTTAAAACACTACACTTAGATAAGTAAACAAATCTATTATGTTGTTGGAGAAAGATCTATGTGGAAAAGATAGTTAAAAATGTTTCACAAACAAGGTTGTAAATTAACTTCAAAGCTGTGGAAATTCAGGGCAGAATTTGATTACAGGTAAATATAATTTGTAGACCAGAAAGCAATGACACATGAGGGTATTTGCAGGGTAAAAGGAAATAATGAGCAAAGTCAACAAGGCCTCTAATGTATGGCAGTGACTTGGATTCAGAAGCTGAATGCTATCTGAAAATGTTACCAAGCTTGAAATTGAATGAGCCAGCCCAGATGTTACATACTGGTTGTGCCCAGCTTACGAACACCTGACTTGTGTACAGTTCGTACATACAAATGAGTGTTTGGGAGACCAGCGGTATGGATTTGCCCAGTTTTGTCAGCTGCCGCATTTCCAATTTACAAACTGTTCTTTTTACGAATAGTGTGAGGTTAATCCAGACAGGAGTAACGTAGTTAAGGAGGAGAATTAGATGATATGGTTTCTTAATCCAGAACACTGCCTTAAACCTTCCTCAGAGTAGGTCAATGGGAAATATATATAAAGCAAGATATATATTTGGAAGTTCCCCACCCCACCTCCTTCCCTTTATTCCATGCTCCACCATCCTCTCCTACCTGATTCCGTCTTCTTCAGCCCTTTGTCACTTCCACCTGTCGCCTCCCAGCTTCTGACGTCATTCCCACTCTCTTCCCATCTTCCTCTGAATATCACCCCCATCACCTGGATGTTGCTGGTACCCACCGGGCTCTTGCTCCATGCCTTCCCTACACCTTTTTATACTGGATATCTCCCCTCGATGAAAGTCGAGATCCTTCATCTTTGCAGTCCAGATGAAGGGCCTCAACCCAGAATGTCGACTGTCCATTTCCCTCCATAGATGCTGCCTGACGTACTGAGTTCCTCCAGTGCCTTTGTGCGTTGCTCCAGATTTCCAGCATCTGCAGTCTTTATATAAAGCAAGAGTTCATTTTAGAACTGATATTACTCTCTTCATGAAGAAGAAAGTATTGTGAATACTTGGATTGGACTTCCAGACGTCATGAAATCAGTGGTGGAGTGCTGGGTTCTTGATATTACATTTGGACAAAGTTTGCTTTTCATCCATGGGCATGTTGTGAAATATTGGAACTTGTTAGTTGCAGTGGTGCATATAATGTGCCAAGGATCTCAAAGCCTCAGTTGAGTTTATCTCTGCACAGCAGCTTCCACCTTGGTATTTTGGTAGAAGTGCTGTCTGAGAGGCAGTGTTTAAAACATGAGAAAACCTCAGTATTCCATCTGCACAAATTCCTGCTTCTGTTGTGAGTGAATATAAAGTTGTAATATTTCCAAGCTGGTCCAACTGTATTCAGTTTGGCAGCACTGTTGAGCTGGAAGCAGGAGTGGAAATGCTTATGCTCTTTACCAACAGTTGGGCCAAACCCTTCCCTGTTCTATTTCTGTTTGAGTAAAGTTACTCAAATGACAGTGGTTTGGGAATTTGTTTAAAAAATTAGCCCTTAAAAGTAAGTTTTGCAGTATTTGGAAATGGATTATAACCAAATATATTTACAAATTGTGACTTTGGTTTTAGGTTTTTGATTGGACGGGAGAAGCCTGGAGAAACCAGTGAAGTTGCCCAGCTGATTCGTCAAACACTAGAACAGGAGAGATGGCAGAGGGAGATGATGGAGCAACATTATGGGCAATATGTTGATGATGATGAGGAGGTAAGGTATATAATTCCCATGTTGTTGCTTTCATTGTAGCAGTGATGGCACTTCAGAAATGGTTCTTGATGAGATATGGAATTGTGTATCTTTCTTCATGGAACAAATTAAAACTTAAAGGGGATTATTATCTGTTTTAATTTCATTGCCACAAGGTTCCACCCTGCTTCATATTGATGCAATAATCTGTTCCTCATACTGTTAGAAAACAGACTTATGAAAATGTTGCCCTAATGCTGCAGTCTGTTCCTCACGCATGCTCCCTTGTGACAGGACTCAACAAAAGGCTCCTTTTACCAGACCCTTTGTTAACAGATTTGGGAACATTGAATTTCTGTCATCTTTCCCTAGATTGACCACTGAAGTTTTGGAATATTAGTGGAAACTCTAAAGAAACAGTGTAAATATAGTTTTCTGTATTGCTGTGAAGTTCCACAGACCTTTCAATGAAGTTAAAGTGGCCTCTCGGACCCCTATCCAACCTTTCCCCACTGGTTGCCTAGTTCCAGCAGATTTTTTTTATTCATTAAAACCCAGTGTAACTGTGAAGCTGTCACTGGGTGAAGAAGTCTTCAGCAACTGTCATACAGGTGGCCCCTGCGTTATGGCCATTCGGGTAATGGAAATTTGCCCTTACGGTATTTACAAATCACTTAGAAATTTACAAAACCCAGAAATTTGAGATATGGAATAAAATTCGCTCTCACAGAATTTATGTGGGAAAAAATGAAATGAATAAACACAAAATTAATTTGTTTCCAACTTGCGTTTCGTGATGCATGTGCAGGTGACACGGCTTCGTGTTACAGAAAATCGCAACACAGACCTTTTTCTAGGAACACAACCCTTCTATAATGTGGGGGTTGACTCTGCTTATTTCTTTCAGGACAAGCACACAAATTAAAGAAAGCTTTGCATTCTGGAATGTATGGTGACACCCATTACACATCTTCTGTTCATGATGCAGCCATGTAAAATGAAAACCAAGTGGTCAAGAATAAACTGTGTGAGTGTCCAACGGACCAAGACACAATTAGAATTTAATACATGTATACTTTAGCCTGGCTGTGATCATGTGGTATGAAGACAGGACTGACTGTCTCTTGTATCCAACTTCATCATAATTGAGTTTACACTAATGTATCAGCACACGCCAGAGTCCCAGGGTAGTTTGTATAATGCAGTCAGCAGGTCACGTTCACTGATGCACACAGTTCAACTGAACATGAGTTGTGGTTCACAAAATACACAAATAAGGATCTGCTGTACTGTGGTTTCCATTTTATGGAAACTAATCCAGACAAACAAAACAGGCCAAATAAATCATTGCTAATAAACTTGTTTGGTTAAACACAGTTGTCAGCATTGAGAAAGCTCCAGTCTCACTCCAGTGTCAGCTGTGGCTCCAGTTAGTAACATCTATTTGTGGATCACAAGATTGTGGGAACTCCCATTCTGGAGACACAAGAAATTCCAGATGCTGGAATCTGTGGCAAAAGACAAGCTGCTGGAGGAACTCAGCAGGTCAGGCAGCATTTGTAGAGGGAAATGGACAGTCGACATTTCCAGTTGAGACCCTTCATCTGGACTGAAAGAGTTGAGGGAAGATAGCCAGTATAAAGAGGTGAGGGAGAAGGGAGGGGCAAGAGCTGGCAAGTGATAGGTGGATCCATTTGAAGAGGGGTTGATTGGCTGTTGGAGGGGGGAAGGATGGAAATAGTGACAGAGGTGACGAGTGGAGGAAAGGAAGGTGAAGCATGGAACCAAATAAGGGAAGCCGGCAGATGGGAACAGTGGCTGTAAAATCAAGGCTGTCTGTGTAGTGCTGAGGGAGGGCTGCATTCACCCAGGTGTAGTCATTTGGATGCAGTGACAAACAGAGAACATTCTTGCTCTCTGAGGTAGATATGAGTAATCTTGTGCATTATGTTGAAGAAATCTGGCCAATATTCATTCCTCACAAAACACACACAACATGTCTGATTGCTATTTAGTTCAGTTATTTCAGTGCACTTTTCACATCACTCTGGGAGTTCATCCAGCCGATTCTCAGTGTGACTTGTGCTTCCTCATGTGATGCAGTTTAACATCAGACATGCATTAAGTGACATCCTTCCCCATGCAAAGGCCCTTATGAAGCATTGCTGGGAAAATTAGAGCATGTGCTCAGATTGATCATTGTTGATTACTCCTGGAACAGTTGACTTTCATTAACAGTGTGCCAGACAGGGACATCATGAAAATAAGTCCCATGCTTAACCTCTATGCTGGCCTCTTGCCCACCCTGATTGTTGCAATGGAGGCTCCAAACTCCACCCCATGAGATCCCAATCCTCCAACAGTTGACCCTTCTCTCCCCACCTCACTCCACAGGACACTGGGTGCTACTGAAGTTTGCAGCAATGGACCCAGAACTGAAATCATTGTTGGACTGCCGTGTGATGTCCTTATAACATGTTGAATACATTGGGCTATAATTTCCCGGGTAATGCACCAACTCTGCAATATTGGCCTTCCTTACAGAACCTGCAGGAGCATAACTGATGGCCAAGGGTTAGCATTGTGTTATAGATTCATGGAGTCATTGTAGAACATAGAACAGTACAGGTATCCTTCTGTTAGCTGCCTGTTCATGTGACCGTCAAAATGCCTGTTAAATATTGGTATCGTATCTGCTTTCACCACCTCCCCTGGCAGCGTGTTCCAGGCACCTACCACTGTGTGTGTGGGGGAAAAAAAAACATCTCTCACACATATCTCCTGTAAAATTTCACCCTCGTGTCTTAGACATATGCTCTCTAGTGTTTTAGATTTCTGCCCTGGGAAAAAGACTCTATCAACCCTACCTATGCCTCTCATAATTTTATATACTTCTGTCAGGTTGCCCCTCAACTTACAACCAGAAAAAACAACCCAAGCTTGTCCAACCGCTCCTTATAGGTACTAGTCTCTAATCCAGCAACATGCTGGTGAAACTCTTCTGCACCCTCTCCAAAGTCTCCACATCCTTCCTGTAATATGATGACTAGAACTGCATCTGATACTCCAAATTTGGTCAAACCTGCCATGAAGGAACTGTGTCAAATGTTTGACTAAAGCCCAGTTAGACAACATCCACTATCCTATCCTTGTTAATCATCTTTGCCATTGCTTCAAAAAAATCTCAATCAAGTTTGTCACAGAAGGGGGCTATTTGGATCATCAACTCAATCCCAGCTCGAGAGCACTCTGTAGAGTGTTTATTTAAGATTCTGTTTAGCTTTGGATCACAACATTAAGCAGTGATATATGTCTTTGTGCTTTGAGCACTGGGTTAGGTCTTAACTGGAGGATTGAGGCCTGGTCCTGTACTAGGCCCTGTTTTCCCATCTGCTGCAAAGCATCACTTAACTGCTAATTGAATTTTCTGTTCTGAACTGTATTGTAGGATTTTGAACTATTCTCTTACAATGTGAACAGCACAGAGAGCAATTTCTTCAACAGCAATAACAATAACAGCAACTGCTGTGCGTTGGTAAAGGTTTGTTGCAATGGAGTGGTATTGGATTTGAGACGAATGCATGGTGTGGGCTCTGTGTTGCCTTGCTTTGGCCAACTTTTTTCTCTCTTGCACCTCTTTAGTAAAGGCTAGATGTTTCCATTTTGTTGGAAGGAGAATGGAAAGTCCCAGCAGTAAACTATACAGCTGCCAAATTTAAACATAAATGACCCTGTCATATTTCCTGGGAAAAGCCAAGTGAGAGCCATTTTGATGGGCTTCTGCCAGGGTTCCTACCACCATCATGGACCTTCCTTTAGAAGAAGGGAGGACAACAACATCTGGGCCTTGGCTAGTATAGACTATCCTGGGGCAACAGGACAAGACCAGCTTCCTTCAGGGTGTGTGATGAGAACGGTCAGAATGATTAAAAAGCTTCATTATGGAGAGTGCAACCTATTCCCCCCACTGGGCACTGGACTCCCAAGAATTAATGGGAACATGGGATTGAAGGGGTTACCAGCCTGAAGGGTTTACCTCCTTTGGATGCAGATCTCTTCTTAGTGAAGACATGTGATAGAATATCTCAATGAGAAGAGAAAATGGACCAGCTCCCAGTGGTGCCTTTACCACCCTGGAACTGCACAAATTCAGGTGGAAAGGCAGCAGAGAATCCAGCTTTAAAAGTCTCTTTTATCTAAAACGATGACTAGACTCTTAATTGACAATAAAAGTCTTTATTTCACCCTTGGGGATCCTTTTAAAAAGTGAGTTGAAAATATATTTATTGAACATATTGTGGATAAACAGAAAATTCTGACATCTTTACCAGGGCAATTCCTTTAAAGAAATTATGCTTTAAGTCCTTAAGCTGCCGGAAAGCAGTCCAAGAAGCAGAACACAATTGTTATTTTAGGAAACAGTGTGATCACGCATCGGACACGAGCAGGTCACAAATAATGTGGGTCAGGTGCAGAGTAAAGTTCCACTTTCCTAGTTTGGAACAAACTCAAGTAAGTGTTTCCCCATTTCCTACTTCAGACACTGATTCCTATTTTAATGTCCGGACTGCAAAATTTTAACTTTTATTCAGTTCAGAGACTGAAACTGCTGAACCTCACTCTGGCTTCTTCATTACGTTTGGCAAAGGGGGAGAGGTCCAAATTTCATACAAGTCCAGATCCTTTACTCTCTTCAGTGCACCATTACCCATCAGCTGGTTTTTCCTCCCAACACTTGCCCCATGGGGACTGTGCCCAAATTTCTCAGCAGGATCTTAATCAGAAAGAGATTATTCTGGGCCATGTGTTTTGTGGAGAAGTATGTTACCAGTGTAATATTGAGGGTACAGCCCATTTTATATACATTGAAGTCCATGGATATAAATACTGAAGGGTGTAATGTGTGCAAACATCATTTTGACACCGTTTCACAAAATCATGATTCAGCTCAATGAGAAACGATCCTTTAGTATTAAAGTCAGAGAGTCACACAGCTCAGAAACGAGCTTGTTGGCCCACTGAGTCTGCACTGAACACCAAGCACCCATTTATACTAGTCCCACACTAAACCTATTTTATTCTCCCCATGGTCCCATCAACTCCCCCCAGACACTACTGCTCAGCTACACTCTAGGACCAATTTAGAGTGGCCAAATAGACCTACCAAACTCTGCGCCTTCGGGATGTTGGAGGAACTCATGCAGTCAAAGGGAGAAGATGCAAACTCCACACAGGCAGCAGCAGAGGTCAGAAGTGAACTTGGGTTGCTGGAACTCTAAGGCAGCAGCACTACTAGCTGTCCCACTGTGCTGCCCCTGTGTTGAGATAATGATGGGGAATTTGCTTAGTCAATGTTAACACAGTTTCCTAACAGAATGAGGCACAAGAGGCCACAACATTACCCAGAACTGGGAAGGGAGCAGGGAGTTGGAAATATTTTTGGATGCAGAAACGGGTTTCACAGATGTCCTGCTGAAATTAATGGGACAGTGCCTTTTAAATATTGTCAGTGGGATTACTGCCTGCTACGTATCAACAGTCTGGCGAGCCAGTAGCCAGGAAGAAATTGTTTTGGAAGTCAGACAATGCAGAGTTGGGTATTGGTTGATCACAGGTTCTGTGGATCACATGGTTTAAGTTCGTTGAGCCAGGGGAAGTTCCTCAGGCAGCATAAGAAAGGCATTTACCCAGCTCTTGTCAACCCCTTTTATCTGCTGGGATTTCCTAGGACTTAGAATCCTGGTCCATGTGCCTAAGAAAATGTTTTAAAAATAAGTTAAAATGGAGATACTGAGCCTACTTTACAGTGATCTATTCACTTTCTGAGCTCCGTGTAGAATTATGCAACTTCAAATTTTGACTGCTTATTAGAATAATGAAGAAAAGGCGAAATTGCGCAGGATCTGATGTCTGAAATGGTTTTAATATTCTGGGCAATGTGTTGGTGCAGGGCATTTGAACACCAGCAGATGGTGCCACTGAGTGGAACTAGTACCTTTGATCATTGGCATGCTTCCCAATGTGGAACCTGTCTCAGTGGAGCCCGTTGTTTGGACACTGCACACCATAGCAACTTGGTGTCTGTGGCATTAACTCACATTGTAGCGCAAGTTGCATTGGGCACTATACTCGTGAGGGTGTTAAACCACGTACAAATGCCTGCAAGAACTATGCAGAGCAGGCACCTTGCAAGGTCAGTCAACATACAGTGCTGATTTAACACTAGTAATGCCATTTTGAAGCTCAGTGCTTTTTACTACTGCCCTTTCTTAAATGTACACATTTAAACAGCACTTTTAACCCCACTTGAGCTCACGAAAGCAATCGTCCCCAATCTTCAGATCAGTTGCTGGTTGATTTCGTCCTGCTGCTGCTGTGATTCTACAAATGTTAGGTTACTTTTAAAGTTGTTTCAAGTTGCAGAGGTCTACAAATGGTGAAGGATTACTTGCCACTCTGAGCTGAGAGAATCAGTCTTGCAGCAATGCAAAGTTTGGAAGAGTGCAGCAAGTCATGTGAATGTTCGGCATCAGATCTGATCGACAAGGATTGGTGGTAGCTCGGTGATGTAGAGAATGGAGCAATGCCTGAGGAGAGTGGTGCACAGTCTCTGAAGATCCATTCCAATGATCTTGGCTGTGTAGGTGAGATCATTGAGCTTTCTGTAACACTGGAGTAATGTTTGACTCGTGCATTGGTCTCCAAGTGCTGGCTGGTCCTACTGCCTCTGACTGTAGGTACTGAGTATCTCTCTTCCTTGCTACGTCCAAAATTAAAGCTATCATTGCAGCACCTCAATACCACAGACTCGGTCATCTCTGGCCTTGTGCCATTCCTCATTCATTCAGTTCTACTTCTAGAATCCATGCCACCACCTGCTACCTCCACAATGAACCCTCCTTTAAGAGGAATAGGCAAGCTTTAAGCATCGCAGGCAACTGTTACTAAACACAATGCTTGTAGGTCACCCTCTGATGCAGCCAATGAACAGTGAGATTGGTAATGACACACTACCCCAGTTCTTACAATCCAGCCAATGAACAGCGAGGTTAGTGACGACAGGTGGATTGGGATCTTGCTGGGGGAACTCGAAAGACTCCTCCCCCTACCCACCCTACACCTTCTGCTTTTACAGAAACACACTAAATGCTGGTCAGATGGTTCCCTGAAACTCGGGAAGGGGCTCTGGGGTGAATCAGAGGGAGCGTCGTGATGACACGTTTCTCTCAAATTTTGCAGCATTGGTTCAAACCGCAGGTCCTGCTGGAGGTCGGCTGGGACAGGGGTTTGGTTTCTAGAAGAAGAGGAAGGATTTCTTCAAATCAGCCACATGAATACAGTGATAGTCATTCCCAGTGCACTGAGGGAAGTTCACAGATTGAATACACAAGGCATTCCCTGTTCAGTTTAAAATTAATTCCATACTTAATCTCTCTTTCCCTTCCTTACACAACTGACAACTGGATTATTGCAACATTGCAATATCCAACTGTGACAGGACCTTACTCTGTCACTGAGCAGCCACTTCTCCGCTGAAGCCGAGTGGATTCTCCTTACTTGAGTGCAAAATTCTCAGTGTAACTTGAATACTGAACAGCACCATTGGCTTAAACACTAAAATCACCTCGGATGGAAGGTCATTGACCAGTAACACTCTGCTTCTCTTTCCACAGATGCTCCCTGATATTTTGTGTTTGTGTTTCTGATTTCTGGCATCTGAAGTTTTTGTTTGCTCTTTGATTGCTCAGTACAGGTCTGCTCCAGCTTACGAACATCTGACTTGTGTACAGCCTGTAAATATGAACGAGCGTTTGGTAGATCGGTGGGACAGATTTGCCGGCTGTGGTGGGACTGCAGGCATCTTCTGCCGTGTGGGAACTCTGTTCACGGCTGCGTTTCCGACCTGTGAACTGTTGGGGTTACAAACAGTTCTCAGGAAGGGAACCTTGCAGTAATCTGGGGAGGACCTGTAAATGGTTACACACCTGTCTGTCTTCATGTGCAGAGCTGTAGCTCAATTCCAGTGTAGAACCGCACACAAAATTTGTTGCTGAGCTCCGATGGGCACACTTCACGAACTGAGGCAGTGACTGGGATATCCTAAGACTGTGAACACTTTCCCAGGTGATCTTAAACTGTAACAAATTATCAGGAGGAAAATACGGCTCTGCCCTTGTACATAAGAAGCTGTGCCTAAAGCTTCCTCCAGGCAGCCATAGTGGAGATGCTCAATGATACGACCTTGGAGCATAAACATCACACTCCACCTAAAAGGATTAGGAATTCTACATTCAGATTTTGGAGATCCAAAATGCAAGCCTGAAGGATCTGAAATTCCACTCAAAGGTTTCAAGTGAGTGGAAGGAGACTGTACATCAGGATCTATACAGATGAGGAGCAGGACTTGGTTACTCAGCCTGTCAAGCCTGCTCCACCATTCAGTAAGATCACACTGGTCTGACTGTCACCTCAGCCCCCTGTCCCCATCTATCCCCAGCCACCCCACTGCTTATCAGGAACCTATCCACCTCTGCCTTAAAAATATTTGAAGATCTGCTGCCCTTTGAGAAAGAGAATTCCTTGAGCAAGTTACAGGTTGAACCTTGTATATATCTCCATCACTTTGCTTGCTGCACAATTGACTCAGCGATGTTAAAGGTGAGTCATTATAGTGACAGTTGTCATGGTAGTCATTATATTGACTCTTCTGAGTGAACCGCACTTAAGTGGCTCTTTTGCTCAATTTGTGTTACTGGCCCTTACAGGCTTCAAAGAAGCTCAATCATCAGCTATTGAAAAGGTGACTTCTTAAGAACTTGGTACTTGGTAATGTCAGTCAATCACAATTTGAAAGGTCTAGTCACGGCAGCTGTGTTGTCGCTGTGACATGCATGGATGAAGAACTCCCATAGTGGGCAGAAAGGAAGAAGCAATTGCGTCTGAGGCAGATCACTTTATCCCCTTAAATCCAATCTACAGTCACTTTCCACCACAGTGATATCTCTGTCTGTGACTGAAGAAGTGACTACAGCTCTAAGTCCCCACACCTGCCGTAACTAGGACTGTTTACCAAGTTAGTTTACTCTCTGTATGCCGATGCAACAAACAAAGGGCAGAGGTCTTGATTGCCGGGGAAACATTTTCATCATTTTCCCGCATGAAGCAGACAGTAATACAAAAAGGGTTAGTACTTTATTTTCAGATTCCTCAGGAGCATGCAAATGTAGTGATGACACAACCCTGCTTGAATGAGCCTGGCCTTGCCTCCTCCTGCCATTACTTCTTCAGCTGTCAGTCTAACCTCTGCAAGATGACCATGACCAGGTGCCTCTTTTCTCCTGGTGACTCCTGGAAATGTATGACAGGAACTGTACGTCGACCCACTGGCAGAATACTGCACGTGCTGGAAATCTAAATGCTGGAAACACTCAGCAGGTCAGGCAGGACCTGTGGAGAGAGAGAAACAGAGTTCATGTTTCAGTTCAATAACATTTCCTGAGAACTCACTCTATATCAATGCCTGATATCTTGGTGGTAACAGCAGCATGACCTTCCCAACGTTACTTGCAAATGATAAGGCCCTGTTCAGAGTTTTGGTTGCAAAATGCAGAATACAATGAAGCCCACCCCCCAAACAGAGTTCTGATGGGTTATTCTATTCTAAAGGAAGGATTATTTGATTTTATAGATCATACAATTTTTAAATTGTTGTAAGCATTCCTAAAACTTGCACAATTTCAAGGACAGTTTGCTGGAGCGACTCAGCAGCCTTCGGTCACAGTCTCTGTAAAAGGTTAAATGGGAGCAATGAATGGCCCAGTGATGGGGCCACTTCATCGCTGCTTCAGTACATGTTTCCGACATTCTCAGTGGGACCAATTCACCCTGTCTAGCTGTCACCACATTGTCCATAGGAAAGGCATTTCTCCAGTAGTACATTACCAATTCCAACGTCAGCTGGTTCCAAGCATTACAGGCATTTCCATCACTGAATTGTTAAACTGCAGTTAAATTGTTATCCAAATATGAGTCACATGATTACATGTATATGCAATTTAAAGTATTTCAGTCATTGCAAATGGACAGCAAGTCCAATTCACGCTAACTAGTAAAGCAAAAATCTAATAGAATATGTACGACCGTTCTATGGAGAGTAAGTTAAAATTTTTAAAAAATTACAACAGATGTGAAACTATGATGACTACCAGGTATTTAACATAACCAAGGCGAGGCAAAGACACCCACTGTGATATTCATCACTCTCACTTCCTTTATCTCTATGTATTTTAGAGATTAAAAGTATTTTGTACCCAAATATAAATTGTGGTAGCTACCAAGTGTACCTGGATTTTAAACTTTAAGTCCAGGGAACAGCCTTTTCTGTAAAATGTGGTGTACGTTTCAAGAAGGAGCTCTTGCTGACACCTAGTGGTAAAGTAAGGAACATTTTTCAGCAGTCAAATTGCCCAATGTAGTTTGATTGGGTACAATATGGGTATTGCTGCCCTCCTTCAATTACCTGCAGTGACAACTTGATTCCCAAAACACAATCCCTGTCCACAGAAGTGCTTTGACAACCTGGTTAAGACATGCCTCCAGCTTACTGCTGTCAAAAGTATTGATACTCTTTTACAAACATTGGAATTGTATTAACAATTAAACATATCATGTAAAATTAACATCTATTAAAATGTTTAAGTTAATATATTTTTAAAAGATCATAAAATATTTTTAAAAAATTAGGAAACACTTGAGAACAACAAGATGTGTTTGGGTTAACAATTGAATACTATGTTTTCATAGAGCGATCTAGCAGGGAAACGAGCCGTTCAGTCCACCAAGTCCTTGCTGACCATCAATACATTTAATTTTATTCAATTAGCAAAAGGAAGTGTGAAGTACTTGAAATTTACCCCTCTCCATTGCAGCCATTCCTCTCCTTTGAACTGAATAGAGGGTTGAGGCCCCTCTGGATTGAACCTGTTGCAGGTTCAGCGGGAATGTTTCCTAAGTGTGACCTTTGGGAAAGTGCAGGAAGATGGCAATCTGCAGCTGGATTCAATTATCCCATTTGATAGCAGCAAGGACCTCTGAGGAACTTTAGAAATTCCACATCTGGGTGAATCAGTATTTCATAATCGCACTGAAGGGAAACCTTTGACCCAGATCCTAAAACAAAATTGCAGTTGTCAATCTGCACCCCCATCCCCACCCTCTCCCCATCCAAGAAATGTAGTGAACCAATGGTTGAAAGGATATGTAATTCATGCAAAACTTATTGTAGATAAAAGTTGAAAAAGACTGGTTAAAATTAAAAAATAATGCTGATATTGTTCAGTAGGTAAGTTTACCATATTCATTTCAAAGCACTTCTTGCTGGAAATGAAGGATATGCATATGTTTCCTTGAATTAAATACCAGGAAGACGAGCATAATAGTCTTCAAGGCCCATCTCGCATCTTGTTCTGATGCAGCTCTCAACACGAAACGTTGACGATTCCTCCTCTCCCCCCCCCACCCCCCCCCACCCACAGTTGCTGCTCGACCCACTGAGTTCCTCCAGCAGATTGTTTGTCGCTCCAGATTCCAGCATCCGCAGACTGTTGTGTCTCCATCTCACATCTGTTCACCAACCACTGGCTGACTGGCTGCACCTTTCCCGTCCTGCCTGCTGAACCAGGGTGCTTGCCTCCTTCCACCGTAGTTGGCCCAGAGCTGAGCTTCCCGTTCTATGTTTTCACAATCAACATGCCAACAATGTGCCCTTCTCAGGCTACATGCCACAAAGTCCCCATCCATGTATTTGTTACTTCTGGACATGATTACTTCAGTATTTTCCCATCCAACTTCCCGCTCTCTACCTTCCTCACACCTAAGCTCATCCAAAAATCTGTGATCCTTGCATCGTGTGCAGCCTTGATTGGTAGCTCCTGCTCCACCACTGCCTCAATTTTAAAACACACATCCTCATGTTCAAATCCCTCCATAGTCTCATACTTCAGTGTCAGCCCTACCATCTTCCTATTACTTTGTGTTTCCCCAATTCTGGGCCATCGCATCAGGATGTTCTTGTGCTCTTCGATTTAGGTTAACTTTCTGCAATCCAGATCCAAAACTTTGGAATGCTTTCATAAACATCTCTGCTTTAGAATGCTTCTTAAATTAAAGCTAAGCCCTTGCAACTAAGCTCTTGGTCACCAGAAATAATAACTCCTTACAGTGTGTATTTTCATCAGGCTGTTGCTTAATAATACTCAAGTTAGGCACTCTGTTGTATTTCATTAATCATAACGTTGAAGTTACACCTTGTGGAGCATTTGAGAATATTACACTTAATAATGCTATATAAATGCAAGTTGTTGTTATAATACTGGCTGGCAGATCTGTGGGTGTTATAGTTATTGCCACTAGGTAAATACAAATGTAATTTGTTGTTATGATCTCCTTGTTTAATTTACAGCAACTTTATTGTGTTATTAAATTCTTTTAAAGGAATCAGGTTATTGCTTCTTCTAAAATAATAAAAAGCCAAATAGTGTTAGTGTTGTAAAACATTACAGCACTTCAGAAAATAGAATTCTAATCTGTATACACAGTAATAATTTTAAAACATTTCAGTCAGCACAAACCCTTTTATTAAGATTGAATGATTGGTGTGTTTAAAATTATAATTCCAGGCAACTGCAGCTTGGTAGCACTTGAGTGGAATATACCAGTTTGAATTAAGCAAAATGCTGGGAATACTCAGGAGATCTGACAGTATCACTGAAGAATTAAACAGATTTAATGCTTCAAATCAATAATCTTTCATTAGAAAGATTAAATGTGCTTTTAATTTTGATACATTAGAAATATATACAGAAGTTTCATAGAGTTGGATATCCACTGTAAAAATAAAATAAGCTCCAAACAGCTTCTGATCGTGTAGCCAAAGCAACTTGCAAACTTTGCAGATTAAAATGAAAGATCTGCTTAGCAAAATAAGAAATGTTCTTAAAGTATGTGATGTGTTGAAATAATCCGGGTTTGCTGGTATTCTTTAAAAGAGGCCTGTCTATTCTTATTCTATATGAAAAACAGGGGTGAAATATTCATCACAATTCCTGGATAAATCACAATGTGTTATGTGTTATGATGGTGGCAATTTTGATACTAGCACTGTATAGTGTGTGGTTTATGTAGCAAAATAGGTAGGAATTGTCTTTTCTTCCTGGAAATGTTGGTGGAACAGTGACTTTGGAATATATGATCCCAAAAGATTGTAGAACAGGTCAGCAAAGTTGTTGTAAAGGCTTATGAGATGCTTTGCTCTATTAGCTGAGACATAATAGACAGCTTAATACAACCAGCGAACATAAACCCCCTCATAAGGTTTACTGGTTGTGTTAAGCTGTCCATTAGCTTGAGTACTGCTTGCTGTTCTGGTCACCACATGACATGGTTGCATTGCCTCATATGCGGAAGACACTTACAAATATGTTGCCAAGACCAGAAAATTTTACTATGAGGATGGATTGAATAAGCTGTGGTGTAGAACAGAGGAGGCTGAGGGAAGAATTGGTTGATGAAAGAAAGAGGTAGAGTAAATATGACCTATTTCCTGTTGTAGAGTGGTCAAAAGCCAAGGGCATAAATTTAAAATAATAGGGAGAAGGGTTAGAGGGAAGAAGACAAAAATAGTTTCACCGAAAGAGTATAGGGGTGTGGAATTCACCACCTGGAAGGATCATGGAGGCAGAAATATTATATTTTCGTAGTACTTGAATGTCTACTTGAAGAGCCATGGACTGTAGTGCAATGAAGATAGTACTGGAAGGTAGAATTTGGCTTTTCCTCGACTGGCAAAGATACAATGGGCTGAATGGTCTCCATGTGTGTTGTAAATTTTCAGCTTCTATGATTCAGCATACTTTCAAGCTGAAGAATACCACGGATTGGAGCAACTCCAGTTAGTGACATTTGTCTGATATATTTGCTATCACCTACAATATATCACACAGATGTCACTGGCACACTCTTACCTACATGGGTGTGGAGAAAAAGCAGAAAGAAAGAAATAAAAACAAAAGCAGTGTGCAGTAAATTCCACAGATCCAAAGCGTTTGATCACATCGTCTTGTGTTGTATACTTTGTTAACCCTCGCTCTTTCTTTCCCTGTTATCAAATGTATTTATCTTAAATTGGCATTGTGCCTTGTGTGCCTTATAAAATGTGTGCCTCAATGTTAATATCCTTGATATTAATATATATTTCTCAGTAATCTTCCCTTGGTCTTCTGACTGATTTTTATGGAAAATAAAACATGGCTTATGAAACATTAATGTCATTACCAGACAGGAGAATATGCAACAGATGAAGAGGAAGAAGAGATGAGCCCCATGTTCGCTAACAATGACATGGCGATCGAAGTTTTTGATCTAGCGGAGAATGAAGATATGCTTTCCCCGGTGGAAATGGATCCTGAAAAGCTGGTGCATAAGTTTAAGGAGGTACGAAGGACTTATTAATTTAAACATTCTGCTAAATGTTCAATGTGCCTTTGTTTAGGTCATATGTCTCCTTCACATGTTCTCCCTCTCTGCCACTTTATCTTTAAACCTGCACTGATGTCATCCGGCAGCCAGCCCCTAGAGGGTTCAGGCAAGCGGTTTAGGATTACAGGCTGTCTGGCTCACTCTAACTGGGGAGGAGGTGTTTTGTCTCCACACAGTGCCCTCCCAGAGTAACACAGTTGAGATCAAGAAACCGTTGCAGAAGTAGATTGTGTTAGCTGCAGCCTGATAGAGCCCCAGTCACTGTTGTACATAATCGGCTGATGTTAAGCTGGCAAATTATGAAGGTTTGGCGAATCCTGTGTTGGTGGTCTTGAGCTACTGGGCTAGTAATCCAGAGGACTGGACTAACAATCCTGAGACCCGAGTTAAAATCCCACTGCAGAAGCTGTGCAACTTTAAACAACTAGCCTTTGCGAGGAAGACCACAGAAATTATGAATGGTTGGAAAAGGTCACGTCGTTAATAAATCTCCTTGTTGGGGGGAGGAAATTTGTCACCCATACGCAGTCTGGCTGACATGTGACTCCATACCAGCCAATATACATACCGGTTAAATGCCCTCTGAAATGAGCTCCCAAGCCACTCAGTTGTAGTCCAAGGACAATTATGGATGAGCAATAAATGATTCAGATCCTGAAAAATGAATAAAAAACAAAAAGTGGGAGGTGGATGATAATAGGCATGGAGTTTATCCAATCTCAGTTAGGATGAGAAGAGTGCACTGCATTGGCTGTCAGTGCTCATTCTCAGGGGAGTGGAAAATTGACGCAGACTCCACATTGTAGGACCTCTGTTGAACTCGGAGTGGCCAAGCTCTGTGTGACGCTCAGCTGAGGAAAGGGTTCTCATCCTCAATGCATGCTAAGATAAAAAGCCTTCAGCACAGGAGGTGAGTGGGTGAAGTAATAATACAGAAAAGTCCCACACCTTGTCTGGGAGCAGGTTGCTCTATGGTCTGGAATGTGGCCTCATACCTCGGAGTATTGAGTTACTACTTACCCAGCTGTTCCTCAGAATCTGGGAAAGTGAAGAAACATTGCCTCGAACTTCATCCCAGTTAGTTGTGCTAAATGTGCTGTATGCTCACATATATTTGATTGCAGTGAAATGAATTTTAGAGATAGGGTAGAGTACACTGTTGGTACCATGCAATGTGTTTAGCGCTATTGATGGAAATGAATTTCTGGCCACATCTTTCTCAGTTGTACAGAGAAACACATACTCTAATTGTACAATGATCAGAAAGATGTTTGCAGGGATATTCATTCTCAGTAAGGAGGGGATCAGGCTCAGACACGTGAACAGTTGAGATTCCACAGTTGAACAGACTGTGCATGCTAAAACATTGATTTTCTTGTTTGATTATTTGCCTTAGCAAGGTCACCCTTACTCTGTGGAGAAGGTGATGGTACATAACGTTCTCAATCTGCGCCGTATGTGCAGTGAATATACTCCCATCATTCTGTTTGGTGGAGAGTTCAAGCCTTCTCACCTGGCAATGATGAGGGAAAAACAACATATGTCCGTGGTAGAAAGTAAAGGGTGGTGATGTTCTCCACCACCTGCTGCCCTTGACTTTCTAGGCGATGATGAACATATGTTTGGAAGGTGCTACTGAAAAAGTCTTGACAAATTAAGGGAGTGCACCCTGAAGGTAGTACACAGAGCTGGTAAGCTTTGTTTGTGGTGAGAGGTGGCAGGGGGCAAATCAACCAGAGGGCCATACCCTGAGAGGTTTTGCATCTCTTCTTTATTGTTATAGCTGAGCTTATTGGGGTAAATGCAGAATATTCATTCGTCCCTGAAGTGCTGAAATTTATATTAAATCACTGCCTGCACTGATTGCATTTGCAAAGTGTCATAGAGCAGGCTAACTGACAACAATGTGGGATTGTGCACATTAAACTGCACATGTGCTGGCTGCCGAAGTTGCCGTCAGTTTCACACATTAATGATGCCAATTTCACTGTTGCATATTTCAGGCCAATATTATTTCAAACATAGCATTCAGCACATTCAAGATAGACATCCACATTGACCAGCAGAGTTTGGAGGTTTTGCCGTAGATTTCTCTGGTGTGCTATGGGGCTAATATCTTGAAAACAAAGTAGAAAAGTGCGATCATCTTTTGTCACAGTGACATGCAGTAAAGACCCAGTATATGACTGAAAATGATCAAATCTTACTGACTGAGGAAACCCCTTCAGCCTATTGTGTCTGCTGGCTCCTTGAAAGGTCCAGTCAGTCGACCTCGTTCCTTGCCACTCATATACTCTACCCTCTTCTTAATGTACTGAAATACAGTGGGACACCCTGAGATTTTGAAAGGCACAACATAAATGTATGTTCTTAATTTGCTTCTTGTCTTGTTACACTGTTGTGTTCCTTTACATCTACATGGGTCTGTTGAAAGATCTCTAAATCCTAATTAATTCTGATACCTGGACCTCACCTAAAAATATAATGAGATTACCCCAGAATTATGATGTGCAGGCATGTCTTGCATGTTTGTATTGTGGCCTGGAATTAAGAATAATTTATCATTTAAGTAAATGGTAAAGCTTATGCATCGTTAAGCAAGGGGATTGAGTACCCTACTTCAAGACACTGACCCCAATCTCAGCTGCAAAGATTAGGACCAAGCCAGTTTATGTACCCAAATTTTACAAGGTCCCCACATTTTACAAGGTCCCCGACTAGTGGCTGTTAGAGAAACCTTTCAAGACCTTCACCAGGAAGGGAATCCAAAGCAATACATCTGATTATGGTGACTGGGTGTTGGAGGAATGCCAAAGATTCTTGTTGCCTACCCCCCCGCCCCCGCATTGTGCACCCTTCCACCCCCTCTCATCACCTCCCCACCAATCACTTGCCTCCTCTTCTGTCAGTTGCCTCTGATTCTATTCATTTAGTTCCAACACTGGCTGATTAAGCATCCTTCCCCCATTGCCTTCCTTCCCCAATGACCCTTAACCTCTGCCAAAGGCTTACCATTCCCATAATTACGCTTCTTCCTCTGATTACCTCCCCCTCCCAACCATCTCACCCCACTCCCTCCCTCCCAAAATCCTTCTGCCAATCACTTTCCCCTTCAGATCTACTTCTGCTGACAAGCTATCTGGGGAAACTCGGCAGACTTCTGAAGTGCTCTGGCCTGACCAGTCCTTGCAGCCAGTTCACTCCAGCAGTCCGTTGCTCTCCAATGTCACCTCTGCCCCCTCCCAGCCTGTGGCTGAAATGGTAAAATGTTCTGTTCCTCAATGCAAATATTCCCTAGAATTGATTGATATAAAAAATTGCACTGGCATCCATTCTTTACACAGTATTAGTCTTAAGTAACTGGGCAAATCGTACTGCTTGATGGCTAGAAGATGAATGAAACAGAACATGCAGATCTCTGGTATCGATGATAATGTTGTGTTTTATTGCCAGCTCCAGATAAAACATGCTGTAACTGAAGCAGAGATTCAGCAACTGAAGAGAAAGGTATGTTTGCTGCTTTCAGTGATATTTATGTTCATAGGAATTAGATTGTCTTTAATCTTTACGGATGAAGAGCTGGCTAGCACATAAAACCACACTTGGCACTTGATGAATTTTGTCGAGATGTTTCAGAAATCTGTACAATACTTTGGTATGGTCTTGCATTTAGCCTGGAGATGATAAGAAAAGGTTTTGTTTCAACAACTGCATTATGATGTTAGAGTTTTGGATTTGTGAACATTGTCAGCGCTGATTTAAGGAGCTGAGTACTTTCAGACTGAGTGACGTACTTAAGATGCAACAATTACATATCCGTTTTGAATAACTACATGCTTCTGTCTGAGCATTATTGCCAGAATCTGCAAGTACAATGCAAATTATTCCATGGTTTTAATTAATGTATTGAGCCAAACATTTATCTATTTCCAATTTATTTATCGGAAGCCTGACTTCACTGGTTATGTTTCCTTAGTAAGAAAGTAGTTTGAAATGGATTAGAAATTCACTTGTAGGGCTCCTGTTTTTCATACCCAGCCCAGACTGGTTTCCAGAGCTGAGTTAGCAACAGTCACAGTTTTCTTGGCAGCTGTCAGAAAATGCACCATGATAGTGGCCATAATATTTGTGTTGATGGAGCTGCCTCTTTGGATATCTTTGAACACAATGGTCTTCAGAGGCTACACAAAGTCTCGATGCAAGTTCAAGGTGGACTCCTCCATGCTTTTTGACATTGTGTACTAGCTTACTGACAGACTGCCCAGGGCACCAGGTACATGCTCACCAGCCTGTTTCATCAGGCCGAGTCGTGAAGACTAATGTCTCACACATCAACCATTGGCAGGTATGGGATGGGACTTTGTTCTTTGTTGAGGAGCCACCTATCAGCTTCTACACAGACCTAGTGATTCACTGTATGAAGAGGCCATGTACTTCTCATATATTTTGTGTAACGTAGAAGGCCATTCAGCCCATCAAGTCTATGCCAGTTCTCAGAGCATTCTTATGAATCCCATTGCCCCATTTATTTTCCTGTCATTTAATCTCTCTCACATTACCCATTAACTTCCAATTCTCCCACCACCCACTACACTAGAGGCAATTTATAGCATCCCACTAGCTCTCCTAAACTTCCCAGCCTAATCTCCAAAGTGTGTGCAGTGTAGCATCTGAAAATGACTGAAACTTCATGAGTTTCCGGGAGTCGAGTGCCCATTTTCATTTTAAGTACGTGAAGTGAAAGAGAGGTACAAGTTTGTGTTTAGATGTGAAGGGAAAACAGAGAGTAACACAGATGATGAAAGTGACAGTTTAAGAGAGTGTTAGCTCATGTGTCCTGGATGATGCACTACAGCATAGGAAGCCAGTCAACCCATCAGCTCTGCAGGTAAAATGGGAGTCAAAACATTCACAGGGAGACATAAGAGTCACTTATAGCCACCCTTTAAGGAGGATTCTGCTACACCTCCTTGCTCTTTCTCCATTATCCTGTAGTTTATTTTCTGCTTAAAGATATACCCCATTCTCCTTTAAAGATTAAATCTGTATCTGGAGTCTGTTAAATTAAATCTGTAACCAACCAGACTTTCAAGCAGCACCTTACAAATCCAACCATTCTTTGCACAAAAAAGTTTTTTTTTCTTGCCACTTCTGTTTTTATTGCCAAACCCCTTAAATCTGTGATTGAATAAGTGATAGAATTCTAAGTACCTTTAGTGTATGTTAACTCTGTTGTGTGTAATGGCAACTATCTGGATGATTAACCGTATGTTGCAGTGCTTCTGATTAAATGGGGGTTTATTTTCAAACTGTATTTGTGTCTCTGTGCAGCTTCATTCGACGGAACAGGAGAAAATGCGTTGGCGAATGGAAAAAGTCCAGCTTGAGCAAAGTGTTGAGGAAAACAAAGAGCGGATGGAGAAGCTGGAGAGTTACTGGATGGAAGCCCAAACTCTTTGTCAGGCAGTGGATGAACATCTGAAAGAGACACAGGCTCAGTACCAGGCCTTGGAGAGGAAGTACAGCAAAGCAAAACGCTTGATTAAGGAATACCAGCAGAAGTAAGAAATGCCCTCTGCAGTATCGGGGGAGATTTTCAACTTCATCCCCTGGGTGATGATGTGCTGGAGTGGATCACTTCCCTTTGTAATATAGGCTCTGTTTTCATTCTGATAAATGGACTGATCATCAGGTGGGTTCATTATCAGGCAGCTGAGCTGCTCCAGCAGGTTATTGCCCAGATGCTGAAGACAAAATTCTAACCCCTTAGTTCTCTACAGTAAGCATCAAATGTAGAGAACACTGGAGTTATCAAAAGGGTAAAAACTCTGTGTGCCAGTGGAATTGAACTGAATGCAAAATTTAAAGAGTTCAATAATAAGTTGACTTTGCAAGTTTTCAAGCCGTTTCAATATAAACAGGTTGCTCTCGAGAAAGAAATGTTAAAATATATTAAGCACACTTTCAGGAAATCACTGTTTTGTTCTGTGGGGTTTCTACAAGATCACAAATTTTGTAATAATTGCTACAAAGAAGATCTATTGTGAACCAATTTGCAAGAGTCTGGAGCAGCTTCACAACCACACAACTATGTATCTCAAATCTACAAAAGTTGGCTACTTCTGCTGTGAATAGTACAATTATTAGTTTGATGGAAGTGAAGTGCATAAAGGTCAGTGTTATGTTCATTACTTTGAACAATTCTGGTGAAACAATCACTGCCAGGAGCAGTCATAGGTTTATACAGTTAAGCAACAGCTACAAATTGTGGCACAAGGCACTGGTTTATAAAGCTGAGTAACCAGTCTCAATCAAGTCATGTGTGCGGGTGTAATTATTATTCTCTCATGCACAGGGAATGGCAGCTCCGTGACTGAAAAGAATTATTAATGCCCAACATGTGAATAGAATAATTTAAGAAGAATAATTTTGTATTCAAATCTGTAAGAGGCATAAATAGGATAGAGAGTTAGAAACTTTTCCCCATGGCAGAGGTGTCTAAGACCAGAGGACATAGGGTTAAGGTGGGGATTAAGAGGTTTAGAAAGGATCCCAGGGATGTTTTCACCCCGAAGGTGATTGGAATGTGGAATGCACTGCCTGAGGGGTTGGTGAAGGCAGGTACTCTCACAACATTTAAGAAACATCTGTATGAGCACTTGAATTGTAAGCTGTGGAGCAAATGCTGGTAAATGGGATTAGTATGGATGGATACTTAATGGTCAGCAAAGACATGGTGGGCCAGAGGGCCTATTTCTGTGCTGTATGACTGTATGAGAAATAGGAAATAATAAGCTTACATAGGAAACAATAAACCTACAGTATTGATGAGAAAAGCCATCCATTTTAATAAAGGTTGGGGTTGAGTGCATAGTGTCCACAGTTTTTTAATCAACTGCTTGTTGACACATTTAACTGGCTAAAAATGTACTGTTTAGTATTAACTCCCTTTCATTATCACATACATAATACATTGATTCCACGTGCTATGTAAACTCATAAGAATTTAGAATCTGAGCAAATTCAAGAAAATTCAAAAAGGCAACACTGTAGTTGTGCAGTGACATGCACAAGCATGGTTACTTTTGGATGTAAATTGATGGATATGTAACATATGCTTATTCAATTACCCTGTCCATTATTTTAGCAATGCCATTAACCAATCAAATAGGCAAGCAAAGCAATTCCAGTCAATTGCATTGTGTGAATCATTTAAAAGTGCCAAACATAGATTGTAGGTTATAATTTCATACACCTTTGACAAATAGGATTGGATTATTACTTTAGTTTATCGTCAGATCTACTGGTGAGTACATTCATCAGCCAACTGCAACCTTTATGTTTCTATGAGCAAGAGTGACCTGTTAGAAGCTGGTGAGGTGGGGGAGGATTTCTCTTTGCCCTCTATTATGGGTGTATATAACCAACTCTTTTCTGAGTTTCTGCAGTACTGTGCAGAAAAATCTTCTCCTACATGAAGCAGGTGAAGTAAGCAAAATCAAATGAAGAGCAGCACCCTAAAAATTGAAGGAAATTAACCTTTACATCAAGCTCAGAGAATGAGCCTCACCTGACTGCGCTTTTATAATCCAACATTCATTGCTTTCACCAATGTTGAAACAATTGAGTTGCTTTTGGTGATCACTGCCAGCAACTAACCAAAGAGTTTAAATGCATTGCATAATATCTTGTCCATTCACAATTGCAGATGCAAGTCACCATTGCATAAAATGCTAACTAATTGCAATGCATTCACTGCCAAATGTGGTTCAGTTCTGCAGTCATACCAGTAGGGTGCAGATGTGGCACGTTTCTGACGTTTCTCATAACACTGGCAACACAATGACAATCACTCTGAACTGTGCACGGTTCATTTCCATCTGTGCACCTGAAATTTTTGAGATGCTCTCCAAACAGCCAGCCCCCGCTCTACCTCTCCTTGAGGAGAAGCATATCTGTATTGGTTCCCCCCGACTCCATGAGAAAGTTAGAAAATACATTCTGCTGTGGATATTAGTGCTGAGTGGAGACAGAATCCCTTTGCCTTACTGTAGAAAAGCATTTCCACAGTTGGTGGTGGGTTATGGTGATGCATTAGAAATACATAATTTTACATGATTGTTGTATGGATTTGCTCCGTTCCAATGTTAGGTTTATCACACTGATAGAAGTAGTGTTATGGTTGTCTTCTCTAAACCATTAAGTTCTATCTTGTGGGATGCCTCAAATGTTCTGACATCATCCTAGGACCTCTTCGCTACAGGCAAAACAGTGGTGCAGCAGGTAACACTTGATCCTGACCTCAGTTGCTGCCTTTGTGGAGTTTGCATGTTCACCCTGTGTTCACATGTTTTTCCCCTCTGAGAGCTCCAGTTTCCTCCCTCATCGCAAAGAAGTCTCTATAAGTTACCCATAGTGTAGATGGGTGATGGGGGAATGTGTAATTGAAGGGATTGTCCTGAGAGCCAACATGGATTCGATGGGCTGAATGGTCTCCTAAGTAATAGGGAAATATGAGAAAATGTAAAATTAAGACCCAGTTTTATTCAGGTTTGTGCTGTACAGCCTTCGGATTTTCACCAAATTTACAAAGGTTGAGGACTTTTCTCTTGGACCCCATGTGTCCTCCAACTCTGCAATTTCTAACGATAGTGTGATGCATTGTGTTAGTGAAATCATCTCCCCATGCAGACCAGATAATAGCCTGGACTATACAATAAGAATAATGGAGAGACAGTCAGATTTATGAAAGTGACTTATATGCAACTGTCTCATTAGGGATCAGTGCAGGTTGTTTGGCATAAGTTCTCACTTATTCAAATCTGGGATTTTGGTGTGGTTACTTACAAGCTGAAGCCCCCTCATTTGTCTAAATTTCCAGTATTAGGTCCAATGAACTGCTTAGTAGATCAGCAATAATGATTTCACATTGTGACATAACAATTCCTTCAGGTGTTCCTTAATCTCATTTCCCAATCTTATTTAGGTTAGACAAAATTGTCTCCTGGTCTTTTCTGTCACCACTCAAGTCAGGAGCAGTATAATGAGTTGACTTGTGTAGATGCTTGCAGCATTTAAATTATTATGGCTCGTACAAAAAAGCAATTAGGACAGTCTTTGTGGATGGTGATCTTCAATGGTCCATCACTCGAAGGCAAGAAAGTAGGTGAGGAAATCTGAAGGGGAATTTTGTTATATGGGGTGGTTGGAGTCTGGAATGTGTTGCCTGAAGAGGTAATGGAGGCAGATACTCCTCACTACATTTAGAAAGCATCTAGACAGGTAATTGAGTTGCAAGGCATAGAAGGCAATGGACATAATGTGGGTAAGTGGGATTAGTGTAGGTCGATACAAAGAGTGGTATGGACATGACGGGCCGAAGGGCCTGTTTCTGATTTGTACAACTCTATGGCTATATTAAGCTGTAAATAATTAAGTGGATGGTTAAATGTAGTTTAAAGTGTTCTGCACCCTCAAGAAAGGAGTCCAGCTACATTTTTTTCATTTCCCCTGCTCATCTACTTCCATAATATTTTTTGGTCAGCTTCCTATGGTATTGTGGTCAAAGGTAATTCTGTTCCCCATCCTTCCCCTTCCCCTGCTCCACTTAAGCCCCAATTTTAGGTAAAACTATAAGCATTTTATGTACTGATTCCTAACGTGCCATCTTTATTCCTTCGCATATTGTTAGCCAGAAGGTCTGGTTCAAATGTGATCCTGACTAAATACATTAACAAGATTTTGTTGCATCAAAACATTACAAGATGACTGTTCTTTAAACATAAATCATTCACTGTGCTCAGAGGATGTGAAGGGCTTTGCAGGTTTCTCTTGTTTTTTTCCTTCTGTAAAAATTGTTGGCAAGGTACAGATGAACAAAATGTAAATCTGCAGCATCATTTGTTACATTCAAGTGTATAGTTTCAGACTTCTGTATTATTAAAAACCTGCCAATCTCTGATCTGTGTGTGTGGGTGGAATTTGCTTCGGAGCCTTCACTGAATAGACAGTTGCATTATGCTTACAGAAAAATTATTCAGCTCAGGCAATTACATGAACTTGTGCAATGGTGCATATTTATTGTGTTGCTCCTGTTGAACATTAAAAGGAACATAGTATGAAAGATGCTAGGATTAGACTTTCAGTTTGTAAGGTTACATGCAAACATTTAATATGTTCATACTATGTCCCTGTGTGCACTATATTTATATGGGTAGTAGTAGTATTTTTAATACCTATGTTGTATTTGCATATAGAGGAATACAATATAAGCATATTAAAGTTCCATATATATCAACATTGCTAGTCAGAGATATTATTCATGGCTTGACTGAAAGAAATTTGTACTTTATCCAGGGGTATCAAATTTGTAAGTTATAATTTCTTTTTTATGGCTTTTTTTTAGGGAAATAGAGTTTCTGAAAAAGGAAACGGCTCAAAGAAGAACATTGGAAGAAACTGAAAATTCACATAAAGAGGAGATTGAGAAACTTCAGAATAAGGTATGGCTACAGACTGATTTCAGTGGAATATCTACCAGTGAAATTTGTAATGCCTGTATAGAAATTTCATTGTAAATTGCCTTAAGTATCTTAATATTCCTCAATATTTTATATTTCAAATTACTTTATTATGAAATTCTAATTGTTTAAAATATATTAAAGATATAAGAAAGACAAGTGGGTCCTACAACCGATAATGCCTGCTTCATCATTCAGTATCAGGGCTCAACATCTGCATCAAATCCACATTGTCCCAGTACCCCTTAGTTCCCCTCAATGGTGCCCTAAAATCTGTTGCTGTCAGCCTTGAATATACTTCTCAACTGAACCTCCACAACCCCCTGGAGAAGCAAATTCCAGAGGTCTCCACTCCTCTGAGTTAAGAAAGTTACCCTCAACTTAGTAGAAAATGACGGAGTCATTAATCTGTGAGCTGCCAGGGTAGACAACCTCTCGGTCTTTACAAGTTCAGTCCCTCAAAGGACTACATGTTTGAGGGAGATCATCTCACTTACGTTCTTCTAAACTCCATAGAACATTAGCCAAGACTACAGAGTCTTGCCATGTGGGGCAGCCTTCTCATTCAAGAGGATTCACCAGTTAGGGTTGAAGTGCTGAATGGGTGTTATCATATTGGCTATGTATGTTCAGTTTGGTATTCAATTCTATGCACAGCATTACCGAGGTTGAACACTTGCAATCCATCTATGGAGGGAAATGAACAGTTGACGTTTTGGGCCAAGACCCTGATGAAAGTCGACTGTTCATTTCCCTCTATAGGTGGTGCCTGATCTGCTCAGTTCTTCCAGCATTTTGTGTGTGTTGCTCTAGATTTCCAGCATCTGCAGTCTCTCTTGTGTCTACAGTTTGTCATTTGTTATTTGGTAAAGGAGATCACTGAGGTTCTCTTTGTATTGAGAGAGGACTAGACCATTGTCTCTAGTTAGAGAACAGATTCCCCAGTGGTGCAGGGTGCCATTGACCACCACCACATTGTTTTGTGGGTACCACATACCAACCTTGTCCTAAGCCAGAGGTGAAATAGATTTAACTCTATCCATTTGACAGCTGGCAATCCTGACAGCATTATGGTGCAATTATTGTGTGGGACTTTGCTCTGTTAGGGGCTTTTCAGCCACTACAGCAAATCAGAGGGTGGTAATAGGGTAACAGGTTATCCGGTGCATAAAAGGAAACATCTGAGCAGTATGCACCTCCTCTTTAAGCAGTGCAGGCTAGCTTTAAATAGTACCAGGCCCACTAATGGTATTCTCCTACTGAGACAGTAAGCCAGAGAACAGCATAGTTGATGCTAGCTGGATACAGAAGTCTTCAGATGTTCAACAGTGCAGACTGGGCATGTTGCCTGCACTGCAGTCAGTGGACGAAATAATTGCACGTGGTGATGTTTGTGAGAACCACTGAGCTGAGCCCCCTTGCCATCCAGCCAATTCCAGAGGGCAGTGATCACCTATAGTGTTGTTCATCCTGGACGTCCTGCAGGTACATTCCAAGATAAAGATGTATGATCAGATAACTGCACCATTCGGAGTCCACAGTGTATATTAGAGGCTTCGGGATATGCTGAAACCCAAAGATATATGAAGGAGATAAATATTGTATGTGATTGTTCATGGGTGCATGTTAACATAGAAGTATTCACTAACATAAAGGTATTCAAAATATAGCCCTGGAGTTCCATTTGAAATTAATACAGATCTGTGAATAAGATAAGACTTCTTTATTAGTCACAGGTACATTGAAGCACACAGTGAAATGCATCTTTTTGTGTAGAGTGTTCTGGGGGCAGCCTGCAAGTGTTGCCATGCTTCCGGCGCCAACATAGCATGCCCACAACTTCCTAACCCATACGTCTTTGGAATGCAGGAGGAAACCGGAACCTGGAGGAAACCCACGCAGACACGGGGAGAACATACAAACTCCTCACAGACAGTGGCTGGAATTGAACCTGGGTCGCTGGTGCTGTAAAGCATTATGCTAATCGCCACACTCCTGTGCCTGCCGGCATCTTTGCAGAGATGCTGCCTGACGTGCTGAGTGTCTAGAGCATTTTTTGTTCTTATTTCAGATTTCCAGCAGCTGCTTCTTTATGAACTTAATTTATTGTAGAATCCCATTTGGTTCCTCCCAACTGAGAAATAGCGATTTGCACTGTTTTGTTGGACTTTGGGCTAAAGTCACAATCAAGAGAATTCTAGTAAAATAAATACAGATTTCTGTTGTGTTCTCCTGTTTCTGCACTGTGGAATGGCCCACTGTGAGGGCACTGAATATGGTTTCATTGGATGCCGTGTGGCCTTGTTTCCAACAGCAAGACATCTTATGTTGTTGAGAATTCCAGTCTGGTCTCATTTCCTGCTAAGTTCTCAGTATTTTATCATTTATTTTTCTTGTTCTACTTTTACAAGGAGTCATGTTCATCAGTGCTTACCAGATTTGCATTACATTACAAATCCCTACCTGACATTCCCCCTGGATTGTTGCTTTCTTGAACAATTGGTCTTAGTTGTCTGTTCATTCCCTGGCATGTAAATAAATTTGTATTGCTCGCAGTAGCAGATAATTAACTATCGGCCTGATCAGGCTAACGTTCTTGCCGGTGGCTCTGTAGAGAACCAATCCTTCAGCCGTGGTTAGGTTTGGCATTCAGCACACTGCAATATTTTGTTTTGGAGTGTTTCAATTTCCATTTCTAAAAGCAAAAAAAAATAGTGGGAATGAAGGGGGAATTCATCTTTGGTTACCAGTACTGGAACATTGGCCACCAGTTGAACTTCCAACAATCGGTTCTTCTGGGAGGTGAGGACAACCAGCAGCTCTGTTTAAATTTCTCCCCCCTACACCAAGGGATTTCTGCTTTACAGGGTTGATGACCAAGAGAGATGAAAGTGAAGAGTTAACCTGGCTCTATTCACATCAATATACATTTTGTATAAACCAAGGCCTACATCATGTGAGTCTGCCCTTTCCAATCCACTACATAGAGTCATACAGCACATAAACAGGCCAGTCAGCCCACCACGTCCACACTGACCAGTGGGTACCCATCCATATTACTTCCAGTTGGGGTGTTGGTCACTACCTTGGGGAGACTACGCAGGGTCGAAAGAGAGGCAGGTAAGTAAACTACTGAAAGAGGACCTACTTGATCCCCTTTAAGATGCAAAGGCGTAGATGTCTCAGGCAATTTGACATCTTACTTCAGCAGGAGTAGTTTGCAGAGGGGTCCACTGAAGATCATAGAAGTGGCCTCCAGACATGTATTGCACATCACTGGAGCTACTGCACATGTCTGGAAGCCTCTGTGCATTACAGATCAGGTGCACAGAGGACCCTGGAACAGAATATTGTGGGCTTGCAATCCACTAAGTAAGTCCTGGATTTCCATTAGCCTTTTATTTTCTTATAAGTATAATTGCATGGTACACAAGGAGTGTGTTACTGGGCAAAATTATTTCTTGGCACATATGTTCCTATTTCTGTCAACAAGAGGAAAGCATATTATCCTGCAGGTATGTTCCTGCAAATGACCCATTAGAAAATAGCAGAAGCAAATAACTGACAAGGCAAGATCAGTCTAGAATGCAGAAAACAAGATCAAAGTCAGGGCCCTGCTGAAGGGAGGGTGATCTTCCACAGGCCAGCTTCAGATGTATGATAACCTTGCCAACTTTTATCTCCTCCTTATACTTCCTGTTAACATGAATATTTTCCATGTTCTTCATGCAGGTAACAGAACTGGAGACAAGTTTAGAGTCACTGAAGAATTCCAATGCAATTTAGATGAGAAGATAGTGTTACATCACCTGTACTTAAAATAAACCTTCATGCAGGAGCAACAGGTCTTGAAAAATGGACATTTCCCTGTTTGTTTTCCTCTGAAAGGTTTGTACCAGTTGCACTCAGTGCAAGAGGTTGTGTTTAAGGGAATTTTTGCATTATTGTCTTACATATATACAGTTTGCCAAGTCACTTTCAAACAGATGGCCAAATTGAATTTGTCCAGTGAATTATGAATGGGCTGCAATGAACTGGTCTGCACTAGATTGGACTTGCTTCTCAAGCCACAGAACTAGTAATTTCCCATTCGGCTTATTTAGTTTTAATAATATCAAAAGGCTCGAACAAATGAATGTTCACCAGGGGCATCCTTATTGCAAAAGTAAATTGCAAGGTTTCTGTTGCTCACAAGTCCTTGGTGACCTGTTGCTTAAGAATACCAAGAGGTCCAACCTGCCATTACATCATATGTGAGAAGGCACGTCTTTCTAATGACTGAAATCAAAGGCAGTGTGTTTTTTTTCTTGTTACATGTGTGATTTCTTTTGACAGATTGATGTAAACAATCATTCTTTATCAATTCATTTTATTTCTTTCTGTAATTAAGAGCATTATGGCGCCACGTTAACAATGCTGATGTCCTTTTATATCTGCATAGTGTGAAGGTACCAGTACCTGTCTTAACAAAGATTGTCTTTAGATGTGTAATTTAAAGAAAATATAAACCAAATTTCATTAATTTGTTACTGAACAGGTGAATATGAAGTGGAATTAAACAACATGTATAGAAACCTCGGAATGGAAAGTTGAATAATGGTTATTGTAATGGACTAATGCAGTAGGTGATTACAAAGTTAAAGATACTGAAAATGTTAAATTTTGCAGTTTTTCTATTGTATCTACTGTGATCTACCAGGCTTTATCATTCATTCCTTTTGTTATTCATTGTGCCATACTTGGTAGATCTTCCCACTTATTGCCATTGCATATGTACTGAAAAAGGTGGGTGTTTGTGTAGATGTTTGACTGAAACCCATGTAATTTGTAGTATAAAATGTAAGAACCAGACTGCACTGTAAAAAAGAAATATTACATGGTCAGATCAGTTTCTGGAGCTGTGTATTACAGATGCTAGAGTCTGATGTTGTGATTGAATGAGCTCTCCACAGGATGGAGAATGCTAGTGCAAGGAATATACTTAATAAACCATTCCAGCAGAGAATATATTTAAGAATGAGATTTACCTCACTCTACCCTTTTATCATCACAGGTTTATGCCCAAGAGTAAACTAGTTCTTCAGTTTGCCTGTTATTTCAAATGAGGTTGAGGTATCTCGATGACCTAGACGTAAACTTGACTCATATCATAAGGGAGAGGAATGCTTCTCCCATTAGACACCATAGTAACACTCAGGTTGTGAAAGACTTCACCCTTCTTTTTCCCCACTTCTTACCATTGCCATGGAGAATGAAGGGGACACAGTATAATGAATCTAACACTGGAGTATGTCTGACATGGTGTAGGGATGCTCACTGACATTTGAATAGGGGGATGTGCCATTTACACAGCTGCTTTTCCAATCTGTAATGTAGGCAGATGGGGACCATTCCATCCATTACCTGACAAAGTTCCACCCAATCCCAGGACCATTGCTGTACTGGAACTTCAGCTTGTTTAGTCCACAACTCCACAGGGCATAGACTTAGTTGACATTGAGGCACTATCCACAAGCTAGTGGTCCATTGCCCAGAAATACAATGCATAGTAGGGTTCCATATTAATAAGTATTCTAATTCGGTTGAAGGGCTACAACAAATGCTCAGCAATTTATCTTCCATGCATTACATTAAACTGTTCTTTTAGTAGCGCAAAGTATCATCACCATAAACAACACTAGGAAGTAGCATGTGGTAACAAGAAATTGTTTTAGAGGGCCACCAAATGAATAAAATATGAAGTAACATCCATACTAAAGCATTTGCTACTGTGAAGAACTTGTTTCAATCACTTAAGTAGAAGAGTTAGTATCTCACCAGATAACCATACAGGTAACATTAAAACTGTAGGGGCTGAAATTCCAGCAGTGTTATTCATCAGTGGGCCTCACTGGTTGAGGCTTGCAGCCCTTGGCCATTCAATGCACCCTGGTCCAGTGGCCTACAGAAAACTCACTGGGATGTCTGCACATTTCCCACAGGCTTTCCAAAATATCTGAATTAGGTACCATCTCATTTGAAGTGAATGCTGAAGAGAATCCACCTTTTTTTTTGTTTTCTTCCAACTGATTATCCAATTGTGTGTCACCTAACCCCAGTGCCTAATGGCTCAACCCTACTCTGTGCCCCCAGCCACTATACACTCTCTGTCCCTATAACAAAATGGTCTTTGTCGCACAGCCCATAAGTGGCTGCTGGTGCCCTGAATTTCAGCGCTGCTGCTCCCAGCAAGTTAGGTAAACACCTAACTTAATCTAACAAAGCCAGCTCAGTGGGTTCAGAATCTCGTTCCCGTAGATCCCACGAGACCAACTGAAATGCTTGGTTGGAAAGGCAAGCATTAATTCTGGCAATAGGGTGCTGGACAAGTCATTGAAAACCCACTGTCAAGTGACATCTCATTTGTTCCATTGAGTAACTGAGTTTTTCTGGTGACTAGCTGAACCACATTGCAGTCTATTAATAATCCCCAGCAAAGCCAGCAGCATGAGTTCTACCATAATCTGCTCAATTCTTCTGGATAAAGAAGGCAGACTGCCTGTGGGCAACAGGACAGGAGGGATGAGGATAATACATTTCCCTTGAAATTCATCCCTGATTGGTGCTATATGCTGCAGTACATTGTACTTTGCCTCTGAAATTCATTCCATTGGCATCAACTCAACAGAACTGAATTTCCAAGGCAAGATGCAATGCACTGACACAATCAAATGGTGCATTTAACAGGACCAAACAGGTAAGAATTTCTAGGCTTTATTTAAAAAACAAAATATATTAAAAGCTGCTACTTACAAAATGTGATTATTTTTCCATCTGTGGTATTTTAGAAGGGACTGTAGTGTGTATTGTACTGACACACTACCCCTTCAACTCAGGAACTTGGTTTTGGAATCTTGTCTAGTCTGACGAAATGAAAATCTCCTTCCTTGCCTCCAAGTGTCTGAAGGGAAATGACTTTTGGCCTTCTGAGTCCACTTCACAAGAAGCAAGAGCCAACAACAGTAATTATCATTAAATTAGAAATCACAGTGTGAGATTAATCATGGAGGGGAGGGAGGAAAGGTAGAAATTGGTGTAGGGTCACAGATCCATGCCGTAAGGATAGAGAGGAAGCATCTTGTTCATCTCCTATGAATACTTAGTATTAATTTACCTTGCAAATACTAGAAAAATGTTCCACGTCCCTCGCACTGACATCCCTCACTTTGATGAACATAGAAATGGCTATTATCCTTCCTGGATATTACAATGAACATTGGCAGACAAATGATTGAACATTTGAGTTGAAGCAGCAGGTTACACATCAAACGCAACTCTTGTTTTGACCTGCCAGTTACTCCTTTAGTTGTGGGGAAAGGTAGAAAACACTGAGCCATATTGGATTTTTGATAAATACTTTTATCGTTGCAGATTGTTACAGTTTAGAGGTTTCGGTAGCCAACTGGTTTGCATAAGCCTTGTGCCCACTGTTTGAGATTGTATTGCAATTGGTTAATTTCACTTGTGTATATGTGATAATTGTATTTGGTGAAATGTATACAACTTCAGAAAAAGTTAAATTGTTTCTTTTATGGGTTTCAACCATGTTAGCTGAATGTTGATTAAATTTCCTGTTATAAGGTATAATCTAGCTTATATGAAGTTATTAATCCTCTGATACTTTTTAATTTGATTAAACTTGTCCAATAGATTCTTAAGTAGTGTAGTGAGGATCTTTTGAAGTATCTGACAGGACCTAATTAATTTATAATGTCTGTAGCATGTTTTGCTAGTATTGGGTAGGCTTCTTATGATATTCCCCTCTGTGTTTAAATTAAATTATCCCTCAGAACCTACTTTATTTTGAATGTATATTGAGCATTTCCTCAACCATCATATCATATCTTTTAATGAGGTGTAGCATGAATTCATACAAAGCAGAATAAAATTGACAATACCACTTTAATTTTAGGATGTTCCCTTTTAAGTTTATGTATAATGTTTGTCCTTATTTAGGTTCCTTTATTTTCAGAAGTGACATACTATTGCTATCAATAATGTCATTATACTAATGACAAGATCTGGATTTGAAAATTATTTTTGCATTAAAGTCATTACAGCAAATCCCTGCACAATACCAGTGAGCTCATGGGGCAGCACTGATTCATGCTGTGCTCTTGTAAGCAAAGGAAAATAGAGATCATCTCATTCTGCCTTATCCTATTGCCCTTCTTCAGGTTTCTGCTGTAGAGCTGCAGAAGTGTAGGCCAACAAGTACATCACCTGCTCATCCTGCCATCAGCAAAGGTCATGTGTTGAGCTGAGCAGGAAGCCACGTAGAAACACTGATTTGATAATGACCAGATAATCTGTTTTTGTGATGATGATTAAGAGTCAAATGTTGCACAGGCTACCAGGATAACTCCCTTTCCCTTCCTCAGAACGGTGCATAGGTTCTTTTACACATACCCAAGAAAGCAGACAGAGCCTCAGTTAATACTTTGACCAAAACTTGCTGGCATCTCAAATAATACAGCAGTGCTGCATTATAACCTAATGACTTATTAAGGCCAAAGATCTTTACTCTGTACTCGTAAAGCAATCTACTACCCGAAATGGTGTCAAGCAACACAGGTTGGAAAAACGTCAGGATTCAGTGCTGCTCTGGGAGGAGTTAACCATTCTTAGTCAATGTTGGAATAGATATATTATGACTGACCTGTGTTCTTGTAGGTTAATGCTTGCTGCTAGTGAAGATGATTTTCTGTTGACATGCATCAACTTCGTAAGACTAATGTGAGAATTTCAGATAAAATTTGCATGAGAAAGACTTACTTTCATGGTCTCAAGAAACAAAGTGCTTCACAGCCAATGAGGCATCTTTGAAATGTGGTCATTGTTGTAAAACGGGAAACACTGAGCCAATGTGTGCACAGCAAGATCCCAGAAACACCAGTATAATAATGATCAGATAATTTGTTTCTCGTGATAATGATTAAGAGATAAATGTTGCGCAGGTTACCAGGATAACTCCCTTTCTCTTCCTCAAAATAGTGCCAAAGATTTTTTTTTACTCATCCCCAAGAGAGGAGATGAGGGCTCAGTCAACTCTTCATTCAAAAGAAAGCATCTCCATTGTCGCATGTTGGCGTCTCAAATACTTCATCACTCTTTCAGTACTGCACTGGAACCCAGTGGCTTGTTTACAATAAGTAGGATGGTTTACTTGTCCAATGGACCCAGCTTGAAATAATCTGTCAATGTATTGTCAGCCCATTTGGTGCTCACAGTTTGATGAAGATTGAAAATTTATTATTTGTTAAAGAGTTCATGATTTCATTATAAATGGTGGCCTGAGGAAGACTCCCCCCATGTACTTATAATATTAATACACAGAGAAATAAAACAGAGTTGTTCTACTAATCACTATGCAGCAACATTTGATGGAGCATATATCTGTGAAGGCCTGTGCTCTCCCTATACAAACAACCACTGATCAATGGTCATTGTTTTGGCTAACACAAAATAACTGTCTGGAAGCTGAGGGGTTGTTCACAACCTTGGGAATGTAAGTTTAAAAAATTTGCAGATGTGGGAAGTCTGAAATGAAAACAGAAAATGCTGTAAACACACAGCAGGCCCGGCATCTGTGAAAAGAGAAATAGAATTAATGTTTCAGGTTGAAGATCCTTCATCAGAACTGGGAAAGAGGGAGAAAAACAAGTTTGTAAATTGTTTTTTTTCCAGATCTGATGAAGGATCTTCAACCTGAAAGTTGAACCTTTCTCTTTGCAGAGACGTAGCCTGACCTGCCAATAGGATATACGCTGGATGCAGCTCAGCAACTTAGGGAAAAGAGGCAGCAAAATGGCGGGTGGTGTGTTGGGGAGAGGTTGTGGGTAAAAGCAACAAATAATAAATACAGAGCCGTGTTGTACTGTCCTAATCAGTTCAAATCCTGATGGAGACACAGGCGACTGCAGATGCTGGAAATTTGGAGCAACGCACAAAGGCACTGGAGGTACTCAGCAGGTCAGGCAGCATCTATGGAGGGAAATGGACATTTGATGTTTTGGGTCGAGACCCTTTATCTGGACTGGAGTTGCATTGTTCCTTTTCACCCAAAACGTCGACTGTCCATTTCCCTCCACAAATGCTGCCTGACCCACTGAGTTCCTCCAGCTTATCATTTGTTGATCTGAAGAAAGTACATTCAGTTCCTGTCATTCACACTTCCAGCACAGTGGTGCAGCTAGTGGACCTGCTGCCTCAACCTTGGCCTCTTGTCTTTGAACCTGTCCTCTAGTGCTGTCTGTGTGGAGTTTGGATGTTTTCCCTGTGACCAAATGTGTTACCTCCAAGTGCTCCAGTTTCCCTCCATGTCCCTGAGATGTGCAGATTAGTTAGTTAATTTGTCACTGTAAAATTGTCCCTAGTGGTGGGATCTGGGGTGAGTTGATAGGAATGTGGGGATGATAAAAAGTGTAAAATGGGTGTGGAGTTAGTGGGCTTTGCAGTGTGACTCTATGACTATTTCTCTGGACAGTTGGAGGGAGATATTTATTCTTGGTCACTGACTGGGAAACACTTGAAGAATATTGACATGATTTGTATTCACTTCTGGGCATTTCAGTGGAACCAAAGTAGAGGTGAGTACAACCTACAACCAGTATTCTGTTAGACATTCACCAAAACAAATTTCAGCCCCTGTAATCCAGTAAAGATCTTGAGTCCTGTTTTATGCAGCAATATTGCATAATACCAGGAAGGTCTGCAAATGTACACGGTGAATACATTTTTCTACTGTAAGCTGAACCTAATTTGCTATAACAGTGTAAGCATACTATAGAGGCAGCAGTTTGCATATTTCAAAAATTGGAAATCAGGCTTCTGGGTGGGGTTAATGTGATCAGAGATTTTGCAGTATTTATTTACGTATCTCATGCTACAATTTTAAGACCAAAATAGAGCCTTAAGCCAGAAATATTGTGTCATAAATGATTTTTATATCAATTTATAACAGTATAAACTTGAACTGATTGTAATTATCAATTGTTTTGAGGAGCAAAGTGCTGCAAAAGATGAGCAATTGACTGGTAAAAATTCCATAATGATATTGCAGGCAATTCTGGCAACTGGCAGAAACCAAGTTGCTTAACTATTCAGCAAAATAATTGATGAAATTCTGGAATTCTAGGAAGCACTGCCCTGTAAATATGCATGTTAATGATGAATTGCATTGTAGCAAGCTAGAATTTTTATTTAACTAGTGTGGTCAGTAAGGGAGCCATTCTATGCTCAAGGCACTGCAGGACTTTACTGCTTCATTGAGCCAGTATTAACCCAAGTTTTATATTATTTTCAATCTTGTAATATTCCTAATTGATAATTTTATGGTGCTGAGCAAGTATAGCTATTGATCAATTGCTGTGTGTTTTTTAATAGATTCTAACATTATTACACCACCTGTTATTATTGCTCTTGTACAGGACAGTAAAGTTAAAAGTGTGGACGTGCATGACATTCATTTTTAAGTCTGATTGTTCATAAATAGTTGGAGTTCAAACTTGATTAACATCTGTATTAATCTAAAGTTTATATACCTCCAGTTTCATTAATTGGCAAACATTGAAGCACTTACAATCAGATGTTAACATTATGATGGCAAGTCCTTGTGAACATTATTAAAATGGGAGTTGAATGGGTTAAGTCAGGGGGATCATAGTTAGATTATTTGTAAATATGAAAGACTGCAGCAAATTCCTCACTTAAAATTTGGTCCTAACCAACTATATGGACAAATTATAGCAAAAAGAAATGGCATCTTAGACTCACAATATGTTATAAGGTCAGAATTTACATCCTGTTCCACCCCTTCCCTTCATATAAACCAGCACTTCCCCAGCAGACACTCATTAGTTTAGTTGTATGTTTACATGTTTCACATTTGTAATCTTTAAAATATATTGTTCTGAAATTTTAATCCTTCCTGGTTTCTTACAGGACTTACTCCTATAAAATTTTCATTACTACTTATTTTTAAAAATCCCAACATGAAACCAGTAGAACTTTTAAATAAACTGCCCAACAGAAACCCATGGTGATTAAAATAAAACATACATCAATGTTGAAGAGATGCATAATTTCATGGTGCTGAAAAGCTTCAGTATTGTGTACTTTAACATTTAAGTGGATTATTGAAAAGAGGAGGCCCGTATCTCAAAATGTTTGCATGCACTTGAATCACAGATGTCTCCGAGTTGCTTGGTATTTATTAAAATCAGTAATCGAGTGCATTTTTTATTCTAAGCTCTGCCACAAGAGGGGGTAGTTACTCAATGCAGAAGATGACCACATTGCCTAATTAATGTTCAGTCAACAACTTCCAACAGTGTTCAGGAGTGCAGTGTCTCCCAATCTTGTTGAATGAAAGCTCCACTCTTCAATATGCATTCCCTCCCATAAATGGTCGATGATGTCACTACCCATTCCTTATAAGGAATTGGGGTGTACCAGAGATTCCTGGGGAATGCTAATGGCTTTATGGCTGGCAACTTTTTATTTTGTTATTTTTATTTTACTTTTACCTTTTTTGTGAACTTTCTAGCTAAGTTGCCTCAATGTTGTTCATGGACCCCTTGTAACCTTTGGAGCCTCTTGATGGTGGGGGGGGGGGGGGGGCGGGGGTGGTCGTGCACCCAGATTGGGAACTGCTGATGTAGAGAACTTCACCATGTGACATGGAGCACTTTCCCAGCTTGGACAACCTACATTATTTGGAGCCATTAACTTTGCCATCAGTTCATCTCTCTTAAATGAATCTGCACTTCTATGCCCATGTTCCTAACAAAGAGACAGTCAAAAGATTTTCCAAGTAAATTTTTCCAATGTTAGTTTATCTGTAGGGCAGTTTCAGTCTGTGCCCCTCTGTTCCAGTGGCCTGGTACTCTGTGAAGCAGTGCTTTGCCTACCTTTTTTTTTGCCATTTAATGGCTTGTAGGCTGATATAATTTACCCTCTCAGTTACTTCCTTTCCAGAATAAAAAGCTCCAATTTCTGTGGAGTATTGTTACAGCTCAATTATATAGCACAGAACCACCGACCAAGTCAGCATTGACCATCAGCACCAAGGTACACTAAGCCTACAGGAATCCTATTTTTTATTTAATGCTTTGACACAGTGGAGTTAGGTACTGAGTTCTTCCTTACTTTGTGCGTTATTCTTGTATCTTAGTGAATGAACACAATATTCAAGGTCTGTCCAGAGAATTTCACATGACATCTTCTCACTTATATCCAGCATCTTGATTTAAGATTCTGCTCATCTTGTTTATCACTTAGTATACACTGAGTCCAGTATCACCCCAAATCACTTTCCATTCACCTTTATCTACTTCTATTGTCCAGCTACATTTTTCAGTCCAGAGTCATCAAATGTCAGTTGTTGTTGATTTGTCTATTTGCATGTTTTATTTTGAGGTTTTTACTGCTTCCTCCACCTCACATGCTGAGCTCTCCATCTTGTTCAGTACGAGCTGGACTATGTTCCTAAATGCAAGTCTACCACGAGAGGAGTGCTGGGAGACCCAGACACTGCTTCTGGAACATACCCCCACCTCATCTTGACACCACTCCCCCAACGAGCCCCCATTACTTGCTGCCTTTTCTTCAGGTTTTGCTTTATCCATATCTACATTTCACTTAGAAATGTTGCTGCCTCCCAATCTCAACAAGCCTTTTCTAAGGAAGATTATCAAAATCTGTTTAGAAGAATTTGTTTGATGTTATCCACTTTGGATTTCACTTCTGCAAATTGACCAGAATGTCTCCTTCCAGGAACCATAACTCTGCAACAGGTGACTCTTGATTGATGATTAAATATTTTACCAGATATTAATGGGTCTGTGGTTGCCTGTCCTTGAATGAGATGACTGCATTAGCTTGCCTCCCATCCAGTGGGACATACTTTTGTTTGTGATGATCAGCAGTGTTTCACTGAGATCATACCCTGACTCTACTCCCTTGCATAGATAGTGTTAATATATTGGCAAAAGACCACAGGAACATTAAAATTATTGTGTAAAAAGGAAAAAAAATCTATTTCATCTGCAGCCATTCTGGTAGTCTCATGATACCACAAGGAAAGAATTATTGATAAACCACAGTAATAAATCTTTATCATTTAGTCTACAACAGACCAGACAGGAGGCATGAATTATTCGACTAATGGAAGGCTTTGCAAACCATTGTTCAAAAATCATTTGTTCTTTCAAAGAATGCTGTACATGTTCCATGTCTCAAATTATACTCTGTCCCAAAATATCTTAACAAATCGGCTTCCCAATTCCCAATGGAGCTCATTTCATTGAATTCCTGCTTATTCACAAAAATGGCATGAATTTCTTTTTAGTAATGCAGCACATGCTGTTGTGGTCTTGTTAAGAAGATATTCATTGACTGGATTGATTTATTCTGCATTGTTTTTCAATTTCACTCTTCATGTGAAATCTTTTCCTTCACTATCCGCTTGAAATGCAGTGCTTGAAGGATTCTGTGTTCTGTAGCAATAAACATTGCCAATTATTTTTCCTCTCTGATTATCCTTTTGATCTTGTTCTTACATTTACTGCGATCTTCCATTGATCCTTTCACTCCAGAGATGACCATATATATTCAGTATAACACTTTTGATTGTCTTATGGGTGAACTTGACGTTGTGTTTTCTGAAGCTTGGAGAATTTTCAGTGGGGTTTAAAACATAAATCATTCAATGCATTCCCAGGCATTTATTCCCCATTTTGCCTGTGTGGAAAGTAAACTTCTTTGTTTGACCAAGACCTTGTGCTTTTCAAGTCAAATAACCTAAGGCTGAGATACGTGTACTTCAGCCAAGATTATCTGTGAATAGTTTAAATAAGATTGTACATTATAAATTGCATAAAAACATTCATAGTGACATTGTTATTTCCCGTAAATACAGACAGTGAAAGTATTCTGCTTCTTTGCAACTGTTTCTGTTAGCAATATGCTCTGAATTTCTACCTGTTAATCCAAGCAGCGTATCGTTTGTTTCAGTGAAATGGTAGAGTAATTCATATACACACTCATGGGCCATAGCTGTATTATCTTCATATGGATGCAAATGTTAAACATTCTAATCATGCTGAATGGCTGAAGTAGACCATTTTACAATGGAATTTTTGCTAATTCAGGGGAGTGAGATATTGCACATAAGCAGCACTCCAAGATCTTCACAATGCAGTGATTATTTGCTCAAATCATACCAATAAATTATGACCATGGCAAGTAAAGAGAAACAGTTTGTCACTTTTCATTAATAATTAAGAATTTAGGTTTTGGAGTGATTCTTTTTATGTCCTTATCATTCGTGTTACTTTTGCAAAATTCATGAACCTTTATTAATTCCTACAATAATTTTGCTTCCTTGATGGAATTTACAGTCATCTACTATTAAATAATATGATCAATAATTAGAACTTCTTTTAAACCTAGCAAAACAAAGCTTTCTTTATATTTCTCTGTAATTATTCACATACTGCCCAGCCAGGGGAAAAAGTTGTCTTTGGAATGCATTTTATATTGACCCTTTTACAAGAAAATTACTTTAGAAATCCCTCCAGATCTAGGGGTCTGGCACTACAACAGAAGGGTTCGATTGACCATGGATACAACTTGGCAGGAGGACGTCAGGTCGCCAAATATATAAAACTGAGCCTCTGTTCTGGATGGAAGTTTGAAAAGAATCCAGACTACGCACGTCAGCTATAGGAGATCAAGGCACACAGCTTCCATCAACATAAATGGGCATATGACCATTGAAGTCCTTGGACAGTTCTCTCAGCTAATAGGGGGAAATAAAATAATTACAAAGCAATGTAATTTAAGCAACTATTAGTTTAGGCTCACCAAGCCACTTTTTTTAATTAACAAACTGTTTGCATGCTAAAAGTGTGAAAGAAGGTGTTACCTGCATTACTGAAGTGATTGACAGTCTTCCACTCCCGAGGTTTTCTTTAAATGTTTGTGAGAAGTAACTGTCTTGTCAACAAGACTTTGAATACTTAAGCTCTTTAATGGCTTGGTTTGGGAAATGCAATAATGCAGAGCATTACATACATGTAATGCCCACATCCTCTCCAATTCAATTTGCCTTAGGTAATGCAGCAAGATATTCGATCAGATTTGCAAATTTAGCTCAAGCTAAATTAAAGAGCTAAATTTAGCTCTTTGTAGCTCAAGCATTATGTTGCCAGGTGTAGGGGTATGTGCAAGGACAAGCCAGTAGGGAGCCCCACAATAATCATTAATCATGTTAAGGACACACATATATGTACATCTATGTGTAATATGTTTAATGTTTACATTCAAAAATGGTCAGATCTATAGTCCTGTCCCTGACCAGCTTCATGATCATGGAGTTTTTTTGCAAAGCTTTCACTTGTTGGCCACTTAGCTGACTGCTCAGATATCCTCTTCATACTTGCCTACTGAGTTTATAAAAAATCAATAAGAAATGCAGTGCTTGGGTTTGATCACAGTATAGGACATTATTTTAAATACCTGCAATCAAAATTACTACCTTCCAAGCTTTGACCTTTGAGATCTCTGAGAGCATTTATAATTCAGTTTATTTGAATTAATTATCAATAAAGATGTGTATTTCCAGAGCTGATCATGGTTAATCATCAAAAATCTACAATAAGAGAACCTGAATTGTTTATATAGTATAAACTGTATTACTAGTAGTGTCCATGTGTGCACGGAGAATGGTAGTCCTTAATTAGTCAGCCTGCCATTTGATATATTCCTTATTTAATGAGTGAGTGATGAAATGTGACCTCCTTTGCTTTACTGGAAGCGAAAATATCAAAAGTCAATGGTTATTTTAACCACAACATTGAATGCTAGAATTCATTAATCCACTTCAAGCTTATCTTTAAAGACATTATGAGATGACTTTGGACTCAGCAGCAAAATCAGCAAAATAACCCTACAAGCCATGGTGGTATGGCCTATACTATAGGTTTGTCTGCAAACTATACTAACTTGCAATTTAGCAAATCACAATTTGCAGCTGGCCTGCAATTTTATTTTGTGTGTGTGTGAACGTGTGTGTGCGCACATGCACATGTGCGTAAATTGGCATTTGACAGCAAAACTGCTAATGTATGAATACTTTTTTTGACCATTGTATCCTCTGTAGTTAAATGTGCACTTGTTAAAATTGGTAGTAATGAATTATATCTGTCTGCAGAAACTTAATTTAAGAAGTTGCATTAGTGTGTGAATTTCTGGAGTAAGGAAGTACCTTGAACGTCCTTTGCTGTAATGGGGAAAACTTGCAATGTTTGTCTCGCAGCACAGCTCTGCATCCTGGATCATTTCACTGTTTATCCTTCAAGACAGCAGCTCCGTCTTTAATTGCACATTTGCATTTTGCAAGCTCTAGAGCGTGCTTTTAATTAATTTGGCATGGTGCTGACCTAGTTTAGTAGTAAAGGAGATCAGTAGGGTTGAAGGGCTTAATTATCTTGAGTTTATTTATTTCAATCACTCATCGAGTAAAGCAATAAAAAATGTATTTCTTTTGATGACATTGCAAAAATACATTGGTCTGATTTTTTAATATGGGATAAAAAGGGAAAGTGCCCTCCAAGTCCTCAGATAATTCACACAAAAGAGAAAATGTCCTCTGATTGCTGGGTGTTAAATGGCATCATAAACATGGTGGAAGGATTACCTTCAAGCAATATTATTACTGGAATTGGAAGCCTGTTTTTTTTTAAACATTTTTGATTTCCAAGTTCTTCATAATGTTGCTAATGCATTACAGTGGGATATATTCTACCACATTATTTTTCCTGTTAAATTATTATAGATTATCTGATTGGAGTCTTCACTGAATACCCCAGACAGTGGAAATACACTCATCAACTCTAATGTAATTTTGCTTTCTCTCCCTGTGGCCTTCTAAACGCCAGCACCTCTAAATGAGGGCACATGCCTTGCATTTTTGAATAACTTAATCCTTAAATAAAAAATAATATCTTTTTAACTATTACTTCCATTTGTAATTAAATATCAGAAGTTCACTAGTTGTGTGAAATGTAATAATCTCCATGCAGGCTATGAATAGGTGTCTGAAAGGTCAGTAATACCTTACTACCATAAAATTTGTTTCTATTATCATACAGTGCATGCAGAGATATGTCTGGAAAGTCGGCACTCAGCAGGAGATTACCCATTTTCCACAACAAATTCCTGTCAGCATCAGGATTTTTTTTCCATTTTGTTTTAGTGGTATCTTTATGTTTAAGCCCCTTGTCGAATAATTCTAGTGACACCAGCGTTACTTGGCTCACAACTCGGCTTGTAACTCACTGTTGCAAAGCAGGAATCCTTACAAGAGCCACTTAGACGGCAATGATTCAAGAAGCAAACCTACCACCAGCTTCGAACAAGGCCACATCATGCAAATGAATTAAACTTCAGTATTGAGGGTGAACATTGCCTCACAGACATTAAATGTGAATTCAGCATCACTTGCCTGCAGATTTGAATTTAATCCTTGAAACATTGAAACATGAACAGTTCCAGTTGTGTTTCCTTTTAACACAAAACTTTGATCTGCTTTATATTTTCTGAAAAGAGTACCATCTTCCTCTTATTCTTCCCCCTGTTGCAATACTGTTGAAGGTACATCCTTATAACATTGCTATAAATTCAAGCGTTGTATGTCACATTGTTTCAGTGTACCCATCTGTTGCTTTCCATTCCACGTGCTGTACATATCTTTGGGCTCCCATGTTAAATTTATATTCATTGCTAATATTGCTGAAGCATTTAACACTTGACTGTACAATTTTTGTGAAAAATAAGCATCGCAGTAGCTGTGGATGATGATGGCATGTTTATCAATTAATACTGTTTCTTCCTCTGTTGCAACTCTGTATATTGTAATTTGTGTTGGTCTAATATAAAAAGATGAAACTTGATAGGGTTTTGAGCTTAACCTGCAGAAGCCCCTAGTTTGTGAGTGATAAAGGTCAACAGAAGCTTTGTAGCAAATCTGAATAAAATATAATTCCTAATTGTAGTGTCCTAGTATTTGTATATCTTCTACTCATTACCTCAAGTTGTCCAGCAAGGAAAGGAAAACATATTGAGATGCAGTTCTCTGGTTGCCAGCAGTTTTCCTGTAATTCGCTGTGAATTAGTGCTAATTGCTCAGCAGGAGGAATCTATCACTGTTAAAAGCCACAACCAAGCCCCACTTCAATCCTCCACCCAACTTTCATGCATCCACTATAGCAGGGATCAATGTCTACCAATCAGCCACATCTCCAGCCTGGGCTGCTGAGTTCATTTCTACCACCAAGCCAGTAACATGGAGACACAAGAGACTGCAGATGCTGGAATCTGGAGCAACACACAAGATGCTGTATTACCCTTTACCCTCCGGATAAAGGATCTCAACCCAAAACTTTGAGTGTCCATTTCCCTCCAGAGATGCTGCCTGACCTGCTGAGTTCCTCCAGCATTTTGCGTGTTGTACCAAGCCAGGAACAATCATCAGAGATCAGGAATTGAACAAAGAATCCTTCTGGATCATATATCCTAGACTAACACCAGATAAATACAGAGAGTTATAGAGAAACTTTCATAATGCTTTGTTATAGCTATCACTGATAAAAGAATAATGCTATTCATATCATGTTCCAGATTTAGTGTATGATCAAGTATTTTAGTTTGTGAATACTGTCACAATGTCAGGATCAGTTAATAAGGGGAAGATCATAATAAACTGAAACACCACTTTGAGTGGGAAGTTGGCCAGATATAGGGTAATGTAGCTTTATTCCATCCAGCCTTATTAACGTTCCTGTCATTTTGATGTTCCTTGTAAACTTTGATAAAAAAAACGCATGATCATACACTATATCTGGAACATAATGCAAATAACATCATCCTATTCTCAGTGATAGTTATAACAATACATTATGAACACTCCTCAATCATCTTGGGATTATAAGAATAATGGCAAATTATTGACAAGAATGAATCAAGGAAAGAAACTGGAAAGGGTGATATGTAAATATCTTGCTCCATTAGAACATATGTAACAGTTATCAGAAAGGCAAACCAACTAGATGGGGTATGGTAGCAATGCGGTTAAATAACTGGACTGGTATCCCGCAATCTGAACTATTTATCCACAGACATGAGTTCCATATGGGTGCTGGAATCTTTAAATCCAAGAACTTAAATAAATCTGGTGTAAGTATCAGTAATGGTGTTCAAAAAACCAACAAATGTAAAAACCCATGTGGTTCACCAATCTTTTTTCAGAAAAGAAAATCTTCCATTGTTCTCCCATCTAGCCTGTCAAAAGGCATTTGGATAAGTACATGGATGGGATGGGTTTAGAGGGGTGTGGGCCTCGTTTTGTGGGCACCATTGTGGGTATGGATGAGTTGGGTGGAAGGGCATGTTTCCGTGCTGTATTACTCTACGATTCTGTGTGTGAGTCCAGGTCCACAGCAATGTGATTGACTCTTAACTGCCCTCTGAAATGGGCAAGCATTCAGTTTTGTTAGTAATTAGAGATGGATATAACTGGTGGCCTCGCCAATGATGACCACATCCTGTGAATGAACAAAAAAGGGGAATATTAGAGTGTCTAAGAGCAGAATGAATTATAGATGGAAAGAGGTTTTCCTGTCACTGAATGGACTGTTGATCAGAATACACTGGGAATATTATGGAAAGTTTATAGCTGAACAGAAAAGAATGCAAATAACCAGCTTAATGAAAAGGAAACCTGATAATAAAACATAAAGGCTGATGTGAAAAATAAGAAAATCATCCTTTCATTGACAAGGACGTTACATTCTGGAATAGCTTACTGGGGAAGATTGTTAAGGCAAATAACTTAAATCTATTTTAAGATTAAATTGTGTAAGTAACTTGGAGGAAAATGTGCCATGGATACAAAAAAGAACATAAGAAATAGAAGCAGGATTAGGCCAGTCAGACCTCATACCTACTCCACCATTCAGTAAGATCATGACTGATCTTCTGTATCAGTGCCACTTTCCTGTATCCCTTGAATCCCTTTTTATTCTAAAATCTATTACCCTCTACCTCACCTATACAGTATATCGCATCAGAGCCCCTGGAGTGCTCTTGGGTAGTGAATTCCTTCACTACTATGCGTGAAGAAATCTCATTTTTGGCCTGAATGGTTAATCCCTTATTTTGAGACTGTGACCTTGCTTCTCGACACCCCAGGCAGAGAAAACACCCAATCCGTATCTGCACTGTCAAGCCCCTTAAGAATTTTTTAAAATTCATTTTTTTTAATATTCATTTAAAGGATGTGGGCTTCACAGGCTGAGCCAGCATTTATTTGCCAATCCCTAGGTGCCCTTGAGAAGGTGGCGGTGAGCTGCCTTCTTGAACTTCTGCAGTCCTCGAGGTGTGGGTATACCCACAATGTTGTTAGCTGAGAACATCTGCCTCCACTGTCTCTTAAGACAACACATTCCAGACTTGAAGAAAGGGAGCCTGAAACTATCTCTTCTTTTCTCCCAAGACTTTTCCACGTGAGTAAGAGTCTATGGTCCTCGTGTTTTCTTATCTGGTCTCCAGACCATTGATGCAGAATATAACATCTGGGCCCCTAGCTCCATTTCCTGCAGCACCCACTGATCACAGCCTAATAACATGAGAATGACCTGTTTATTCTACTTTCTGTTTCTGTCCATTAACTGATTCTAAATCAATGCAAGAAAATTACCCCAGCTACAGTGTGTTCTTAAATGCATTGTACAATGAGAAGTGCTTGTACCTGCTAAATTCACCACAGCCGCTTTGTCTATTTCAGTCTAAGTACATTTTTTAATGATCCAGTCAATCTTAATTACTGCCATACAAACTCTCTTGCTTTGAAAACGTACTTTTATCAGCGTTGAGTCACATTTCTTCAACTTGTAATAGTTGGAGAATTTAAAAAAATGTTTAATTTTTACTCTTAATTTCTATTCCTTCCTCTCTCTAATCTTTTCCACTCACTTTTTCTGGTTTACTTGATGCTTACTTCAATATTCCAACCCACATCGCTTTCTTCAAACACGGTGGTGGGAGTCAGACAATTTTTAAACTGATTGTTATAAAGTCCCAGGTTCTCTGTAGAAACTGTAGTGCTATTTCCATCTCCCACATACAACATCTCACTCAGAGCCAGCTCATAGATAATAAATGGATAAGAACATGTCTAATGCATGGTGTTCTCTGACTACAATATATTACTAGGAATTGCATTGTATATTTGGTACATATCTAGGCTATTCAGCCCAACTAGTTTGTGTTGCTCTTTATGCGCTGTAAGTCTCTCCACATTCCATGAACCTCATTTCAGCTACTCACAGTATCTTTCTACTTTCTCTCGCGTACCTCACCAGTTTTCTTTTGATGACACCAAAGCTGTTTTCCGTGGCAGCCAATTCCACTGGCTAACCACTCTTTATGTAAACTCTATGTATTTTGCTATGTTTGTATTTGTCCAAAATCCATCATGCCATTAGGCAGTTGATGAACTAATATTGATAACTCCTTCCTTCCCAATGTCTCAGTACAACTAGTATGAAGCTCACTCACCAAAAGAGAGTGAGACCTCTATTAAGTGTGTTTGTGCAATTTTTAGTTACATATATTCCAGACTGCAAACCATCCTTGCACATTGGCTTAAGTGTCGATCGGATAGAGGATAGGTTCAAATTCAATACCAAACCACTTGGGAATATAGATGTGATCCTGATGTCCTTTGACACAACACAGAACACGGTCCTGAATAGTTGGGGAATGGATGGCAAATTGGAGTGATCTTGGCATAAACTGACAGAAGCATCATTCATTATGTGCACACAGTAAGCCCAATTACTTACCCAGTTTCCAAATAATTTTTTTTAGAATGGCAGTTTCTAACTTCAGAAGAGAGGGAAGAATTCCCTGTGATTACAAGAGCCACTTAGTTAAAAAACACTCTACCTTATGATTTTGGCACATTAGAAGACAGGAATTTTACATTTGGACCCAAAGTGACCCCTAGCAGTGGTGAACATTAGGAATTCATAGGTCTCTACTTTGGTTCCAACACTGCTTCATTTACATTCATTTACCATGTGTGAGCACTTTATTATGGGCCTGCTACGAAACAGCTGCAATTTCTTACTGCACTGAGAAAAGGAAGAACCTGAAGATCATGGCTGACAGAGCACCTTCCCAGCCCTAGGAAACTCCAGGCTCATAATTTAAAGAGATATTAAGTGTCCACGGGGACTGCTTTTGAGATGTGTACATCTTGCCATAAAATCTCCTTGTCTCTTGTTTGGCGATGCTGAGATTTATTAGTTCTGTTACTGTGATAACATAGCATCAAAGGCTCTATTTCCATTTGCCAGAATATGCTGAACACTTGATTGCTGAGCACATTAAATGACCTAAATTATTAATGCAATAACCATTAAAATTGTCCCAGAATTTACTATGCTGAGCACATCTTTTGCTAATTTTGTTACATTTTTACACATTTGCATTGATACTGATTTTGCATAAATGTGAGTGTTTTATATATCTGGCTGCATGCATAGCCATTGTGCATCCTATGCAAATGATGTAGGTAATTTACTCTGAACTTTCTCAAGAATTATGTTCAAAAGTGCTCTTGCTCTCAGAGCCAAATGAAGGATAATGTAAATCAACAGGTGACCTTAGTGTTAATGTCTTAAAATGCAGTCATTCAGCATAAGCAGTGGTCTAAGAGAAACTTCCTGTCAATGCAGTAATTCTAATTACACCCTCGATGAGTTGTGTTCAATGTTTAAAGCTTAAATGTGCCCCTCCTCCTGTGTAACATCACTAATTAAAAGCCATGACTTCTTCTGTTCCTTTTTCTTCTTCTTAAACAGCCCCCAGTTTGAGGACGGTTTGCTTCTACTCCGGTTTTGTGGGTTCTGAGATAGAGTCCCACTTGGAACCTGTATACTCTGCCACAGAAGCAGCAGGCAGTGCTTGATGTGACAGGTGTGTGGTTTGCTTGGGATGTTGTGTGCTTCTGCCTCTGCTTGAACCTGGCCTCTGCATGCCTCCAGTTAGGAGGTTCAACATACTCAGTGCTTTCCCAGGTGCTCCTGCGCCAGCCCAGGAACAGTCATGGGCCAGTGATTCCCATAAACTGTAAAGGATTTTACATCTTTCAAAGGATTTTGAGAGCTTCCTTGAAGTCTTTTCACAGTGGACCTGGAAATTGTTTGCTGTGACTGAGCCTAGAATACAGTGTGTGCCTCAGGAGTGGCCCCAGCATTGACCCTCATGGAACGTCACTAACTGCCTCCTTCCATTCTGAACAGCCACACTTCTCTGTCTTGAAGCCAATTAGCAATCTACTCCACTACTTGCACCCGAATTCTTCATTTCTGAAATTATTTATTAGCCTATTATTGTGTACCTTGTGGAATGCCTTCCAAAAACCTAGATAAATTATTTAGATAGATGTCATAGCCTTCTTTAAGGACCTTCCTATTTGTTAATGAACTCTAACCAATCTTTTTTTAATCTTTCTTTTCATGGACTCTTCCACTGTTTTTGTATGTAATGTATGCCTCTTTCCTTGCTGTCAATGGTCCCCACATGTCGTTATTCATCTATGGAATCTCACGTGCTTAATGCATTCCTTCAGCAAAGTAGGGTTTTCCTGCACTCTACGGAACACCCATTGTTGTTCTACATTGTGCTTTGACACTACCTTTGCCCACATTACCCTACTTCAATTCTCAACCCCAGAAATTAAGCAACCTAGTAATCTGGTGCTCATCACACTTAAGCCCTTCTCTATTATCATCTTAAAGCATAGAATTTTATGTTATGGTCATATTACCTGGATGTTCCTTTACTTTTGCTTCTCATCTGGTTGGATTTATTTCCCATTACAAGAGGAAATCCTCACTTGTTGGGCTTTTCATATATTGGGATTGAAAGAAGTCCAGTGTACATTGTAGGAACTGTATTCAGTTATTTCCATTACCTACTTCTTTAGCCTAATTAGTATTGGGATAGATAAAATTACCCATGATAATTTTTCATTTTCTTTAACTTATTTACCCAATTATCTGCCTATTTCTTCCTTCACCCCTCTTCCCGTATTAGATGGTCTGCAGATTGCGCCCATTAGACTGATTGATTCTTTTTATCTTTGTTGTAGCTGCATCCCTTTTTGCTACTGCCATTAAGTTATTCCCTAATAAGTATTGGTACACCATCTCCCCTTTCTTCATCTCTGCCTTTTTTAAATATATCACGTCCTGCAACGTTTATTCCATAGTCCTGATTTTTCTAGAACTATGACTCAGCAATCATTCCTGAGAAAGTATTTTTTTCTCTCCTTGTCACATGCTATACCCTGTGCAATAAAGTGGCTGTACAATAGATAATTTTTATGAAGATGATTTGTTTGGTTTGAGTAGGCTTGAGGGTATGTAAATGTTAAAACCTAACACAGCTCAGAAGCATCAATTCAACAGACATGATTATAAAGGGAAAACTCCAATTTTCTTCTCAGCAACAATTTAGAGACAAGTGGCTTTTCCAGACACTAGTCAGTAATAAGCATGACTTTCTATCACAGAGGACGCTGCACAAGTAGCAGTTCATTGCTGGGTTTCCCTCCCTTGAAGAAAGGCTGCATAATTTGCAGGAAAGATGGAACAAATAGTCCATACACTCCCACATTAAAATAATATGCCTCATACCTCAAATAATGCATATATGTATTATTGAAAATCTACTTTTGTGAAAAAGTACCTTTTCATATAAGATGAGAAATGAAAAATGCTTTGATATGTTTATCATCACTCTAAGCCAAGGAACTGATTAAACATTCTTTAACCATCCAGATCTCATTACAGTGCACTTAATCACAAATGGCATCCAGGGTGGCCCAGCAGCTGACCATACAAATGTATCCCATGGACCATCCATCATGTTCAACAGACTGTTTAATTGATTGAGGGTTTCTAACATTGAATGTATTGCCCCAAATTAGGGAAACAATGACCTGCTGGCCTTCAGTCCTACCAGATACACATGGAACTGTTTAGTAACAAAGCTGTTGGGCTTCCAGTTGAAGTTTGGATTGACACTTTACACCCCAAAGGCTTAAAAGTGGAAGATTATGTATATTTATTCAAGCTAATTTATGCTGCATTGTCTATCAGTGTCTGCTTCCTGTGTTTTATAGCAGATGTTACAAGGCTGTAACATCAGAACATGATAATGCTCTCCTTCCTTATGCTAAATAAATGGCATTTTCCTGAGATATGCTTAAGTTAGACATACGTGTATCAAAGGGAAATTTCATTTGCTCAATTTAAACAAAAACAATCTCAATCTTGCTGCTTGACTAAACACTCCTGATGTTTCCCAAGTCTGTGTTATTCTTGTTTGAAAGTTTCATTTTATTGGTGTATTCTTTAATGAAGTAACAGGGAAGTTTCAGCAAGGTATTGTAACAGATTACTCCTTGGTTACTATCATTAAGCCCATATATTGTAGTGAACGCATGTTGTACTCAGCTTCCAAAATTCCTTTTAAATCATTGGAATTCATTTTTGGAAATGGAATGCAAAGTGCAGACAGGTGAGAACAAATTTCTACACCACACCAAGACACTCCATAAATGCTGCTGCCTTACATTTCCAGTAACCCATGATCAGTTCTGGCCATCATTGCTGACTGTGCAGAGTTTGCCTGTTCTCCTGTGATGGCATGTCTTTCCTGCGGGTGCTTCATTTCCTCCCACCTCCCAAAGACATGCTAGTTGATAGGTTAATTTGTAAATTATCCTTGGGGGATGTGGTTGATAAGAGAAAGGGAAATAAGTGGGAGAATAGGATTGAGATTGCACTGCAAGTCAGTATGTACACAATGGGCAAATGTCTCCTTTAATATCATAAGAAAAGATGATGAAGAGCTTAGAAGTAACAGAAGTCAGAGTAAAGTGCATATGGATAGAAATTTGGCTCAGCGACAGAAAACAAAAGGGGACGGTATCTGGATGTTTTTTAGTGTGGGAGCGAGTATGTCGTGATGTCTCCAGTGGACAGTCTTGGGATCATTGTATTGCAATTATTGGAAATGACCTATAGTTTGGCGTGACGGGCAATGTTATCAATTCTGCCAATTATGGGAAACTGACTTCAGGATGGCAAGGATGGATTGGTAAAATGGACAGAAGCAATGCACAAAGAGGTCAAATGCTTTAAGATGGCAGAGCAAATAGGTTAAAAAGGTTCAAAATACAGGTTGCTTGTATATAATGACAGGTAAGTGTCCAATGTTCTAGCTACATGGAGCAAGTGGGTTACAAAGATGTTCTTATAATGACAGATACAACAACTGACCAATAAATCTCATGCAAAATCAACACTGGTTGGGGACCACTGGGTGTGAGTCCATCCTCATTCCTGGTGGTGCAGATGGAGAAGGTGCAGAGGAGATTCACCAACATTTTGGCTGGAATGAATTGTTTCTGTTTCGAGGAGAGACTGGATAGGCTGAGTTTGTGTTCCTTGGAATGGAGGACGCTGAGGAGAGACCTGACAGAGGTGTATAAAATTACGAGTGACCTAGATAGCATAGATAGTAGGAGACTTTTCCCTATTCAGAGGTGTCCAAAACTAGAGGGCATCAGTTTAGGGTAACATGTAAGAGGTTTGGAGGGGATCTGAGGAAATTATTTTTCACCCACATGATAGTTGGAATTTGGAATACACTGCCTGACAAGGTGATGGAGACAGGTACTCTTACAAGATTTAAGAAATAAATTAAGAAAGAATAAACAACATGTAACAAAGACACACTGTTTGGTAGGTTAATTGGTCACTGTAAATTGTGTAGTGTGTAGGTGAGTGGTAAACTCTGGTAGGAGTTGACGGAAAGTGGGGAGAATGAAAAGAAAGAGAGTAATGTAGCATTAGTGTAAATGGGTGGTTGATGGTTGGCATAGACTCGGTGAGCCGAAGACCCAGTTACTGTGCTGTCTCTCGCGATAATTCCAGGATGCTGTGAAATACCTAGGCAAGCAATTGAATCACCAAGGCAAAGAAGGTAATGGACCAAGTGCTGGTAAATGGGATTAGTTTAGATGGGTAATTGATGGTCAGCAAAGGTATGGAGGGCCAAAAGTCCAAGTTTCTGTGCCATATGACTCCATGACTAATATCTTTGTTTAGTGTTTCTGCAAATGGGCTTCACACCAGCAGTACAACGTGCTGAGTAACACATCAGTTGGAGCATGCTGATTGCTTGCTGATAGTTCCATGCCAGCCAGCTGCAGTGTGTGGGTCAGCATGTCCATGACACCTAACCTTCTGGCTGCACCATCAGCTTTACACCAGCAGTGGCTGGTGTACGTAGAACAGCCCCATTCATTTAAATGGAATCACTGATCTGCAGTAAGTGCAGCGCAAGTAAATGTTTATTTAATTCAATCTTAATTCATTAACCTTAATTTCTATAAATTACATGTTTTTTTAATAGTTTTGAAAGTCTTACATTATTTAAACTTGTATCAAATGTTCTTCATATGTCTCTAATTATCAGAGACAAGTTAATATAGTAAAAATGCCTTTAACAGTAGCAAACCGTCAGAAAACCATCAGGACAGTCTGGGGCTGGGGTCACCTGAATCTGCCACCTGAGGCCCAGCCACAGCTTGTGGGCCAGACCGTTTGCTGGGGATGGCTGTGGCAGTGTGTCCTGGAGCAGGTTTCAGTCTACAGAGCAGTTAAGTGCAGCCATTGGAATAATACAGGGAGCAAGCATGAGGAAGGGGCTATTTCAAGCACACCCCAGTGCATGGCATTCAATTACCCTATTAAACTGAGGAGAGTGGATGTGGAGAGGATGTTTCCATTAGTAGAGGGTCGAAGATCCAAGGGCACAGCCTCAGGATAAAGGAATATCCCTTTAAAAATGAGATGAGGAGACATTTCTTCAGCCAGAGGGTGGTGAATCTGTGGAATTCATTGCCACAGAGGGCTGTGGAGGCCAAGTCATTGGCCTTCGTTGGTATTTAAAGCAGAGATCGATAGATGCTTGATTGGTAAAGGGTTCTAAGGGTTACAGGGAGAAGGGAGGAGAACAGGGTTGAAAAAAAAGTCTTCAACCACCATGACTGAATGGCAGACCAGACTCAATGGACCGAATGGCCTAATTCTGCTTCTATATCTTATGGTCCTATGGTCTAAGCTAAGTCACATATGAAGGCTTTATTCTCAATAACTGAAAAAAGACGTAGCATTACATAGCATATTGTGGGGATGGGCAAAATAAGCATTGCCTTACATTCTTGGACTTTAATTACGCAGAAATTTTCCATGTTGGCCTACTCTCTTTAATTTCAGCCTCATGCCCACAACCAGGGCTTGTTGCCTGTGGCAAAATGTTGACTGTTACAAAATGTATGGATGATGACATTTGTCATTTTATCAGGTAAGTGAAGAAAGCTCTCAACTTCCTCTGCTTTCAGCCTCCTTCAACCTACAGTATGTTTCCTAAATGGATCTCTATCCTTAGCCAGAGTGGTGAAAACACATCTATAAACAAGTAAATGTGCATCACATTTGTGCAAGTGTCTGAATGCTTTATCAACAACTGTCGATTAACAGTGCCTATTGTCACATTTAAACAAACTAGGGCAGGTTTCTTTCTCAGCTGCTGTATCCTATTTGCTACCTTCTCTCCATGTTCAAGCCAAAGTCCGACATAATGCGTAATAATCAAGAACCCCCTCCTGCAGCTTCTGATGTTGGTGAGATTCGCAATCATTCTGTGACTAAAAGGGTGTCGCTGGACTTCATATCGCATGCTCATGCAGCAGCTTCCATAAGAAATACCTCACTCAATAAGTGGTGAATAGGCTGCAATTCAAGTACTTAGAAAGGGCCAGAGTGCTTTGACTGCCATTGCTTGGGTTATGTTACACATTGAAGCCACATCTGCGGCTACTCTCAGCTTTACCAGAGGAAGCTGCTGCTGCAATCTGACATTCTTTTTAGAGTATTGGGGAAGCACAATTGTGAGATACAGAGAATGGAATTCATCCTAGAAGTAGTGTCCAGTGGGTGGTAGGATGTCAAGAACTCACTCTACATTGCTAATTTCCCTTTACTAATTGGCTTAAATAGCAAGAGAAATGATCTGAGTGTCGTGTAGCTGGTCAAGGTACTGTTACTCTTTACAAATTATGCTCAAGATAGAGGTTTCAAATCCAAGGCATTGCAGGGTAGTGCTGGCATTTTTCCATATAATTGCTGCCAAGTTTGGGATTCTTAGGTGAAGCATAGAAATCCCAGAATTTGCTGACCTTCTTCACTGGCAACTTCCCAACTGTTCACATACATTGCATCCTCAATGCTAGTCAACATTAGTATGCAAATCGATCAACTTCTAATTACTTGCCTGATATACAATGATAAAGGTATATATTGAGGAAGTTTGGAGTCCATTTATTCAATATTTCCATATGATATAAGCTGACCTTTTTCAGATCCCTTTCAATAACCCTTGAATACAGAGGAGCGGAGTTGATGACATAATAATGTTTTTTTTCTTTTTAATTGAAGAAATATCAGTCCAGTTTTGTTTTGAAGTTTTTGGGGTTTTTTTAGGTTTATTATTAACATTTTTTTTGATTTGGGGGTTATTCTTTCATATAATTAAATTTCATTTCTTTTCAATCTCTCCTTTTGTATTCGTTCACTTAATAAGAGAATGGGAGGTCTAGATTACTTTTTTTTACTCCTTGTGGTGATATATATTAACTGTTAAGATTGCGATCCTGATCTCTTAGCACCATATGTATAATTACTCATGTTATATGTATTATTTTGTACTAATTATAAAATTATTAGAAAGATTGAAAAAGAAAAGATATATGCAGCATGACAAATGAAGCAAGTGAAAATGAGCAAACAATAAAAGAAAATGTTGGCTTCACCCCATCAGGGATATTCCCTTTGTCCTATCCATTCCTCCCCTATCCTCTCTGCAACTTAACACCAACTTGTTTTCTCACCTTCCCAATTCTGATGAAAAGCCTTCAATCTGACAGCTTAACAGTTTTGTTTTCCACAGACGCTGCCTGATCTGCTGAATAGTCCCTGTTTTTATTTCACAGTGTCTGTAGTTTTTTTGATTTTCAAGCAATTAATTTTTAAGTGATAAAATAAGACATTCTTAAATTGTTAAATATGCACCAATTAAAATAAGTTGTCAGAAAATTCTAATTAAAGAGCTGCCGGCAACTTTGGAACTTCCATCTTCCTGGGAAAATGGGGATCTTTGATGGAATTGCATGGAGAATTGCTGGCAGTTCTGCATGGAATTAATGGTATTTCCCGACAAATTCTTGCCCACGAATTCCAGGAGCAGGTAGTGAATTTGAAGCAAGTCTCCAGCACTTGCAATGGGAAAGTACCAGCCGAGCCCATGTCTGGTTAGGCCTGGTGCAGGAATGGCGAATTCATTCATTTTAAAGCAGAAAGTTTCTGAGGACAAAGGTAGTTATTTGTGAGTTACGTATTTTTTGAATGAATTGACCTTAGCCAATTGTTTGAAAGTGTTAAGTTATTTTTTAAAAAAACTTTAATTTCTATTTTAATTGATTTGTAATAGCTTTGCTTGTTTCAGACTGAGAGTGACTTTCAGAAACATACAGATTTGATTTGACAGTCAGTTTGTGCTGCTGCTTCATGTTTCACCCATTCCTGGCCTGCAACATATTTACACAATGTCCTGTCACTTAGGATCAGGAGAATAATGGAGGACAAGTTTTCAATGATGAATCAGTAAAATGTGATCTCATATTTTTCAGGTAGGTCATCCCAAAGGCATGCAGCTCACCAGCAGTTGTACTTACAACAATGCAAGAGAAGGCTGTCGTCTCTGCAGATCCAGAGCAGTTACGAGAGGAGCAATCCTATTAATTCTGTTCCTCCTCTACTTATTTCCCTATAACCCTGCAACTTATTCTCTCTAAAATGTCCATTAACTCTCCTTTGATTCTTTTTTTTGCCATTAACCTACACTAAGGGAGAAGTTTGTGTAGCCAATTAACCTAATAGCATGCACGTCATTGGGACAGGGGAGGAAACCAGAGCTTCTGAAGGAAACCCAGGAGGTCACGAAGCGAATGTGCAAACTCTGCACAGACAGCACTTGAGGTAAGGATTGCCCCTAGTGCTATAGCAAATTCTGGTCTGTTCTGATTGTTAACGTCGACCATATTTCTCAGCCACATTGGCTGCCATATCAAAATGAAAGCCGAAACCATTCTTAAATATAAAGGGAATATTTCAAGATCTCAAGATTAAAGAGATTTCAAGATTTTACTTTATTGTCATTTCTCTGAGTATTTACATACACAAAAAAAACGAAATACTGTTTCTCACCAGTTCATATCAGTGCAACAAAAAGAACAGTGATAAATATCTAAAATAGTCTATAAAAACATCTTTAAAACAAAACTAAAAACATATCAACACCACATATTAAAGTGCATTTATGTATTAACAAGTGCTTATTCAGTTTGAGATGAAGTTCAACGTATCAGGTAACTAACTATCAGACTGTTTCTGTATTGATGTGAGTGTGTACGTGTGTGTGGAGGGAGAGCTTGTCGGTGGAAGGGGACACAGTCCATTTATGATCCTGACTGCTTGTGGGAAAAAACTGTTCAGCATCCTACTAGATCTAGAGCAGATGCTCCTATATCTCTTCCCCAGTGGCAGGAGGGAAAACAGGTCGTGAGAAGGGTGATGAAAGTCCTTAATGATGGCCGTAGCTCTGCGAACGCAGCGTTGCTGATAGATCTCCATCAAAAAGGGGAGAGGGGCACCAATGATCCTGCTAGCTGTCTTCACCATCCTATTGAGCTGCTGTTGTTTGTAGGCCTTGCAGCTACCAAACCCGGAGGTGGGGAGTAGGTCAGGATGCTTCCAACAGTGCCCCTGTAAAAAGTGATGAGGTGTAGAATAGGGAGGCCTGCCTTTCTGAGTCTCCGGAGGGGGTAAAGCCGCTGCTGGGCTTTTTTAACGATGGCTGTAGTGTTAATAGTGAAGGTCAGATCATCCGCTAGGTGAACCCCCAGGAATTTAATATTGCTGACCCTCTCCACAGCAGCACCATCAATAGCCAGTGGTGTATGATCATGCTTGCCAGCCCTCCTGAAATCAATCACCATCTCCCTTGTTTTGTCCACATTGAGGGCGAGATTGTGGGACCTGCACCGTGCTGTTAGCTGCTCCACCTCCATCCTATATGCAGACTCATCATTGTCACTAACAAGACCCACCACTGTTGTGTCATCAGCGAACTTAATGATGTAGTTGGTGCTGAATCTAGTAATGCAGTCATGTGTGAGCAGGCTAAACAGTAAAGGGCTCAGGACGCAGCCTTGAGGTGAGCCAGTGCTCACTGAGATGGTTCCTGATGTATGACTGCCAACTCTAACTCTCTGCTGCCGCTGCGTCAGGAAATTGAGGACCCAATTGCAAATGCCAGTATCCACCTCTTAACAGCCTCAGCTTTTCCATCAGCTGTTGTGGAATGATCATGTTAAATGCTGAGCTGAAGTCGATGAAGAGGATCCTGGCGTATGTATTCTTCCCCTCCAGATGTGACAGTGTGAGGTAGAGCAAAGTGGAGATTGCATCCTCTGTGGATCGGTTGACTCTATATGCAAACTGTAGGGGATCTAAGTTTGCAGGTAAACAGGTCTTAATATGCTGCATGACCAATCGCTCAAAGCATTTCATTATTATTGGTGTAAGGGCCACAGGGCGGAAGTCATTCAGATGGGCTGGGTTTGACTTTTTAGGGACAGGAATAATGAGGGCACTTGTGAGGCAGGTGGGCGCCACTGCCTGGCTGAGCGAGATATTAAAGGTGTCTGCAAAGACATCCTTCGGCTGCTCTGCACAATCCTTTAAAACACGTCCAGGAACGTTGTCCGGCCCCGCAGCTTTACGTGGATTGACGCTGGCGAAGGCCTTTTTCACTCCAGCTGTAGACAGCTGAAGTACCTGGTCTCTTGATGATGGTGGAAACATCTGTGCCTGAATGGTGTTATTTGCCTCAAAACGTGCATAAAAGACATTAAGTTTATCTGGTAAAAAGGGATCATTATGACATATCCGCGGGGGGTGGGTGGGGGGGGGCGTGCTTGTAGTCGGTGATTGTTTGAAATCCCTGACACAAACGACGTGTGTCTTTATTGTTCATGAAGTGGCTGTTAAGTTTCTGTCCATACAGCTTCTTCACCTCACTGATCCCCTGGGACAAGTTTTTCCTTGCCAAGCTGTATGCAGCAATGTCTCCAGATTCAAATGAAGCATTACGGGCTCTCAGCAGTGAACAGACTTCCCCAGTCAACCAAGGTTTCTGATTGGCACCATCTTGATGGTTTTGACCACAGTCACATCATCTATACTTTTATTGATGTAGCCAATGACGGTCTCCGTATATTCCTGCAAATCAATGACTTGCAATGAATATGTTGTGGATAGGGAAACAGTTAACTTCTCAAGTCAGTGACTCTTTATCAGTCCTAAATATTTCATTCAAGAGCTGTTTTTTCTTAACAAATCAGTCGCAATTAAAATGCTCCATATGTTCTTCTTTTTACTTAATGACTTTCTGATGTTGCGTATCATGACCGGAGATCAAAAGGTTGGAGAATCAGTTTTTTTGATTCTATATTGTTATCTCGGCTCATGAGGAGCATTGTCCAAGCACAATTGGCACAAAACACTGAAATTTCAATTTATGGCATTTTTGTTAATGTGATCATGAGTGCCATTTGATGTTGAATGACAGAGTTTGTTGCATGTTTCTGTATACTTAGCTTTTGTCCTGGGGGTATCGAAGTGTCTGTTGGAAGGCAGACATCTTCGTTCTTTTTGATTCAAATTATTTTAAACTGAGGTTGAAAGGTATAAATAAAATACAGCTTCCTTACACAATAACCAAAATAAACCACTGGCTCTGAGCTCCCTGCAGCATTTTTCATGGATGTCATTTTAGCTATGCTAATTTGAAGAGTTAAGACTATCTTATATTAATAGCAAATGTGCTGTATTAGTTACACAGTAATGACCTGCGGCAGTAAATGCAAACTTTCAAAGCAGAGGTGGGCAGAATGTAAATAATTGGTTGCTTTACAGTGATATCCTATTAATTTTGCAACTTACTTCAAAGTCTCTATAACAAGATTTAAACTCAGTTTCAGCCTGGGGCCACTTATTGGAAAGATTACATAACTGTGCTTGATAAGTGGGTTAAGGAAAAGATGACACTGTAAGCGAAATTGTTCTACCAAGAAAATATTGCATTGCAAAAATGTAAAGTACCACCTGCAGGATCAGAAAGAGACTTGCATATCTCCACCACTATCACTCTCCCCCCACCCCAAACCCCATTTCCTATGTCGCTTACCACATAGGATAGAGTCCTAGTAAGTTTCCCACCAGGCAGAAGGGACACCCAATGCAGTTGAGGTGCTATGGTGAGATATAAAGAGGAAACTAAAAGAAGGAAAGATTCCATGTACATAATGCCAGCTGAGTCTGAAAGTCACTGAAATACTTTCCTTTGGGGTGTAGTCAATGTTTTAAGGCAGGAAGAACAATGAAGACATGAAAGAATTTATTTGTTGGTCTTAAGCAAGAATAGGCCTCACAAAGGGAAACATTTAGAAGCAGATTTGTGGCACATCTGGCTTTCTGGTTCTATTGTAGAAATACCCTGACACCCCAAAGAGTAAAAGGAGTAGGGGGAGGGAATCAGGCAGAAAACTCCACATTGCTGGATTTTGCACCAGGTGACAGGGAAGGGATAGCAGAAACTCGGAGAAATGGTGAAAATTTAAGATCAATGGCAACAGGCCCTGCCATCTGTTTGTCCTACTGTCTTGGGAAGAGTATCAGCAGGGACCAGTGGTAGAAACAATTTCCACCCCTCCACCTTTTGTTTTGTATCTGAAGCATTCCATTTAGTACATGGAGTTTCCATTTGTTACCACAGGAAACAATTATTTCAGTTCTTAATGATGTCTAAAAGGATTCACATTACCGACAACAAAGAACTGAATACATCAACTGTGTAAATATGAACATTGAAGCAAAGCCCTCATCCTAGTCACTCCCTTATCATGTTCACGGTCTAGTTTCAGTTTTAGCAGAAAGTAGGGTGTAAGTTACTTACAGTAAGTACTCATGACCAAGGGAAAGTAAAGTAACAATTAGGAGCTTCATGATTCTTTCTAAGTTATTTTACTGTGTTTAATAAACAAATTTTTTGACCTGTCGGTGAATGAATAGTCATTTTTACCCATATTTTACCAGGGGCATTGCTTGAAAGCCATTTTGCTATTCCAGATACCATGCATTATTTCATTAGGTTCTTTTCCTGTTATTAGTTCATCAATTATTTATGATAATTATAAAGCAGCATTTTGAATTTGGATCACGAAAGAATCTAATAGTTTTATGCCAATGTTTGTGCTCCACGTGAGTCTCCTCCTACCTTATTTCCTTGTAATGTTAACAGATCTTTGCTTTTATCTCTCCCTCACGGCAAGAACCGTTTTAAATGGTATTCAACCCTTTTTCTCCATGTGCTAGCAGTTGTCACATTCTAACCATTTTGAGCAAAGTAAACTCAAAGCAAAGTCTTGAACTCATTTCATTGCTGATAAATGAAATCCTTAACTTCACTTCATAGCAATTATGCTCTGTATTTAAACCATTGTACGGATTCTGATATTAAAATGTATTTTGCTGTAACCAAGTGTGGAGTGACAAAGGCATTTATCATTTTTTTAACTTCTTCACTTTAGCCATAATATGATACAGATGCAGTTAACATTGCTCAATAACTCAATTTTTAACATGGCATCATTTACAATAAACGTGAAGAGGGGCACAGAAATAATCAACACTTTTATTTATCAATTTGAAAGTTGTCTCATTTCAACAAAGACTAAAACTGATCTCCAATGTGGTTGATGGTTACAGGATAAATGGAAAGTAATCAAAGACACAAAATGTTAATTGATAACCAAATAAAACATGCTAGAAGAAAGAAATAGAACACTACAGTCTTTTGACAAATATTTTAAAAGAAAAGGTATATCTAATGCCTTAATGATAGTAATAGCTCGTAATAAAGTTAGAAATCATGAAATGGATGACTATCAATTAACACACAAGATCAGGAGAATAAAAAAATGCAAGGAAAACCAAAAATAAATCAAGGAGAATTATTAATTATTCTTAATAAAAATAAAGAAGTAATAGATAAATGCACAAGATAATGGATAAATAAACTGGCCTGATGGTTTCCAACTCAAGATATTAAAATAAATAAGTGAGATATTTGTTAACGTATCCACTAAAATGGCTTTACAAATTTGCTTTGATTTGGGAATTGCCTCCCTGGCATAGAACACTGCCAATGTTGCCCCATTACTTAATTAAGAGAGATAAACTAGGAAATTATAGGTATGATATTCTAATATCAGTAGTTTGCGAATTATGGAGTCTGTTTTTAGGGGAAATGAGATGAAACCTTTGAGATATGAACACTTCAGCAAATGCAGTGTGGGATGTCAATGGGTAAACTATGCCATAGATTCATAGAGTTATACAGCATGGAAACAGGCCCTTTGGCTCAATGTGTCCATGCCTTCCTGAGCGAGTCCCATTTGCCTGCATTTGGCCCCTATCCCTCAAAACATTTCCTATCCATGAACCCGTCCAAATGTCTTTCAAACATTGTAATTATACCCACCTCCACCTACTCCACTGGCAGCCCATTTCAGTGAGTATACTGCCCTCTGTGTGGAAAAACTTGCTTCTCAGGGCCCCTTTAAATCTTTCCTCTCACACCTTAAACCTATGCCCTCTAGTTTTAGACTCCCCTGTCCTCGGAAAAAGACTGTAACTATTCACCTTATCTATGTCCCATTGGGTAGAAGATGCAAAAGCTTGAGAGTACAAACCACCAAACTCAAGGACAGTTTCTATCCCACCATTAACAGACCTCTTATAAGCTAAGGGATGAACTCTTGATCTCCCAATCTACCTTGTTGTGAACCTTGCACTCTATTTGTCTACCTGCACTGCGTTTTCTCTAACTGTAATGCTATATTCTGTAATCTGTTTTCTTTTTATGCAAAACAAAGGCTTTTCACTGTATCTCAGTACATGTGACAATAATAAACCAATGCCTGTACCAATACCAATTTTATAAACCTTTATAAGGACACCTCTCAGCTTCCTATGTTCCAGGGTAAACAGTGCCCAATGGACTGAACTGACATGGGTCACACCAGCCTTTACAGCACATCTGAGAATTGCTTTATTAGTTAAAGGGTCTGACAGTGGGAATCTGCATGAGGTTGGCCCTCTTTAAGTTATGCATTAATCATAAAAGCCTGACTCTCTCCCACCCCCACCTGCCACTCGTGGACTCTCTCCCCTACAACACTACCCCACTTTGTAACCCACAAATCAATTCCATTGCCTACCTACTTTCTTTGTGTACTCCCTGATTTCAGCACATGTGAAGAACCAATTAAATTTGCCTGTTCATGCACAACATTTGCAAGACCCGATCAAGAGAGCACAGCCTCATGCACTTTTGTATTTTGCTGCATTAGACCCTTGGGAAACCATTTATTAACCCTGTACATGGCACCAATTTAACATATCTTTTGAGGCACCAAAGAATTCTGAGCCAACATCTTTGAAGTCTTTAATTTACCACCAGAGTGAATAAGACTCAATAATATTGCTCTCCTTCCAGGCAAGCCCCAGTTAATTGGTATTGCATCAACAATTATCACTGTGTTTCATAGACTTCTATGACCAATTTAGTGAGCAGTTAATGTGCAAGTGCAGCAGATGAGGGGACTGAAGACAAGTGGTTTGTGTAAAGCAAGTTGCAGAGTGATGTAAAATTGACTAGCAAGTTCAGTACCCTGTTAATTTCTTGAATTTACTGGCTGATTTGTACATTATCATTGGCATATGTTGATCATATACCTTTGCCTTGAATTTGTCATGCAAAAAAACAATGAGGCACTCAATGCTCACCATCACACTGAAGGCAATCTGGCATCAACTGGAGAATGCACATGTGCAGTTATTCCATGTGCTTCCACAGGATGTGACATTATTAGTCCTCTTCCCCTTACTCTGCAGACGTCAGTGATTTGATAAGACTTATAACGGGTGAGAACTTGATGCCTGCAGAGGTGCAGTTACTGATCCTTCTGAAATGGGCTGGTATATTGGTATTGGTATTGGTTTATCATTGTCACTTGTACTGAGGTACAGTGAAAAACTTGTCTTGCAAACCGATCATACAGGTCAATTCATTACACAGTGCAGTTACACTGAGTTTGTACAGAGTGCATTGTGGTAGTACAGGTAAAAACAATAACAGTACAGAGTAAAGTGTCACAGCTACAGAGGAAGTGCAGTGCAATAAAGTGCAAGGTCACAACAAGGTAGATCGTGAGGCCATAGTTCATCTCATTGTATAAAGGAACCGTTCAATAGTCTTATCACAGTGGCTTGGTTAGATGAAGTGTAAGTGAGATCATAATTCCTGCTGTAAAATCCCCCTCTGACCCTCAAAATATAGATGCCCCAACTGTCATGTGAGATAACTATTTTCAAGTCCTATAACCTGCTCAAACTATCAACAAATAAGTTTTATTTTATTGTTTAAAGTTTGTTTAAAATTTTCTTTCCTCCTATAATTCCATGTGTACATTTCAGTCTTTATTATGAGGTTAATAAAATATTGAAGAAATTAGTTATAAATTGTACTGTTTACTTCCTGATTTTCTGCCTGCAATATTTTCAGTGTGTGATTGGCTTCTCGGCTTGCTTGATATCACTGCTATTGATGTTACAAGTCTCCCGGAACTGATGCCAGAGAATTATTGACTTTGGGAAAAGTGAGATTAGCACTGGAGAAATCACCAGGTCAACATTAGGCAACGTCAGAGAGGAGAGCACAATTATTTTCCCTCCAAATGCAAAATTCTGACCATTATCTTTCCATCAACAATTGGCCTGATATTTCTGCACTCCTTTCCGTTAAGTAGAAATGCTTCCATAATATTTAAACAGGAATTTGCTTCTTGCCTCTTTTTGTACAAATATTAAAGAACTACCTGTCCAGAGACACTGGGTTGAACATACAGGAGAAAGGAACAGGAGGATAAAGGATGAACAATGGATGATGATGCCTGATGAGTTATGAGCTACACACAATGCTCGCCTCTGGGACACAAAATCTGCAGGAATGAAATCTTATTCAAAAATATAAACATGCTGACTTCAAAGATATAATTTACAGAGTATAGAAGGGGATTCAATTGAACAATTCACTGTCATATATCTATCTTTCATCTTAAGAAGTTTCCTGAAGTAATGTCAAAATTGCCATCTTCAAATTGAGACCTGGCCTAATCGCTCAGGTAGATATAAAAAATGTGAAAAAACTCCATCTGAAGAACACTCAGAAATTTTCTTTGTTGTCCTGACTGATACAGTAGTATTGACGATGAGAAATAATCTGATGATCGTCACATTGCTATCTTTGGGAACTTCCTTTGTGTCCATTGATTGCAATTTTGTTTTGGTTGGTTTCTGGGATGATGTCAAGTCTTCAGCATTAAAATAGGGTCAAATTGGAAAATAGTTTGAAAAGCCTTGTTTCACTGGGATGTGTGATGTTGAATATCAAGAGGACATAGCATAGGGGTTAACTGAAATTTCTCATCTTCGGCATGGACTGGTTGGACCAAACAGCTTGTATCCATGCTGTATTGCTCTATGATTCTATGACTGTAAACAGGCTACTCACACTATTGTGGCTCTTTTATGTAAATTAGCCTTCTTCCAGTAGAGGGGAATAGTTGGCAGCTACAGTGAAGAGTCAGCGTTTTCTGAACAGTGGAGAAAATGAGCAGAGGGCAAAGAGCAGGTGGCTCGTATGATCATCAAATCCCAGGAAAAAAGTCAGATACTTGTGAGACGCTTTTGCCTTGTCAAAGGAAAATTCAGTAAAGACTTATAAAAGCATTAGTTTCCTTAGTACAAGCCTAATAATCAGAACGAGGTATTAATTATTAAAATACTTATCATCATGCTACAGTTGCTTTCTCACTGCATATGTTCATTGCTGATAATGAGAAAGCAATCATGACCTTTAGTGACCCCAGTGTGGAAAGCCTACAAAAGGTTTGTGACCTGAGGATTCAAAGTACCTTGTATGAGCATCAGGCACAAGTTATTAGGAAGCAAAAGAGAAACGTCAGACAAGGATAGAGAGAATGGAACAGGTCAAAGTAAAACACATCAAGCCAAATTAACTGGATAATAATTGACAACAATGGCCTTTTTTAACTGAATAACCATACCTTTATTGTCTGTGGATTTGCCTACTCTAATATACTTCTTGTCAACCTATTTTCTACCCTCCATACTCGTGAGGCCATCAAATCTCGTTGCATACCATTCAGTGCTCACTGACCACATTGCCCACCATGCAAAATCCCTTTTTTTAAATACTCTTTTGCTTGTTTCCAAACCCTGGTATGGCCTCACTATTCCTTGTCGCTGCTATCTCCTTCAGCTCTACCACCAGCACTTCACCAATTCTGCCCTCTTGATCATCACTGACTTTAATCACTGCCTATCAACAACTGTGCCTTCAGCTGACAAAGCCCTAAGATCTAGGGTGCCCTCCTAAAGCCCCGTTGCCTCAAATTAAAACAGAAGACACTCAGGAGGTCAGGCAGCATCTGTGGAAAGAGAAACAGAGTCAATGTTTCAGGTAAAAGACCCTTTGTCAGAACTTGAAAAAGAGAGAAAAGCAAGTCGGTTTGAGAGAGAGAGATAGATAGGTCAGAGGGAATATTTGTGATGGGATGAGGCCAGGGTTACTGTGGGGATACCTCATAGAGACATTTAAAATGTTGAAAGGACTGAACAGAGTAGATGTGGCTAGGCTGTTTTCCTTGGTGGGAGAGTCCAGGACCAGAGGGCAAAATCTTAGAATGAGAGGGTACAGTTTCAAAACAGAGATGAGGAGAAATTTCTTTAGCCAGATGGTGGTTAATTTATGGAATTCCTTGCCAGGTACAGCAGTGGAGGCCAGATCATTGGAGGCATTTAAGGAAGAGATAGATAGATATCTAAATAGTCGGGGTATCAAGGGATATGGGGATAAGGCCGGAAATTGGGATTAGAATAGTTTCCCCCCCCCCCATTTCTCATTTCTTTATCTTTTCTCCCTTTTCCTTGGAGCAGACTCGATGGGCCGAATGGCCTGCTTCTGCTCCTTTGTCTTGTGATCTTGTGACGTTATGGTTAAAGGATAACTGGCAGCAGTTAAATGTTGATAATATAGATGGAGAAGTGTAGATAGGATTGTCAGATGTGGCCAGCAGGTCAGTCTGTGCTAATGAAGAGGCTAAATCTGAGCCAATGTCACAGACAGAATACTTACAGCGGAAATAGCAGTTCTGAAACCGACAGAAAAAGCATGCCTTCTGAAATCGTTGAACTTGATATTCTGTCTGGTAGTCCGCAACAAGACTGATGAAGGGTCTCGACCTGAAACGTCAACCGTCCATTTCCCTCCGTAGATGCTGCCTGACCTGCTGAATTCCTCCAGCTTTTTGTGTGTTCTGCCAAGATGGAAGATGAGGTGCTGTTCCTCCAACTTGCATTGGACTTTGTTGTAGCAGAAGGTCGCAGTTAGGTAAATCAGAATGGGAATGGATTAGAGAATTAAAGTAGCAGGCAACAGGAAGCTCTTCTTGCCACGGTGCACTGAAAACAGCTGCTCTACCAAGCAGTCATCAGATCTGCATTTGGTTTCTCCAATGTAGAAGATGCCACATCGTAAGCATCGAATGCAATATAGAAGATTGGAAGAAGTGCAAGTGAATAACTGCTTCACCTGGTTACACTTGCATGCCATGAAAAGTAAGAATTTTATAAATCTGCTCATGCTGTCATTGACTGTAAATGTGTCTGTCTTCTGACCTCCTGCACTTTCTGTACCTGCTCCTTGTCATATGCAGGCACCCATGTCCATACTCACCCTAGCTGGCTGTTATTACTCTACAGAACTGCTGCCTAGTTATAAGTGTGATCGGACCGAATTTTTTAGGAGTCAATAAGATATAACTAGCAGAAAACAAAGAGACCAGAGTCCTTAAGGCAAATTCAGGAAAGTAGGAAGTGGAACGGGAAGGAAAAATTCTGTCCTTTGTGAAATCTTTCTAGTGTAGAACTGTGGGATTTAAACGCCTGTTCCTATTCATCTTCAGCTCCCAGTGTACTTAGTTTGGATCATTTTAACTTTCTGGCTAAAGTGTTAACATCTGAACAGCATCTGCATAACATCTGTGATTCTGTCAGAGTCACTCTCCAGTGAATAATGTTACAGATGTATACAAAATTCCCTCTTCCTATTTAGCTTTCTCGACATCCTGAATATTGAATTGCACATCAATATTTGAATAAGAAAATTGCTGATTGGAGTGGGGTTGGGGCAGGGGGATTCTGTTTGCTTTGTAGGTAAGGTGGGATTAATCTTTGTGCTTATTAGCTTGTATTTACCTCTGTGAACATTCATGTTTGTAGTATAATCTCTTACAATTAAGAATGCAATTGTTGAAGCTGGAGCAACATGTTCCCCATTGTGTACTCATCCTTTTGAATAATGCTGCATGCAGCACACAATGTCTGCTGCAGCCTGAGGAATCGATTTGGGAAATGCAAGGTGTCGCTGTGGAGATTCTAGGCATGTTGTTTTGTGCACGGTAAATGTGTACCTGACTGGTCAAAAGGTGGACTGGTCGGGCTGTGCTTTCTTATCTATGTCAGAGCTAGAGTGGCATTTCAGGTGAAGAACCAGCAAATGATGGTTATTTTTGTTTTACACACATCAATACTGCTTTTGAGCACAGCAGCTCCACAGTGAAACACTTCTGCTATCATTGACCTGTCTCATTAGCTCACACTCAGATATACAACATACTGCACTTGATTGACATTTCCTCCTTCCAAAGTTATGTTGTCTGTGATCAAGGATCCAGTTATATATTGTGGATAATTGTGTGCTGTCGCTGCAGCATCTCAGCTCAAAATGCCCAGGCTTGTTGACTATTGGGCCATTCTCAAAAAAAATTTTGGTTGTCTGGGCTGCACGCAAATCAGAAAAACAGAACAACTCATATTATCGTGCAGTCTTCAAACCCTGTCATCAAAATAACACGGGCTAGTGGTGTTCTTTATGGTAGAACAACTTCAGCTGAGGCACGGATACAGAACTCAGCTGTCCTAAAGCTGATATCCAACAAGCATCACTCAACTGTCAGCTCCGTGAGACTAGCATCTTGTTGTTTGCCTCAACACTGACGTGCACTAAGGTGCTTGAGCTGCTGCATTTCCAGAGCTGAAGCAAACTAACCATGCCACAAAAGCCCCGTCTTGCTTATCCTACCTGATATCTCCCTCTGGTGATGTCATGCATGTTTACAAAATTCTCTGCCGCTGAAAGTTAACTGTTACAAGTGAGGAATCTCATTCCCTGTGTATTAAATTTTGTTGGACATTTTAAAAATGTTGACCTTTAAATTGGCTTATTTTGCTTCTATTTATTCTTTCTCCCTCCTCATTCCATCTTCCTTGTTCTGAATGTGTCTCTTCTATACCATCGGAAGCACCCACTCTAATTTGCACTTATTTCTCAGTCCTTGTGATGTTTATTTCATAAGCCTTCAGCTTGTTATTTTAAAAGCACTGTTGTTATAAGTACTGTTCCTCTTTCAGTTCATTCAAGTCCTAAAACTCAGGTTTCCTGCTGTCGGGTAGCTTGATGAAACAGACTGGGGCCCTTCACCTTTACTGTCCTTCACTTCCCTTCACCACCCGAGCCAGGCCATCTTCTCACAGCTACCATTGGGCAGGAGGTACGGAAGCCTGAAGTCCCACGCTGCCAAGTTCACCCATTCAACCATTCGGTTCTTGAACCAACCTGCAACCCTAATCACTATCTCAATAAAGCCAACATTATGACCACTTTGCACCACAATAGACTTTGTTTCTTTTTGTTCTAATTGTGTTCTTTCTTGTAACTATTGTGTATAATTTATAGTTAATTTATGTTTTTCTTGTGAATGTTGCGTATTTAATGCTATGTGTCTGTAATGCTGCTGCAAGCAAGTTTTTCGTTGCACCTGTGCATATACGTACATGAGCATATGACAATAAACTCAACTTTTGATTTACTGTGTAAATAGTAAGTGTAAAAATTTAGAACAGTCGTGTTGAAAAGTTTATTCATCTGAACACAATTGCACAGCATTTCTAACACAGCAATATGGTTAGCTTTTGTACTACGAGATGTTCAAGATTCTTGAATATTCCAAATTCTTCCATAAATCATACTTTTATATCCTTTTGTGAATATTATTACATTGCTATCTACTTTGCGTGGAGGAACTCTTGTGTATGACACTGAGTATTGCCCTCGTGATGAAATGAATATTTACTTAAAGAGTACTTAGACCTATATGAAAAGTTTTAATTACTTCTAGTGTTCTTTTTAAACAACTAGGTCTAAAAATTCTTGAAAATCTGCCATTAAAATATTAAAAACTCTTCCAAAAATATCAAACAATAGAAAAATGTAATCCCGACCTCAGTGTTCTTGGATCATTTTTTATTGAATTCATTACTATTCACATTCATATAATAGTCCCCGGGTGGGCCAATTCATTATAGAATAAACGCGCATTGGAATATTGATGATCTGATTAAAATTTAGTTTAATTTGAGTTGAAATAATCCATATGTCAGAATCAAAATAAATAAGTTAATAATCAAACAGACCATTAATACCATTCTGTGCATTTAGACATATGAACAAAAAATCCTATTGTGGGAAAATTAATACCTGCCATATGTTTTTGGTATTTTAATAATTAAACAAAATGCTTCACCTTTTAGATCTCTGAGCAAGGTCAAACTTTAATTTTGATGATTTTATTAAAGGCTCATTGTGTAGAAGTAGTGCTTATGTGCAAAGCCACAAAGCCAAATTCTGGGGAGCAGTGTCATACCAAGGAATGAAAGTAAAGTAAGCATGTCAGTGAAAGGGAGGAAGCAAATAAATAGGTGAAATATGGATACAATAATTAAAAAGCTTAAAAAAGGTAATTTTGCACTCTGAGTATAGAACAAAAATAGAATGAACAGATGGTCTCCATGGTGACTGAAATTTATGACTGATTACTAAAACCTATCTTCTGCTTTGATGATGAGGTCAGTTTGTATGTCATTTGGGATTGCACATTGAGATTAACTGTTCTTTACTATAAGTTAATCATGAAATAGTGAATTTCTCTTAAATTTGCATTTTCTGGCAGACAGATATTGCACATTAATATTAAACAAGTATCACAAGTGCCATATCTGAAATGTTTTAAATAGAGTTACAAAAAAAAATTAAAAATTTCAAGACTTAATTCATTTCAATACTGTTGTTTTCCAAGCAGGTGCCCTACAAAAGGATTCCCATTTAAATATCTGAAACTTCAATTTCCTTCAATTTCTTGAGGAACAGAGGAGATTAATATAAAAAGCATAAATGTTACAGAAACAAACCCAGAATAAAACTGGGAACACTCAACAGGTAAGGCGGCATTTTTTGAAAGAGCAACAGAGTTAATGTTGCAGGTTGAAGACCCTTTGTCAGACTGTGGAAAAGAGAGTAACAGTTTTGAATTACAGACAGTGTGGAGGAGGGATGGATGGGACAAAGAAAATCTCACAGATAGGGTGAGGCCAGGGTTTCTGTGGGGATAAGCTGTAAGTGAAGCCCATCTGATTTGTCAATTAATGAGGGCCATGAGATAGAGTGACAAACAACCAGTGAATTGCAGGTCAGAGTTGTAGGAGTTGCCCAACAGGTCAGGAAGAGTCAGTGGAGAGATAAAAACTGAATTAATATTTGAGATGAATAATCTGCAGCAAAACTGCCCGGCACTGACATAAATAGAGAAAACGAGTGACATGAAATTGTTGAATTCAAAATTTAGTCCAGAAGGCTGCAATGTGTCCAGACAGAAGTTAAAGTGCTCTTCATCAAATTTACATTGGGCCTCTTTAGAACAGTACAGGGAGCTGGAGTCTGGTAAACCAGAGTAGGGATAGCCAGTTTAATTCCCCATCCCAAAACATTTTCATCTTTGGCTATATATGATGATAAAGAACAATTATTCCACTCTTGCTACATTGTTGGCATGACTGGATTGATGCAAATACATTGTTTACCTAAAGTGAGGATGAATCTTTGTGCAGGGGAACGAGGCCAATGCAAAGTGAATTCTTAACCCATGAGCTTGCAGTCTGTGAGGGACTTAAGTTGTCTATGATTTTGTAATTTGTCCATATATGTCTTCTAGCCTCCTGATCTCTGCAAAAATTGGAAGAGATTGGTGAGAATAGACATAGCCATTAAGGGTCAGTTGGGTATTGAAAAGGTCAGGAACATCTGGAGAGACACAGAGAGAAATGAAAAGAGCGGCAGAGACCAGAGGAGGTTGTGCAGTGCTGAAATTTTTCATCTTTGCTAAATAAAGACATTTCTAGGGATGCACTTTTATCTGGGAAAAATTACAATGCAATCATTTCAGTCCCTGGGGAGAGAAATATAGTGAAAGCAAATGCAAGGATAATAAAGAAATATCTCTACCGACATGATTGGCCTAGGAAAGTGTCTCATCTGTATCATTCCAAAATAGATGTGATATGTCAGCTTTTATTTAAAGAAATTTAGAACTAACTGTCTTATGTCTTATTGTGTATCTGCAGATCAAAAATAACAATCAAAATTTGGTTGTGGAGGTCACTAAACATGTTACCCTTGCACTGTTGGATGTTTGAATGTTGTTTCACAGTATGATGAAGGTAAATGGGAATCTGAGACCTGCCTGAATCGAGCAACCAAACGTATATCTACTGATCTAATTGGAATGGTGCTGATAGTACCTTGCTTGGTAAGCCACACCATCTGGTTTTATCTTTCAGAGCATCAAATAGTGGGAACCTCCTTCTGAACTCCACACCAGGTTTCAATCCATTTGATTCCATGTGTATTCAGGAAGTAGGAAAACAATTGGTGCAGTTGAGAATCTGGATTTCAAAAACTTCTGCCACGGTGCTGATGACTTGTGCTCCAGAACTGGCTACACCTCTCAGAAAGTTGTTCTTGTACAGGTACAACACTGGAATCTACTCAGATGTGCTGATAATCACCTATGTCTGTGCTATCCAAAACAAACCTGATTTGGCCAATTACCATTCTGTTAACCGATTTTCAGTCATCATCAAAGTGATGAAAAATGTTGTCGACAGTGGTATCAGGTTGTTATGATTAATCTGCTCACAGATATTTGATTTTGGTTCCACTAGGATCACTCTAAAACATATTATAACATGGGAAAATCTGAACTCCAGAGATGATGTGAGAGTCACTGTTCTTGATGTCAATAAAACATTTAAACAGGTGTGATATCTCTGGGTCCTGATGAAATGGGTCAATGAGAACTGGGGGAAGGGTTTTCATGGTCTGAAGCCATACTTGGCTCAGAGAAGGAAATTTGTGATTGTTGAAGTTTAGTCTCCTCAGCCACAGGACAGTGTTGTGGAAATTTCTGAGCCCAGCGCCCAATCATGCTCCTCCATTGCAAGGTCAGAAGTGGAAAGATTCACAGATGATTACAGTGTTTGCAAGTGCATTCCCTCACATAATTAAGCAGATCATATCTATGTATAATAAAATCTCCATCTCATCCACCTCCAGAGCACTGTACATGCTGTGTGTACTTTGTGTAAGACACAAAGTTAGAGCTCATCAAAACTCCTTTGACAGCTCGTAAAATGGAAGGATAAGAGCAGCAGGAGTTTAACTACAACCTCCAACTTTGCTGCCAAGTTGTATATCATGCTAACTCCAAAATGTATTGCCATTCCTTCTGAAAAGCTTGCCTTGTCAGCTCTACTCACACCCTGGAAAGAATAATAAAGGAAACATCATCACTGGTTTAAATCTCCGGAACTCCCATAGCTAACATCTACTCCTAACAGAATGTGTACCACCTGTACTACAATAGTTCAAGAATTGTCTCCTCACTATTTTCTAAAGGGCAATTGGAGGTTAGCAATAAGTGTCAGTTTTGTCAGTGACACTCATATCACACAAACAAAAAAATGCAAAAAAGAAACAGAGTGAAATGATGATTAGATTAAGAAAGAGAAAAAGAAATAAAGGGAAATGATTGTTTTTATAAAGGTAATGCTTTAAATATCTTCAACATCCATTAATACTTGATGGACTGAATCACCACCCTTGAAATAATTAATATTCATTGCCAGAGAGATTAATTAGCAGTAAGTAACAATTATCCAATTGTTTAAAGGACACATAGACTTGAAGTAACAATATGCAACTATTCATGGTAGAATTACTGAGCAAAGAGATAAAATTCACACCAGTCAATATATTTCAATAGTGACACAAAACATGAGCCACTATCCTTCTGAAGCTAATGATTAAATGCCTCAACATAAATTTTGGAAATTACATAAGCAAAAGCAAAGTACTGTACATACTGAAAGCCTGAAATAAACAGAAGATGATGGTCAAACTCAGCAGATCAGGCAATATCTATGGAGGGGAGATAGAGTAAATACTTCATGTTGATGACCTTTCATCAGAACCTTTAGATACTGGCATTTACTGATTATTTGCTCCTTGCTAAGAGTTGCTATACCCTTTCCCAGAAATAACAATTATCTTTATTTGGTACAATAAATGGTATAGACATAGATTGATTTGCAGCATTTTTGCCTTCTCCCAGTGAATGCGTTTTTCCCTGGTAGAGTGAATGTTGGGATCTACTCCATCAGTGCTGGACCACTGAAGTGCAAGGCTCATAATGGAACCATAGTTCCTTGGTTTCTCCCTGCTAAGCAAAGTTCCATTGAATACTTTTAGCAATACGAGATTTATCCAAGGAAACTGTGATATTTTCAAGTATTTAATGTGAAAGGTACAGGTTTGGTTAAGATTCACTCATTTCTGCCTGAGTAAGGTGTCTTAACAGTCACATAGCATTTGCTAATTCATGAATGTGAATCTCCATTTCCTCTCCAAGGCTCCCATTTTTTTCCTGTCTGTAAATTTAATGAAAAAATAGATTGCAATAAACTGCAAAATACATGCAGAGTATATTGAACATTGCAAGAAAAAATTAGACCTTCCCTGTTTTTAGTACTCATAATTCTTTCTCATTCTAAAATGTTTATAACATTGAGGAAAAATATTACTTGCTGAAACAGAACCTTGATAGAATGACACTGTTATAAAATTACTAAAGAAACTTGGACGGTGGAAATGAATATGATAATAAATTAAAGTGGTTGATACTAACAGAACATGTTAGTATGTCTTCCTTTGGATGCTATGTCAAAAGAAGCTAAATTTAATATAAATGTATCATTTATGTAAATATTTAAAAAATTTAAGTTAAATAAGGCCAGACCAAGCAGAAACTGCTAAGTTCCCTTCTTGATCCACTCTGAATGGACTAAGCTCGCCTTGGCTCAGTGCCCATGACCGAGAGTCAGCTGAGACAAAAACAAAGGAACCATACTTATTTACATCAAACAGCTATCTGCTGAACTTGCTAACAATAAATTTCTGGGCTCTTCCCTATTCATTTGAGGATATGGGTGTCACTGAAAAGGACAACATTTATCGTCCATCCCTAAATGCTCTTGAGAAGGTGGTGAGGAGTTGCCTTCCTGAACTGCTGTAGTCCTTCTGGTGATGATACTCCCACAGTGTTGTTGGGCTGAGAATTCCAGGATTTAGACCCGCAACAAAGGTTCAGCGGTATATATCAAAGTCAGGGCTGTGTGCGACTTGGAGAGAAACAACATGTGCTGGGTATTACCATGCCTGGGCTACTCTCGTCCTTCTCCATTGTAGATGTTACATGTTTAGAAGGTGCTGATGGAGTAACCCAAGTCAGTAACTGCTGTGTGTTGTATGGGTGGTATGCTCTGCAGCCAAAGTGGACCTGTGGGTGGAAGGAATGAACGTTTAGGGTACAGAATGGGATGCCAATCAAATGAATTCCTCTGGTGTGGATGCAAGATTAGAATATAAGAATTAAGAGCAGGAATAAGCCATCAGGCTCTTTGTGTCTGTTCCATCATTCAACAAGATTGTGGCTGATCTTTCTACCTCACCTCTATTTTCCTGCGCTCTCCGATGTCTCTCGATCCCCTTATTATCTAGAGAACTATCAATTTCTGCTTTGAATGAACGCAGTGGTTGAGTCTCCACAGCCCCGGGGTAGAAACTTCCATAGATTCACCACCCTATGAGTGAAGGAAATTCTTTTCGTCAGTCCTAAATGGCTTATTACCCCTTGTTCTAAGATTGTGACTCCTGGTTCTAGACTCCTTAGGCAGGGCACACATTGTCCCTGCACCACCCTGTAAGAATTCCGTAAGTTCAAATAAAATCACCTCTCATTCTGAAAACTCTAGAGAATACAACCCTAGTCCCCGGTGAATCCTGCGATACTCCCTCTATGGCCAGTACATACTTTTTCAGGAAAAGAGGTCAAAACTGTAAGAAGTATTACAGGTGAAGTCTCACCAAACCCCTATACAAACAGTAAGTTGTCTTCACCCCTGTACTCAAATTCCCTAGTAATAAAGGCCAATATTACCACTTGCCTTCCTAAGTACTTGCATGCACCTTGTTGAGTTTTGTTGGAGTTACCTCCAAGCATGGAAGTTGAAATTATTCCATCACACTCCTGAATTCAGTCTTATAAAAGGTGGAAAGGCTTTGGGCTGTAAAGAGATGAGACACATTTCAGGATATTGAGCATTTGGCTATTTATTGACTGGTACAGCTGAGTTTCTGGTCAAAAGTCACATCCCTCCCTGCCAAAGGATGTTAATAATAGGGGATAGAGTGATGATAATGCCATTGAATGTCAAGTGTAAATGGTCCGTAGAGAGCAGTTTGCAACGTGTCGCCATGCTCTGGCGCCTCTCCACTGTTAGAGGTTGGTCATTGCTTGGCACTTGTGTGGCATGAGTGTTTCTTGCTACTTATCAGCCCATGCTTAAATGTAGTCTTGGTCTTGATGCATTAAGGCATGAACTGGATCATTTTCTATGAAATTATGAATGGAATTGAGCAATATGCAATCATCAGCAAACATTCTCATGTCTGACCTTATTAAGGAAGGAGGTCATAGATGAAGTGACTGCAGAAGGCTGGACCTTGGACACTCCCTAGAAACTCCTGCAGCAATGTCCTGGGATGATTGACTTTCAATAATCACAACTATATTCCCTTGTGGAGCAATGATTCCAACCATTACCCTATATTTAGACAAGACATTTATGAAGAAATTTCTTAATGTTAAAACAGAACATAAAAGTAATATCAGAATAAATAAATGTTTTTAGACCATATGAGCATAAGATATAGGACCAGAATTAGACCATCCAGCCCTTCGAGTCTGCTCCACTATTCAATCATGGCTGATTTTTTTAACCCCATTCTCCCGCCTTCTCCCCGTAACCCCTAACCCTCTTACCAATCAAGAATCTATCAATCTCTGCCTTAAATACATCCAATGATTGGCCTCCACAGCCTTTTGTGGCAATGAATTCCACAGATTCACCACCCTCTGGCTGAAGAAGTTCCTCCCTGTCTCAGATTTAAAGGCACGTCCCTTTATTCTGAGGCTGTGCATTCAGATGCTGGACTCTCTTACTAATGGAAACATTAGTTTCCAATGAGAGAAGGAGGATGAGGGGAGACATGATAGAGGAATACAAAATATTAAGAGGAATAGATAGAGTAAACAGCCAACACCTCTTTCCCAGGGCACCAATGCTCAATACAAGAGGGCATGGCTTTAAAGTAATGGGTGGGAAGTTCAAGGGAGATATCAGAGGGAGGTTTTTTACCCAGAGAGTGGTTGGTGCATGGAATGTGCTGCCTGGGGTGGTGGTGGAGGCTGATATGTTGGTCAAATTCAAAAGATTGTTAGATAAGCATATGGAGGAATTTAAAATAGGGGGATATGTGGGAGGAAGGGGTTAGATAGTCTTAGGTGAGGTTTAAAGGTTGATACAACGTGGTGGGCCGAAGGGCCTGTATTGTGCTGTACTGTTCTACAGTTCTATGGTTCTATCTTCTCCACGTCTACTCTATCCAGGCCTTTCAGTATCCGGTATTTAAAATAAATTCAAACTTTTATGAAATAAAGTTTCCAAAAAGAAGATATACAAGCATGTCTGTAAAACTATTTCATTGGTAGTCTTAGGTTCATAGCAGTAACAATATATTTTTCATTTGAAAATGTTTTGACAAATTATTTATCACTGAGTTGGCAGATGATTAATACTTTTTGAAATCTATTACATGCAACACAGTGACCATCATTGAACATACAACTGGTTTCAGGGGTAATAAGGCAGCTGTCTAGCATTAAAGTGTCAATGGCCTTTAATGCAGGCTCAGTGGCCAGGATATTGTGGAAAAGACTTAATACAGAAGTATATAATGACACACCAAAACAGGAAGGACAAGGATCTTCAACCAGCTTCAACAGATCCTCTCAGACAGATGACTCATGTCAGTGTTATTGTAAGAAAACTGCACCTAAGAGTAAATGAAAATTTTGAGCAATAACTAAATTGATAAAATAATTCCATTTAAGATATTTATCAGGTGAAGACTGAATTCAATAACTTCAAAATACAGGTTTTGCTTTACACTAATGATCAAATTGATCCATCAATATTTACACTCATATTAAAACTATACCTTATTCTCTCTAATTATATTGTTCCTTGAGAGACCTTATATGTTACACTCATATAAGCTACTTCACAAGACTGAGATCCAGACAGTGAGCAGGAAGAGTTCAAGAAGAGGCTAAATACATGATTGGAGAGGTCCTTCCAGAGGCTTCAGGAGAAGGAGCTCTGAGTTGAAGCAGTTTTAGGAAAGGATTGCAGAAGACAAGAAAATGCTAACTGAATGTAGCTTCTTTCATGTTTGAACTTATTTTTACGTTTTCACTTCCCATCAAATTAAACCCTCTGAAGTTGGTTGATTAAAGCTCTCCCGACCTCTTTGCATGCTGTGTGTAACCCTGCACCGTGAAATGATTCATACACCAAGATGCATCATAACTGGGGAAGCTGTTCAGCAATTTATTCACATAATTTATGGTAAAGTCCACTCAGGTTGCATTGAACTACATATCAGTGAAAAATTACATCTTTTATAAACAATTCAAAATTACCCAAAGCTACATTTATTGCTATATTCAAATGATCAACCAAACCATTTTGTTTTGGTACTAAGCCACTAAGAAGCAATGCTACATTATTACTTGCATTTATTTTGTTAGTTTTGAGAAATCAAAATAATAAATTTCAATCAGGTTCCAAAGTATAGAGTCAGAGAGTTATACAACAGGTAAACAGGCCCTTTGGTTCAGTTCATCTATGCCAACCAAGGTGCCTATCTGAACTAATTCCATTCGCCTGTAACACACACGAAATGCTGGAGGAACTCATGGAGGAAATGCTGGAGCGGCTCAGGCAGCATATACAGAGGGAAATAAACAGTCGGCGTTTCAAGTCCATAGATCCCTCAAAGTTTCCACCAAGTTGATAGGGCAGTTAAGAAAGTGAATGGTGTGCTGGTGTTCATTAGTCAGGGGATTGAGTTCAAGAGCAGTGAGGTAATTTTGCATCTCTATAAAACTCTGGTTAGACCACACCAAGTATTGTGTTCAGTTCTGGTCACCTCATTATAGGAAGGATGTGGAAGCTTTAGAGAGGGTGCAGAGGAGATTTACCAGAATGCTGTCTGGATTAGAGAACATGTCTTTTGAGGAAAGATTGAGCGAGCTCGGGCTTTTCTCTTTGGAGCGACACAGGATGAGAGGTGACTTGATAGAGGTGTATAAGATTATGAGGAGCATAGATAGAGTGGACAGCCAGCACCTTTTCCCCAGGGGCGGCAATGGCCAATACCAGAGGACATCAGTTTAAGGTCAGAGGAGGAAAGTTTAGGGGAGATTTCAGAGGTAGGTTTTTTACACAGAGAGTGGTGGGTGCCAAGAACACACTGCCCAGGGGTGGTAATAGAGGCTGATGCAATAGGGACATTTAAAAGACTCTTAGATAGGCACATGGATGTAAGCAAAATGGAGGGTTATGGGCTGTGTAGGAGGGAAGGGTTAGATTGATCATAGAATAAGTTTATATTTTCGGCACAGCTTTGTGGGCCGAAGGGCCTGAATTGTGCTGTAGTTTTTCTATGTTTCTAAAACCAAAATGTGGATTTCCATTTATAATCCCAATTTCACACCAGTTTTAAGTATTAAGTGTTGTGCACTTCATGCACTGTCTGAATTAATCACCAAATACCTTATAATTTTGGTTTGAATTAAGAGCTAAATAGTGCCATTTGCAAATGTCATTTTAAACCAACGGCATCTTTAAAGCCAATTTATAATCTGCTGTCATATGAAACACATATCTCACTTAACTGAAGCAACATCAGTTCAGATTTTAGAGAGGTAATGCTCTCAGGGTGCCTTCAGACCAGGGAAGTGTTTATGGCTGAAAGTTTAAATTTAATAAATTAGATTTATAGATATTTTTTCTTTCATTTTGAACTTTCAGATCACCACCCTTCATCTTTTTTCTGCTTCTGGCATCTGAGATGGCCTGTTCAGTTTATAAGAAGCCATAAATTATTCTCTTGGTGCTAACACCAATGGAGGAGTGACATCAGAGTTGAATGATTCAGAGAGTCTCTCCATTCATTATAAAATGACAATTGTTGCTGGACAAGATTCCATTTAGGTCCTTGTGTCTCAAAGGTAGGACTTTCCCACTGTAGTAAATCCCATTGCAGAATCTTGAGCACATAATCCAGGCTGAACATAGAGAAACAAAGGACTGCAGATGCTGGAATCTGGATGACAACCACGATGATGCTGGAGGAACTCAGCAGGCCAGGCAGCATCTGTGGAGTCCTGAAGAAGGGTCCTGACCTGAAATGTTGACCGCCTGCTTTTCTCCATGGATGCTGCCTGGCCTGCTAGTGTCATGGTGATTTTCATCCAGGCTAAGCATCCTGTGCTTCTCTGAGGAAGAGGAACAGAGAGTTTTCCCAAGGCGTTGGCAAATATTTCTCTCTCTACTGACATCACTGGTGAAGATTATTGGACCATTAACTCATTTCTGCTTGTGGAACCTTGCTGTGTGCAAATGCCTTGTTTCCTACATTACAACAGTAAACACTTCAAACATACTTAATTGCTTGTAAAGTGCTTCAAGATAATTTGAGGCTTTGAAAAGTGCTCTATTGATGCAATTTCTTCCAGGAGAGTTAGCATCAGCCAAACCAGACAATTGGTCCAGATTTCACATTTGGTAGCTTCATGTTAAACACTCTTCCGGAATGAAATGTGAAATATAAAGTGTAATTGATCAACTTTCTTAGCTTGTTAGAATTAAACTTACCTTTTGAGGATAGGTTGAGCGAGCTAGGGCTTTTCTCTTTGGAGAGAAGGAGGATGAGAGGTGACTCGATAGAGGTGCACAAGATGATAAGAGGCATAGATCGAGTGGACAGTCAGAGACTTTTTCCCAGGGTGAAAATGGCTAACATAAGGGGGCATAATTTTAAGGTGATTGGAGGAAGGTATAAGGGGGATGTCAGAGGTAAGTTTTTTACACAGAGAGTGGTGGGTGCGTGGGATGTACTCCCGGCAGAGGTTGTGGGGGCAGATACATTAGGGATATTTAAGAGACTCTTAGATCGCCACATGAATGATAGAGAAATGGAAGGCTATTTGGGAGGGAAGGGTTAGATAGATCTCAGAGCAGGATAAAATATCGGCACAACATTGTGGGCCGAAGGGCCTGTACTGTGCTGTAATGTTCTATGTACCTGAATCTGGATGCAGATTAATAGATCTCATTAAGTCCTGTAATGAGCTCTGCTGCCAACATTGTGCAAACACTTTGACCTCACATGAGGCACGAAGGGTCAGTGCAGTTCATGTCTCAATCATCCCAATGACAATGACTACCAGTGTAAATAAGTGCAGTGTGATAAGCCATCTCTGCAAAATGGCACTCCACATTTCATCTTTTGGCAGCAACACCCAATTTTCTGGAGGTACTCAGCGGGTCGAGCAACGTCTATGGGGGGAAGGAATTTTCGATGTTTCAGGTTGAAAGCTTGCATCAGGATGCAGGGTTTGGCCCGAAACATCAACTGTTCCTTTCCTCGCACAGATGCTGCCTGACCCGCTGAGCTCCTCCAGCAGACTGGGTGTTGCTCCAGATTCCAGCATCTGCAGTCTCTTGTGTCTCCATCTTTTTGGCAGGTTTCACCACCAAGGTACAAATGCAGTTTTAGCGACCACCTTGGAAGGCTGCCAGAATTGATGGCACCAACACAAACTTCATGAAGAGCCATGGCCCAAATTTATGGCAATGACTTGGTAAACTTGTGTTGTACATCCTTGACGAGGAGAATCCAATATCATCATAATGTTGCAACCAGGAGAAGCAGCCAATAATGCCTAAAGATGGTGGTTCATCCCCCTTCTGCCACTGCCTGATACCAATCAAGACAGGGTTTAGAAGCTGCCCCGCTGAAGAATGAAGAAACTGCTCTGGTCAGGCATCAATGAGAAAGGGTTATAGACTTTTCAACAGCAAAATGACACTCCCTGACACTGAAGCCTGAAACAGAGCTTTCAACAGCTGCTCAGTGCTGTAGAACTAGGTTTATCAGCTTATTGAGTAATGCAGCTATCCGAGTGGCAAGACTAACTGCACAAGGGCAATCCATAACAGTCTGCTGCAAGGGTTTGTGCTCTTCTGGTCTTTTTCAACATCTGAATGTTAGATGTGTCTTACACTGAATCTTGTAAGTTTCTCTAGACCAAAGCACAACAAACACAAGAATTAACAGTAGAGGAATGAATTGGATACTCACAAACAATGTAGACCATGTAGACCTGGGTCATCTACCTCCAGTTCAAAAGCAATAATGTTAGTGATCTGCCTGAATAAGAACTTTACTGAGCAGTAACTTTTTCTTTTGTTCTGCAGAAGGAGACTCATATATGAGATCTTTCCAAAACACCTGGGCCTCACCCTTGATGGGTGTCTCAGCTGTCTATCAACACCAGCTAACAAGTGTGAAAAAAAAACAAGAACCAGGGTTAAAAGCTCATAGAAAGTCATGGGCAACGAAAGCCTGAATTCTTTGCATTGTTACTGTGGGCTTGGCCTACTCTTCTGAGGAATACTGCTCATGCTCACTGTGTTGCAACATGTGGACATGCTTCTAAATGAAGACAGATGTGATCAGATCAAATTCAGCTGAGTGGCTCCAAGTCCTGCTCCATGTTGAGCAACTCTGCCATTTATTCCAATGCCACCTAGCTCAATGAAAATAATAAGAGCAACAAACAATTTTCACCATGAAAGCTTAACTGCACTCAAGATTGTATCCCTTTTTGGAAATGATAGTTAATATTCATACTGTTGATGTTGACTCATGGTACAGATGGTGCATGAAGTATTAATAACCAACATCCTAATGTCGACCCAATTTCAGAAAACACTGCTGTTGATCTCCCTTGAATTTGAAGGACAGGGCTTAGTCAAACTCACGTGGGGTACAAACATTGGCATCATCAACTCCACATGGAAGGTGAGGGATGATTCAAACTGTAAATGGTGGCCAGAAGTTTCATGCAAAGGAAGACTTCGTCGTAAATCTGCCCGCAAAGATCTGTAATGATCTTTACTGAGCATCTTGGAAGGCCACTGGATGAAGAACTAACCTAGACTAGAAAGTTCATTGTGTTGCACTAAAGTCAATTCTTTAAAAAGTAAAACAAAAATTGCAGTTGTTAGAAATCTGGAATAAAAGCAGAAGATATTCGGGGCAGTAGGTCAGGCAGCAGATATGGAGAGAGGAGTCAATATTTCAAATTGATCACTTTTCAATGTCATCAACCTGAAATGCTGACAGTGTTCCTTTCTTCACAGATGTCACCTGACCTATAGACTATCTCTAGTAGTTTCTGTTTTTAATAAAACAAGTTCTTCCTTCCACACTACGATGTGGATGGTGCAGCATATTATGCATTGCAGCATTAAGAAAGTTTACTGCCATTGCTCCCCATGCTAATCTTAGAGCCTAAGCTGTGTAGTCAGCCAGATGTAGTGAATGGATATTAGGTGAACAGAGTTCAGCCACTTACCAAGGGAGGTGGTAATCAAAATTTGACAAGTTATCCCAGTAGTGCTATGTGGGAGACTGTGAGGGGAATAATATATTCAATATTTTGTACAGATATGTAAAGAGATGGGGACCAAAATAAACACAAACCACTTAACAATGTTGGGAAGAAATAAATAAAATATATCCATTTATAATTTATTAGGTCCTTGCAGGTTTTTTAAATAAAGTTTGATCATAAAAGCAAATTATTTTTTGCTGCATCTAACAAAACATAGAATCAGGCTTCAAAACTTAAAACGTTAAAACATTTTAACTCAAAACTTAAAACATTCCTGCATCCAATGTACTGTCTTTAAATGAAAAAAAAAATCAGCTTACACTTTACCATACTGGGCAACAAATTAATTTATTAAAAATTTTGTAATTATGCCATAGAATCAATGGAAGAATTGGAAGTATGAACTTTAGCATCATGGGTATTTAAATAAAATCATTAATTTTAATTCTCTTTCACTAATTCCCCATTGATGTTTTAACCTTCTCGCTTCACGGTTCCTACTGTGGTTAGGATAGAATTCAACAGTGGCCAGAGTACTTTAATATGTTGCCCAGTTGGCCAGCCTTTATTGGCAAACCAATGCTGTTCAGTAGACTCTTTAACTATGGAAAGCATCAGTCCCTTGTACCACCTCAGTGCACTGTTGTAATGAAATGATCCGTATGGATAGCATGGAAACAAAATTTTTCGCTGCACTTCAGTACATGTGACAGTAAACCACTTCAGCAACTTACCTTAATTCATGTGATATTTTAAAATGCACAGCCCAGCTGAAGTGAATATCAGAAAAAAACCATGGATGCTGTCTGACCTACTCAGTGTTTCCAGTATTTTCTGTTTTTAATACTGCAGGGCTCCCTTGAGTAATCCAGATCATTGAATCTTTTGGACACTTATGGCAATCTCCATCAATGTCATAGTTGCCACGTGTAATTGTAATTGTGCCAATTGTAATTCTGCCCTCCTGCACAACCAGGACTTGGAGTATGGTGAGGAGTTAAGTATAAGTAGAATAGCTCTTGATTTCTGGGGGCATCCATTTATCCAGTATATCAGGTGAAGTGTGGTGTGCAAAGCAGATGGCATCAAGAATACATTATGCACAGTTTTTGGGTGCATGACATTGATTGTAAGAATATTCTATTCATCGTCATCTTTGGGTTCAGTGAATGGCAACCTTCTGAAGGTCATGAAAAGCTCTTCTTGAGCCTGGAAGGTCATGTGAGAAGAAAGCATCACTCCCTGGACCTTTGGGAAGCCTACAATCCCGGCAAATCCACATATCCAATGTCTGCTGCTCTCTGCTCAAGGAGAAGCAACTGGTTTCCACTCTCATTGAATCGAGAGTCATCATGACCTGCATTAGAAAGTTTACCTGCCATTGCTCCCCACGCTAATCTTCGAGCCTAAGCTGTGTAGAGATGCTGGAAATGCTGCATATACAGGTTCTCTCCAGGCTACGACAGGGTTCTGTGTCTGAGAACTGTTTGTAACCCAAACAGTTCGCAAGCCAGAAACGCGGCTGCTCAGCAATTTCTTTAGATAAAAACATAGGCCAACCAAGGGCGAAGTGCAGTTAAATCTGGGTGTTTAATTCAACCATTCTGACATTGCCACAAATTGAGTTTCCACATGGCAGGAGATGCCTGCATCCCCACAGCAAATCTATCCTGCCAGTCTCCCAAACGTTTGTTCATATGGATGGGCTGTACCTAAGTTGGACGTTTGATACCTGGAGAGAACCTGTATCAATCAGCGCTGTCTTAAATTATCCAAAACCTAAGGCATTTAGGTGTCAAGAACTTTGTATCAACAAGCAGAGTAATCCAGGCATGGATACTTGGTTGGAGCACTGTTTCCAGAAAGTGACAGATCTCTGCATTAGAAAAATTCAGTCTCTGGATGCCTTGCCTTTCAAACAGTTGGAGATAAAGTGTTGCCTCTGGAAGGATCAGAGAGCAGGCAAGACTACACTGGTGAAATGAGACAGGCGTAATTAATGACCTCATCATGAAGGCATCTCTAGGAGGGAGAGAAAATAAGTGCAACTATGTGGGCATGAAAGCAGAACTAGCTAAAGTGAACTGGTAAATTAGGTTACAGGATCAGTCAATCAAAGTGCAGCGGCAGATATTTAGGGGATTTCTCATAAACAGCACAGGTACGTTCCAATGAGAAAGAAAAATTACAAATAGACAACCCACCTTCTGCGGTAAACTAAAAAAAGTTAAAGATAATAAAAAACCTAAAGAAAAACTGTTCAATTGTGTAAAGGTGGGAGGCAAGTTTCTAGGTTGGACAGAATATAAGGCAAGACAAAACATGACTATAATATTAATAAGGCAGGAAAAATTAAAGCCTGAGATAAAGCTGGCCAGAAATACAACAGCAGTTAGTAAGGCTTTTCACTGATATTATAAAAAAGAATTAACTAAATGAGCACTGGTCCTATCAGAAGTGAGTCCGGACAATTAATAGTGGAAAACAATGAGATGGCAGATGAATTAAACGGATAGTTTACATCAATATTCCTTATAGAGGATGCAAATAACATTCCAAAAATTGGGATGAGCTCAGGAAAATTACCAATATCAGGGAAGTGGTGCTCAGTAAATTGTTGGAGCTGCAGGCTGACAGGTCCTGAAGGATTTCGTGGTCTTTAAAGAAGTGGCTTGTGAGATGACTGATGCGTTGATTTTAATTTTCCAAAATTCAACAAGATTGGAAGATTGGGAAATAGAAAATGGAACTCTTTAATAAAAGACAGAGGGAGACAGAAAGCAGGTAGCTGAAGGTCAATTAACTTAATATTTGTCAGAGGGAAAATGTTAGAAGCTTTTATTAAAGACGTTAAAGGAGAGAACTTCAAAAAATTCAAGCGAATCAAAAAAAGACAACACCGTTTTGTGAAAGGGAGGTCACATTTGACCAATATGTTGACGTTCTTTGAAGAACTATCATGTGCAGTAGATAAAGGAGAGCCAGTAAAGGTACTATAGTTAGATTTCCAGAAGGCATTTGATAAGGTGCCACGTCAAAAGTTATCGCGGAAAATCAAAGCTCACTGGCATGGATAGAAGATTGGATTGCTATAGGAAACAGATAGAAGTAGAATAGAATGTAAATAGGAAATAGAAAGAAGGCATAGATAGGTTCTTTATTTCCTGTTTGGCAAAAGGTAAAGGGCGGTCTGCCAAATGGATTGGTGCTGAAGTCTGAACTTTTCACATTTTATATAAATGACTGGGATGAAGGCACAAATGGTATGGATGTTAAGTTTGCTAATAACACAAAGAGAGGTGAGAAAGTAAATTGTAATGAAGACATAAGGAGGCTAAAAAGGAATATAGGTGGGTTAAGTGAGTGAACAATGATCTAGCAAATGGCATATCACATGGGAAAGTGGGACATTATCCATTTTGGCTTGGAAAATAAAAAAAGATAAAAATATTATCTAATTGTTGGGGAATTGCAGAGGTCTAAGATGGAGAGAGATTTGAATATCCTAGTGTACGATTCACAAAAGACTAATATTCAGATGAAGCAAGTAGTTAGGAAAGCTAACAAATTGTTGTAATTTATTGTAAAAGGAATTGAATACAAAGGTAGGGAGGTTAGGATTCAGATATACAGTATAGGGCATTAGTGAGACCAGATTTGGAGCACCGGATACACTATTGGTGTCCTTATTTAATCAAATATGCTAAGCAGCCCAAAAGAGGTTTACTAAACTAATACCTGGAAAATACAGGTTATCTTATGAGGAAAGTTTATCCAGGCTAGACTTGTATCTGCTGGAGCTTAGAAGAGTGAGGGTTTCTCTATATCAATCCTGTCAAGATTTCTTGACAGGATTAAGATTTCTGGGAAATCTTGACAGGGTCGATGTGGAGAACCCCTCACTGAGAAATCTTAAGAAATCTTGATGCTTCCTTCTGTGGGAGAATTTAGAATTAGAGTTCACTATTTAAAAATAAGGAATTGCCTATTTAAGACAGAAATGAAGCAAAAATATTTTTCGAGGACTGTCGTGAATCATTGGAACCTTTTCCTCAAAGGGTAATGGAAGCAGAGACCTGAATATTTTTAAGGGGGTGGTAGTTAAATTCTTGATAAGCAAGAGGGTGAAAGGTGATTGGGAATAGACAGTGATATGGAGATGAAGCTACAATCAGATCAGGCTTGATCTTATTGAAGGTTTGATGGGATGAGTAGCTGACTCCTTCTCTAATTTGCATGTAATCTTTGGAGCAGAGTCTCTTAACCAGAGCCCACCAGCCTTCCTCCTTTCAACCAGATGTCTTGGCCTTTGTGCCTTCCTTCAATAGGTTATGGCGGTGGCCCCAGGCATCTCAACTCAACTGTGCATTAAACCCAATGATAAAAGGCAAAGCTGAGCTCCATGCTCACCTAGACTCATTGTGTGACTTTTCATTTTTGCCCAATGGAATGAGGTGAGCCCAGCTCCAATTCAATCTGCAAAAAGTCAACAAGCAATTGATTACCCCTTTAAATAGTGCAGGTGCAGGGGTTTCTCATTTGTTCAGACCTGCTTTCGCCTGTGCGGTCGTCAAAACATATTAATTAAATATCTGTGTTTCATTTTCACAGTGGAGCCAGAAGTTAAGTATTGCATGTGGACTGATGCCATTCATTCACACACTTCATGCTTTGTGTGTTGGTTTACCATCCATAAGGAAGCAGCCAGTGTAAGACATTATGCACTGTGAGCACCATAGGCTGAAATTGGATTTTGTGTGCAATTTTACATTTGAAATCAATTGCATAGTGCTTAAAAGGCACATGCTGTGTGGTCACAGCTCCAGCCCTGGAAATCAAATTGTGAGTCTATTTGGAGCAACAAACAAACTGCTGGAGGAACTCAGCAGGTTGACCAGCATCCGTGGGGGTGAAAGGAATTGTTGACTTTCTGGGTTGAAACCTTGCACCAGGACTGAGAGAAAGAGGGGAGATAGCCAGTATAAAGAGGAGAGGGAGAGTGGTCAGACAGGAGCCCAAGGTGGACTGGGGAGTGGAGAATTGATTTATCAAGCATTTATCCACAAAACTATGGGCTCACCTCCTAACTCTTAATCATTCACAACTAGTGGGTTGTAGCGGTTGCTACCGCGGAATAAAACAAGACCCGACTCGGAGGATTGCCAAACAGAACTGGTTTATTTTCCCGCCTTGTGCGGGCCCTTTAAGGGAGAGAAACTCCCGCCCAAAAAACCGGCAATGACGTAAGTCCTACGTCATCAGGACTTTCCCGCGCGCGGGTTCTCCCCGTCGCTCGGAAAGACGAGGCCCGCCGCCATCTTGGGCCTCGTCGCTCCGACGCCGCGCGACCCGACTGCCGAGCCGGTTCGCCCGACTAGACGGTGAGTCGCCACACAACCCCCCCCAGAACCGGCAAGACAGTCCCCAAGGTCCGTGGGCTGTGCCAGCTGCCGCTTAGGGGGGCGGCCTCTGCGTCGTGGCGTGGCAACCTCGACAGGCTGTTGCAGATCCAAATGGGCCGGTTTGAGGGCCACTGCGTTGGCTGCTGCGCTGTCGTCCATTTCGCGGGTCCAAAAGCCGTTTGGACCGTCGGGGTCACCAATGTAGCGGTTGCTACCGCGGAATAAAACAAGACTCGACTCGGAGGATTGCCAAACAGAACTGGTTTATTTTCCCGCCTTGTGCGGGCCCTTTAAGGGAGAGAAACTCCCGCCCAAAAAACCGGCAATGACGTAAGTCCTACGTCATCAGGACTTTCCCGCGCGCGGGTTCTCCCCGTCGCTCGGAAAGACGAGGCCCGCCGCCATCTTGGGCCTCGTCGCTCCGACACCGCGCGACCCGACTGCCGAGCCGGTTCGCCCGACTAGACGGTGAGTCGCCACAGGGTGCTCACAAATATGGCAAAGTTTCAGTTTCTCACTGTTCCTCTTAGAGACAGCTGTGTTGTCCTTCTCTGGCATGTGTTAAGCCCTTTCAGGGGCATGGCCACAATCAGACGCTCACCAGTTTGGAAATTACAGTCATGGATCCTGACCTTGCAAACCCTAGCAATAGGATATTATGGGTCAGGAATCCCATCCATTGCACTGTCTGCACACCCATTTGTTCAAAGGAGCACTAGGTTCAACCAAAAAAGGATCAATAAACCTTATCTCAATTGTATACAAACACACAGCACAATGATGAAAATTGAACTTTATCCATCTAATATTTCAGCATTACAATATTCTGGAAATGGTGACTAATGCATCTAACATTCTTTGGAAACAAGCTCCCTTTCAAGCAATGTGCGTGAACAGCTTCATTAGATGTCCATACTGGAAGGAGTTATTAAATCTGATGGAGAGAGGATGGAGAATTGGCAACGGACAGGAGCGACAAAGCTGGAAAGGGCGAGGCTCTTCAACCTGAACAGTGATTGTTAATTATGTACCATTGCCTCAGGCATCTTATAATGTTCACAAACTATTGATGGGTTGTTACCAGTAAACAAATGGTTAGCAAATTCTATTTGTTTTCCAAAAATCTGGTCCTGAACATGTAATTAAAAAAGAATGTGAAACTTAATAATGATTATTTGTAAATGTTTCTTTGAGAAACTAAGTGCTTTGAATCATTAATTATTGGTATAATAATTCCCCAGTTGTTACTCAGCATGACAAATCAGGGTTTGAAAAACATATGATGTTTTTTTGTATTGAGCAAGATACTCTGAAGCAGGGTGGGAAGGGTTAAACTGAATTTGCCTGGAATCCAGGAGCAGTGAAGCATCCAATTGCAATTATGATCTACAGTATGAACAAGTTGCCATTCCGAAAAGGCAGGCATCAAACATGTAGCAGTGTGTCTGTCAGCATCGCAGGAATACCTGCTTCTTTTTAAATTTGACTCTGAAAACATCATGTGCGGTGTGGAACAGGCTGAAACCTTCCTTCCTAATCGTCACCTAATAATACTGTGATTCTCTTTGGGGAGAAAAGAACAAGCTTCTGCAGTACTGACTTCTATAGATTAGGGTCCTGTATCGTTTTTCCCCATGCAGCGACAAAATAATGCATCACCAAAAACTGAATGACTCTTAGTGGCACACGAGGGACCACTGCATTCATAATGTGACAGTCAGGGAGCAGCATTGTTTGTTAATGACTTATCACAACGAAGGAGCAGGCTCTTCTGGGCAGTTACAGACCTCCTCCCATCTGGACCCTGGACCCATCCCATTCTGGATGTATCGAGGCACGAATCTCTGTTTTAATCAAGCTGGCTGAGGTGATCTTGCCCGAATGAATTGCAAACATCCCCTGCATCTTGCTGATGGAAGGAATCTTGCTGGAGGGGAATCGTTAAGAGCCCTACTAACCAACAGAGTACAGTTGTTGGGAGATGCTGTGATTAACATGCCGTGAACCTTCCACAGGTAAGTTCTGATTAATTATTGTGGGCTGTTCATTCTCCTCCCCACCCTCCCCCTCACCATCCCCCCTGCATCCTGTCCCTTCCACTCCCGACAGCAGCTCAGAGCTGCATGCAAGGCTTTATCGCTCCACTGGAGTAGAGTTGTACTGATTATTTTAGTTGGCCCTGTGTGTTAGGCCAAAAATAAACCCACTATCTGATGGCCTGCTTTTCTTATCCACAGTCCCAGCTGCAACATGTCTACAACAAAAGCAGGTGATGCAGATGAGGTTTTTGGTAAGTAGCTGCTTAAGGTATTTTTTAACTGAGTCTTTAACCATTTATTGAAAGCTCAGCAGGCCAAATTCTGACTCGGAAGCTTGTTTCTGCTCTTGCATCCTGACCAGCTGATGTCAATTTGCTCTTATCCAATCAATAATTAAATCAGTTTCAATATAAGACAGTAAAAAACAAGCAATTATTAACAATTCAGGGTAATCCTAAAATAGTCATTTATGACTGGGCTTTTCTTTTGTTTTATTTTAAAAACAATTTCTTGCAAATGTTTACTTGAAGGAGGAGATCAGACATGACAGAATAACGAGGAATAGTTTATGAGAAGTAGCTCCTTACATTTGTAAATGTGTTCAGAGTTATGGTTACAACTTCATTCTAAGCAGTTGGTGCTAATGAATTTGTGCTCTGTGTTGATGAATATGGAAAGGAACTTTATTAGGAATAGAGATTATATAGTCACCTTCCCAACCCATCTGAGAATCTTTTAGTTGAAACAGAATGTTGATTATTATGAAATAGCCTTTGCTACAATACTTCTGTTAACTTGATTGCTACAAAGGTTCTTAAATCATTAATGAAATGAAAGTCTCTCAATGGCAGCCATGACATAGTTAATGGGATGTGTATGTACATGTATCAGCAAAGTCACATCATAAGATAAATCAATTAACAGAATATTTTAGTTCTGGTTCTGTCTTCCAATTGTATATATGGGTATATTATAATAAACATTGTGTATATTGCTGGAAGGAAGAGGAATATGCTTTAATGAAGGAAATTAATTAATGGTTGTAAAATTAATCAGCCCTATTGTTTATTGAACAGATTGGTCTGTTCGCTCTCTATGTGGTCTGTAGCCCTTCAAAAACATAGTTTGTTATACTCTCTTAAACAACTGCCATGCCCCTTTAAGTGGATTCTATGTTGAAAAGATCACATTCATTTATATGTGGCCCTGTGACCCAGATGGAACGATTTTCTGTTTAGTGAACGTGAGATTACACCCATCAAAACCAAACTAAATTGAATTTGGCTAGTTCCAGAATATTAGCTTAATGTATCGGTAACTGAAGTCTTTCCAATAGAAAAACTAATTACTTATTGCTTTAAGAACATTGCTTATTACCTACCTTGCAACTTATTCGTGCACTGTAATTACTGTACAGCCACTTCCTCATGATGCCCTTTCTGCCTCAGAGTTCGGAAAACCAAAAAAACAAATGCCATTATTGTTTTGCATATTTATCAGCTGGCTTAAAATCCACCATAACAGTTTGCAAATACTGTATTGGTCAACACAATGAAATATATTCTGGCACAGAACAAATGCTGGTCTGAGTTTAGCAGCCAGGAGAATATCCTGTAGTTTATATTTTGATAGATAAGAGCAGTATTACTACATAAGCTTTGGAATCTAGAACAGTTTTTATCAAAGATATGCAAATACAAATCCATGCAAATGTTCCATCCATTTTCAATTTGTGAAACTCCACTGCAAGCACAGTTTTCTTCCAGATTTTCTCTGAAAATAACAAAATGCCATGGCTCTATTGAAATGCAAACTCAGCTACAAAAAGTTAATTGCATTTCCCCCAGTTGGCCATTTTATCATGGTGTAGTTAATAAAATAAAGACTCTGAACACTTTGGTTTTCAAATTAAGTTCCAAATTTTCATCAGTATAAAAAAGAAGAGCATATTCAGGGACCTGAGTTCACCTCTTGGTTTATGATACTTCTTTTAAGTTGCTGTTGTGTAAGCTCTAATGTGGAAGGATAAAAATGGAGAAATATTGTCAATTTAAAGGATATTTTGAGACAGTTTGCAATGTGACTGAAGGTTCATTTGCTCCCACATATATGCCTCTGAACCGCTGAAGTCCCAGCATCAAACAAACATATGAATTAGGAGCAGGAATGGACCACTCAGCCCCTTGAGCTGCTCCACCATCCAGTAATCTCAGCTCCACATCCCCATGTATTTCCAGTAACCTTTCACCCTTCTTGCTTATCAAGAATCTATTATCTCTGCTCTGAAAATCTTCAAAGACACTGCCTCTACTACCCTCTGAGGAAGAGAGTTTCAAAGATTCATGACCCTCTGAAAAAGAATTTCACCTTATCTCTTAAACAGGTGACCTCTTATTTATAAAAAGTGACCCCTTGTTCTAGCTTCTCCCACAAGAGGAAATATTCTCTACACAACCACCCTGTCAAAATCCCTCAGGATCTTACGTTTCAATCAAATCTACACCCCCCTCCCTCACTCTTCTAAACTCAGCAAGTAAAAGCCTGGCCAATCTAACCTTTCCTCATATGATAACCTGTCCATTTCACTTTTCAGTCCAATAAATCTTCTCTGAGCTGCTTCTAAAACATTACATCCTTTCTTGAACAAGGAGAACAGTACCAAATTCTGTACTCCTGATGTTTTCTCACCAATGTCCTAAATAACTGAAGGATTACATCCTTTTGTATTCAATTCTCCTTGCAAAGTACATTAATATTCTATTTACTTTCCTAATTACTGCAGTACCTACTGTATATGCTAGCTTTTAGTGAATCACGCACTGGGACTCCAGTTCCCTCTGCATCTCAGAGCTTTGCGATCTCTCACAATTTAGATATTTATCCTGCTCATATGAGGATTACACTTTTTCCCCACATTGTACTCTATATGCAAGACCCTTTCCCACTCATTTAACTGGTCTAAATTGCTTTGTTGCCTTATGTCTTCACAACTTACTTTCCCAGATATCTTTCTTTCAACAACAAATTTAGCAACCATACCTCCACTGTCTTCATTCTAGTCATTCATATAAATTGTAATAAGTTGAGGACCAGCACTCAACCCTGCACACCACCTGTTACATTATGCTAACTAGGGAAAAGGAAACATTTGTGCCCACTTTCTATTCCCTGTTGTCCAACCAGTCTTCTATCCACACTGATCTTGTGGCCCTCTGGTCTTAGACATCTTTGCCACAGGGAAAAATTTCCTACTATCTACCTTATCTATGCCCCTCATAATTTTGTATACATCTATCAGGTCATTCCTTAACATCCTCTGCTCCAAGGAAAATAGATCCAGCCTACCCACAACTGATTAATCTTGGTGAGTCTCCTCTGCACTCTCTCCATTGCAATCATGTCCTTCTAATGTTGTGGCGACCTGAACCGCACTTGATTTTCCAGCTGTGGCCTAACCATTGATTTTAGTTGTACCAAGACCTCATTGTTCTTATATTCTATGCCCTGGCTAATGAAGGCAAGCATCCCGTATGCCTTCTTCATCAACCGATCTATGTTCAGGGATTCTAGGACTTGTACATGGAGGTCCCCCTCTTCCTCAATACTCCCTAGGGACCTACCATTCCTTGTGTATGTCCTGCCCCTATTAGATTTTACTAACTGCACTTATCAAGATTAATTCCATTTACTATTGCCTTGTCCATGTTGCTGAGTGATAAATATCATCCTGAGCCAACAACTATTCTCTTCACTATCAACAAAACTACCAGTTTTTATGTCATCTGCAAACTTACTAATCACACCTATATTCACATCGAACTCACTATATATATATATATATATATTACAGGCTTCCAATCACAAAAGTAATCCTCCACCATCATCCTCTGTCTCCTGTTACCAAGGCAATGTTGGATCCAATTTGCCAACTTGCCTTGGATCCCATGGGCTCTAACCATTTGGACCAGCCTTCCATGTGGGATCTTGTTAAGTACCTTACTCACGTGTTAAGTGGTTGAGTGAATATTGACCAGGGGTGGTACTTATCCCTGCACAGACAGCTTCATTGATGTCAAGGGATTGACTCCTTCATGAGAGGAGCCAACCATCCCTCTACAGGCAGAGACCATGAAATTGACTTTTAATGGTCTCAGGGAAACAATGTCCTTTTTGGAAGAGCTGTGTTGATCCCTTCTTTCAGAAGAGTAAATCCAACTGCTTCATCTTTTCTCTTCATCTACATTCACGCACAGTGAGACAGCTGGAAGCTAAGCCAGCCAACACCCTTCCACTCCTACTCACTCTACTGACCGATATTCCTTGGGTCGTCCCATCCTACAATCACCTCCCCACTGCCTTTTCCTCCAGAAGCTCCATTCATTCACATCCAGACTTCTAGGCAGCTAGTTATGGACAATTACCCTGACACCTGATGGGTGCTAACAGCTCACCCTTGTCTGGTTTTACTTTCCACTAGGCACTCTGCCTGAACCCTTGTGGTGTCTGTGTGAGTGTGAACATCTGATCATTTCTCTTCCTACTTCTCTGAAACCTTTGTCTCTCACAAACAACTCACTTTGTTTCACCCATCCTACCTCACTTCCTTTATCTCCATTGTTCCATTCTGATATTCTCTCAGTGATATCTTTGCTTCTTGTCTCCCTTTGTCTTTGCAGTGCCATAGGAGTGACCATAATTGGGCTCTCCGGGGACAAAAATGTCTTTGGAGTGCAGTGCTGGACTGGGATCGTGCTGAGATAAATTCTTTTACTTACATTTTATCCTTCACTCTGCTTCACCCCTTCAATCATGGCCAAAGAATCCTCACCCACCAATCTCAACTGACCTCACAACCAACCTGTGTCTCACGACCCAACCATGTAACAATACCAAATGGCCTATACCCTGACCAACTTCTAGCCACCAATCTCCTCCAAGAACTTAAGCCCTGCTTCCCTCCACCTCCGTGATTGGCCTATCTCCTTTTCCAACCCACAGATTTTCTGCTGATTCCTTGACATCTCCAGCGGAGGCCAGAACCTCCATCCTCTAGCTCCAAGTCCCAGTGCTGATTACTGGCAACTAAATCCCACTCAAGCCCAATTCTGATCTCTCCCACCTCACAACCTCTTATCTGATTTCAGGTCCTGAATCTGTGACCATCTCCCCACTGCAGCTCTTCAGTTGATGACAGACCCGACAAGCCAACCCCCTCCTCTCAACTGATCACCTACCCCAATCCCATTGTTTGATTGTTAACCCATGCCCAGGCCCCAATCCTGATCTCAGTTTCCAGCCCCCACTGGCCCAATGTCTCATTCCCGATATGAACAGATCTGAGCCCCACACTAGGCTCATGACAGAGGCTCTTGTGCCTCGCCAATGGCACTCCCACATGTGGCTTTGACCCTGGATAGCACATTTTTGTTCACTGAAGCCTTAGGTCTTGGACACTACTGAAACTTGTTCTGTTGGCTGCATGAACAATGCAGTTATTGTAAATCCATGCAGTGACCAAGTAGCATGTTACAGTTTCAGGATCAATACCATCTCTCGACTCAAACACATTTTCTGAACTCTACAGAGTTCAGGCCCTCGAATCAACTAGAAACGAAGTAAAAGAACAATTAAAGCACAAACATTTTCTCTGGAGTGTTGGCTGATGGAAAATGGGATTGGGGCAGGGGACAAACTACCCAGAAAAATTGAATACCGTAAAATGACAATGAGTACATACTGTATTCCAATTCACTTCATAGATTGCTCACTCTGATTATTAAAAGTTAGGAACTTTAGCCAGGAAGTTGTATTATGTAGCATCCATTTCATAGGCACTACACGATCCAAATTTGACTACCTGGAGTAGATAGTGCTGGTATTTCTACACGAACTTGTGCCAGAGACAAAACTGGACAAGTCACTTGTGTGTGCTTCTCCTGTTAGCGCCCTGTACACTTTTCCATCATCAGGTACATGACAAATGACATCATTATTTTCCTATTGCTTGCTTCTGCCCCCCCCCCCCCCACCAACATAAATTGGAGCTGAAACTTCCATAAGACTATTGTGGAATTCTCATTTGAACAAGGCACACGTCGCGTTAGTTTCTTGCTTTTTTCTCTATTTAAAGGTACATCCTGCTGACATCAGGAGACCTACTTGGGCACCTTCAGAAGGCATTGTATGCTGTATAATCACTTTCCAAAGTCCATGGTGTATGCTGCAACTGATAGAGAGTGGTTTCTCCACCATTTGGCTGCAGTGGTGTTTCACTACCGACATTGTTGGCAGCATTTCATTCCCAGAGGCATTGACATAACCGTGTCTGACCACTCAGGGTGTGTTTGGGACCTTGGGATTGGAGGCAAAGACATGCCCATCCGTGAAAAGTCCACTTACAGAAAGCCTTCAGTGATGCCACATCTCACTTAGGCCTCTCTGATGAACAATGCATTCTCAGGTTGGGGTTTCCAAGACTGTCATCACTGAGATATGTGATATTCTGAGGGAAGACTCTTCAGCCACACACTCTCTTTGGAGTCATAGACTCATACAATACAGGAACAGGCCCTTTGGCCCACCCTGTCCATTCTGACCATCAAGTACTCATCTAAACTAATCCCATTTACCAACATTAGTATTTTGTAGTATTTTAGGTCTTGTTGATTCAAGTTATCATCTAGATACTTATTAAAAGTAGTAAAAGTCCCTGCCTCCACCACTCTCTCAGGCAGCGCACTCCAAACTCCAAACACCCTCTGGGTGAAAAAGAGTTTTCCATTTTTCTCCTCTAAACCTCTTACTCCTCACCTTAAACATATCCCCTCTGTGGATAGACACCTCTGCTGTAAAGTTTGCCACTGTCTACTGTCCCCCTCGTAATTTCATATACCTCCAACAGGATTCACCCCACCCCCCAGTCTTCTATGCTCCAAAGAAAATTAACCCAGTTGATCCCGTCTCTCATCGTAACTGAGACATTCCATCCAAGGCAACATGCTGGTGACTCTCACCCTTCTGCACCCTTTCCAGAGCAATCACATGCTTTCTATAATGAGGCAACCAAAACTGCACACATTATTCAAGATGTGGCCTCAATGGTATATAGCTGTACCATAGCTTCCCTATTCTTATATACTGTGCCCCGGCTAATGAAGTCTAGCATTCTGTATGCCTTCCTTTACCACTCCACCTACTGCTGCTGCCACCTTCAGGAATCTATGAGCCTCTACACCATGTCCCTTTGTTCCTCCGTACTCGCTAGGGCCCTTACCTTCATGGTAGATATCCTACTCTCATGAGACCTCCCAAAATGTACACATCAGAATTAAGTTCCACCTACCATTGTTCTGCAATATCTTCCTGTAACATGAGGCTATCCATAACCTCCCCACAACTTTTGAGGTCAAAAGTCAAAGTCAATTTGATTCCTAACTTCCTTGTCACAAAACCTTTTGCTCCTCAGAGCTGCATCAAAGAGGTATTGTTTTCACAGAGAAATCACTTCATCCACATTCATTTCAGTGAGGAACAAGTGGTATCTTGGGGCTGGGATGGTCCAGCTTTGCTGGCTTCATGTGATTCCAGGGAGCCATTGTCTGCACTCCTGAGTCCATAAAGGCTCCATTAATAAACTGGAATTCCTGATTAATGTTTTTCACTTCCTCGATGTGCAAATTATTATGGATCGCAGGAAGAAGTCTCTCGTGGTGAGTGATGTGTTTCCAGGAAGTACACATGACTCCTTCATCCTGAAGGATACCCACAGCCAGACATTTTTAGAGACTGGTATTACCCAACAAGCTGGAGGTTGGGGACAAGGTGAACACTCTACCTCTCTCGGTCCTCACACCTATCTGTTCTCCAACTGCATACAACTACCTATCAAGTACCAAGATCATAGTAGAAAATACCTCAGGTCCCCTATTGTTGTCCGTCTCACTCTTTGGGCACATTGTAATACATGCAAATCATGAGTAGCTACTTCATTGTTATTTGCCTGTTTGTGTAACTTTGCCAACTGAAAACAAACAACCAGTGCCTGAGGAAAAGAGACAAGGAGACCTACAGCATGAGGACCACAGGATGGCAGAATCAGGAGGAACAAGAGCAGGAGGAAGATTTTGTTCAGTGTCTGCAGCCTTATCTCCCAGATTAGTGGAAGAGATGGGCATTGTTCAAAAGTGTTATATCAGATATAAGAGACTCCCCACAGAGAGACAACTTTCAAAATTACTAAGCAAAATAAAATTCCCCAGAGTTGATTAAGTGAACCTCTTCCCATGATAACCCCAGAATACAAATAATCAGGCCAGGGAGCTTGGAGGATGCATAAAATACCATCACATCTTGCTTTGGAACCTCATATAAAAAAACCCAGAGCTCTGAATAAATTCATTTTCCAGTAAGTATCTCCACTCTGCTGGTGTAAACAGTGGTGTATAGGTCACCCTGACTCATCTTGTGAGGACATTACATTTCTTTCCACTTCACTCCATTGTGCAGAGGTTCTCACTGCTGGAGAAGACTACTAAAGCCACCTCCGTCTGGGCTCTTCACATGGTGGGTTTCCTGATCACTTTGCCACACAGAACAGCCTCCTGGCATGTATCTCTTTGACCTGAACTTGTGCGTCTCTCTGAGTGAATGGGGTGCTGCTTCCTTCTCTGTGCAGTCACTGTTTTCTCCATGGGGGCCAAGGTTTGCATTGTTGCCATGGGGAATGTGTCTTTAAGGGCTCATGTCCTGGCCTGATTTCTGCACACCACAATGTTGGGAGCTGAGCTAGACTGGTCAGGATCTCACTGGGAATCATGTAGGTTGCATGTTAGCACTTGCTTCTATGTCTAAACCACACTAATGCTGCTTGGCTCTGGATAAAGGCCAATTTTGCAAATTTTTGTGGCGTAACTGGGCATAGGTACAAAACAAAAGCATATATCAACACACCAAAAATAGCTGCAATCTGATTTCTACCTACTGGTGTGCTATAACCCTCCTTTCAATATTGATAGATAGTTTCACAGCTAGATTGTCTAATCAAAACTGGGGAAGAAGACAAAACTTTCTCATCTCTTGTTTCTACCTAATCAAAGTGTAAGTACTTAAACCTATGGAGCAGAAGTGCACAAAGTTGGTAGGGCTGAAACTGAGTGCTGTTCTGAAGATGTGTATGTCTTCTCAATGAAGGTCAACAAGAACATCTTTAATAGGTTATCTCTTAACAATGAAAACTATTTTGTAAACATTAAAACTTTAACAGCCAAACAACTGCAAATTTTGACTGAAAATCAAAAGTTCAAATGCTGGTACCTGAGATAAACGGAGAAAATGCTGGAAACTCTCAGCAAGTCATGAAGCAGCTGTGGAGAGAGAAACAGAGTTAAAGTTTCAGGTTGATGACCTTTCCTCAGTTTAATGATCAGTCTTTAGCCTGAAACATTAACTCTGCTTCTTTCTCCACAGATGCTGCATGACCTGCTGAGTATTTCCAGCATTTAATCTTTTTAATCACTGATTTTGAATGGTAATAATTCTATGTTATACTTCAAGCATAATCCTACATTTGGTAAGTAACTGGATAGAAGTAAAGGCGGTCATTTGAAATATATGAAATCACTTCTACAATTGAAAGTAACAACATAGAAACTAGAATGTCTGTAATGCATCACAGAGTTCATCAACCATATTTTGAAGATCAATTAATTTCTGATCTCACTGTGTTTTTGAAGTAGCTTGTGAGGTTCACTAGGTGAGGTGACACACAATTTTATCTTGCTCCAGCATTAAGAAAATATCAAGGAGTAGAATGTCTCAGCATAAACTTGGTGAGGAATTGGATGAAACCTCATATAAATTTGATCTGAATGGACATTTACTGCATTTCTCATGATCTGTGGTCAAAGATACAGTAGGAGGTTGAGAGAACCCTTCAGAAATGCCAGCTGTGAATCATATACATTTGTGCAGCTATGGAGAATCTACTTGCAATATATTGAAAATCATGTCAAGCGTACATTTCCTGTTTATTAGACTTCAAGTGACGAATTGTCTGGATCACACTCCTGTCACTAGCAAGCATGAAGGAAATTATATGAAGCCTCTTTTACAACTTTGCGGTGGTTGATTTGTCAGCAGATTTCTTTCAGCTGCTTAGGTTGGAAACAGTTGTAAGGATTGTCATCAACACAAAGTTCGACAGTAACAATTAAATGGGTAAGGCAAGAATAATATTCAGCAAATGCACATGCAAAGTTTATATTCAGGACACAATTTCATACAAACTTTATCTAAGTAAAATTCTTACTCTGAATTTTGAAAATTTACCTCCACAAATTTCTGATCCTGGGAATTGTTTTCCTGTGAAGTCTATGCCTCCCTTCCAAGATTTCCATTCAATTTTTGCTTCATGATGTATTAGCTGAAGTTCAGGTTTCCTCCTTGTCATGCAGTGATTTTTATTTCAGCAACCATTGTTATTTACTTGCTCAAGCTCACTTTTATGTTTGTACCTCAACTGTACTCCTTGCTCCTTATACTTTCTTCTTATCCCTTAATTCTTCCCTGTTGTCTTCCTTGATCCCAACTTTTTGAAACATTTCATATCATCCTCATCCATGTGGAAGTGTCTGTAAATATGTACAACCAATTACACACTGTTATCCTTCATTCTGCACTTCAGTTACTCAGTCAGTTCATTATTATTGATATAATGAAGATGAATATCAATTTAATAAAGTTTTTCGTTTTATTTACCAAGTTGTGCATTCCAGTTTTAGTTATTTCAAACTACGTTAATTGTTCAGAGATGCTTTTCCCCTTCTTGAATTAAAGCTCAGTTTATTACTAATCATAAACAATACTATAATTATCTAATTGCTTTGATAATTTATAACTTATTCACTCTATGCAACTAAATAATGAAATTAAATTAATTTGTTAACTGAATGTTATAATGTTACCAATTTAATTGCTTTATTCAGTAATTACTTACATTTAATAATTTACTTTCTCTGAGGATTAAGTAATGGAAATTAGCCTTGTAACATGATGATACAAAAATACCTAAATTCACCTACACATATTTCAAATGCTCCCAGCAAAGATTTCCATCAGGCATCTGTGTAGTTGAAGAAACTTTAATCTAGGGCCATGGTTCCTTTAGCAATCACTTTTAGTGAAGAGATTCAAAATGGCAGCTGGCTATGCTCTCAGTTTATATTTTTGCCCACATATCACAGAGTTCAAAAAAAGTGATTAACAGCATGGCTAGCTATCAGTGGAGGGTGCCAAGGCTTATTGTTGGCTCCAGTTCCTTCTGCAGTCCTTAATATTATCCAAAAATTGAAAACCTTTTGGGAATCAATTTTTACAGAGCACAGGATTTTCTTTTGTATAAAACATAACAGAACGAGGTCATGTCTGAGCCCTCCAACCTTTTCTACAATAACTTTGGAAACACAAGCACAATATACAGCATAGTTATTGATCTGTGCAATTACAGACAGCAAATACTGACCATTTGGCAAATCAATAATAAGGGCAGATAATGAAAAGAATGAAGGAGGAAGTTAGATTTTCAGAAAGTACGAGGGTGCACAAGGAACGCTTCAACACATCTATTTAGACAGAGACTGTCCATCAAATGGAAGTGGATAAGTATTTGAAAAGTAAGCATGTGAAAAACGGGAAAGGAATTACCTTTTAGAACCTGGACAGAGAGTTACAAATTCTGCACTTACTGATTGTGGTGAATGGGCACAAGAAATGCGGAAACCTCTGTGAAATACAATAAAATAGGGAATTGTAGGTACAGCTGCAGAGTGTCTGTACAAGTGGAGAAATTCAAAGCATGCTGTGGGTAACTGAGGCTAGATTCTTATTTTTTGTAATGTGTTCCAAAGGGTTATAAGAGCTGCAGTTATTTTATTTTGATTTTGATCTGAAACTCTATGGTTTCTGAGTATAGGTTGCTATATACAGGGGTTGTAAGTTAAGTGTATGTCAAATTAAACTCAAATGGCTTAAGTCAACGAATAATAAGTGGGGCCTTTATGTTCTGGGTTTCTCTCTAAATGCATATGATATTGCTTAGATTTAAATAATTACTCTAAGCAATTATTAATGTGAGTGGTAGTACATTTTGGAAGATTTGGAAGTACAATCTGGAAGTGTGTTGCAGCATCTGAGATGTATAATACAGAAATATGGTATTGGACCTAAGTGGCCTTTTCTGGTATTTCCAAGTCTTTTACCATCTTACCTCATTTTATCCCATCAACATACCCTTAAACTCCTGATGAAAACTCATCAACCTGAAATGTTAACTTTCTTTCTGTCTCAACAGATACTGTCTGACTTGCTGAGTATCTCCTGCAATTTCTGTTTTTATTTCAGATTTCCAGCATCCAGAGTTTTGGTTCTAGAGTACATATGTTCCTGTTCCTTCCTCTCTCTTCTGATTGTAGATTTTCCTTCTGCAAACCTTGGCTAATGACTACCACATCCTGTCCTCTCTCTGACTGAAAAGGTGTCTCTTGAATTCTCCACTGGATTTATTTGTGATTATCTGATACCTATAGCCCATGGTGTTGGTCTTCTGTAATTAGAAATTTCTCTATGTCTGCTATATCGAACCATTTTATGGTTAAAGACTTTTATCAGGTCACCTCTCAGCCTTCTCTTTACTACATAAAAGAACCACAGTTGCAGTCTTTCAGTTTTGATATCATGCTTGTGAATCTTATTTGCACCTTTTCCAATGTTTTGATTTGATTTTACAGAATTGCGCACAGTACTATGAGTAAGTTCTTTTAATATATTTCTTCAAATTTGCTATGAAAATCCATAGTGTTAAAGCAGATATCTTAATTAACAGGAAGTTGCAATAGAAGAGCTGTTCCCTTGTATTGAATGTGGAGATTCATTTACAAGTGTCCTAAATGAGGGGAATCCATTAATTTCATTTACTTGGTATTAGTAAGGAAATTTTATTAATCTGTTTCCCAATCAATGAAAACAATTTAGTATCATTCTGAAAAATTCTTATGAACCTCTTTCCAGTATCATAAATATCTCCAACTTCCACATATTGGTTTCCCCAAGAGGGAAACCAATTGTACAACCTCTGAGCAACTTCATGAGAATTTTGTTGACTTTGATATTTGATGGAGCCATAAGGGTATGATTGCCTTTCACACCCCACTACCCCCCTCCCCCCCATTTTCCTGCAGTTGATTCCTTTCAGGTTTGTATCCGTGCTTTGTTTCTCCATGTCTAACGACATGTTAGAGAAACAAAGAATGGAAAAACTGATCCAGTCTATTGGATGTCCAGGCTGCTTTGGCAGAGAAGTCCACATTCCATTGTTTTTACATAACAGACCAAAGCTCCAACCTGGACATGAAAGGCACTCATCAAAATAAAGACAGGTAGAATCAATCTGCCTTGATCACGTTGCCTATTAGCTGAATCAATTTATGCTTCTTTTCACCTTTTTTATTTTGCTTTTTCTCCTGACTTTTTTTATCATTCTCATTTTTCTCTTGTTTTTCACTGCCTGCTTTGGAATTTCTTCTCCCCTTTTATTTTAACAGCAGAGTCTTACAGTGCTGTGAATCCTGGGCCAGTATGTTTTCATTTTGTTCATCACTGAAAAGAAGTGGGAGAAATGTCAGAATGAGCTAACATCATGGCTTGTCAAGATGGCCTGAGGGCAAATCATTATGATTTCCTCCAGGATGAAATTCCTATTAATGAACAGCACTCCTTCCAGTTACTTCAGTTTCGTTTTATTTTTTGAATGAAATTAAGTGAATTGATGGGTGCCATAAATACTGACACATATAATTAGATGTCTCTGATTCAGTGTGTAGACAATGATTAAATTGAACTTCATGAGAACCTATTAAAATAATACTTATTTTATTTTCAGATAATGTAATGGTGAATTAGTTAAAATGTATTCTGTACACTTTTTTGGTATCATTAGATGTTCTATTTTTTATTACAATTAATATTTTGCCAGTGTAAAAGAGCATACTAGTTTTTAGCCACTGCCCAACTAAATTAGTTATAAGGAGACACAAGAGATTGCAGATGCTAGAAGCAGAGGCTATCCCAGGCTCCCAGTTGCATCCATTTCAACTCTCCTTCTCATTCCCACACTGACCTGTCCATCCTTGGCCTTCTCCATTCGCAGGATGAGGCCCAATGCAAACTAGCAGAACAACAGCTTGTATTCTGCCTGGGTAGTCCACAACGAGTTGTATGAACAGTGAATGTTCCAATTTCAGGTAACCCTCACCTCCTGTTTTCCTATCTCTTTCCTTCTGATCTGACTCTGGTTTTCCCATTTTTGTCCCCTCTCCTATTCCCCCTTCCAACCTCCCATCACTCATTTTCATCTCCCTTCCCCTCCTGGTTCCATTCACCTACTACACACATAATTCACTCACTAGATCCTCTCCCCCATCTGGTTCCATCTGCCCTTCATCTCTCCCCCCCCAGTGGTTCCCATTATCACCTTGCTTACATCACATTCCAACACTTGTAGCCTTTGTATTACCCTCAAACCCCTGTCCCCCTCCTCCACCTGGATCCTTCTGCCCATCATCCTTCCCCAGCTTGTCTCACCTCGACACCTCTCCTCTTTACCGGCGATCTTCCCTTAAATAAATTCAAATCTGCCCCGGTCCTCACCAATGAGCTGGGAGCTGGCATCCCAGTGGAGGACCACATCGGAAAAAGCGATGTGATCTGCCTAGAGTGGCCAGCAACTTTGTGGCTGTGGAAAATCTGCCCCATTGTAATGTAAATTAAATGATTTGTGTTGGAGAGAAATCACAGTTTGGAAGGTGCATTGAATAACAAATACTTGCTTTGACCTCCCATCTGCCGCTGGTTAATCTGTCATGGGCTCTGGAAAGGAAAAACTAGAAAATGATTTGGGGATGTGCCCTTAGTGTTTGTTCTTGTCTCCTATTGTGACCCTGGTCTCTTGTCTTGCTGTCATTCAATGCTCATAATTGACTGGATACAAAGAAGATTTGCAAGTAATGTGACCTTCTCTTCTCTCATGGTTCCTTGTGTCTGTATCATATATGAGATGTGAGGAACTCTGCACTCTTAGATACACAGAAATCTCTTGTTCATTTGGGGTCTGTGCAAGTAGTGATGAGGGCAAACTACAAGATCATACTGCAAAACTGGCTGCAGCAAAGCTTCTCACTGTCACTCCTCACCCACCCCACACCAAACCCCTCCCCTGCTGCTCCTCCGATGTAACCCAACTCCATGATGAAGTCCAGGGCGACTCTCTCCAGAATATAATTAACTCAGCCATCCAGGATCAAAGGTTCACTGACTGGTGGAAGACTAGAGATACTTCCTGATCAAAAGAGCAAGAAGCTTTGGAAGGTTACATCTTTATATATCGGTAAGATGTTCAACACATTTATTTTTAAGTAGCATTCAAATTATGGTAATAAAGGCATCCCACTAAATGCCTTAAAGTACTCACTTACTGTAGCATCCAGCTGGATCATAAACAACTTCATCAGGGTGTTTGCATCTGGCAGTCTATTCCAAAGTAGTTTGAGGAAAACCTTTCAAGTATTAACTGTAGATATGCCTTTTATTTATTTGTGGCTGAAGCTTTTCTTTCCAGCATTCATTATTTCCACCTTTTTGTTGCAACACTGGGATGTAGTTTCTCCTTTAGTCTTTGGAATGTGGAGAGAATAAAATGGGAGGGGCTAGGATTAGTGTAAAAATATGTAGGCTGATCTCGGTACTTATATTTATACTGATCCTACCCTGGTAAAGGAATTTTCGCATTGTCTCTCTCTTTGACTCTATGATTCTTTCTTTCACGTGACAGAACGTGGTTACACAGAGTCCAGAATATTTCACAATACTGCATTTGAAACCATTCACTTACCAGTTTTGGAGGAAATGTACATGTGCTGGTGATCTGGTTCAGTGTGAAGGAAAGGATTGCATTATTCAGTTTTAGTTTGGTTCACTGAGTGCACTGTGAAGGAAAGAAGCAGTCAATTTATTCAGTTATTTATGGAGAGGGAATCCAGTGACAGCAAGAGTTGCTATAGTTACAGCTGGTGCTCTCTGCTGCTGAAAGGGAGTGCACAGCTGTCAGAATTTAGATTTCAGACATAACTGAAATAACAATTTTGGAATAAGGGCGGTTTAATATGGTTTATGATATTGCATAGAATTGCATAGGAAAAAAAAACATTTGTTCTAATGTGTTCAGAACATATTTATATTCCATTTAAACCTCCTTCCGTCTGCTTCATCTAATCCTACAATCACAACACGCTCTTTCCCTTTCCTACATATGCATGTCCAGCTTCCCCTTAACTGTATCTGTGCTAATTGTTCTGTGATGACAATTTCCAGGGTCAGGTGTTCACATACGTGTGAGGCAGCTCTAATGAATGTGTGTGTGTGTGTGTGTGTGTGTGTGTGTGTGTGTGCGCGTGCACATACATGAATGTGTGTGTGTATGCGTATTTGTGTCATATGTGTGGACATGTCTCTGTGATTGTGTACACATATACAAATGTGTGTGATGTGTTTGTGTGGTGTATGTTTGTGTGTGTTCATGTGCATGTGCATGTATGTATGTACATGTGTGTATGTACGTGTATGTGTGTGATTGGATGGAATGTGATGAATAAAGTCAATGAACAGAAAGTGTAAATTTCCAGATTTAATCCCCAAACCCTATAAGTTTGGGCCAATATGTCCACTTCTGGACTAATTGCAGTATAGCGGATATGTGGCTTGGTGAGTGCAAGTGCTCCCAGAAGACAGGTGACTAGTGTCAATATTTCAAGGAAGCCTCACACTTCAGAATTTAATGCTTCCAGTTCCTGTACTGGATGTCTGGGTTTCCCAGGCCTCAGGGAGCCAACAGCCAAAGGAAGAGAATGACTCCAGTATGGAAGAGGTAGGTGCACTTCCACCACTGTCTGTGAAGCAACAGAAGGGGAATGATTCACTCTGGCACATAGAGAAGCTCTTCACCCCACAATTGGTCTCCCCACGATTGGTCAATTGTCACATTGGACCACGCCATCATGATTAAAGCTTGCCCTGTGATATGAATACCACCACAATTGGTTCAACTCCCACTCCCTGTGATTGAACTTCTATATGATCAGTGCAACTGCTCTTCCTGATCAGACTACTTTATGATTGCAATACCTCTGCAGTTGAAATGCCCTGCATTTGAGAGACCCCACCCTAACTTCTCACCTCTTATCCTCCACATCTCAACAAACTGCAACCTCCAAACCACACGGCCATCCAGCTCTTGTGACCTCTAACCCGTGGAGCTTGAATTCCACCTGATGTAGGGCTGCTGCAAGGGAGCCATGCCTATCATCGTGGATTCTGGGCTGGGAACCTGTTTAGAAAAAGCCCCATTTATTTATAGAGCTAAAACTTCACTGATCACAGAGAAGGATAGGACTGGTCCTCGGGTTGAGATTCTAAATTGGAGTAAGGCCAATCTTGATGGCATCAGAAGAGTTCTGGCAGGCATGGATTGGGATAGGCTGTTTTCTGGCAAAGAGATGCTTGGTAAGTGGGAGACTTTCAAATGTGAAGTATTAAGAGTACAGAAACTGTATGAAATAAAAGGCAAGGCTAACAGGTTTAGGGAACCTTGGTTTTCGATGGATATTGAGGACCTGGTAAAGAATGAGAAGGTGGCACGTGTCAGGTACAGGCAGTTGGGATCAAACGAGGTGCTTGAGGCATATAAGAAATGCAAGAGAACACTTAAGAGAGAAATCAGGAGGGCAAAAAAAGAACATGAGGTTGCTTTGGCAGACAGGGTGAAAGAGAATCCCAGGGGTTTCTCTAGCTATATTAAAAGCAAAAGGGTAGCAAGGGTCAAAATTCATCCTCTTGAAGATCAGTGTGGTCATCTATGCATGAAGCCGTAAGAGATGGGGAAGATCTTAAGTGAAATTTTTACTCTGGAGACAGACAGAGAGACTATAGAACTGAGGCAAAAGAGTAGTGAGGTCATGGACCATATCTGGATTATGAAAGAGGAGGTGCTGGCTGTCTTGAGGCAAATTAAGGTGGATAAATCCCCAGGCCCTGACAAGGTGTCCCCCTTGGACATTGTGGGAGGCTAGGGTAGAGATATTTAAAATGTCCTTAGCCATGGGTAGGGTACCGGAGGACTGGAGGATGGCTAATGTTGTTCCATTGTTCAAGAAAGACTATAAGAATAAGCCAGGAAATTATAGGCCGGTAAGTCATTATAAACCATTAGTCATGGGTAAGTTATTGGAAGGTATTCTAAAGAACAGGATATATAAGTATTTAGATAGACAGGGCCTGGTTAGGGATAGTTAACATGGCTCCGTGCGCGGTAGGTCATGTCTTATAGAGTTTTTCGAGGAGGTTACCAAGAAAGTTAATGAAGGAAATGTGGTGGATGTTGCCTACATGGACTTTAGCAAGGCCTTTGACAAAGTCCCACATGGATGCTGGTCCAGAAGGTTAAGTTAATTGGCATTCAGGACGAAGTAACCAATTGGATTCAACATTGGCTTAGAATGGAGAAGCCAGAGAGTGGTAGTAGATGGTTGTCTCTCTGACTGGAGGCCTTTGACTAGTGGTGTGCTGCAGGGATCAGTGCTGGTTCCATTGTTGTTTATCTACTATATTAATGATTTAAATGATAATGTGGTAAACTGGATCAACAAGTTTGCGGATGACACCAAGATGGGGGTTAGTGAATAGCGAGGAAGTCTATCAAAGCTTGCAGCGTGATCTTGACCAGCCAGGAAAATAGGCTGAAAAATGGCAGATGAATTTAATGCAGACAAGTGTGAGGTGTTACACTTTGGGAGGACAAACCTGGGTAAGACTTACACAGTGAATGGTAGGGCTCTGAGATGTGCAGTAGTACAAAAGGAGTTGGGAATACAGGTCCATAGAACAATGGCCTTCATAAATCAGGGCACTGAGTACAGGAGTTGGAATGTTATGTTGAAGTTGTACAAGATGTTGGTGATGCAGAATTTAGAGCATTGTGTGCAGTTCTGGTCACCTGCCTACAGGAAAGATACCAAAAATCTTGAAAGAATGCAGAGAAAATTTACAAAGATGTTGGCAGGACTTGAGGACCTGAGTTATAGGGAAAGGTTGAATTGGTTAGGACTTTATTCCCTGGAGCACAGGAGAATAAGGAGAGATCTTATAGAGGTATACAAAATTATGAGGGGTATAGATACGGTTAATGTATGCAGGCTTTTTCCCCTCAAGTTGGGTGAGACTAGAACTAGAGGTCATAGGTTTAGGGTGAAAGGTGAAATATTTAAAAGGAATCTGAGGGGGAACTTCTTCACTCAGAGAGCGGTGCGAGTGTGGAACGAGCTGCCGGTGGAAGTGGTAGATGTGGGTTAAATTGTAATATTTAAGAGAAGTTTGGATAGGTACATGGATGGGAGGGGTTTGGAGGGACATGGTCTGGGTGCAGGTAGATGGGACTAGGCAGAAGATCAGATCGGCATGGACTAGATGGACCAAAGGGCCTGTATCTGTGCTGTAGTACTCTGACTCTGTGACTTCAGAGACACACAGACATCCTGGTATCCTGACCAGAATTTATTCACTTTAAAATCATGCCCCAGTAAATATCTGAGCCTACGATTTAGGTCACACTTTCTTTAACCAAAAATCCATTTGACAGATCTTTGTTGTGCCACAGGAATTGAAGGTGTTTCATGTTGTGACTTGGTCTGCATGTAAGTTCGGAAGAAATACAGAATTTCCTCATTGTGCTTTTTGCTACTTATGGTCTGCATTTGTTACCATTTCCTGCAATTTATTTTTCTATGTTATGCCAGCAAGATCAGTGGTCTGTTGATAAGTGCACAGGGATAAAACAACAAAACCATTTAGATTCTTATAAAGAATGAATGTATGGTAATAAATATTGGAAAAGGAAGCAGAAAATATGCTCACTTCTTGATAGTGCGGTCATTGAAAGAGAGAAATCCAAAAGTTTATAATTATTGACTTTTGGCTGAAAAAATTCAATCAGTGTGAAATTGTTAATTAAAAAAGTGAACCGAATATTAGCCAGTATAGAAGGCATGGGATTTCAGATATACATTAAATAAATTACTTGGTTGAACTCTGCTGTCAAGAGTTACATTTGATGTGTTTGAGAGTTTTGAAAGACAAACAAAATGATACTTCGAGGAGAGAGGCTCCGATTACAAGAGCAGAGTTATTGAGACTTGTTTCTATTCATTGGAATCCAGAAGGTTTTGGGATACATCCCTGAAATATTGAGAGACAAAATTTTGGAAAATTAAGCAAAACATGTAAGCATTGGAAACCTGAAGTGAAAGCAAATGAAGCGGAGCAGGTCAGATAGAATGTAGTGAAAGAATGAGAGAGAAAGGGTTAACATTATTAGGTTGATGACCAGTCTTGGAAAATAATTTTGATCCAGTGTAGAGACAGAAAGAAATGGGTGGGGAGGGGAAGAAGGAGGAGAAGAGGAGGGCTGTGACAAGGCGGCAGGTAAGAGTGATTAATTGGAAGAAAACAGTATGCAAAAAGCAGAGTGAGAGTGGGGCAACAAATTAAAATGGAAAGCAACTAGAAGCTGAGGGTTATATCTGCAGGATAATAAAAGATGTTAAACAAAGCAATCAGCTGATTTGCAGTCGGTTTTCCCAATATTGGGTGATTGCATTGTGAGCAGTCAACTTAAGTTTCTTGGAAATTCATTGACACTAGGGGAGGGCGAAGGGGGTGGCGGGGAGGCACACTAAAGGGTTGTTGTGTGGTCTGCCAGTCAGTGTGTTTTGGTTGTGCTCATGCGGCAGTACATTAGGACCCATCTCCCAACTTTCCTCTCAATCCATGTGAAATTAATTGTAATCACATCTCTTCTTTATTTTCATTTCATTCCGGCATGGGAAGATTCTGTGCAGAAATTGTAGTCCCTGAGAGGGCTTGAAAGGGTGAAAGCTGAGAAGGTCTTCCTCTCAGGCTGCAGAATGCAGAATTATGGGATCTAGGTGCAGGATAAGGGGGTCTCCTTTTCCAAATGAAGTAAGGAGAAATGTCATTTCTCAGAAGGTTATTAGTCTCTGGAATTCTCTACTTCTGTAGATATTCAGCTGTTGGGTAAATTAAAGGCTGAGATTGACGGGAATCAAGGGATAAACAAATTGCATGGTTAGAATCCATTGTAATCTTATTGAATGATGGAGCAGGCTTGAGGGGCCATGGCACACTTTAGTATTCCATTGTGCTGTGAGATTGGTCCACGTATGATAAGGAATATTTATGGTATTGGTAGTGGTATTGGTTTATTATTGTCACTTGTACCGAGGTACAGTGAAAAGCTTGTCTTGCATACCGATCGTACAGGTCAATTCATTACACAGTGCAGTTACATTGAGTTAGTACAGAGTCCATTGATGCAGTACAGGTAAAAACAATAACAGTACAGAGTAAAGTGTCACAGCTACAGAGAAAATGCAGGGCAATAAGGTGCAAGGTCACAACAAGGTAGATCGTGAGGTCATAGTCCATCTCATTGTAAAAAGGAACCGTTCAATAGTCTTATCACAATGGGGTAGAAGCTGTCCTTAAGTCTGGTGGCACGTGCCCTCAGGCTCCTGTATCTTCTACTCGATGGAAGAAGAGAGAAGAGAGAATGACCCGGGTGGGTGGGGTCTTTGATTATGCTGGCTGCTTCACCAAGACAATGAGAGGTAAAGACAGAGTCCAAGGAGGGGAGGCTGGTATCCATGATGTGCTGGGCTGTGTCCACAACTCTCTGCAGTTTCTTGCGGTCCTGGGCAGAGCAGTTGCCGTACCAAGCCATGATACATCCAGATAGGAAGCTTTCTATGGTGCATCAGTAAAAGTTGGTGAGAGTCAAAGGGGACAAACCGAATTTCTTTAGCCTCCTGAAGAAGTAGAAGCGCTGGTGAGCTTTCATGGCCGTGGCATCTACGTGATTTGACAGGACAGCCTGTTGGTGATGTTCACTCCCAGGAACTTGAAGCTCTCAACCCTCTCGACCTCAGCACCATTGATGTAGACAGGTGCATGTACACCGCCCCCTTTCCTGAAGTCAATGACCAGCTCTTTTGTTTTGTTGACATTGAGGGAAAGGTTGTTGTCATGACACCATTCAACTAAGCTCTCTATCTCCTTCCTGTACTCCAACTCATCGCTGTTTGAGATACGGCCTACAACAGTGGTATCATCTGCAAACTTGTAGATGGAGTTAGAGCAGAATCTGGCCACACAGTCCTGAGTGTATAGGGAGTAGAGTAGAGAGCTGAGGACGCAGCCTTGTGGGGCACCAGTGTTGAGAATAATCGTGCTGGAGGTATTGCTGCCTATCCTCGCTGATTGCAGTCTGTTGGTTAGAAAGTCAAGGATCTAGTTAGAGAGGGAGGTGTTGAGTCCCAGATCTCAGAGTCTGGTGACAAGCTTGCTTGGGATTATTGTATTGAAGGCAGAGCTGTAGTCAATAAACAATAGTCTGACGTAGGTGTCTTTACTGTCCAGATGCTCCAGAGCTGAGTGTAGGGCCGGTGAGATGGCATCCACTGTATACCTGTTTTGGCGATAGGCGAGTTGCAGTGGGTCAAGATTGTCTGGGAGGCTGGAGTTGATATGTGCCATGACCACCCTCTCAAAGCACTTCATGATGGTGGATGTCAGAGCCACTGGTCGGTAGTCATTGAGGCATGTTACCTTGCTGTTCTTCGGTGCCGGGATGATAGTGGTCTTGTGCTGCTATGGTCTATGTGTGTAGTCTATGTGTGCTGCATCTGACTTAACCCGGGGATAGGAACTGGTAGCATCCTGTAGTGGTTTAAAAGAAAGCTAGCAGCAGGGAGTTTAATTACAACAAACTTTATTACTTTGAATGCACGCAAGGGATTTCAGACACCAATTCAAATTTAATTCAATGCAGCCACTGGTTAATCAATAATTGCTGCACTGTTTCTATGAACAATTATAAAGATAGAAAATGCTGTATGTACTCAACAGGCTAGGCAGCATCTGTGGAGAAAGAAACAGTTAACATTTCAGATTGATGCCCTTTCTTCATTTCCCTTTCTCTCTCCATTGATGCTACCGGATCTTCTGAGTTTTTCCAGCATTTTCTGTTTTTATTTTGGATTTCCAGCATCTGTATTTTTTGCTTTTCTGTAAACACCTGCTTCCAATTCGTTCACTAAAGTTTAAGCATCCAGGGGTATCCAGGACTGACATTTTCATAAGGCTAATTAATAATTTAAAGCTCAGTACAGCAGGCTCTCATTGTTTTATATTGTACTTCAGTCTCAATTATTTATTTCATTGGAGTTGGTTCTCGAGTGATCCTGGGAATGGAGGGGTTGTTCTGTGAGGAAAGATTAAGCAGGTGGAACAGTACTCTTTGGAGTTTTGAAGGACAAAAGGAAATCTTACTGATACATAAAATTCTGAAGGTCTTGACTGAGTAAATGCTGAAAGGATTTTTCTCTCATGGGAGAGTGCAGGACCAAAGGGCATAATCTCGGAATAATGGACTAACCATTGAGACGAGGAAGAATTCTTCTCTCAGAAGATTATGAACCTTTGGAACTCTTTGCCACAGAAAACTGAAGGGGCCGAGTCTTTTGGTAGATTTAAGGCTGACATGGATAGATTTCTAATCAGTAAGGGAATCAACGGTTATGAGGAAGGGGACAGAAGGTGGACATGAGGAAAGTGGGACTATTTAAAATTCTATATGGAACAGGCTAAAGGGCTGTATGGTCCCCTCCTCTTCCCACTTTTTCTGGTATATAGTCCTGTGCATTGATGATCTGGACACTGCAGTGGGCTCAGGTGTGTGAGAGAGTTTTTCATAATATGCAATTATTATTTTAATGGAAGGAGAAGGCATAATTCCAATTATTTTTTTACATTAATGGCATTCAGAGAGATGGACAGGCTTATGGGAAGATTTTATTAACATGAAAGCATGGGAGTGGGTGGATCAGGAATAATCTTACTCTGACTGGTAAAATTGCACTGTGGATTTCAAACACCTCATTTGACAAAGTGAAAATGGGGAAGAAGGCAAAACAAAAATCAATAGGCTCTGAAGAACATCTTGGATGAAAAGAGCTTCTTCTGAAAGGAAGTAGAAAATGCACTCAAAGTTGTGCAGTGAGACATTAAAAGATTAATTACTGGTCTATTGGGGACTTCAGCTTTAAAGCTGCCACACTTAGAGCCATGAAAGCATTTTCACTTTTAAATAAAAAACTGAAGTTTGTATTTTTATTTGCAGTTTTGTAGTTTTATGGTTTGAATAACAGTGGTTTATTACAGTGGACCAAAACAGGCATGCTGACATATTCATTTGGTTTATTCTCATTGCTGAAATAATCTGAAGTGCCAATGGAAGCAACAAAACAACTTTTGAATTAATCACATGTTAAATACCAATTACTGAGGTGCAGCTCACTGATGTAGGAGCAGGAGGATGCTAAACGCCCCCTCATCCGCTCAGTCACTCAGTAAGCGGTGGCACATTTGCCTCACAGTTCCAGCAACCTGGGTTCAATCCTGACCTTGGGTGCTTCTGTATGGAGTTTGCATATTCTTCTTGTGACTGTATATGTTTACATCCCAGTACCCCCACACCCCAAAGACATGCTGGTAGGTTAACTGGCCACTGTAAATTACCCCTAGTGTAGTTAAGTGGCAAAGAATCAAAGGGAAGAGGGCACATGAGGAATATGTTGCAGAGTTGCAGGGAAACAACAGTAGGAAAGGTATTGGTATTGGTTTATTATTGTCACTTGTACTGAGGTACAGTGAAAAACTTGCCTTGCATACCGATCGTACAGATCAATTCATTACACAGTGCAGTTATGCTGAGTTAATACAGAGTGCATTGAGGTAGTACAGGTAAAAACAATAACAGTACAGAGTAAAGTGTCACAGCTACAGAGAAAGTGCAGTGCAATAAGGTGCAAGGTCACAACAATGTAGATTATGAGGTCAGAGACCATCTCATCATGTAAGGGAACTGTTCAATAGTCTTATCACAGTGGGATAGAAGCTATCCTTAAGCCTGGTGGTATCTGCACTCAGGCTCCTGTATCTCCTACAGATGGGAGAGGAGAGAAGGGAGAATGACCCGGGTGGGTGGGGTCTTTGATTATGCTGGCTGCTTCGCCAAAGCAGCAAGAGGTAAAGACAGAGTCCAAGGAGGGGAAGCTGGTGTCCGTGACGAATGGAATGGCTATATTGGGAGTGAGTATGGACCTGATGGGCTGAATGTCCTCTCTTTATGTCATAGTAAAGAAGATCCTGGCTGCACATCTATGAATTGATCTGTATGATCAGTATGCAAGGCAAGTTTTTCACTGTGCCTCGGTTCAAGTGACAATAATAAACCAATACCAATACCTATATCAGGGCTTTGGTACACATGGTCCCATGAGATTGGAGGTGTCTGTGAGAAAGTTTCAAGGGGTCTGTCAAAAATACATTACATTTAGTCTCAGTTAGTCTAGGCCAAGGTCTTGGCACATTACTGTGAGCTCCCCTTTCAACCTTTCCCTTTCACTATTGTTCTGGAATCCCCAAATTCACTCATTCAATTGACCCAGACCACCAACCTGTCACAGCAATGTGTTTTTGTGTAGCTGAGCTTCCTCCAGTGCCCCAGGACTTTTTCCAGGCTTGCATTCTCCTTCTATGATTTCAGTTTAGATCCTGGATCACCTGCCCTCCTTGCAGGTACTTTGCACATTAGTGTGAGCACACTGAACACCTGTCCAGGCACATGTACTTTTGTGACATTAGGTTTTCTGTGGAATTGTGGAAGAAAGACTTCCGAAGCAAAAGATTGAAAATCACTGTTATGCATCATGGGAAGATTTCTGCTCTGTGCCCAAACCTTTCGATTCCTTCGAGGAATCCAAGAGTCTATTAACCTCACTTTTGAATTGACTCAATATCTCACTATCCACAGTTTTCCAGGATAGAGAATTCCAATGATTTACAACTTTTGAGTGAGGAAAATTCTCTTTCACTGGTCTCTCACTGTGAACCTATGGTACACCAAACCTTGTCGGAGGATTCTGCTTTGGTTGCCAGCATTAGCCACACGCAATAACACTACCTGCAAATATTAAAATATATTGAAGCTTGATAACCTCCTCTGTATTTAGCACTTGTGACTGATGCTACATTTCTACTGGCCCACCAATTTCTCCCCACCATTCAGACTCTGCAGCTTGGGGATTCAACCTTTCAAAATGTATCAATTTAAACTGTTTTAATAGTTTTATGTATTTCAAGAGATCACTTCTCATTCTTCAAATCGCCAGACAATGTTGTCAATTTCTAAAATGGAGGATTCCCTGGAAGTATTAAAGACATGCCACAAAATGTCTCTGAAGTGATGTTGATATCATTCAATGGTAACATTACTGCCAGGCAGAGTGCAGGTGGTTGGGTAATTCTCTTATCGATCCAGCTCGATGTCTACACTGATGTAAGTGACTGGGACTGATTTAATGAGCATAATTTATGTGTAACCATCTCCCACTCACTACATTTTTCTGGAGAAATTACCCTGCTTTTACTGGGAGAAGTCCAACGCCACAGGATTCAAGAGGCAATTTTCCAGTGTAAGCCTTGGGATTCCCAGCAAGGTGGAGCCCAACTATTGGGTTTCATAAGGACTCCAGTGAAGATGCAAACTGATGGATTCAGCCTTCAGAATATGGCAGTAGTGCACAGTCCTGGACCTCTTTTTTTTTAGTGTGCATGTGGAAGTCTTGGACTTACTTTTGTTTCAACACTGGCATAAGTCAGCCCATAATTACAGTCACATCTTGTCTGCAAAAGCTTAAAATTAACCTGGGATCCTCAAAGTGGAAAGGTATCATACTTTTTATGTCTAACAATTCAGCCCAATTTTTTATTTTGAGAAAATAATTGCAACCCACACAATAGACTGTGAAAAAGAGGCAGAAGCAAGATTGTAGTTTATTATTTATGATTAATGAGACAGAAGTTCTCTTTCATAACTAATAATGTCACCTGAAGTCCAGAACTAAGACAAGCAATTTACCAGAGAAAGTAAATCCGATATATTTTATCTGTAATATATATTAATCCATCAAAATGAAAGTAGTTTGAATGATAAATAAAAGTAGAGATAAAATTGTGTGTAGGTAAATTCCAGAGTCTTAGATTGAAGGCATGTCAGTTGGAGAATTGGGTGAGGAGGTCAGCACTCTGTATTCACAGTACTGAGGTCAGCAATCCCTACTCACAGTACTCCATGTGCTTCTGAAGCTAGATTTAATCACTAGAAATTTTTGAATTGACCTCTATATATTATGATGCATGCCTCTGCAGAACAAGGCCACTGTGGTCCTCATCTTCCTGAGTACAAAATGGTGAGAGACTACTGTGATTACAATTCACAGTCATCGAGTCATACAGCATGGAAACAGGCTCTTTGGCCTAACTGGTCCACGCTGACTAAATGCCCATCCAAACCAGTCCAATTTGCCCGCGCTTGGCCCATATCCTTCTACAACTTTCTTATCATGCACCTGTCCAACTGACTTTTAAATGTTGTTATTGTACCTGCCTCAACCACTTCCTCTGGCAACTCATTCCATATATGGACCACCCTCTGTGTAAAAATGTTGTCCCTCAAGTTCCTACTAAATTTTAAATGTTTGCTCTCCAGTTCTTGGGAAAACTAAATAGGAGAAAGAGTGGGTGCATTCACCCTACCTATGCCCTCATTTATTTTATACATTTCCATAAGCTCACCTCTCAGTCTCATACGCTTGAAGGAAAAAATTCCTAGCCTGTCCAACCTCTCCCTATAACCCAGTCCCTCGAGTCCTGGCAACATCCTTGTAAATCTTTTCTGCATTCTTTCCAGTATCTTGTGTGCTAAAGGTCATTAGTTGACCCCCAGGTTCATTGTGAAGCCCAGATCTGGGCACCAGTTTTTGGAAAGGATGAGAGGGACATGAAAATATTGCAGTGGAAATGTATGAGATTGGTGCCAGAGATGTAGGGCTTCAGTTAATGGTGAGTCCATAGAAGCTGTTGTACTCCTTGTAGCTGAGAAAGTTATTGACATTTTTTAAAAAAGGTGTTCAAAATTGATCTAAATTGCTTACTTTGTGTCATATTTACACGTGTGGTAAATTGTAGCAAGCTAAATATTCCATGAAAGCTCTCCAAGTTTAACATAAGCAGCATAACAATGATGAAGAGTAATAATGTTGAGGGGGCAACACAATGATGCGGCGAATAGAACTGATGCCTCACAATTCCGGTGACCTGGGTTTGATCCCGACTTTCTGCGTTGTCTGTTTGGAATCTGCAAGTTCTAGCTGTGACTGTGTGGGTTTCCTCTGAGTGATCTGTTTCACTCACCCACTCCAAAGATGTACGGGTTGGTAGATTAATTGGCCATTGTATACCACCTGCAGTGTGAAGGTGAGTGGTAGAATCTGTTGGGGAGTTGATCGGAATGTCAAGAGTATCAAATGGGAATAGTATAGGAATAGTATAAATGGGATTTGCTGGTCATAGAGTCATACAGCACGGAAACAGGCCTTTTGGCCCAACTGGTCCATGCCAACCAAGATGTCCATCCAAGCTAGTCCTATTTACCCGTAACCTATTGGCCCGTAACCTTCTAAACCTCCTATCCATGTACCTGTCCATCCTTCTTTTAAAAGTTGTTATTGTATCTGCCTCAACCACTTCCTCTGGCAGCTCATTCCATATACGTACCACTGTCTGTGTATAAAAAAAGTTGCTCCTCTGGTTCCTATTAAATCTCTCCCCTCTCATCTTAAACCTATGCCCTTTATTTCTTGATTCCCCAATCCCGCTGACGTTTTTGCCCATCTACACTGATCCCATTTGCCTGCATTAGGACAATATCATTCCATGCCCTTCCTATTCAACTACTTGTCTAAATGCCTGAGAAATAGAATCAGGTGAATTTCAGTGGATCGTAGGAACTGGGGCCCCGGTGGGTTTAAAGGAATGCAGCAAATGGGGCCACAAGGTGTTAAAGGGAACACAGGTCGGCACCTGGTGAGTCAGATGTTGAACCATTAGAATCTCCTAACAATTGGGTAGTGGATTATCAGCACTTCACTGTAGATGGCCAGATACCATAAACAATATATAGGGTAAAATAGAACTTCCTACATTTTAGTTGCAAAGAGTTTCCAAGTGGAGCCAGAATTATTTGATTAATATTCCACATTGTGAATCAGCTATTTCATTTACTTATGTGAAAAATGTGAACCTTCCAGTGCTTTAGGTACAGTTACACAGGAGAAACTTTGGAAACTTTGAAACTTGGGTTAAAACTTGGACAGCTCCCGAATGTAATGCTTCTTGCTTGGTGAACAAGTGACAATTAGATGAAGCACGTAGGATAATTATATTGCTTGTTAAAACGCAAAAGGTCATAGCATATATTAGTCTGAGGAACTAACTAATGCAGATTCACTTGCAGAGCAGAAAGAATCTGACAATGCTGTTATGAAGCAGCAATCAAGAATTCTTGAACCAGAAAGGCATTACTACGGTTGATATCAATCTCAAGGTTTGCCTGTCTAGTTTTATAATTTCAATTTCCATTATGTAACTTTGTATCTTGCTGAGCCATAAATATCTCAAAATTAACCCTCAAGTTAGGATCTATGAAGAAATCATTGAAGCCAATTTTATCATGGAGAGATTAGAGAGAACATTTGCTATAGCAACCAACCCAGTGGCAAGTAGTGTATTTAACAAATCAAATTACGTAACACAGCAAACATTTTGGCAGTTTTGATGCTGGGAAGTACCATTAATGTGATTTTCAGCTATTGAGTACTCTGTGAATGAAGATAATAGGATGATCGATATCAATAAAGTACTTTGTAGAAAATCTTCTGAAAATCTTTTTGGCAGACTACAAGATTTTGAGAAGATTTTATAGGGAGGTACATTGTAGCTGCTACATAATATGGCTATGTTATGGGGCAGCAAGACCACTCACATCAGGGTTAGATGGTAGAATTTTCTATTCCAATGCCTAAACACATTGATCTCATGAATGTGGGAATAAATGCAAAATCAGACAGGAAGAAAATCAGTGGTGCCTACCACATTGATCTAAATGCTTGAATGGTACAGGCATCATTAAGTTAGACATAGAGATGAAAATATAAGATAAAGAGTATTTGGGGTGCTTGAAAAAAATCACTAGCTCTGTGAGTCATGGAACCAGTGAAGTTTAGAGCAAGAAACCATCCTCTACCAAATAGACTCCAACAACTCAAGAAATAGAAGCTGATGATAAGCAATAAATGCAACATTCTCTGTTGAACCACATGTTTTGATGATGGGGGAGAAAATCTATTTCTGAGCAATCTTAAAATGTAAGATTCAAAATACATTGCTTATGGTTCTGATTGCATCCTGGTCAAAAATCAAAATACTTGAAATTTATGGTATAATATTACATAATATTGAAATCCTTTTGACCATCAGTTAGAAATAAATAGGTAAGCAACTCAGTTCAAGTAACAGAATAAATTATTTGTAGAGATTTCAAAGTGAGAGGACATGTTTTTGGTATCATGTTCATCAATATTATCTCATAGTCAGATGTAACTGCAAATTGCATCAATTGAGGTTTGGTGAATGTCATTAAAGTTAAAGTGAGAGTTTTTTTTAGTTTTATTTTTTTCTAAACTTGATTGAAAAACACTTGGAAAGGCTTTCAAGCTGTTTTGTAACCAGTCTGCCAAAGCTTGACACTAGCTGCACAGAATTAGAAATTTCAGAAGTGTTTTGTAGAGATCAATAGGCTGGAATTAGTTTGCATGAAAACAGGAGGAAGAGTTTTGTTTAGTTCATTGGCTCTAATTTAGAAAGTGATTTGTAGTTTATTATGAGATATTGCTCTGGTACATACTGTTAGGTTTAATAATACTTGATATCAGTATTTGGCCAGTATCCACATGATAACAATGCCTACCATTTCTAATATCATGTTGGTCATGAACTTGGCCAAGTGACAAGTCTTCTTTGGAGCTTGGGGAGTGGACGTTGGGGTTTGTGGTTGTGATGAAGTCTGGGAACATAAATGAATATGTTACCTGTTACTGCTGTGATTTAAATTTACTCTTTTTCATTTAGTTTTCCCACATTGATTGATCGTCAATAGGTCCTTTGCATAGGAGGTCTTTTTCACAAGTCTGCAGCCTATTGAATGTACATCAGTGTGGTGGGAAAGGTCATGGTGGGGACTGAGGTACCAATCTTGTGAGGGTGTTCTGCTCAGGAAGGAGAGTTCAGGAACACAAATTGGGAATAGTCCTGACTGTGCAGGAAAGAACTGATGGTGGCTACAATGTGATGGCAAATGACGTGCAGGGTGTTTGGATTATTGGATAGGAAATTACTGGTGATCTTGTGAGGCCTAGATATATAGCTCTGCTCCTCCTGGACCACAAGTGGTTCTGTGAAAACTCTCACCATTTAGACCTAGACCTTCTCATCTCCTCTTGATGCTGGGCTGCTCTAGTACTGCGAAACCAGCCCACTTGTAGATAAAAATGGAAAGTTCATTCAAAAGAAGGCTGTGAATCACATTACAAGTCCTCCCCAGGTTATGGCAGAGTTTCATTCCTGTGAACTGTTCATAATCCGGACAGTTCACAAGTCGGAAATGTGGCTGTGAACCAAGCTCCCAGACGGCAGAAGATGCCTGCAGCCCCACATCAGCCAGCAAATCCATCCCGCCGGTCTACCAAATGCTTGTTTGTGTGTATGGACTGTTCATAACTCAGGTGTTTGTAAGCTGGGGAGGACATGTATGACTTTTAAATGACAAACCTGCTTCCTGCAGATGGATTTACTGCCCATCCCTCACCCTCCCTTGGTTAAATCAGAAGTGGTTACGTTCGAGCTGGGTTCAGCTCCTGTTCTAAATTTGTTGAATGTTAACCTCTAACATGGCCCCAACTCATCTGTTTTTGGAAGTTAAAATTAAGTCCATTGTGTTAGAAAACAATGTCTTTTGTGATAATTAAATGCCAGGATATCACCATCTTTGCCAGCCCTTTTAATTCCACTTCCCATTCCCACATCAGCATGTCTGTCCATGGCCTCCTATACTGCTAAATTGAGGCTAGACACAGATTAGAGGAACAACACCTCATATTCCGCCTTGGTAGTCTCCAACCTAATGGCAGCAACAGCGATTTCTCTAAATTCTGGTAATCACTCCCCTCAGATCCCCCCCTCCTCTTTGTTTTCCCTTATCCTTCTGGCCCCATTAGCCCTTCTCTTTCCCCTCCCCTGCCCTCACGACCTGCCCATCACCCACACCTGCCTCCCTCTGGTTCCCCACATCCTTCCCTTTATTCCATGGTCCACTGTCCTCTCCTATCAGATTCCATCTTCTTCAGCCCTTTGCCTCTTCTACCTATCTCCTCCCAGCTTCTCACATCATTCCCACTTCCCCCCATCCCCCACCTACCTACCTTCCCCCTCTTACCAGGATTCACCTATCACCCACCAGCTTGTGCTTCTCCCCCTCCCTCCACCCTTTTATTCTGGCTCCTGCCCTCTTTCTTTCAAGTCCTGATGAAGGGTCTCAGCCTGAAACATCAACTGTTCATTTCCCTCCATGGAAATTGCCTGGCCTCTTGAGTTCCTCAGCGTTTTTTGTGTGTTGCTCCAGATTTCCAGCATCCGCAGTCTTTCTTGTGTCACCATCTTTGCTACTGACCTAAATGATGGACTTGAAAGTATGATTGGTAATCTTCTGATCAGTGAACCAACTGAAATGCCTTCAGATCCAAATGGAATTGTAATAGGATACTTGTTTTACTTGAAATCTAATGCCAGACGTGAGGATTGGATCTAAAGCTCTGAGACTCAAACCCTATTAATGTTCCAATGTTCAGCTTTCAGATCAATGGAGAAAAGTGCAGAAATGTTGGTGCAGTGATTATGTTCTGGTTAAATCTGATTACATAGAGATTTATTAAATTTATTGGAAACATCTAACAGCAAAATAGAGACGATGCAACATTCATTAAACTTTCCATTTATGAGATAGTGCTCCTCAGCAAGAGTTTCACGGATGATTCAGCATGTCCTGAGTGGTAGCAATACATTATAGTGGACAGAAAAATCATGTGAGTTGCATATATAACCTCTATTTCTGAGAGGTGAATTGTTGTCAAACAATTAACTAGATTGTTTACCACATCTGGGACAGAGGGCTGAAGTCTGTAGGGGAACGACAGAAAGCTCAACTCATTATTGTTAAGCCTTTAATTGAGCTTTGAGGACAGTAGCCCAGAACAAAGCCACCTGGCAGAGACTTGTCAGAAAAGCTACATCTTTGGAGAAACTTGTCTTGCCTGATTGCAGATAAAGGACAAATATATTTTCACAGAAATCATAGTCTAATTCTGCCTTCAACCACCATATGTTCTGTCTGCCAAATGGCTATGAATCCAGGATTGAATTTTTTTATAATTTCAAGACCCATAGAAAAGAAACCCTGTGAAAGACATGGTCCTCAGATCTGAGAGGTCACTGGTGATGCTTTATGGTCAATAGAAATTGCTGATCATGTTCCACAATTGATTTTGCACCTCACTTTAATTGCATAGTGATTTTATCACTATGTTATCATTGTAAATTGTATGCCTTATTCTGCAAAGACCAGGCTGTGGCACAAGTCAATGAATTGGATTATCCCTCTGTAAGTAAGTCAGCCAAATTTTTAAAACCTACAATAACCACAATCGCTTCAGTTACTGTGAAATTCTTCAGCTGGAGTTTCTATTTCACAAATCTTGCCAATTATGCTATTGCTGAGGATACTGCATATTTCTGAGGTGCCAAAACGTTGATGGAACAAATTACATTAATTGCTAAATCAATATTAATTTTTCATTATCAGTGGAACTGAGGAACCGAAAAGGGACAACCACATTGAGGGGGTGGCAGGGGTGGGGGGAGTTGGATGGGGTGTACTATTGGCTCCCAAACAACCCAGAAAGGGAGACAGAAGAGCAAACATGGAAGCTAGCTTCTGAGAAGTACAAAAAAATCATTCCTTGCCAGTGATGTGATAATAGCCAGGGATTTCAACCACTCAGATGTTAATTGGGATACTAGCAGAGTAAAATTAAAATATGTGGAAAGTGAAAAAATCTTGAAATGCATTTAAGTTAAAATTTTCAATTAGCAGTTTAACGTAGTTATGGGAAAGAATGGAGATAGATAAGAAGTAAGAGTTTTAAATTGGCATAAGGCCAGCTTTACGCCTTATGGTCTGGAAATATAATGTAATATAATCTAACAAAGCTGGTCTGGAAATAGCTCCTATAAGATCAATCAGTGCAAGAGCACTGAGAGGCATTCATGGAGGAGATGGTGGGGGTTCAGGCCGAATATGTTTCCAATAGAAAGAAAAGGGAATCTCCCAGATCTAGACACACATGGATGTTGAGAAACATGCTGGGTAAAATACGGCCAAAACTGAACTTATGACATGAAAACCGTAGGTGGTGAATCCCTGAAATTTTCTACCCACAGGGTTGTGGAGGCTAGTTCACTGGGGATGTTTAAAAAGGAGGTAGATAAATTTTTGAAAAATCAGGAATTTGAGAGCTGTAGGGAACTGGCACAGAAGAGTAGACAAGGCTTGGGCAGATCAACTATGATCATATTGAATGGCAGGGCAGGGTTTAGGGTCCAAGGAACCTGCTCCTATTTTCTTATGTCCTTATGGAGTCATCCAATACAGAAACAGGCCCTTTGCCCTGCCAAGTCTATGCCAACCATCAAGCACCCATCTACATTTATCCTAAACTTATCCCATTTTATTCTCCTTACATTCCCATCAACTCCCTCTAGATTCTATCTCTCATCTAAACATTAGGCACAATTTAAAATAGCTAATTAATTTATCAACCCACTCATCTTTAGGATGTGGGAGGAAACTGAAGCACCCAGAGGAAACCCATGCAATCACAGGGAGAATGTGTAAACTCAGTGCAGGCAGCACCAGAGGTCAACTGGGGTTGCTGCAGCTGGGAGGCAAAAGCACTACTAGCTGTGCACTATGCCACACTTGCAGTGTAGTTAGCCTGGAGGAGTGCAGAAAATGCAGGGATGAAATTATAAAAGAAGTTAGATTGGCAAGAAGAGGGCATGGAAACTGTTAGCAGGTAAAATCAAGGAAAACCTTAATCTTTCGTAAACTGGATAATTGGAAAGAGGATAACAAAGGAAATTTTTGGTCCTATTAAAGACCAAATCAGTAGCCAGATTGTGAAGGCAGAAGATATCTGCATTGTGCTGGATGATTACTTTGCATACAGGAGGGAAGTGATCAAAGCATTGATGTTGAAAGGAAAGAATGTGAAGTATTGAAAAAGTTAAGCGAAGCAAAAGAGGACATGTTAAGTGGTGCAGCATCTTTAAATGTGGATAGATCAGCATGCCTAGTTAGTATGTATCCTGCCCTTAAAAAAAGCAAGGGAGAAAATAAAGCTGGCTCTAATTTTTCAATCCTCTTTGGATATGGGGTGGTACTGGGAGACTGGATGATAGTTAACGTACCATTGTTTAAAAGAGGAGAAGTGGCTCAGCTAAGTAACTCTGGTATCAGTGCTGGGCAGGTTCCTGGGAAAAAAACTGTGAGAGACAGCATAAATCAGCATTCAGAGACTTTCAGATAATCAGATATGGATTTATTTAGGGAAAGTTGTGTTTGACTTAATTGGTTGAATTTTTTAAGGAAGAAACAAGAAATATGGAAGAGGTCCATTTATTTTATCCTATGTAGAATTTAGCAATTCTTTTTAGTGAGTGGAGGGCAGTTTGCAGTGGATTTCTTCAGGGCTCACTATTAAGCTTTTCATATTTATATTAATGACTTTGACTTAAAAAAAGGGACAACAACTGAAAAATTTGCCAATGACACCAGTGTGATTGATAATGAGGAAGAGAATTCTTGGCTGTTAGGAAGATGTTGTCAATACATAATAATTTGGAGAATATTCTTTGGTGAAGAGCAACAGAAGTCAAGCCCAAGTTGTACGAAACATTAGTTAGGACACAGATGGAGTATTGTATATTGTTCTGATCACCATATTGTGCTATGTGGGGAGACATCTAAATGCGTTGATACTGTTAGTAATCATTATCAGAAGCCCATGTTATTTTTCTCCATGGTCATCTGCATAAAAGCATTAGCTTGTGCATCATTGGAATATGCTGAAATGTGCAATCAAGTGGTTCTGATCTTTATTTTTATCTTTATTTTATCTTTATTTTTGCTGCAAGTAAGTTTTTCATTGCACCTGTACGTACATGTACTTGTGCATATGACAATAAACTCGACTTTCACTTATTCTTTCCTTTATAAATCAGTTGGTTTGAGAAAATCTGGGCAATGAAGTTATCCTGGAAAATATTTGCCAGTGTTTCCAGCAGAAATAAATGGTTTACTGCTTAGTTCCTTGAAATTAAATCATCAATATTATTACCGACATCATTTAGTATTTTCTAACCAAAGGAATTGCAAATCAGATGCGTCCGTCAACACCAAACTATATTAATGGAAGAATGCAATTCAATCGCTCTCTAAACCAATATAATGATTTATTCTTTTCACTCCCCTAACCCATTTTCCTATCGACCCTTGAGTTTTCATAGAGGTTCCATTTCTGCTTGGTAAGCTTAGTTAATGCTAATTTTATTCCAAATGAATTTCATAAAAATTCCCCTCAGACCACACATGCACATTAATATAAAAATGAACAGATTGTCTTTGGGTTTTGTGAGGTTTTTATTAAGTAGAGCATTTGACAAAAATATACGCTTGTTTGTGATAGTATTTTATCTCGTGAACATATCTTATTAACCAACTACAGAAACAACGCTGCTGAGTAGATTCCTAAATGATTATTTTTGTGTCCCAGTGTTTTGTAATATACCTGAAACAATTATGCAAAATATCTTTAAAAATGATACAAGTTGCTCAGTACTTCAAGAGCCATTCAAAGTAACTGCCACAAATCATGATACAAGTATCAGGATTATAAAAGGTTTATAAAAACTCTATATATGAACATAGACACATTTAGTATTTCTTACAGTCATGAACACATATTATAACATAAGCCAAACATGAAATTTATATTTAAGTGCCTGTTGTTTGTAAGTTTGATGTACTTAACAAATTCACTTTAGCTTCAAGTTTCAATGACAAAACAATATAAGCAGCAGAGACAGTCTGATCAATTTAAGTAGTCCCAATTTACAGAGATAAACACAATTGTACTTTAATTGACAATATAATTTAGTTTTGTTTACCTTGATTATTAATCCACATAGTAGCTCAGTCAGGCACCATAATAGTCTAGAAAGTGGATTTCTGGTGTGTTTAACGTTTATGTTTTGTCCTAAAGACAAAGCGGTTGTCACCAAAAATATTGCTGAATTGGGACATCCTCGCTTTAAGAAATTGCTCTCATGGTTTTCTCCCATCACTTGTGCTGGAAGTCAAGTTGTGCATTCATAGAGACCAGCAGGTGCTTCAGCTCCCAGCTGCCTTCTCGTTCACATGTTGCCTGCTAGGAAGCGAGTTGGGGTGTTAAATGTTCTCACCACATAGGCTGCCATAGAAGTGAGGGAAAATACTAGGCCATAGGACAAGGGTGGAAAACCGTGAGGTGGGGGAATAGGGAAAGAGATGGAAAATCACAGGGAAGGTGAACATCATGGGGTTGTGTGGGAAACCAAGAGACGAGTGGGAAATTTGGGGCTGGGGAGAGAATATGGCGGATGCCCATATTCTGAAGCAGCCTGACCAGGCCTTGGTCTGTAGTTGGAATCCCACCTATTGGGAAATTCTTGGGTACTTCCTGTTGGGATTCATCCAATGTCAGATATCATGTCCATGTAAGGACCACACATGTCAATCAATGTGCTGGAATCAGAGCTTATAGAAGTGATGTCCCAATGGCAAGCCTTAAATTCATATCTGGTTCCCCAGTTACTGCTTGACATGCTCTTTGCTTCATTATGAGTGAACAGCAAAGGTCGTAGTTTACGACTTATTGATCCAGCTTATGTCTGTAAGTCAGAAATGCACCCTGAGCACATTGATAACATCATTGTCTCTGTGAAATACAATAGAGAAATACCACCCTCCCTTGGGTAAATCCCAACAAAACATTCCCAATCCAATTTCCCAATGGTGGGATATGTGTTGCAAATGGGTACAAATATTTCAAAGGGTGCACAAAATGATTTTTTAAATTTGATTTATACATCAAATAGTAGGTGGATTTATTTTTTAAAATTCCTTTTCTGGATTATTGTGAGGCATTGTACTCAAGTGGGATGTTTTGGGTGCATGTTGAAGGATACTGTCTTAGATTTATATAGTTCCATTCATGTTTCTTTCATGGCATCCAAAAGCACTACACAGTCAATGAAGTACGTATCAGGTGTAGTCACTGTTGTAATGCAGGAAGTGTGGCGGCCTTTAATTCACGTATATTTTCCTTGTTTTTCTGTGAGTGAACAATGAAGGTTATAATGATTCAGTAAGCTGCCATAGACAACAATGTGGGGGAAAAAACAGGTAATCTGTTTTGGTAATGTTGAACTAGGGATTGATATTGACTAGGATACAAAGGGATAACTCACCAGCTTTTGTTTGAAGTATTTTTAAGTCCAACTGAGAATGCAGACAAAACTGTTGTATCCAAGAAACGGCATCTCCAACAGTGCAATACTCCAAGAGGATTTTTGTGTTTAAGAACCAAGAATGGGAATTGGACCCAACATCCTCTGGCTAAAGGGGCAAGATACGATCCTGTGAGTCACAGTTGACATTGCACAAGGAGCTCAGCTTTGTAAGGGAATGACAGAGAGAAAGGCAATAAAATGAGAGACCGTTTTCCCATCTTCCAAAAGAAATGATATTGTTCATACAAATGTCTAACCATGACCAGTTCAGGAACTCCAGTGTTACAGCCATGTGAATCATTAGCATATTAATTGGGGGCATGGTGTATGACCTTGTGAATGATCTTGTGGAAATTCATGACCAAAAGTTAAAAAAACACAAGCATTAAGAAAATGAGTGCGATAAATCTGACTCATGATAGCTTTCCTCAAGAAAATAAGCAAAATGAATTGATATAGGCAGGGAGACCTCTTCTTTCCACCAATCTAATGTTTTTTTTAGCTGAATGATTTTGGGGGAGAACCTGCAGGGGAGAAATTCATCCTTGTTTCGGTCTTTTCTCATGCTAAAAAAGTTGGTAACAATCTTGTTACTAATCTGGTCTCTAAGTGTATTGGCTGCCAAATTAATTACAAGTGTGCTGGGTTTGCTTAATGTTGGTCTTAGGACAGGATGCAAACCCAATTGCAAAATGAAGCTGATGAGAAGTTAGCAGTGAATTTTGTGTGTATGCCTGCACTTTTCATTGTGGCTCTGATACGTGAACCAAGTAATAAGGTTAATGTTGCAAGATCAGAAGGTAATTTTTTTCAACATAAGTATATGATGAAATGAATCATTGAGAGGTTTTTAGATTTGTCACTTTTTCTCAGTGGTTTTGTTTCAGAGATGACACACTCGTTCTGAAAAAATTGTGTTCTTGTGATCTAATTATCAGACCTGATGACATTTTGCATTGAAAAATACTGCAGTCTAATTTTTTTCAAGTAGTAACAATAAATGGCTGATTAGGAGTTGAAAAACCATAAATCAGATTGTGTTTGTGAACATAGGTGTTTTATGCACAAGGATGAGTGAATGACTCATTGGAGACTGAGTATCTCGCTGTGACAAATCATACATTGAGATTACTCACATATTCTCACTACTTCAAACATATCTCATGGATGTCAGTAGATTTGTATCCCAATATGAAGATATCCTCTTGAGTTCATGAGAACATCAGGGCTTTATAAATATGCTTTACGAAATTAACTCTGCTGGTATGGCACATGTTTGGGAGCCAGCACTCTGTTCATTTAAAGTTTAAATGTTCACATTATACTCATATCATGGCATCAATAAGACTCTTACAGGCAACTTGGAGTATGTGGTCATTGAAAACCTTTGCTATCATCTTACTTTCAGAGGGTTCCTGAAAGTGATTTTAGTTCTGATCCCATTGTTCCAAAGGCCAGGAATACAGTGGTTAATTTGGCTGCAACATCTTGCCGGACATAGGGCTGCTCGGATTATCACAGATGGAAGATAATCAGCCTTTCCAGTACTGGATCAACATTTGTAAAAAGGTCCTTTTCATAGCCTACCAAATTTCTCTCTCAACATCACTATTTAGTTCTATTGCTTACATTTGAATTAGTTAATTAAACATTGGGTCAATTAAATGAAAAAGATCGGAAAAATCACGGGCAACAGAAATTGCTATCTTTGTAACTTTAATACTTACATACATTAATATTCCTTCCACAAGAAAACATAGGAGACTTCATGAGGAATATCAGTAAACTGTCAAACATGGATCATCAAAGATGAAAAGTGGAGAGTGGATGAGAAGTCATCTTCTCAGAGTCGCTTGGGATTGAGGATGAGTTGCTTCCATCTTGGTTAGGGGGCTATGAGGTAACTAATGAGGCCAATGTGGGAAGAGCAGAAATTTTCACAGAGGGACAGAAGGAGCCTGTCAGGAATAGGGAGGTGTGAGGTGGGGAGGGAGGAGGTGTGGACAGGTAGACAGTGAAGTGGTGGACTCCTTCTGAACTTATGCAGGGCTTCAGTGTGCTCCTGATGCTTATTCTCATATGACATAGAGAAAACCATTCATCCCATAGGGCTTATGCTGGATCTCAGAGCAATCCTGTCAATTCCATTTCCCCACATAATTCCTTTCAGTTTATTCTCTTTCAATGTCCATCCATGCCAGCTTGAACTTCTACCACCCATCTACACTTGGGGTCATTTACAGTGGCTAATTAATCTACTGACCAGTATGCCTTTTCAATGTGGGAAGAACATGAGGTCACGGAGGGAAGATGCAAGTTCCATACAGATAGCATGGATGTCAGAATTGAACCCAGCTCACTGGAACTCTAAGGCAGCAGCCCTACCAACTACAATACTATGCTACTGAGTTCTCAAGGCCTTGAGGTTCTCAATTCCAAATCCTCCTTCTGCACCTTGAGTGGTCATGGACCAGACATTCCCAAGTGTAAGTGAATATGTTGCATTTCTTCAAGAAATTTTTGGGCAGAGGTAATAAGTCTCTAATGATTAACCAATATAATATCCATAATCAGAAACTGAATAAAAACCAGATAGAGCAAATAGGAAATAGACTAATTGACACTGATTCAATCATTTTCTATGAAAATGCTGGATTCAGTGCATTTTCTTATACCTAAATGTTTGGGCAAAGTCATTCAATACCAGTATCGCGAAAGAGGCTGATGGAAAATGATTAGAGGGTTTCACCTAAAGTCAATGAAAGGCTAGATCAGGCAGGGCACCTGGGACTTTTGTGGATCAATTGTCACTTGCCATTTATCAGCCTATGTCTGAATGTCTTGGTTTTGCTGCATGCAGGCATGGGCCTTATACATTTTCCAAGGATCTGCAAATTGAATTGAACATAGTGCAATCATCGGCAAACATTCCCTGACCTCAAGGCGGAAGGAAGATTGTTGATGAAGCAGCTGAATACGATTGTGCCCAGGCGAGTACCCTGTGGTAATGTCCTTGGGCTGGGATGATTGACCTCTGAAATCCACAGCCATCTTTCCATGTGCAGGTTATAATCCCAACCACTGGAATATCTTCCTCTTGATGATTACTGTCTTCAGTTTTACCAGGGCTTCTTGAAGTCATTTGCTGCTGCTTTGATGTTGAGGGCAGTTGCTCTCACTTTGCTTCTAGGCTTAGCTCCTCGGTCCATGTCTGGACAAAGGCTGTAATGAGTTGTGTAGGCAGGTAGTCCTGGCAACGCCCAAACTGCGAGCTGATTATTGGAGAATAAGTGCCACTCGGTGCTTTTGGCAGCAATAACATCCATCACTTTGTTGACGATTGACAGTAGAATGATGTGGCAGCTCTGATCCCTGCAGGTAAGATTTTACACGTGATTCAGGGTGAAAATCATCTTAACAATTTTTTGACTGTGGTTTTTCTAATTCCCTGATTTTTTTTGCAGATTGGACATTAGCACGAGATAAAGTATTGGTTTAGCAGGTGATTTAACTCCATTTTCTCAGCTCCCATTTCAAGTTTGGATAAGATATGTTTTGCTGTGACATGGAATCAAATACATAATAATCAAAAGTGCACTAATTTTGGAAATGATTTGGAACAAAGTGTAGGCTTTAAAAGACACAAAAGTGCAGTCACATTGAACCTAAGATTTACCTATTGCCTTTCTCAATACAAAGAGTCCCTGAACTTAGTTTGTCTATTGTGGTAGAGTAAGGACAGATTGAACACTGCTTCAAGGCTTGTTTCATATCTTTCTGTACTGACCTTGGAAGACACTATTAGGATGGTGCCTTCTCAGTGTGGAGATGATGAGATGCAAATGGAAACATTCTTCAAAGAACTCAAGTCAAAAATGAATTTTAAAAGATTCTGCTAGTCTATCACCTAACATATTCCCTCCATTCAGTCTCATCCTTATGCTGCTGCTACTCCACCTGAGTCTCTGGCTAAGACTTTTGTTGCTGCAAATACTTGATGTCAAGATCTCTGTCATTACCTGCTGTACATTGCTAATGCTACCCTTGCTGAAACAGCTCCAGTATCTACTCTCTCTTTCACTCCATTAGTATTCTCATGCAGGCCAACAGGGCTTTTGTCATCTGTGTCAAATATTTTTGTGAAGAATGAGCCATGCTTTTGACTGCTGTAGCAATGACTGATATTGCTGCTAAGCTATTGAGATGCAAACAAAAATCAGATCGGTCACTGTGCTTCTGTAACTGCTGCTGACACTGCTACAACTTAGATATATAATGAAATTTGTGTTTCTAAATATAAAAATAAATTGGTCAAACCAAATTAACAGAGTGTTAGATGCCACTTAAATGTTGCAGTGTTGGTAAAAGTGACTACTGCACAGTCGTTATTGGAAACGAAGACCTGTCTTCCTACCAAAGACCCTCGCCACTGTGTTCAGTGGCGTTACGAACCTACCAAATGGAATCATCTCGGAATGCATCTTGAAAACTGAATACCCATGAGATACTGTGGATCATTAGCAGCAGCAGAAAAAAATGTACATTACTGCAATCTGCAACCTCATGGCCTGACATCTCCCTCACTCTCCCACTACCATCAAGCCAAGGAAATTGAGACTGGTCCAATGAGAAGCGCAGAAGGACGTATAGGGAGTAACACAAGGCATATTTAAAAAGTAGGAGGTGCCAGCTGAGTGCAGCTACAATACAGGACTTCATGTGTGTTAAATAACAAAACAGTATGCAATAGATAGAGCTAAGCAATGACACAACCAATAGATCAGGATGAAGGTCTACAGTGCTGCCAGTTCTTGTTGTGAACATGGTGGACAATTAACCAGCTAATGCGAGGAGGGTTCTTCAAGAACTTCTCCACCCTCAATAATGGCAGGGCCCAGCACATAAGTGCTAAAGAGAACACTGAAACATTTGCAAGCATGTTCATAAGAAGATCCATTTCAGCTTCTGCCCAAAGTCCTCACCATCATAGAAGCCAGCCTTCAGCCAGTTTGATTTAGTTCATTCAGTATCAAGAAGTGACACTGGGTACAGCAAAGGCCAGACCAGACAACATCCCAGCTTTCCAGAACTAGCTGTGCATTTAACCAAGCTGTACCAGTACTGTTACAACACTGGCATCTACCTCACAATAAGGAAAATTGCCCAAGGATGTCCTATTCACAAGAAGTAGGACAAATTCAGTCTGGCTAATTACTGCCCAATCAATGCACTGTCAAAATGATGGAAGATGTCATCAACAGTGCTTTCAAACAGCACTTAATCACCAACAATCTGCTCACTGATGCCCAGTCCAGGTTTCACCAGGACTATTCAGTTCCAGACCTCATCATAACCTCGGTCCAAACAAGGATTGTATGGTGGTCAATTGTTACCAATGCTGTAATGAATTCCAGAGCTGAGGCAAGAGTGATCGCCTTGACATCAAGGCAATATTTGACCAAGTGTGGCATAAAGGTGCCCAGGTAAAACCAAAGTCAGTGGGATCAAAGGCAACTACTCCAGTGGTTGGAATCATTCCTTGCATAACAGAAGATGGTTGTGACTGTCAGAGGTCAATTATCCTAATCATAGAACATCACTCCAGGAGTTCCTCAGAGCATTGTCCTCAGCCCTACGATCTTCAGTAGCCTCATCAATGACCTTCCTTGCATCATAAAGCAAGAAGTGGACATATTTTCTGAATATTTCACAATCACAATTCCATTCACAAATCCTCAGCAAATGAAACACTCTATGCTTGCATGCAGCAAGACCTAGACAACACTCAAACATGGGCTGATCAGTGGCAGGTAATATTTACATCGCAAGCATGTCAGGCAATTATCATATTCAACAACACAGAGTCTGACCACTGAGCACTGACATTCAATGGCATTATCTTAGCTGATTCTCCCACCATCAATATCTTGGGGGTAACTATTCACCAGAAACTCAAACAGACCAACACAGAAATACTGTGACCGCAAGAAAAGATCAGAGGCTGGGTATCCTGCAGTGAGTGACTCTTCTCCTGACACCTCAAGACCTTTCGTCTATCTACAAGGCATAAGTCACAAGAAGTCAAGAACAGAACACGTTCCACTTACCCACTTGAATACAGCATCATCAATCTCACAGAACTAGACAGTATCCAAGACAAAGCAGGTCACTTGAATGGTACACCATCAACCTCCAACGCTGGTGCACGGTGGCTGCAGTGTTTACTGCAAGATGCACTGCCATTACTTGTCCAGGTTACTTCTGTGGCAACTCCCAAACAAGCGACCTCTACAAGCAAGAAGGACAAAGTTGATGTATGGAAAACCACCAACTGCAAGTTTCCTTTGAAGTCACACACCAACCTGACATGGAAATATATTTCTGGTCCTTCATTATCTCTGTGTCTAAATCTGGGAACTTCTTGCCAGAACAGCTCTGTGAGAGTACCTTCACCAGCAGGAATCTAATGGTTCAAGGTAGCTCACCACCACCTTCTCAAGGGCAATCGGGGATGGGCATTGCCAATGAATTAATTAAAAGAAAAACTATTTATAATAATTTCTGTTATATTTGTTAAGTTCTATTCTAGCAAACTTTCACCATCATGTTTTTGTTTTAACCTTGTGAACAGATCATTCTGGTTTTCATGGAGAGATACAGCATGGAACCAGGCACCTCACCAAGAATGTGTCAACCATCAACTATCCATTTACACTTAGTCTACACATCAATCCCACTTTTTATTCTCCCCACATTCTTCTCAACAACCTCTCCCCCTCTCCCCCAAGATTCTACCTGTCCCCCAGGGAAATTCAGTAGCCAATTAACCTACCAACCCACCTGTCTTTGGCATGTGGGAGGAAACTGGAGAACCCAGATAATTACAGGGGGAATGTGCAAACTCCACACAGACAGTATCCGAGGCCAGGATTAAACCCAGGTCTCTGATACTGCAAGACTGCAGCTCTACTAGCAGGTTCAAGTTTAACTTTTGCATTCATTTATGGTTTAAAATAGTAGAAATCCATTTTTGGAAAGAAAAACAAGGCTAATATTTCAGGTTAATGATCCTTTGTCAGAACTTTATGATGTAGCATCATCAACATGAAACATTAAGTCTCTTTCTCCCTCCACAGATGCTGCCTGACTTGCTGAGTGTCTCCCATATTTAGTTTTTATTTCAGATTTCTAGCATCTGCCATTCCTTTGCTTTTTGAAAATCTATTTTTGCTGAGCTCAGATTTGTGTCCCTCTGATCCTTTCCATTATCCTGCTGCCAAGACTGTACTGTTTGACCAGGCAGGATTGGCAGCAGTACTCCAAGGAGGAATCTATGCATCAATGCATTCTATGTTGGAGGAGGATGGTCAGTGGGTTGAGCCAGGTAGCAGATAATGGAATGGGGTAAGGAATGGTGGTACAGTGGTTATGTTACTGGACTAACAATCCAGATAATGGACCATTGATCCAAAGACATGTATTTGAATCTCACCATGCAAACTAATGAATTTAAATACAAGTCGTTAAATAAGTCAGGAGTTTCATAAAAGAAATTGGTGTTCTTATCTCATCTGGTCTATGTGTGACTCCAGACCCAATAACATGGCTGACTCTTAACTGGTTCCTCAATTCAGGGCCAATTTACGATGGACAATAATTGCTAGCATTCTGAGGCATTTCCACTGCTGAGCCACCTGACAACCGAGAAAATAAATATTGCTGGTTTGAAGAACCGTTGTGTCAGAATAGACATTAGCATTTTAAGTGTGTTGGTGCAGGAATCCTGAACAACTGTAAACCAGGATTTAAACAACAATTATCTATTTTTAGTTATAGTTTTTCCATTACACGACGAGGAACAGAAAGGCACATTAAATAATGCTGAAATCAAAATTTGATAATTTAATTCCCAGGGTGAAATAGCTAAACTGAAATAGAACAGTGCTAAAACTAAAAACAGTCACCAAAGGCAAGTGAAATTAATATAAGAAAATTAATTGCAGACTGTAATTTGCAAGTTATCCTTGCTTTAAGATGCATTTGATTTACCGCCTACAGCTGTCATCAACAGCATCAATATTCAGATAGGTGGGTGGCAAATAATTTTTTTATATTTTATAGCTGTATATTAATGGCCATGTGTAAATGTTTCCATTTATTGGTCAGTAGATGAAGTATTGAGTCTGCCAGCTGATGGATTTCCTTCTATCAGGGTCAAGCCAAGAACCCATTACTAAGACCTTGTTTGACAGACTGTAAATGGAATACCAACCACAGAAATACAGCTGCCTGCCTACACTGAATATTGATGCACAGTGAGCACCCAAAATGTTAGATCAAAAACATAAAGGAAGGAGAAGGAAAGACTTGCATTTCTATATCCCTTCTCACACCATCTTTGATCACTTTGCAGATTATTAAGTGCTCCTGAATTGAAGTCATTATTTTTGCACAGGAATTGTGGCAGTCAATATGAGGACAGCAAACTTCCACAAACAGGAATCCAGTAATGACCTGTTAATGTACTTGCCACATAGACTGAAGGATAACTTTTATTCAGGACAGTAGGGTTATCTTCTCTACCCTTCTTCAAGAATCTTTTACCTCCATTTGAGAGAACAGGTAGGGCCCTCAGTTTAAGCATCCTACACAAAAGACGGCATCTCTGACAATATAGCAATCCTTCAGTTGTCAGTCCAGAGTTTGGTGTTCTAGTCTCTGGAATGGGATTTAATTCAAATGGTAAGAATCTAGCAACAAATGACAGTCTCAAAAACATTTAAACAACTTAATAGTTCATTGGCGATCCAAAATAATGAGAAAGTTAGAAATAAAGTATCTCAATTCATTTATTTTCAGGAAAATAATATAAAAATGATCAGGGATGAAGTAACTTTCGACATTGGCTTTTTCTTTCAGAAATGGATGGAAATACGTGATGATGTGTTGGTTGTTATGCCGATAGTTACAGTAAAATACATATGTTCACAGCTAAAAATTAAGAGGTTCAAGTGAATTACATGCCACAATATCAAAGTTCACATTTCTTAGGCTTCAGAACTCCCTGATGTTTTTATTCATGTAAATGTACTCTGGTATACGTTACACAGTGCAATGTATACCACCCATAAAGGATGGATGATATGATTGACAGTGATGAATGGCAAACTCTCAAATTAAATCCACGATTTAATCGGAAGCACTCTCGTACCATGTGACCTGAACTACAAAGGTCATCATGTTTTATTCATGGTGAATTGCAGAGTCTATATATATGATAAATCTGATATCTAGCAGATTAGTATAGGTATGCATAAATATATTGGTGTAATGCTCAGCCACTGTAGAGGGAAGGGAAAAAGCAGCACATACTTTCCAGTCTGTTAATATAGGTGCATAACATGCAGGTTTAATTAATAATTGCTGATGGAGGGAGGAAGGGGAAAATTAGTTATATTGGTTTGACTTTGTGACATTACCAAAGGATTTGTAATTGTGTGTCAGGAATGGGGAGAACAATATCCATCCATCACTTTGATATGTAGGTTGATACAGTCAACAGTTATTGATGATAATTGTCTACAAGTGGCCCAGATCTGGGGCTCTTCCATTGCTAACCTCCACCACTCTGCCAAGGTTTGTGCAACTGAGCAGGATCATGTGTGTGAATGTCATTGGCTTGTGAGCATTTTCAATATGTACAACGCTTATTTATTGCTGCTGCTTCTAACAATTCAGTCAAGAGCTTAAAATGAAAGTGGCAAGGCTTTAATGATTTCTAAAGAGTAAATTACAACAGAGACCTGAGCTGTAGGATATGTTGATTAATAAAGCCAGTGTGAAAGGTTAAACAATAGCTCCAATGTTGTCACACCCACTCAAGACCATATGACTGTCTTTTCAGTAGTTATTGGGCAAATTTCCTCCAACTTGCGGACAGATTGGAACTAATGATTATTCCTTTGAAAACCTAATGTGTCAATTGATGCTTCAAAGATAATATTTTCATCTGAACTCTTCCCAGTATTGAATGATAACTAAATGTGATTGGGTAAATTACGGCAACACATTCTTTGCATCATGATAATAATAACTAATAATAATAATATTAAAATTAATTTAAATCATAGTCATAATAATAACCACTGCAAGGTTCCAGCTCCACAAAACCCTTAATTAAATATAAAGGATGAAGTACATTTATCCCCACAAATATATAAACAACAAAATACCTTTTCCCCCCAAAAAAACATCATTTTGTATAAGAATAATAGAGTTCTGAATTATTCCAGTTCTAAATACATTCACACAGGGAAATAAAAACATGAGCCTATATCACATTGATTTTTTAGGGGGGAAGAAGTAGACTTAAAAAAAAAGAAAATTAGTTTGCTCTGGGACACAGAGATTCCCCTGTTGCTGTCAGCATTATAAAGGTTATAGAATGGAATATATATATATATATGTTGACCTAGTTCAGGTGTCACAAAGAGAAGTAAACAGATGCAAAAAAATAAACCGCTGGAGGAACTCAGCAGGTCGAGAAGGATCTGGGGAAGCAAAGGGATGTTCAACGTTTCAGGTGAGGTGGGGGATGATGGGCAGATGGCGCCAGGTAGGGGAGGGGGCAGTTTTGAGACAGAGACTTAAAACTCTGTAGTAGGTGGAAATAGATGAGAACAAAAAGGGTAGATGGAACCAGATGGGGGGGGGGGAGGGGAGGGGGAAGGTAGTGACAGAGGCTGGAAGGTGATGCGGAGATAACGGAGGTGGGGAGAGGAGGGAAATAAAGGCGAACAAAGAGAGAGAAAACCTAGGTGGACCAGTAGGAGTGGGGGAACAACACCTCATATTCCACTTGGGTAGCCTACAACCCAATGGTATGAATATTGAATTTTCCAATTTCAGGTAACCCACAACCTCTGTGTTTCTTTCACTTCCCACTCCTTAGTGATCCCTCTCCCTTCGTTCACCTTTTCCATTTCCCCCCACCTTCCCCCCCCTCACTCTTACCCCACCCCCCCCCCCCCGACTACCTAGATTTGTTATCCCCACCTCCCCTCCTCACCTGGTTCCAGGTTCCATTTGCCCATCACCCCCACAACCACCCATCAGGGTTTCTTCTCCTATTCCCCCCTCCCCCCGCACACGGCTTTGTCTGCCCATTTTCCTTTTTTCTTATCTGTTTCCACTTATCACCCAGAAGTAAAGAGATTCCTGTTTCAGCAGGGAGCTGAGGAAAAAGGGTTTCTGAAAATGAAAATCAGAAAATTATCTTTTTCAGTTCCAAATCAAAACCTAAACAATGAGGAAAGGTTATGTGAACCTGCAGTAAAATTATGGGTCATTATTATTTTGGTGTCCCAGAAGTACATTATGGATGCAACATATGCCTTTCTTTTCTAAAAATAAGATTAAATTTCCCTTTAAAATTACTTGTTTTTAATCACCAGCTCTCAATATGAAGTGCGCAAACATTTTTACTCAACTTAGACGTCATTCCTAGTAATCACTTTTCACTCTTAAATGCCCAATTTTTAAGCAAAGGATGATAGAAGGCATATTTTCAAAAGCTTTTTAATTTTTCGATATTGCACTACTATAACACAGAAGTTAAATAATTCTCTATTTTAGGTGATTTTCAATGATTAGTAGGTAGTAGATTGACACCATGATTAAAAATGTTTTTTTAATGTGATAAGCCCAGGGTGTCACAGTGGCACGGCTAGTAAAGCTGCTGCCTCACAGCACCGGCTTCAGTCCTGACCTTAGGTGTTGCCTGTGTGGAGTTTGCATTTTCTCCCTGTGAATACTTGGGTCGCCTCCGGGTGGTCTGGTTTCCTTCCACATCCCAAAGATGTGTAGGTCAGTAAGTTGTTGGCCACTGTAAATTGTGGGTAGGTGAATGTAGAATCTGGGGGGAGTTGATGAAATTAATGTTCAATTAGTGTAAATGGGTGGTTGATGGTCAGAATGGACTTAGTGGGCTGAAGGGCCTTTTTCTGTGCTGCATCTCCTTATGACTATTGTCAGCTGCCTTAATCCCACCAGGGCAAGTTATCACGCTTCTACATATCACAGATTTTTTTTAATTTAAACTTTGCTTGTTAAAAATTATTTTTAAATACTGCCCAATTACAGTCATTCATTGCCGATATTGTATTCAAAAATACATAAATGAGAAACAAAATTAGAGAAACACTCCTCAAAATTAGTGCAATTTTGGGTGCAACTTCAACCTGGAATTCTGATTACAACCAAAGAATAATCAATGCCAAAAAGTTCGCCATTATACTGTGGCACAGTGACTATTATGGTGTGACTAAATGAACAATAGGAAGAGAAGACAGCCTAAGAAACAGAGGCAAGGGAAATGCGTGACTTCATAAAATCTGCTACTGGTGGTATACCTGCTACATCTGAGTGGACTAGCCAGGCATAATGAAGGAACAGTCTAAGAAGAAAGTCAATTCAGGAAATAGACAGCTAAATTTTCCCACTGCAGTAGATTAATGCTGCTGAGATCTTTTATCCATCCCTCTTGGGTACTTTAAAAGCCATTTTTGGACCCTTTGGATATTGATGTGTATTTTCCATCCATCTACCAACTCAAAATGCAGCACAAGATCTAAAATAGTTCTAGATTGGTGACTTTCATAAAGCAATTTTCTTGGATGCCATCAATATTGTCTTCATTTATCCAAAGAAGGTGGGGCCTATTCCACCATTTAGGTAATTTGAGAGCTGCTTGAGAAAGACTTTAGTATCAGAACTACATGTAATTGATTTTCCATTGTTTCCAACAACAAAACCACATTGCAGTAAATTGCCTGTGAATATGCTCAAGCATCCACCATTTAGATGCCAGTTAGAAATAAAATCTATAAAAGAAAGAGCTTAATTTGAACGAGAAGGCAAATAGTCAGTAGCATGAGAATGTTTTTTTTTCAGAGGTGAAACAATAACAACTACTCTTGTTGCTCTGGAAATTTGACCAGGCGCTTTCCAGTCATGAGCCAATCTTGCATGATGAAATGGAAATCTTGTCAGATGTGCACAAGTGATGCCATTCCCTTGGAATGCTCCTTTTGTAGAATTGCAGGAAAACTTGGACCTCATTGTCAAAGGAGGGAACATTGTTGGTGATGCCTGGGACAATTAGGTTCTTCTAATGCTATTCTAATCTAACCCCATTCAAGAAAATACTATGCTTTCTCCTAATTGTTTTGACCACACCCTGACCTCCATTCCCCTCCACCACCACATCATTGCCGGCCGCTATTGTTGCCACCAACTCTCCTGCCTCCCATCCCTGCAATCCTCCCAAGCCCAGGGCCACATTCTGATCACCTACCTACTTACTTGCTACCTATTGCAACACTTGCGTTTAGAGCAGCAACAAAATTCTTCCATCTCTAACCAATTCTAGCAAGTGTTTTAAGCATTCACCAGTCCTGAGGTTTCTAACTCACCTTCCACAGCTCAATGGCATATTGTTTTTGAGCAGTTTGATTCTCCCAGTCATCAAGCATCCTCCTTTAGCTATTCCTGTAATGAAATCAACTTCCACTCAAGATAAAGTCTGCTCTTATTTTCAGTAAAGTCTCTTATTCGCTCTGTGTAGGTTTTAGAAACATAGAAAACCTACAGCACAATTCAGGCCCTTCGGCCCACAAAACTGTGTCGAACATGTCCCTACCTTAGAAATTACTAGGCTTACCCATAGCGCTCTATTTTTCTAAGCTCCATGTACCTATCCAAAAGTCTCTTTAACAAATCAAATCTAAACAAACCAGCACTGATTATCCTTGTATTAAAACCCCAAATGTGTTACCTTGTCCATCCGCAAGGATTTCAGCCATTGGCGGAAGGTTGCTTGGGTAATGTACCCATACCTTCCCACCCCTACACATTTTGGAAGCTGAAGCTGGAGTGAGAGTGGGGAGAGGTCTGAGGCTATTAGAATTGGTCAACTTCTGTATCGGTGATCCACTCAGCAGGAGGCCATTGTTCAGATTACACAGAGCTTGTGGTAAAACAGACAGCCACCTCTTGAAGGTGTGGATAGGTGTGAGAAACTCAATCTACTGTTTGAGCAGTCCATTCATTCTTTCAATTAGGGGTAGTAGGGAATGTGTAACAGCCAACGCACATCATTGTCAGATGCCCATTCTTGTACCTTCTGTCCTGAAAAGTGGGATCCATTGTCAGACTGTATTTTGAGAGGATCCCTGTAGTAAGATATAAGCTGCTGAAGGCCACAGACGGTGTTGTCCTGGTCTGCCTCCATGGAATGAATGGATATCAAAAGACCAGAGTAGGTGTTGACCATAGTTAAAAAGGTGTGGCTGCAGCAGGACGTTTTCATCACTCGTCTGTCCTTCTGTCTCTACTGGCACCCAATAGCAGGATAGCAGCTATTCACCATCTTTTGGGTCTAAACACATACAGTCCTGCTGCACCTCCCTGCTGGAATGGGTGAGACAACCGGTGGTGCCTGTTGTGCGGTGGTGGGACCCGACCTCAGTCAGGTTGCTTTGTCTTCTATGTGCTGTCAGTTATGTGAAAGGAGAGCAGGCACTCCTGCAAAGTCAAGATCTTCAAGAGATGGGAAGGGTGTCCATCTGATGCCTCTAGACATGTCTTCGATTGTGCATTGCATTATCCAACCAATGGCAATGTTGAAAAGGAGACACAAGAATCAAAATCAGGTTTATTATCACTGACATACGTCACAAAGTTTGTTGTTTTGTGGCAACGGTAGAGTGCAAGGTCTTCTGTGTCGATTGTCAGTGACTGCAGACGCTGGAACCCTGAGCAAAGAATAAACTGCTGGAGGAATTCAACAGGCCAGGCAGCATCTGTGGAGGGAAAGGAATTGTTGATATGTCGGGTCGAGACCCTGCATTGGTCCTTTCCCTCCACAGATGCTGCCTGGCCTGCTGAGTTCCTCCAGCTGTTTGTCTTTTGTAATGTTGAAGAGAGTTGTAGGTAAGACACACCCTGATACACTCCTGTTTTGACCTTAAAACTAAGCTCTCTGTGATCAATACTGACAAAAAGTTGCAGCAGAAGTTTCTGATAATGTTGTTGATAGATATAGCGATTCTCCATGCCTGCAGAATGTGCCACAGGCTGACCCAGTGGATGCTGTCAAAACCCTGCTCAAATTCTGTGAAGTTTATGGCAAGCTTCCATTTGCCATTATGAGTAATGTTCCATTATGTTCTGTTGAGTAAAACTTGGGTCTGTGTATCCATACCTTTTCTGAAAACTGGTTTGCTCTTTACTGAGAAAGCTATCAAAATGCCTTTGGTATACATTGATAAAATTAAATTAGATTAAATTGGTAAATTATATTGGTTTATTATTGTCACAAGTACTGAGATACGGTGAAAAACTTGTCTTGCATACTGTCTATACAGGTCAATTCATTACAACAGTGCATTGAGGTAGTACAAGGTATAACAATAACAGAATGCAGAATAAAGTATTATAGTACAGAGAAAAGTGCAGTGCAGGTAGACAATAAGGTGCAAGCTCACAACGAGGTAGATTGTGAGGTCAAGAGTCTATCTTATCGTATGAGGGAACCATTCAATAGTCTTATAACAGCGGGATAGAAGCTGTCTTTGAGCCTGGTGGTACATGCTTTCAGGCTTTTGTATCTTCTGCCTGATGGGAGGGGGGAGAAGAGAGAATGTCCGGGGTGGGTGGGGTCTTTGATCATGCTGGCTGCTTTACTGAGGCATTGAGAAATGTAGACAGAGTCCATGGAGGGGAATCTGGTTTCCATGATGTGCTGAGCTGTGTCCGCAACTCTCTGCAGTTTCTTGCAGTCAAGGGCAGAGCAGAACTGTGCAGAGCAGAGCACTGTACTGTGATCTTACAGAATGCCTTGCTGGGCAAAGATAAAAGTCCAATACCATACAAGTTGTTAGGAGCATTAAGTGCTGTTTTCTTAAGTACCTTCCCTTTAACCATGTTGGTCTGAACATCTGGTACTTTTTCTATTTCTGAGACCGATGTGAATAGAAGGGTCAGAATAAAAGCTTCCAACTCTATATTCAAATTATTATTACCAGGAGCTTTCCCTTTGTTCATGGATCTGATGCATTGGATAATCTTTTTCTTTGTTGGAGGGCCTGTCTTGATATCAAGATGATTGAATCATAGAGTACAGAAATAGGCCCTTCGGCCCACCATGTCCATGCTGACCATCAAGTACCCATCTACACTAATCCCGTTTATCAGCACTTGGCCCACAGGCTTCCCTGCCTTGGTGATTCAGGTGATGATCCAGATACATGTTAAATATTGTAAGAGTATCTGCCTGCACCACCTTCTCAGGCAATGCACCCACCCTCAATGTGCAAAACAAAATGTCCTCAGATCTCCTCTAACCTCTTACTCTTTACCTTAAACCTTTCATTCCAGATGTCTCGGTTACGGGGACATGCTTCTCACAGTCCGCTTTATCTATGCCCCTTATAATTTTGTGTACATTTATTACAACCCCTCATAACTGAAACATTCTAGCCCTGGCGACATCCTGGTAAATCTCCTCTGCCCCCTCCAGTGTAATCATGACCTTCTTATAGCGTGGTGACCAGAACTGCACATAATACTCCAGATATGGCTGAACCAAAGTTATTATAGGTTGTACCATGACCTGCATGTTCTTACATTCTATGCCTCAGCTAATGAAGGCCAGCATGCCATATGCCTTCTTTGCAACCTTATCTACCTGGGGTTAGAGCTATAGTTCTATGTACTTGTACACCAAGATCCCTCTGTCCCTCAAAACTCCCTCAGGCCCTACAGTTCATAATTTATGTCTTACCTTTATTAGACCTCCCAGACAGAAACACAGAAAAAAACCTACAGCACAATTCAGGCCCTTCGGCCTACAAAGCTGTGCCGAACATTCGCTTCCTTTTTAGATGGCTTCCTCTCCGGGAATTATTTGAAGCGCTCTGTCCTGTGCATTTCCTCTTTTTCACTGTTATCAGTCGATGACCTTGTTTGTCTCTGATGAGTAGACATGTTGACGTTTGCCACTGATAAGCTGCGTCATCTTATTGACATGATCTTCTTGTTTGTCACAGGCAGCAGCATTCTTCAGCGTGTGTTGCCAGGTTATCAATAGAGTGCTGTTTGTCTGCTCTTGAAAGTCATTTGACGTCCCAATGTACTTTAGTGTTCTTCTCATGGTATTAGTCTTTCATCCTCCGGGGTTTTGTGTCGAGAACCTTTTTTCTTCAGGATTTGTCTGGTTTCCAGGGTATTCCATATACTGAAATGCCACAGAGCCCAGCTTCCACTCCTGTCTTTGCTTCTATCTGGACTCTAAACATTAGTCCACTTTGTCCCATTTCTTAGTGATGTCCTCATTTACATTCCCCTCCTCTCCATCTAGATTTGCGGGTGCAATAACTTATTCTTTAATTGCAGGCTTTCCCTATATCAGTGGACTTTATCATGACAATGTCATTACGTCCATATCCCTTTTTTTGGTGGACCCACACTGCTCTATTTTAGCTTAATCAATGGCAACATCTCTTCTACATCTGTGAGTGAGAACGACCATTTGCCATTGATAATCATTTGGTCAAAGTGGTCCCATCTCTACCAGCTTGAGAACACCATGTAAACTTGTGAATTTCACAATATTGGAATAACCTTCCATAAATGACTAGGTCATTCATACTAAACTGAACAACAAGCTTCTCTGCCATTTCATTCATTGTGCCAAACCCAGATCTTACCATTGCTCTGTTCATGTTAATGTAGTTCTTAATGATCTTGACATTCAAGCTCCCCATGATGACAGTTAAGCCATGGAATGCTACTCCATATAACTGGACTTATAGTATGAGGTAGAATTTCTCTTTTGCTTCTTCATCACTGTTAGTTGTTGGATCATGGTTCTAAATCAGGAAAATGTTGCTGTCATTCCCTTTCTGTCTGGTTCTCATATTCCTGTGGCTGATGGGTTTCCACTGAGCTGGAACTGTTTTACTCCCTTCTTCAAAAGGATGGCAACACCCTCATGAAGTTGTCATCATGCTGTTCAGAATGCAGCAGAATTTCTCCTAAGGCTGTTGATTAACCTTCCTGATCCTGTACATCAACTCTCATTTATGCTCAAGATCTTTCAACCATAATGGCTCATCTCTGCTGTGATTTAATTTAGGTGGATGCAGGGAGGATGTTACCTCCGGCTGAGGAGTCACATCCTCAGAATAAAGGGTAGGCCATTCAGGTCTGAGATGAGGAGAAATTTCTTCACTTAGAAGGTGGTGAATCTTTGGAATTCTCTGCTCTGGAGGACAGTGGAGGCTCCATCTTTGTGTTCATTGAAAACACAGATTTCTGAATGTTAAGAGAATCAAAGTTAAGGGGATAAAGCAGGGGAATGGAACTGAGGTAGAAGACTAGCCATGATCTTTATGAATGCTGGAACAAGGGCAATTTGAGCCTACTTCTTCCCCAGCACAAAAACGAGTCCTTTTGACCCATTTGCCTGCATTAGGTTTGATCCTTCTTTGTCTTTCCTATCCACGTACCTGTCCAAATGCCTTTTAAACATAATTGCATCTGTCTTCACCATCTCTGCTGGCAGCTTATTCCAGATATTTGTCACCCTCTGTGTGGAAAAACTTTCCCCTCAGATTTCCTTTAACTTTCCTCTCCCCTGGGGAAGAGACTCTGACCGTCTATCCCATCCATTTGCCTCACAATTTTATAAACCTCTACAAGGTCACCCCTCAGCCTCCTACGTTCCAGTAAGAATAAACCCAGCCTATCCAATCTCTCCTTATAATTACAGCCTTACATTCCAGGCAACACCTTGGTGAATCTCTTCTGCACATTCTCTATTGTTACCATGTCCTTCCTGCAGTGTGTGACCAGAACTGCACCCAATATTCTAAGTGTGGTTTAACCAGTGTTTTGTACAACTGCAACATGATGTCCTAACTTTTATACTCAATGCCTTGACCTGTGCTGAATACCTTTTTCACTACCCGATCCATCTGTGTCACCACTTTCTGGGAGCAATGGATTTGCACCCAAGTTTTCTCAGTAGATCAAAGCTCCTATGGTCTCTGCCATTTACTCTAGATGTCCTACCAGAATCTGACTTCCCAACATGCATTGTCACACACTTGCTTGGATTAAATTCCATCTCCCATCACTCTGTCCAACTGATCTATGCCCCACTGTGTCCTTAGACAACCTTCTTCGCTGTCTATAACTTCCCCAATTTTATGTTGCCTGCAAACTTACCAATCAGTTAAATATTTACTGTGTATAAATCACTCAAGTTATTTATATACAGTATGTCACTGCATCTCTTCAAGTAAGTGTCACCCTGTATTTACAGCAGAATGATGCAAAGTTCTTGCTTTATAAACAAAACTGCTTGAGAGGTAAATTGAGCATGGCTTATTTATTATCAAATTCTATTAATTTGCATTTATCCAGCTGAAAGCCATGCATGCCTTTGAATGTGGGTTCTTTTGGATCTAATCCTTAGTATATTTTATTCAACAAATATAGTTGTCATTTGATTCAGGAAACTGGGCATTGTCAAGGCTTGTTTTTATCAAGGACTGATCAGCCATGTTATGAATATTTCATCTGGGATATCAGCCACAAAGAGATTGATGGCTATACTCAGGTGGAAATTACACTATGTAGCAACAGCAGTAGCTCAGCTTTAAAAAGTAGCACTGGAATCTCTCGATGGCTCAGTGAACTTATCCAGTGAGTATTCAAGCATATCTCAGCGGTCTCAAGTTCAATTCCCCAGTTTGTACTTGATTGAATAGGATGGGCTTATTCCCTCAGGGGTTGAGAAGAACTTGAGGTGATTCCGTTGAAGCCTTAGATTCTGAGAGATTCTGACAGGATGCACAGAGGTGTCCTCTGGCTAGAAAGTCTTGAACTAGGAGCAGAATCTTGCAAAAAGGGGGTCAGCCTTTTAGGGCTGAGAAGGGGAGCAATGAGGGCTGTGGAACTCCCCACCTGAGAGGGATGCTCAGGTCTTACTTAGGGCTTAGACTGGCAGATTTTACACTCTGGGGGAATCAAGAGAGAGGGCAAGTATACAAGGAAGTGGAATTGATATCAAGGATCAGCCACAATTTTACTGAATGATGGAGCAGGCTTGAGGGGTTACAAGGCCTATTCGAGATACTTTCAAGTAAGCTGCTTGAATTCACTGCGGCATCTCACATGAAAGATAAAACAGTCAAGGGGATCCTCTGAACCTTGGTGGGAGGGCACATGAGTAAGTCACTGAAAATACTACTGCACCCAGAGGTGATACAGAACCTTGTAAACTGCAATCCATCACCAGCAGGACTCATTCACAAACCAAACTTTTCTTCCTTTACATCAAGATCAAAGAACTATTCATTAGCTCGGCTTATCCAAACATCACAAAATCCTGAAGGCAGCACATCATTTGGTTGTTTAGTTAAATAAATTATCTCCATGGGCACTCCAAAATATTTTCTATTTATGACAGCAATGACTTCTGGAAAAACTTGACTGAGCAAAACTGGCATCGTCTGGCAAAGAACATGGATTTCAGAATGTACTAGATAAAGTAGTCAATGTGAACTTCTGGTGTCAAAAATCAGAAAGGGTTTCAGAGTGATTACCGATCAGAGAAACAATGACCTACCTGACAGTTATACATCTTGCTATACAGTAGCTACAAATGTTAAAATTCCTGTTTGAAGTAATTCTTTGAAGTTGGCTTACAAGATTTAATTTCATATAGTATGCAAATTTTATTCTAGAAATTAGCACTAAAGTGGCATTGTGCGGGGGACTTGCACTGGTTCCCTCCATGGCTGTACAGGACCATTTCCTCAAGCACAAACTGGGCAAGGAGTTGTGACTGTAAATGTTGTGATTCCCTGATTGATTATGGATAGAGGTGGAGAACAATTTCAAGAGCCACATGAAAACTATGAGATCACAACAGCTATGTCTCAGGGGGAGCTGAGGACAGTGGTTCTCAGTGGGAACTCTATTCCAAGTAATGGTTGGGAGTGGTAGGTCACTAATGGGAGTGGAGACCACATATCTCTGACAGATGATTGGACATCAAAGCTTTGGAGGTGAACATCTGGAGGAAGCAGCTGTGGTGGGAAGAGTTGGGGCACTCCCATAAAGGCTGAAATTTATAGCTAGAACATCTGGAAAATCTAGCCTATCAGAGTTTGTCTGCCTTCTGTGCTAGTCTCCCTGACAGAGGGTTAAATAAGCACTGTCATTTTAGCTTGGAACTGGAGTGGCTGCCTCCCTCCTGTTAAGTGTGTTTTCCTGGTTGACATGCACATGCCAGTTTTGCAGCAATAATGTCAAATAGGGGTGGGTGATTGACATTATTGCTGCTTACCCAGCGGGCAGAGAACTGCAATTCAGTTTCACAGTCCACCAATGTATTTCACAATTGATTGCCACTCATGTCTCACATGAACCTCTTTGTGAAAATGCTATGTTTAGTCAATTATTGAAAAGATCCTCCTTTTCTTAAAGTTTACATACCTGGCCTCAATCATCACTGGGAATCCACCACCACCACTGAGCAGGTTGATGTGTTGCTTGGTGCTTGTAACCGCCAAAGACATGGGAATTTCTAGCCCTGTCACTTGTGCCACTTCCTCTCTTATTTGTAATGAACGGAACACCTATTATTAAAAAGACCCACGGGAATCAACTAACCAGGCTTCCCAGAGTTACACCAAGGGCCATAGATTTCCATTCTCTGTGTTTCCATCATTTATTTCATTTATCATTAAACACCATTTATCACAAATATTTCTGCAACATAAATCCCTCTAGATCCTTCTTCTCAATGGAATTTTTAAGTCCAGGGCAAAAGTTAGATTTCTACAGAAGTCCACTGTAACCAATATCCTGCTTTTAACAATGCTAGTTATGATTACTCTTTGTTTAATATTCAAACCAATACTCTTTCCCTGTAGAAATCCTGTTTTAGATTTCACTGGATATATTTTTAAAGTGAATATATATGAGATCAGGAGGCTTTGCTCCAGTAACACTTGTGTTGTTCAACCATTCCAATAAATTTTTTGAGTATGACCTACTTTTCAGGAGCCAAAGCTGGGGGTCTCATTTATTTCCTTCACTGTCAAGCTCACTTGCCAGTTTTGTACCTTTGCCCTTCTCTAAACATTGTATGCGTGTTAGCACTTTTGAGTCATTTTATCTACAAAGAGGTGCAGTGAATTTCCTATAACTGCTCATCTCAGGAACTGCAAGCACATATTGTTCTTCTTCAGGCCAAAGTGTACCCATTACTTCTAATGGAAGCAAGCTGTTACATGAGAGTATATATTTTTTGAAAAAGCAGTGATTGAAGCCAGTCTTTAACCTTTTAGCCTCATGGACTACTCATTAATCATTGACTTGTGACCTGTAATCAAGTAACGACAGTCTCAGATTATAATAATAACTGAATGATAAGCTGTTGTGCAGCTTTACTTCAAACCACCCTTGAATTTAGGTAATCTGCTGTATTAGATGTCAACTAGTAAAGGCAGTTAGTCTACCTAAACCTCTTTTAAAGCTGAGCTGTATTTAATCGGTTGTTTTATTGAAATATTTTCTGCTCTGTCATGTTTGCTGTTCTAAAAAATATTTTGACAGCATGTCATATATGTACCTCAGCAAGCCCAGAGGAGAACAGAATTGCTTTGTAGTGAAAGAATTAATAGAAAATTGGTCTTGTGTTCTTAGAAGGTGGAGATCCATCAGTCAGTCCAAAATTAATTACAGTCATTAACCCAGTAAAGCACAGCTTTTTGTGGAGGACAGCCAGATTGATATTACCAATACCTCCTGAGGTTTACATTTTATTTTAACCATACATAACAAGATCCTGATAATTTTAGTTACTTTATTGAAGATGCAAATGCCAGAATCCATTAATAGTTTAGTTTCAATTCAGATTGTTATCATATACCAACAAGCGAACAGTGGTCTCCTTATTATAAATGGCTGCATCTGGTGATGAAATGAGTCAATAAGGATGAAGGTGATTGGGTAATTACCATATCAATCAAACTTGGGGACCACACTGCTGTAAGTGACAGATTGATTTTATACAAACATGCGGACCTCCAGATTAGGTGAAGCAGTGGGCCACACAGCCTCCTAGCCAACTCTACTATTTAATGAGACCATGGCTGGTCTGTTTGCAACCTCAGCTCTGCATTCAAGTCCACCTATGGTAGCATTGGCTTCTGTGAACCATGCACTGGGACAACCAGATTGCTCTGCATCTCAGAGCTCTCCAATCCCTGACCATTTAGACAATGTTTCTTTTTTTTAAATTTTACCTGCCAATATAGACAGTTTCAACATTTTCCCAAATAATTGCACATCTGAAGAATATAATAATCCTCCATTCACTGCAGTTTTCTGGAGATATTACCCTGCTCCTCTGGGGAAAAGTTGTGTTAGTTTTTGTTTCCTCCACTCTTTAAACAAAATCTGTTTATCATGTAAATTGACTCTGCCTACCGCACAATAGAATGAATGCAATATGTCGATCGTACATCCATCTCACAGCTCCAACAACCTAGGTTCAACCCTGACCTCCAGTGTGGAGTTTCATGTTTTCCCTGCGACTGCACGGGATTCCTCTGGGTGCTCCTGTTTCCTCCCACTGTAAATTGCACCTGATGTGTAGGTGAGTGGTAGAATCTGGGATCAGTTGATGGGAGTGTGGGGAGCATGAAATAGAACTGGTATAAATGGGTGCCTGATGGCCAGTGTGGAACATGCTGCACTGAGGTGCCTGTTTTTGGGTTAGTAACTCTATGACTTATTGATCCTGCCCACATTCAACTCATTGGCTGATACAGTATTGTCAATAGAAATTATTCTGCACCCGAATGGGTTCACTAGATGATCAAACCTCAGGCATATGATTGCAAGCATCAGGCTTGGTTGCTATTGAATAGGTATTACACACTTTCACAAAGATCTGCCAGCAATTGTTGATCTGCATCAGGGCTGGGAAGATTGTTATTGATGAGATTACCACTCAAAGTACAGATGGGGTGGAGATTAAGGTCTCTTTCCGGGAGATGCTCAGGGGATTGCTTCACTGGAGACTTGGGCTGATCAGAAAGTTGATGGGGCAATTTAGAGGGCAGGAATACAATCGGAAGGTTGGAGGGAAGATTAGTGAATGTGGGTTTAAGTACGACAATGGGTGGCTGCTCAAGGGATGAAAGGTAAATATGAATCTTAGTTTAGTAGGGTCCAGTCTGGCAGTCTTCAGTGAAGAACTGTCTCTGGACTGACCAATGACTGGTGGCTGCAATTAGCTGTCTAATTTCTTTAGCAATGCTCCAAAAGGTAAATAAATAGAAAAGTAGAAAAGTACTTGTGCACTCAGATTATGCTGAAACAAACAGAGCTGTAATCTAATTTCTAGGCTTTTGTAGTTAAAATGCAGATTTATAACAGATATTTTTATGTGCTTGAAATCATTTTCGCCATCCTCATCGCTAATGGAGAATGTGTGTTTGATCTAACCAGAATCTCATCACTGATTTGAAAATATCCATTGCTTTACATTGAATTTTAAACATTAAAACAATACAAATTTGCCAATGGATGTTTACTCAGGATTACTATGATTGGTAGGATAAGGGATAGTACCCAGAGGAGAGATTGAGTCAGATTGGCCCAGATTGGAGTAGACCTTGGTGACAAGAGAGGCAAGACTCTGACTTGGAGCTTGTTCCCTGGAGTCTTGAACCAGGCGACATCATCCTGTGATAAGAGGACGGAAATTTAGGGACACAACGGAGGGGATATTTCTGTTATATCTTACCATGCAAAGAAGGTAGAGACAGAAATTTGATCCTTTAGGAAGCTCAATATTTTCTTCAAGCTTGTGGTGAGTGCAAATCTGTTAGTATAGCTGCTCCCAGCGATCAACCAAAACGGTATCTGCCAAAGATCAGAAGAATGACATAAGGTAAGCCCCAAAAAGCACCGTGACCCCTACTGGCTTGGAGGAAAACAACTATCAATTATACACATTCAATAAATACTGCATAATTTATATGCAACACTACAATTTCTTTAATTGGAGAATTATAATTCCATAGAATTCTCTACCTCATTGTGGATATGCAGTCAATATCTTAAAAGCTGAGCCCTGGATTTTTGGACATTTTGAGTTCAGAGGAGTTGAAGATTAGGCAGGAAAGAGGACTTGAAGCATAGGATCAGCTATGACCTTAATAAAGGATGCAATAAACACAAAGGGTTGTATTGCTATTCCTGGTTCTATTTCTTAAGTTACACTGCTTGTGGAAGAATTCAGAGAATTTCATTCTTTACTTTGGAAGATTAGTTTTTTGTGTTTATATTTTCCTTATTTATTGGGTTTCACCTTCCTTTGCCTACTCAGATCTGCAAAGATTTGTGAAACTGAGGAAAAAAATCCACAAAAAAGCACTGAAGCTGCTTGGAGAGCTCACATTTGACCCTTTCTGACCATTGGGAAGTCAGCCAGAGATTAATGAACTCTCCCAATGACTGCCCCTGTATAGTGGCAGGAATGGCAGCCATGGAAGTGGGAGAAAGGTGGGGACATGGTGCTCCCTCCTGGGTCTCGAACCCCACCTTCCTCACACGATGGTCTGGTCTGACTTACTGACATGCCGCGAGATGCAACCTGACCAAAGGACCTGTGATCATAGCATACAGCCCAGAACTGATTTGAACAAAAAGTCTGTGAATAGTGAAGTGTATATCACTAATACGTTTACCATGGTGCTGGCCATTGAAAAATGCAGCCGGAAAACAGTGAGCAAAGCATTGATATGACAATGTAGAGACTTTAATTGCTAGGCCATTTCAAAGTTGAAATACCACCACATTGCTGTGGGTCAGGAATCACATATAAATCAGGTACCTGTGTGGTCTGGTCCTAGTTTGCACAGCTGTCAGTTTTAATGCAGGATTGTACCCAGGTTGACACTGCATTCTCTGCTGAGCCAGTGAGTGTCATCCACTAGTTGTGCTGTGAGTGATCACAGCCATGCTTGGCTCTGTGTTTAATCGATGTGAACAGGTGCACTCTTGACCTTGAGCTAGTGACTAGTAGCAGTCATCAATTTTTATTCTGGAGCTTTCTCTCTCTCTCCCATGCTCAGTTTGAACATAAATTGCTTTTTTCATCCTTTGAATATCTGTGATGTCATCCATTACCAGTAATAACCCTCTTCCACTTAGCCTGACAGTTTTATCTGTATGAAACATTTTATTCTTTCTTGGCTTCAGCTTTTGTCTGTTTTTTGATTGTAACCACATTAAAACACACTTAAAAGCCACAGAGAACTATAAGGCCAATAGTTTATACCAGATACCACTTTTTAATACACCTTACTTATTGTAAGAGCCTTTTAGCTTTTCTTGGAATACATTGTGTTTCCCCAAATACATTTAAGGGGCTTTTTCACAGGAATTTTCGGTGGTTTGAAATCCTCTATGGGGTTTCCAGCAATCCTGTGACCAAACAACAGTGAGTCTCTTTAATCAGACTGGGGATGACCTAATGAAAACTGAATAACATTGGATTGGAAATGTTTATTTGTTTGTTCTGGAGATGCAGGCAACACCAACAAGATCACTTTAATCAACTCGACTCGATTTGAGATGCTTTAAGGACTTTCCAGGGATGGTTGGCAAGGCTGGAGTTTATTGTCCATCTTCAATGCCCATGAATGGAATGGTTTTCTGGGCCTTTTCAGAGATAAAATACCACCACATTGTTGACATTTGACACTTCCACCCAGGCAAAAAGACCCTGACCACCTACCCTGTCAATGCCTCTCATAATTTTATCAGCGCGTCCCTCAGCCTCTGATGCTTCAGAGGAAACAATCCAAGTTTGACCAACCTCTCTTGACAGCTAATACACTCCAATCCAAGCAACATCCTGGTGAACCTCTTCTCCAAAGCCTCCATAACCTTCCTATGGTGTGGCAACCAAAATGGCACACAATACTTCAAATGTAGCCAAACCAAAGGTGTACACAGCTGCAGCATGACTTCTTTACCTTTATACTCAATGCCCCAACCAATGAAGGCAAATATGCATTGTGACTTCTCTACCACCCTATCCACTGATGTTCCCACTCTCAGGAAGCTATGGACCTGCACCCTAAGATCCCTCTGTATCGATGGTTACTTTTTCTCTGCTAATCCTCATATTATCAGAAGTGTAGAATTAATTATGCCATAGTGTGTTTTGAACTTGCAGGAATAGAAATAATTGAACAAAAATGGTATAGCTGTGCATTTTCCTCCACATCTGAGACTTTCATTAGAGCCCTTGCAGTTGAATTCCAGAACTGGAGTACACTGCACAACAACTGTCATATTGCAAGTAACCAAGGACAAATTCCTACCCCATTATCTCTAACTTACCATTCCTGTCCCATAGCAACTAAAGTATGATACCTCCTGACACTCAAATTAAAAATGAATAATCTGTGCTTTACAGCAGCATTTTGGTTCAATTCTAGTTATAAATTTCATATTATCTTATCCACTCCAAAAAATGAGTTTAGCTTAATTCCTCATGGTCAATTTTACATGCTCTTATTATGATTAATACAGTTCTTACTGGCATTAATATATTTAATATTGCTGCAGATTTTAATGAGGTGATACCAGAGACTGAAAGGCTTGATAGTAGCTTGCAGAAAGCTCGAGCCCAACTGTCTGTTAAAGCAAGACGACAGCGACCTTCTAGATCTCGGCTAAGAGACAGCATAAGCTCCACGGAAGGTGATGACAGCCTGGAAAGAAAGGTAAGTCGTAGCTTTGACTGTTGGACACCCACCCACACCCTCACCCAACATGGGTCATTTGGTGAAAACAATGTGTGGTTGAGCTCAGCATCTGGTAGATCACAGGTTCAATTCTAATCTGTGTAATTCGTTAATCTCAGACAACCAATGGCAAGTCACTTTAATTGGTCTCAGAGACCTTGGCTTGTGGTTGGAGCCAGCATTTTGTGTGTTGAATTAGTAATTATTTTCTGTTTCTGTCTGATGAACAGATAGGTGCGAGGTGCATTTAGGAAAGTCAAATCAAGGGAGGACTTTCACAGTGAATGGTAGGGCCCTGGGAGTGTTGTAGAACAGAGGGACCTTGGAGTTCAAGTACATGGTTCCCTGAAAGCAGAGTCACATGTAGACAGGGTGGTGAAGAAGGTTTTTGGCATGCTGGCCTTCATCAGTCAGGGCCCTGAATATAAAAGTTGGGAGGGCATGGTGCAATTGTACAGGACATTGGTGAGGCTGCACTTGGAGTATTGTGTTCAGCTTTGGTCATTCTGTGATAGGAAAGATGTTATTAAACTTGAAAGAGTGCAGAAAAGCTTTACAAGGATATTGCCAGGACTTAAGGGACTGGGTCATAGGGAAAGGTTGGACAGGCTAGGACTTTATTCCTTGGAGTGTAGGAAATGGAGAGGTGGTCTCATAGAGGTGTATAAAAATCATGAGGTGCATAGATAGGATGATTGTGCACAGTCTTTTTCCCAGAATTGGAGAATCAAAAACTAGGAGGTATAGGTTTAAGGTGAAAGGGGAAAGATTTAATAGGAACTTGAGGGGCAACCTTTTTACAGAAAGGGTGGTATGTATGTGGAATGAGTTGCCAGAGGAAGTGGTTGAGGCAGGTACAATAACAACTTTTAAAAGACAGTTGGATAGGTACATGGATAGGAAAGTTTGGAAGGTTATGGGCCAAACGCTGGCAATGGGACTAGCTTGGATGGTGCATCTTGGTCAGCATGGACAAGTTGGGCTGAAGGGCCTGTTTCAGTGCTGTATGACTCTATGATTCTTATAACCTTTGGAAAGCCATATGTATGGATATCAGGTGAGCACTGCTCTGGCACCCATGATGCCTTCTATTTCTTAGATTATTTCTCATATTTCCTTAGGACATAGCAGGAGGCGATTCAGCCCATTGTGCCCATGCTAGCTCTCAGAGCATTCCCATCAGTGCCATTTTCCCTATTTATTTCCTTGTAATCAGTTCTCTTTCTCATGCCCATCAACTACCCTGATTTTCTTACCACTCGCCTACATTATAGTAGCCAGTTATCCTACCAACTTTGGGATGTGGGAGGAAACTGGAGCATCCAGAGGAAACACATAATGTTATGGGGGAAATATGCAAACTCCCCACAAACAGCACCCAATGTCAGGATTGAACCTTGGTCATTGGAGCTGTGTGATGGTAGCACTAATGCCTCACTACTGTGCTGCCTCATGATCAAATATTCTCCTTGTTTTCGTTACTTATGTTTAAATCGTGAGGAATATGTGAAGAAAGGGTGTAGAAAAGATTCATAAGAATGTTACCAGGACTGGAGGGCTCGAGTTATTAGGAGAGATTGGAGAGGCTGAGACTCTTTTCCCTGGAGCGTAGGAAGCTGAGGGGGTGACAATATGGAGATACAGTAAATAAAATCATGAGGGGTGTAGATAAGGTGGATAGTCACAGACTTTTTCCCATGGTAGGGGAGTCTAAAATTAAAGGGCATAGACTTAAGGTGAGGGGAAGGATTTGAAAGAGAGCTGAAGGGCAAGTTTTTTTGCACAGAGGGTGGTGAGTATATGGAATGAGCTGACAGAGGAAGCTGTAGAGGCGGGTACAATTACAACGTTTAAAGATATTTGGACACACACATGGATAGAAAAGTTTTAGAGGGATATGGGCCAAGCAAAGGCAAATGGGACTAGCACAGATCGACATCTTGGTCAGCATGGATGAGATGGGCCAAAGGGCCTGTTTCCATGCTGTATAACTCTATGACTCTATAATGGGCGTTTGGGTGAGAGGGTATTGCATCTCATTGGGGTCAACATCTTCAGTAGAGAGGGCAATGGGAAAAAAATTGTCAACCAAAGCAATAGAAAAATTAAGATAATGAGGTGCATTGTAGATGGAATCATTAAATAGATATCAAGCAGTATCAGAACTTAATCTTATTATGTTGGCCAATATGATTACAATTTTCTTACAAATCTATTCTGCTTTGCCTTTGATAATTTCAGGTCTCAGATAGCTACGGAAGCCCACTGCACAATATGAGATCTCCCTTACATTCCTCTCTCCGAGGCTCCTCTCCGTCCTCAGAATCCGTCATCTCTTCAGCATCTCCCTCCCAGCGGGCTGCCTCCTTCTCTTTTGATGTCAACATTGTGAGGAGGACATTTGAAGAAGAAGAGCAAGCATCAATGGCGATGGCACGTTACCAGACTCTGGCTAATGCTTCCTCCCAGGAAGCTCTGGGCCTAACGCCTACAAGTTCCCCTTCCAAATCCTGCCACAGCTCTGACACCTCTCCAGTTCACACGAGGAGGGAGAGGAAAACAGAAAAGCATAGTGAAGGTGCTGTTACTCTATTTTGTAATTATTTATCCTCTAGTGAGATCATTTTTCTTTATTTCTGGACTCGGGTTTGTGCAAAACATCAAGCAACCAATACAAGCAAAATTTGCTGTAACCATTATAGAGGCGGTCTAGAATATTGCACCTAAATGCAGAACCACGGAGGACTTGAATGGAGGTTCACTCTTTCGATCCCATTTTCTTCGCAAGGGTTGTCCATGGCAGGGGCAGAAGGACAGGCTAAAGTACTCAGACCTGCCCCCTAGTGTCTACATTTAGAGCAGCTTTGTTAGAAGCTGCAAAGGTCAGCCACCTGCCATGAAACAAGAAGCCTGTATGTGAACTCTTTGGCAAGTCTCTGCAGTGAAAAGAAGACTTTTGGAGGCACTTTTAATCTATTAGGAACCTGAAAGGGGAGGTGCGACAATGGTTTTGTACCTAACTCCATAATTTTTTTCCAAAAACTATTTTTTATTCATAATATGTACAGTAAATGCAAATGGAATGAAAAACACGATAATGCTGGAGGAACTCAGCAGGCCAGGCAGGTCCTGACCCAAAATGTTTTTTAATGCCTGCTTTCCTCCACGGATGCTGCCTGGCTTGCTGAGTTCCTCCAGCATCATTGTGTTTTTCATTTAGATTCCAGCATCTGCGGTCGTTTGTTTCTCAAATGCAAATGGAACATGCCTTTCTTTATATCCACCGTATTCTCTGACAAGGCATTAATGCCACTCTTGTTTCCTCCAGAAACAATGCACCTGTAAAACATTAGAGAGACTGTTATGCAGGGCCCAGCCCTTCTTAGTCCAGTGGCAGTCCAGTCCTAGACTATGCTCCTTCCCCATAAAGCCTTTGGGTGGCAGCACCTATCTCTATTACATCTCACAATAAAATCGATGAAAAGTAATACACAGCAGACTGCTCTCCCCTGTCTGGAGAGAGAGGTACTTTAAGATGGCCCCTTCAACATAAACATTTTTAAAATGGACTCCTTTATGCCTATAAATATTTAAGAAACTCAAAAGAGAGTATGTTATTTGCTTGTAAACTGAATAAACCATCTCAGCCTTGAATGGCTCCCATTCACCAGCGAACTGGCTCATCTCACTTCTCATCAGGTAGCTGAGAGATCCAGATACCCACAGTGCAGGGAGATAACTGCAGTACTTTTGTTTGAATTGTACCAGTATCTATAAATCTTATCATGTGTTATAAGTGGAACATAAACATTGAAGTGCTTTTCTCTCGAGTTTCTTGCTGCATATTAGAATATCATCTAAACCACACCAATGAGACTTGGAAAATAGTTTTGCATTGCAGAGACTGGCCCAATAATTCCTCTGTGCTTACATGGCTGCAATGCATGGGTATGGTAGCTGGGCACCAATGACCATTTTGTTTTTTAGTTTTCTCTGGTTTAGCTACCAACTCCCATATTCAGCAAAAGCCTCAAAGCCTCAAGGAAAGCTGATTGGTTGATAAAATTTCAAGATCAAAAATGTGCCAGCAGCTTTTCTGTCCTAAGATTCAACTTGGCTTTGCTGGCAGCTACAGGCCCATTTGGAATGGTCAAGGATGGTGGACGTATTAGGTTTAGTCTGTGAAGAAATGTTTGGTCTATATGGAAAAAAAATACTTGGTAAGTACCAAAGGCTTCAAGTTTTTGTAAATCCAATTTCCTTTCAGAAATTGGATTGTTTGGTGCATAGTAATATTGAGCTTCAAGATCCAGTTTCTGGGAAAATGAGTATCTGCTCACACTACTTCAACCTGCTACAATTGTTTGTTCGATAATAATTACAACAGACAGAACGAAAAGGTATGGGACCAGTGGGAGAAATTCATCTTTAGCCGCCAGTGTTAAATATACGGGAGAGTATTGATCACCTGTTGCACCAGTTAACTGGATTTGTTTTCATTGGATCCAGGTGTTCAGAGGTGGGTAGACCAGACACTAATACTATTACAGTAGTTTATCGTTAACTATCAAAGACAAATTATTCCCCCATGCCTTGGGTCAGGACAAAGGTTTTGCAGTGAAATTTATGACTGTTCAATTGCAGAGTTTCCTTTGGATAGCATTGGAAATCCATCCGGGAGTAAGGGAGAAAATAACAAATAAAAAATAAATCGTGGTCTTTGCAAACAGGCCCAGAACACAACTCCATAATATGCTCTGTATGGCTCTGGATTAAGTCACTGTGAGTTAGCTGATCAGCTGTGAGAGCAGAGGAATGTTACAATTAGCCTTGGTGCCTCCAGGTAGAGTTAAACCACCAGGGCTCACACTCTCCAGTACAACTCAGTGATTCCTTTTGGGGTAAAAACAGAAAGTGCTGGAGATACTCAGAAGGTCAGTAAGCAACTGTGGATTGAGAAGTAAAGGTAAGGTTTCAGTTCTAAGGCCCTTCATCAGAATTGGAAAAATGAGAAACCAGGTGTGTTTTAAGTTGCAGAGAGGAAGAGAGGTGTAGGGAACAGAGGAAATATTTGTGATAAAGTGGAGACCAAGGCCAGAAAATGATGAGTGTTTCTAACATTTTCTGATTTTATTTCAGATTTCCATAATCTGCAGTTTTTTTTGATTTTCACTTACTAGAGACTGAGATTGACCGGTTGAGATTGTATTTTTGGAGCTGCTTCATTAGTAGATGAATGATGGAAGTTAGAGAGAGAAAAATAAAACAAAAGAACATGCTGGAACTGTGAGAGGCAGAACACTGTTGTTGCTGGAAATCTGAAACAAGAGTATGCTGAAAATGCCCGGCAAATCAGGTGTCATCTGTGGAGTGAGTAAAACTGAGTTAAGGTGGATGACTTTATATCAGAACTGACCAGTCCTGAAGGATAATGACCTCAACCACCCCTAACCTTACTGCGCTCATCAAACCTTTCCCTTATTACCAATCTACCACCCAAACTGACCTGACCTCCTTATGTCTGACCTCATTGAGGCGTCAGCAGTGGAAAGGGTGAGCAGGTTCAAGTTCCAGGGCGTCAACATGTAAGAGGATCTATCTTGGGCCCAACACATCAATGCAATCACGAAGAAGGCACGCCAGTGGCTCTACTTCATTAGGAGTTTGAGGAGATTTGGTACATCACCAAAGACTCTTACAAATTTCTACAGACGTATAGTGGAGCACATTCTGACTGGTTGCATCACCGCCTGGTATGGAGGCTCCAATTTGCAGGATTGAAAGAGGCTGCAGAGGGCTGTACACTCAGCCAGCTCCATCACAGCACAACCCTCCCTGCCATCGAGGACATCTTCAAGAGGCAGCGCCTCAAGAAGGCCGCATCCATCATTAAGGCCCCTCACCACCGTGGGACATGCCCTCTTCACATTACAACCATCAGGGTGAAGGTACAGGAGCCTGAAGACCTGCACTCAATGCTTCAGGAACAGCTTCTTTCCCTCCACCATCAGATTTCTGAACAGTCCATGAACCCATGAACACTACCTTATTATTCCTCTTTTGCACTATTTATTTATTTTTTTAACTTATGGTAATTTTTATGTCTTTATGTCTTGAACTGTACTGCTGCCACAAAACAACAAATGTCATGACATATGTCAGTGATAATAAACCTGATTCTGATTCTGATTCCCTAGTCACCAACTTCAACCTTCCAACCACTGGGCATAACCCCTGTCTTGACCATCCTACTTCCCAACTCTAGATCACAGTTCACGGTCAACTACTGCTGCCCCAACCAGTGATCCTTAGCAACTAGCTGTATCCTTTCTCCCTCACCTCCCCATCCATTACACTGACCTCTCCACTCAGCAGCACATTCCCTGCCTTACTCTGCAAACTGGCCTGTCCTCTCCAGACTTCCCTGGCCTGGCCTTGGACTTAATTCAATGGCTCCAGAATGATTGTATCAACTGGACAGGTTTGGTCTCTACCCTATCACAGACCACCCTTCTGATCTCTCCACACGTCATCATCTCTGCAACTTAAAAGACACTTATTTTCTCAATTTTCCAGTTCTGATGAAGAGTCGTTTATCTGAAATGCTTATTCTGTTTCTCTCTCCACTGATGCTGCCTGATCTGCTGTATATTTTCAACACTTGCTGGTTTTATTTCAGATTTCAGCATCAAGCAAAACAATGGTGCAGCTAGTGGATCTGCTGCCTCACAGCACCAGTGACCCAGGTTCCATCACAACCTTGGGTCCTGTCTGTGTGCAGTTTGTACATTCTCCTTGTGACTGTGTGGGTTTCCTCTGGGTACTTTGGTTTCCTCTCACATCCGAAAGACGTGTCTGTTAGTAAGTTAAGTGGCCACTGTAAATTGCCCCTAGTGTGTAGGTGAGTGGTAGAATCTGGAGGGAGTTGAATGAGGGGAGAATAAAAAATGAGATTCATGTAGGATTGGTGTAAAATAGGTGCTTGATGGTTGGTGCGGACTAGATGGGTCAAAGGGTCTGCTTCCACACTGTATCCTTCTGTAACTCTGTGACATTTACTGTTTTTTGCTTTTCAATGATTCCTTTCGGGAGCTGTGTGTGAGTGGCTGGAGAGTGAGGACAGAATCTGTTGACACTGTGGCCTCCCCAAAGTGGAATAGCCTTCTGACATTCCCTGTCCATCAGTACACATGGAAATGGTCGTTTGGATGACGGGACTGCCCCACAAGATCAACATTTCAATCAAACCCTGAGTCAGGGAAGAGACAATAATAGAATTCACATTGCCAAACTAGCATTATTTTTTCAATTTGTAAACCCAAATCACAACTTTTATTCAAGCCAATTACTGTGCCTTTTGATAGTTAGGTTTTAGACAACATACTTGGGTATAATTTAATTTATATTCAACAGTGCTAAATGTACGCTCTTTTCAAGCTAAGGGAGTTGGTTTCATTGAAATAAATATTAGGAGTCATCCAGACTTCTCAGCTAAACCCACTGTAGATTAGCCTCAAATTAAAATGGAGAGAATTATGGTACATATAGAGTTCACTGTCTGTAGTTAGCAACAAAAGCAGTACAGAGACCTTTAGTTGACCAGAGTATGCTACTGTTGAACTGGTTTCAGCTTCAGATGTTGTTTAAATAGGATTGTGCTGAATCAAAATTTTGGGCCTTTCTAGTTCACCTGTGAGATCCCAGCTGAATGAAAACATGAGAGATTTGAATGAGAGCTAAGCTTTAGTCTCATTCTGGGTAATCATTCACAAAGGTAAAACTTTGCAGCAATCTGGGAATTGAGGATGATCTTTGCTTCCAGCGTTCCAGGTTGTGAGGTGGTTGATGAGGCCAATGTGTGACCCTCAGAGCATGTCATGGGTGGGGAGGAGGTGCTTCATGGGGTGTTTGGGAGGTAATTCACTTCTTTACTGTTTACACTGGGCTTCTGTGTCCTCCTGACACATGGACTCAACGGTCGCAGTGCCATCCCATATTCTCCATCTCCATTTTGAGCAGTCATGGGCCAGGGATTCCCATGAGGCAATGAGGATGTTACACTTTTTCAGAGACGGAGAAGGATTTCCACAGCCCCTCTCAATTGATGGAATCAGGGCGTGTGTGAGGTCAAACAGGCTATATCTAGTGGGGCTACCTGCATTTCCCTCGAACTTTACATGCAGTGAAGACCATGTCCATTGTGCCTCTAGCTGGTCAAAATCCACACTGTGATTTGGGAGCAGCCTTTCATTCTTTAGGTGGAGGCAGGAAGGAATATTCTCTTCCTGTGGCAGATGACAGGGAGAGTCCTCCATAGTTGCTGCAATTGGATTTTCCTCCTTTCTTGTAGGTGGTCGCTATTATAATATCTTTGAGGTCACTATGGAAGTCTTTCCCTTAGTACAACTTCTCTGGCAGTGTTTATAGATAGGCTGGGTCTGAATCATGATAACCTTTAACATTGCTTGTACATAAGATTTAATTAATGTAATTAATTTCAAACTCTTCTGGATAGTTCAGTGGTTAGTAATTAGGTTACAAACTTTACATTCCAGTTCAATCATTGTCTATTTCTACAACTGTAACAAAACGTGAAGTGTGCAACAAGAACTAGGAAAATGTTTTGTCTAGTTGATACATCCAAATGTGAAAAGTGATTTTATAATACTGATGCTGTTAACATCTTCATCTAGCCTACTGAATACACAAGTGCACAGTGTTAAACAATACCCACAATATGCCCTATAAATCAGAATAAAAAGTGCAACTTCTGTGGTGAAGATCACAAATAACACACTACAAAATGTATTTTTTTATTGTTCTGGGACATTAATAGTACAACAGTCACTAACTGCAATTTTGAATAACCATCAAAGTTGACAGTCACATTTTCTAATAATAGTATTTCAAACTGAATGTGTACTTCCAAGCACATGGCATACCTGTTTTTGTTGAAGAAGCTATCTTTGCTGACAACCGATGTTGTCCCTTTCCTGGAAAGTTCAGCTTTGTGGTTATGACTGAACATTCTGTTGGAGGCTTCTCCTAGCATTCACCATTTTAAAGTCAACCATATATTTGTCTGTGCAAAGCAAAAAGCTGCAGATGCTGGAAATCTGGATAAAAAAACAAAAATGCTGGAAACACTCAGCAGATCAGGCGGCATCTGTGGAGAGAGAAACAGAGTTAATTCATTTCAGGTCAATGATTTTGTTCATCAGAACTAGCTTATGTTTGTCTTTCTGGTCTTCTGGGAGGATCAACATATCTTTTTAATTAATCTCATCAACTTTTGAAACTCATTCCTTCTCAGGTTATAAAGAAAAAATAAATTTGAAAATCAGTGAATGACCAACTGCAACCAAATCTTTGACAATGCTTCTGTGTTTGAAATTGAGATATAATGAGTAAAGATGAGATAGTAACTGCACACATCATTAATTATAAACATTGCAGTGTCTCACCATTAATTAAGAATATAAAAAAGGCCAAAAATAATTATTATCTGTGCTGTCTAGCTTGGATGTACCATTTTGATATATTATCCCAAATGATTAATTGTAGCATGACATGGGCTTTATAGTAATTTATAGTTGGATTGACTTAAATCAGAAACCATAAAGTGCTCACAATCTCACAAGGTCGTTAGATATTCATGGCTATTGAAGCAAGAAGTAGATAGAAAGAACTTGGGCAGTGGTGGGGAATGGCATACTAACAATGAACTCTCAATGTAGTGACAGTGCCCTAATGTTTTACTTGCTTATTTGTACCTTAGGTTCAGAAGGGAGCAAGGAAACAAGTCCAGCAGAACCAGCAAGTCCCATAGCTGGGCTGGACAGAAAGGCAAGACGGAAATTTTTGGACCTTGGGTAAGTGTGGCTATTTTTATAATAAAATTAATAATCTTTTTCATATTACCCACCAGAAAGTAGTTTACAAAAAGACTAAATTTTCAGATTTTAATTCTGCAATATACAATTTAAGTGACAAACAGGAAAGACAACATCCATCTCACTAAATTGTTCAATATCATTTTTTAAGACAATGCTTGGAGTCTCATTTTTTACCATGCCCTTTTTTATTATTCATAGAGTATAGGCATCACTGACAAAATTAACATATGTGACCTCTTTCTAATATCCCATGAACTGAGTGCCATGGTAGAACATTGCAGAATGCATTCAAGAGTCAACAGCGATGTTGTGGGTCTGGAGTCACATAAAGTCTAGACAGATTCCTTTTGTGAATTAGATATTTTTTTAAACAATAACTTAGTAGTTTTAATGGTCACGATAATTAATACTAGATTTTTAAGTTGAGAACTTATTTAATCAATTTGTTCTTCTTGAGCGTTCCTCAGGTTCAAAGATGACTACTTCGACTCTGTTCTTGTGGGTTTTGATGGGCAATTAACTGAACTAAAAACTAACTATTCTTTGCCTCGTGTCTATAGTGTGTTTTACTGTCCATTGAAGTTGGGAAATTGATGGGGCCAATGTAGGAACTGCAGACTCTTCCACAAGTGGAGCAGGAGGTACCTGATAGAGTGGGTAGTTTGTAAGGTGGTACACTCCTTCAGATATTCTGTGTGCCGCCAATGCTTAGATTCTAGGTTCTCATTGCTCTGTCACCACTTTGAACAGTCATCATCAAGGGATTCTCAACAGCCAGTGTGGTTGTTCCATTTCTTCAGGGAACCTTGAACACGTCCTTGAATCTTTTCCTTGTTCTCCTGGTAATGTCTTCCAATGACAGAGTTTGAAATATATCATCTCTTTTAGGAGTCTGGTGTGGGACATCTAAATGGTATGTCCTACCTAATGAAGGTGACTGGGTATAATTAGACACTCAGTGTTGGGGATATTGGCTTAGGAGAGGACACTGGCATTGATTCACTTGTGTTAGCAGCATGAATTTAAATTCACTACTGATGTGGAGAGAATTGAACTCATATCTCTGGACTGTTAGCTCAAGTTTCTGGATTGCTCATGACCTGAGGTGAAAGTGATTTCTAATTAGGAAGAACAGAAAGCTAACAAGAGGTCTGCAAAAGTATAAAGGGGGTGAAATTCACAAGAAAATGACAGGACAGCCCACTTTGCACTCTGTCAGCTTTCCTCTCACGGCTTCAGTGGATTGTAAAATGCACCGTAGACTCATTATTGCCCATTTTATTTTACCACCCAAGGCAAAGAATATTTAGTTTCCAATTTAATTAATTGTCCATCAAAAGCTGTTGCAGCTAAAATTCTCCATTTGAATCAGATCGTAGTCAACTTCTTGGAAAATTACATTCTTTAAGCTCCATTTTATCAGCCATTTATTTCGGTTTTAAGAAATGCTTTTCTATAATAAAATACCACAGATAAATAGTAAACTCTGTAAGAATAATTTTAACTTTTGTTTGATGTTCTTGCTTTTTTTTTGTACAAAGTTCCAAGTATGTTAATGACAAATATCTATCATTTGGCAAACCTGGTGATTGGTTCTGTGAACCATATCATCTGTTTTTACATTATGAATCAGAGTCAAAAATAAAGCCTCTTATCTTCAAATAGTTTCCAAACTATACCACTATCATAGACCATAAACACATTACTCATATTTCTCCACTGTTAGCAGTCCTTTATACTTCGGTCAGCCTGAGTCATTTTGTTTGAAAAAGATGCAAAGACAATTGTTAACTTATGCCATAGAGTCATAAATTAGGTGGTATTTACTTGAAATTGGTTATTACTTTTTCATGAATGTTTCATAGACAACTTTCACTTTGAACAAATAATCCCGTTGAAACTCCTCATTGTTTTTCTCCCCACTTTCAAAGGTCTCCCCAACAACTATTATCTCCAATTTTTCAATCCCCCACACCACACTTTGTTCCATCCTGGTTTACTGCCCAAATGCTTTTAATTTTGTTTGTGAAGAATTGTTATGAACAACTTTGTTTTAAAGGTAGGATTTCAATGCAAGTTGTTGGTCTTGTGGAACAAGAATAGCTGCTGTTCAGAAGGAGTGGCACTGGATTATTGTGAGAGAACTGTGCAGCCTCAGCTTCCCTGTTCAGTAGCACAGTTTGTGCCAAGACTCTGGTTATACCTGTTTAAATTGTATGTAAGTTACTTTACCTTATAAAATTACAGTATAATCATGTGATAGAATTTCATTCACAGTTAACGCATTAACAAAGAGAAGGAATTTATAGAGACTGTAGTTGTTAGATACCACCTTTGTTGGATACCACTTTTTGTGGCCAGATGCAGAAGAGTTTCAAGAAAAGACCAGCTAAAAAAAAATGGTTCTGGTAACTTAGTAAGAACACAACCCATCCATGCTACATAACGTACCCAAGGGGCAAATTTTTCACCCAGAGAATGGTCTGTATATAGAATGAACTGCCAGAGGAAGTGGTTGAGGCAGGTACGTTATCAACATTTAAAAGGTACTTGGACAGGTACATGGATAGGAAAAGTCTAGAAGGATATGGGCCAATCACGGGCAAACGAGACTAGCTTAGGTGGGAATCTTGGTCGGCATGGACCAGTTGGGCCAAAGGGCCTATTTCCATGCTGCATGAATCTATAATGTATCTCTATAATAAGGTTAGAAATGATCCCATTTTTATCTTTTACTTCGAAAATGAGTACATTAAGGACTCAGTTCAGGCTCTGTATCCAAGACTTTAACTAAATCTGAGGAAGCAGGAGGAATAGAAATGCAGATTACCATCCCCTCCCCATATTATTTGTCCACCTCTCCAGGAGGACTTACCAACCAGTGAAGCATGTCAGGCACAAGTAGTGTTGATGTGGTCCAACAACCAAAATTTTGTTAACCCTGAGCTTCTTAGTTGACCTCTCCATTGGTTATGGACCACAGGCTGCAACGAATTTTAACTCCACAATCTGTCCAAATTTTAATGTGTAACAGCTATTTCAAGAAAAAGACATGAATCATTGAGAGAATTGGTTTATTCCATACCGTGGTAAATTGCAGCCTCTATTTTTTCTTGCAATTATATATTCTGTGTTGAAGGAACCACTTTAGATCTTTACTGTTATCCTGTCTGTGGGAGCCATAAAAAGGCAACTTATATTGAACAGTGTATTACAATAGTGAGAGCACCATAAATAATATTTGTTATATTAGTGTTATTGTATGGAGTATTGAACAAAGAGGATGTTTATGACTCTTCTTATTACTGACAAAGCCATAAAAACCACCCTAATTTAGCTTGTTGGTTTGCTTGGCATTTAATCATTGAAATAGTCAAAGAAAAATTGTGCTGTGGCCTGCTTGCCTGGAAGTTACATTTTGTTCATTAATTTTTCTGTCACTTATCACAGTCTGATGATCTTGCAGCATTTGGTAAGCACAAAGAACCAAGGATATTATTTGGTTCCATGAACAGTGTACACAGTCACTCAGGGTATGACAATAAAACCATGTTCTCTCATCCTGTATTTTTGTTGGCAACAATAACCACATTCTCCTGTGAAATACTTATCCATAAAGCAATGTAAATTACCAGTTCATTATTTCTTGACTGCTTGTTGGACCTTGCTAGGCACAAATTGACAGCTGTATTTTCTCAATGTATAAATGTGACTATACTTCAGATACAGTAGTTAGTTCTGTAACATTTCAATTTTGTGAAGTGAATGGCACGATATAAAAATCTCGAATCTCTTCATCACCTAAAGACTATAGTAAATGGAGGATGGTTTTGTCTTGGGATGACTGCTTGCAAATTTAGTGACACTGTGGAATAAGATGGCAGGCATTACTGAATCAGCCTAACATAGTGTAAGGTCTTCCCTTTGTACATTGTACCTGTGTAAAATGTATAAAGGAAATCAGATATCCATAGACATGGCCACATTGCGGCGGGGAGGATTAGGTGAGGGGCAAGGCTAGGTGGTGCCATGGGGAAAGAAACCTGGTGGCAGGGAAGAGATATGAATCAAAAGGGGGTGTCAGGCTGTGAGCCAACTGCTAGCAACCTGACTGCGATTGCCAAATGTGGGTGTCCTTTGGTTAGTGTGTGAGGGATCTGGTCAGCCGATTGGTCAGTGAGGGTGGGGCAGAATTGGGTAATTGGTGAATGGAGGATTGGGTGATCAGTGAATGGGGGAATTAGAACTGGCAGTGTTGGGAGCTGAGGAAGAGCGGGCCGGTGCCATGGGAGCAGAGGTGAGCTGGGAGCCCAAAGGGAAACCATTAAACAAATAACTTAAAGGAGGTTCTCAAGTCAGACCCCCAGGGTCTAGCTGGGATCTGCTCAGGGAGACTCCCTTGCAGTGATCTGAAGGCAGGTATCATAGGCAAATGATCCGCAGACTGTGAGAACCTCTCCAATGAGAATGCACTGCATGCCACTGGATGTCACCTGCGCCTGCCTGGGTCACTCATGCATTGGACAGCAGATGCACAAAGAACCTGGAATAAAAATCCCAGACTTTGTAATCATGTGGAAAGCCCTTGATGTGGAAATTCATAATTTATTTTTCATTGAAATTGAATTACCTGGCAAATAAAGATTGATTGCTACATGATCTGATTCCCAGGCAAATACTTTTTGGATACTTTTGCTACATAAGTAAAAATGCTATTAATGACAATGAAGTGAATGAGATAGAGAGAGAGAAAAAAAATCAGCTTTATTGCTTTAGTTGAAAATGAATTAAGCAACTTAAAATATTAGAATTCTTGCTTGAAGTAGAAAATGCCAACCATACTAAAGTTATAGTGGTTAAAATTCGATGTAGTATGGAACAGTCCAGATTTGTTTCACAGTACAACCAAGACAAACTTCAGCTCTGTGTTTATATACACTTAGTCCCAAAGCAGATAAAATAGGGAATCCCCTGCAGTGTTTTGTGATGAAAACTTCTGTGATGCTTATCTCCACTGAAGAATCATTAACACTCATATTGGTTAAGTGGCTCATTAGCTGCTTCAGAAATGCAGTGGGATCATTTCTGAGGTTATGCAAAATAATATAGAACAAATTAAAATAAAATCTAAAATGAGATTTCTCATTAAAAGTCTTCCCCTTTTGACCCGAATAAATGAAAGTTGAAAAGAAATAAAGCACAGCCCTAGTGAAGATGCAAAAGCAGAGCAGATAGCTGCAGGCCATAAATGATTAAATGGAAAACAGAGAACCAAATTATAGACAGAAGAATAGTCAGCATGAGGGTAAAATGTTGATCAGGTTAAAGTGAAAGACCAAAAATTTAAATACCTCCATAGTTAACATCATTAACATCAGAACAGAGTAAAGTATCAGTGACAGTGATTCTGATTATCTGAGACTAAAATAAAATTATTAACCAGATATTTAGAAAAAGGTAATTTTATAGATTTCAACATACATTTAGGCCAGTCTTCACGAAATGTATATTTTGGGTTGAGAAAATTGCTCGTAATGCCATGTGGCTTTCTTATTTATGTCACATCTTACTAAGAGAATAAGGTTATACTAAGCCTTTCTAAAAGTATGGCTAGGCTTAATCTATACTGTTAAGTTCAAGTCTGGAAACTGCACCTTGGAAAGGATGTCAAGGCCTTAGAGGCTACAGAAGGGATTTACTAGAATGCTTCTGTAGACTTCAGTTATATGAAGAAAGAGATGTATTCATAATCACTCATATTTCTAATGGAGTTAATAAAGGATGAAATCATTGGTAGGAATATTGGACACCAAAGGTTTAAGTAGAAAGTAGAGTCACAGGTAGACAGGGTTGTAAAAAAGGCTTTTGGCATCCTGGCATTTATAAATCAAAGTATTGAATATAGGAGTTAGAATGTTTTGGTGAGGTTGTATAAGTCATTGGTGAGACCAAATTTAGAATATTGTGTGCAGTTCTGGTCACCGAACTACAGGAAGGATGTCAGTAAGATTGAAAGAGGGCAGAGGAGATTTACAAGAATGTTGCTGGGTCTTCAGGAGTTGAGTTACAGGGAAAGATTGAGCATGTTAGGACTTTATTCCTTGGAGCAGAGAAGAATGAGGGGAGATATGATAGAGGTTTATAAAATGATGAGGGGCATAGACAGAGTTAATGCAAGTAGGCTCTTTCCACCTAGATTAGGAGAGATAAGTACGAGAGGACATGGCTTTAGGGTGAAAGGGGAAATGTTTAGGGGGAACATTAGAGGGAACTTCTTCACTCAAAGAGTGGTGGGAGTGTGGAATGGGCTGCCATCTGATGTGGTACATGTGGGCTTGCTCTTAACTTTTAAGAGTAAATTGGATAGATACATGGACGAGAGAGGTCTGGAGGGGTATGGGCTGGGGGCAGGTAAATGGGACTAACAGAATAATGTTTCGGCACAGACTAGAAGGGCCAAATGGCCTGTTTTTCTGTGCTGTAGTTTTCTATGGTTCTATGGTTCTATGGTTATTGGCCAATAAGACTACAAGAGAGAAAAGTAAGTTGTCATGACCTGGTAACAGAAGTATGAGTTGGAGGTGGGGTGTGTGGGGACAGGGGAGGGAGAGGCTGGGAGCCAAAAGGGGTCATGTCCCCCCATAATCATTAAGTACATTTACAATACATTAGTGTATGTATAAAGTCATACAGCAAGGAAACTTGTTCTTCGGCTACTGAGTCCACTCATTCAATCGGTTTATAACTTAGAGAAACAAACTCACTCAAACTGATGTGCTGGATTCTTACTACTACTGACCTTGAGGAATTCAAATGACTAGGTTTTGTAATACATACCTGCACCATTACAGGGTACAGCTACGAAGATCCTCATCCACTAAAGGAAGAAAAGCAGAGAAGGCAGCCAACAGACTGTCTACTGGCAGCAGGTAAAATCAAGCTGTTATTCGGCGAACTGCCACACCTTCTCACATAATTGAAGGGTTTTCGAATTTAAAGTGTGACTCAAGGTTGTTGCATGAGGTTACTAACTCTCTGCTGATGTATTCTAATGGACTTCACCATATTAACTTCTAGCACCAATGACACTATCCTTTCAATGATGTCATCCCTTCGTCAATTACATGTCCATCTTTACTATGCCCCAACTGGAAAATCAGTGTGCTCTGCTTTACCTGACAGGATGATCCTTGACTGTCACTTAGCCTTCCTGCCAACCTGTTAAATAACGAATAACAGAAGTGAACAAAATGAACAGAAAATGAACAAAAAATTAGCACTGGTATGATAATTCTCTAAACTGCTTCTACCAAAGTCAAAGAGTCTGACTTTCAGTCTACACTGACCCCAGGCCAATGCTGGAGGGCTGGAAAACCAATTCTTGCTTCCAAGGTGTGTAAGGGAAATGTTGTTCTGCTGTTTGCTACTGCACTCTGCTCAACGGTGACGTCCCTCTTCGAGGGTGGAGTGGACCATATAATAATCGCTTTGACCATAAAGGCAGAAATAGAGGTACTTATCAAATATTTCTTTGGTGGAGTCTTACTCATAAATAAGGTATGTTTTAAGCTGGATAAGGAATTTTGCCTGTGATATTATGAACAAAAGATACTTGATATGTACTCTGGCTTTATGAGGGCCTGGACAAGCAAAGGTTTGAGTACGTTGTGTTTTCGGCAGAGTGGGCTGGAATCTTTCTGCTTGAGCATTTAAATACACAAATACAGTGAGGGCAAGAAACCCACTGCATTACAGCTCCACTTCCACACTGTCACTCTTGAATTCACGTAACCAAGCGATCCAAATGTTCTAGCAGTGTAATGGGGTTTATCGAAGGTAGGAGAATTTCTTCTGTTCAGGCAAAAATCAGCCTGGAGGTACATTTGCTCTCTTCTTGACCTAATTTTCAGCAATCTTTCAGGGAGCACTGGTTGGGCCACTCAGACGGGTAGTACCATACTACGTATGCTCACTCCACATGAACCTGGAGCTGAACAGCTAGCAATGGACACTAATTTATGTATTTAAGAATCCTCTCATTGGAAACAGCTGGGCAGACTGCTTGGCTATCTAAAGGTCTAGTTTTAGAATAAGGAATCACTCATTTAAGACAGATGAGGAAAATTTCTTCTCTCAGAGGTTTGAGAATGTTTGGATTTCTCTATCCCTAAGAGCTGTGGAAGCTGAGTCACTGCTACTGCACTCTGCTCAATTGTGACGTCCCTGTTCGAGGGTGGAGTGGATCACATAATAACTGCTTTGAGCATAAAGGCAGAAAAAGAAGTACTTAAGGGTGAGAAAGGGTTTTGGGCATTAGGGGAGTCAAGGATTCTGGGAAACAGAGGCCAAACTCAGTTCAACTGTGATCTTATTGGGTGGCAGAGGAAGGCCAGGAAGCTGTACGGCCTGTTTCTGCTTCTGTTAGTTTTTTTTTGTGTTCTTAAACTAGCGCTGAACTTGGGCTAGGCAAAATGGGCTGTCGAGTAGCAGCTAGTAGACCCCATCCAGGAACTGCAACCTTAATTCTTACTTCAAATCCAGTCCAAGACTGCCCAGGAGATGCCTGCACTGGCAGAGATCCAGGTTCTGCAGATCACTTGGACCTGAAGACTTCTGCTAGGTTACCAGGGGATCCTAAAACAAATCCTCTTAGCCAAAGGATCTGGATTTCAGAAAAATCATATAATTAATTGTACATATTTCTATCATTGTGCAGTGACCTTTTGTCATCTGTCTGATTGTGGGTTGATGTTATTGTAGGTAAGGTTCTCCAATCAGAATGATCCTGGTTGTATGGTTTTTCTTCTATCCATTCCTCATCTCAGAAAAAGGTGCTGACACCCGAAGACTGGGGTCTTCCCCAGCTTTTGATGCCCCAAGCCCGCCTGAAGCAATGCTCAGATTTGCCTTTGAATAGTTGAGTGGCATTCCCATCTACTTCTAGTGCAGCCTGCCGGTGTACATATCCGCTGGTTGTACTGCTCCAGATTGATGTGGGTTGAATTGCACAGTGCAGGCACCACCCATTTGAGTGGCTCAATCAGGATCTTTGAAAGCTGGGTTAAGAAGAGAACAAAGGTACTTCCATGTTTAATTTTGTTGGACCAGGAAATGTCCTCCTACCTTCACCACCATTTTCTCTATGACCAGTATGTGAACTGGCTGTTTGCCCCACTCACCTCTCCCTCAGCATGTTCTGTGTAGAAATCCTTTGAATTTCTCCACTGAACCAATGGTCAGAGTTTAACAAAGATAAATGCTTGAAATCTTCTTAGCGAAATTGTATCCCACTGTCATTCATTTGGCAACTAAATCCGTGAATGCACTTGATGGTTACACAAAAGATAAGGGTTTGGATTGGGAAACATCCAGTGAAAGTTTCTGTCAATATTAAGATGGAATCAGTAGTGTTTTAAAGTGTACTTATTCCATGTGGCAACTCTCCAGCTTTATAAATATCAAAAGCCCAATGTTCCAGAGCACAAAAGGCCTTGAACCTCACTATTTCTGGGTACAGGTATCAGAGTTGTTCCAATTTTCTTTTCATTTTACAGTAAGGGAAGAGAAAGGTGAATGTTTATAACTGTGGATATTAAAGTAATATGGTATCAAGTTAGCTGCAGGTTATTATTATTATACAGAATTAACAAAATTAGTGTATAATTCATCAAATAAAATGTTCTTCAGAAAAATTAATGGATCCTATTGGCTTGGAAAGTGTATTGAAACTAAGTTACTTAGTAGCATTCTATGAAAGAGAAGAAATATCAGTACAGGTCAGAGGCCAAGGGATCCGGGGAAGCTTGGCCGTGTGGATTCAAAATTGGCTTGCCTGTAGAAAGCAGAGGGCTGTGGTGGAGGGATTGCATTCGGATTGGAGGGCTGTGACTAGTGGTGTCCCACAGGGATCGGTTCTGGGACCTTTACTTTTTGTGATATTTATTAACGACTTAGATGAGGGGGTGGAAGGCTGGGTTAGCAAGTTTGTAGATGACACAAAGATCGGTGGTGTTGTGGATAGTGTGGAGGGCTGTCGAAGCTTGCAGAGGGTTATTGATAGGACACAGAGCTGGGCTGACAAGTGGCTGATGGAGTTCAATCCAGAGAACTGTGAGGTAGTACACTTTGGAAGGACAAACTCCAAGGCAGAGTACAAGGTAATTGGCAGGATTCTGGGAAGTGTAGAGGAGCAGAGGGATCTGGGGGTTCATATCCACAGATCACTGAAAGTTGCCTCGCAGGTGGATAGGGTAGTTAAGAAAGCTTATGGGATGTTAGCTTTCATAAGTTGGGGGATCGAGTTAGGAGCCACAAAGTGATGATGCAGCTTTACAAAACTCTGGTTAGGCCACACTTAGAGTACTGTGTCCAGTTCTGGTTGCCTCATTATAGGAAGGATGTGGAGGCGTTGGAAAGGGTGCAGAGGAGATTTACCAGGATGCTGCCTGGATTAGAGAGTATGGATTATGAGGAGAGACTAAAGGAGCTAGGGCTGTTCTCATTGGAGAGAAGGAGGATGAGGGGAGACATGATAGAGGTATACAAGATATTGAGAGGAATAAATAGAGTGGCCAGCGAGCGCCTCTTTCCCAGGGCACCAATGCTCAAAACAAGAGGGCATGGCTTTAAGGTATTGGGTGGGAAGTTCAAGGGAGATATCAGAGGGAGGTTTTTCACCCAGACAGTGGTTGGTGCATGGAATGCGCTGTCTGGGGTGGTGGTGGAGGCTGATACTTTGGACAAGTTCAAGAGGCTGTTAGATAAGCATATGGAGGAATTTAAGTTAGAGGGATATGTGGGAGGAAGGGGTTAGATAGTCTTAGGTGTGGTTTGAAGGGCGGCACAACATGGTGGGCCGAAGGGCCTGTGTTGTGCAGTATGGTTCTATGGTTCTATATATACCAATCAATAATTTAAACTGCTCATTTTTCACCCTTCTAAGATGGAATCGTCCTTTCTTTGTTATTTGTGGTTGTCAATCAATCAAATCAATTGAGATAAGTGGCTTTAAGAAGAAATGCGATTAAGTGTTTACATGAAATAGGTTACACCTCTGTAAAAATGGCAGAGAAGTGTATACTTATCTCAACTATAAGGAGGCCATTTGGCCCAATGGGTGTGTTCCAGCTCCCTAGAGCAATCCCATTAGTTCTACGACATCTCTCTTTATTTCCCTGTACTCTGCAACTTATTCTGTTACACATATCCATCAACTGCCCCCCCTTTATGCTTTTTGCCAATAACCTACACTAACATTGACACCAGCACCTACATTTAAAATGAACACATTAAAGCATTTGCTTTTGCCAGCGGCCAGTATTCATTTCTAGCTCAACATGTTAAAGCACGCAAAAGGTTTGAAATGCAAATCAGATTGAATAGCATCTAAAAGAGATCAGAAAATATTTCAGTGGGAGAATTTTAATGGGACTCAGTTCTAAGACTTGTTTTGAATTGCCCTTAAAGACAATTATAGCTAAAATGTGATGGTTTAAGATAGTTACACTAACAATTTAATTCTCTGTCTAATTTTGGATTGACAGAGGGCCCAGGACAGAGAAGGATGTTATAATATAACAGTTTTTTTTTCTCTGAATGAAAAATGCATGGCCTGGGGAGATGAACACTGGAGTATTTTAGAAGATTTCTGTTTTTGCATTAATGTATTGTGTCTGGGCTGGCATTTCTGCAACCAGAACTCTGACACTGTGTTGAGTTTCCCACAACTACTTCAGCTTTGATCAACTTTTGATATTTATTTTTGAAGTCTTATGCCCTCAAATTCCACCCACTCAATAAATGCCTCATTGCTGTAAACTATCCCTGATTCCATCCTTGCCTTTCGTCCCTGGCAATAACATAGTAACCCAGCAATGTTAGGACTGGGAAGAGGCCATTCTCATACCTGCTCTGCCATTCAATTAGATCCTATCTGGTCTGTACATCAAATCCATTTGCTTCACTTTTGCTCCTTTCTTTAAATTTTAAAAAAAAATTTATTTACAGCGTGGTAACAGGCCCTTCCAGCCCAACAAGTCCGCGCCGCCCATTTTAAACCCAAATTAACCTACCCATACTTCTTTGCAATGTGGGAGGAAACCGGAGCACCCGGAGGAAACCCACGCAGACACGGGAAAACGTACAAACTCCTTACAGACAGCGACGGGAATCGAACCCCAATCGCTGGCGCTGTAATAGCGTTGTGCTAACCACTAGGCTACCGTGCCGCCCAATTTTCCTTTAATAACTTTGCCCATTAAAAGCTTATGTACTAAAGCAAAATACCATGGCTTGCTGGCAATTCTTAATAAAATAAGAAAATGCTTGAAACTTCTATACAATCAATCTTTGGACTGAGCAAAAAAAGTTAATGTCTTGGAAGTGCCTAAGAAAAATTTACTGACTAAGATCACCACTTTTCTAACCATTAAACCCAGTAAATCTTATGAATGAAGCAAACTCCAACCTGAGTGGCATGCCTTGTGCAGTGCAGGGACTTCATGTTATAAATCCCACAGAAATGCTTTAATAGTTGATGAAGCCATGCCTTCAGGCTGAACTGTATGTCAAACAGCTTGAATCTTTGTGAATATCCATTCTCAAATGAGTATAGCTATTAAAAAATTAAAAATAATTTAATTTAGGGGCGGTATGGTAGCGTAGTGGTTAGCATGACGCTATTACAGCACCAGCGATCGGGGTTCGATTCCCCGTCGCTGTCTGTAAGGAGTTTGTGCGTTCTCCCGTGTCTGCGTTGGTTTCCTCCGGGTTCTCCGGTTTCCTCCCACATTCTAAAGACGTATGGGTAAGTTAATTTGGGGGTTTAAAATGGGTGGTGCAGACTCGTTGGGCTGGAGGGGACTGTTACCACGCTGTAAATAAATTTTTTTTTAATTTTAAATTTTAAAATTTAATAATAATATTTAACAAATATGAAAGCATTTACAAACACTAGTAAATAAAATTAAAAATACAAAAAAAACACAATTAAATGCATTTAAATTAACTTAGTTAAACCAAGCATCTGTATAATGCTTGAAACTTACCTCTCACTCAATTGGCCGTCTTTCTCCATTATAATGAATGGAATTGTTGAATCTGCACAAGGTCCAACCTGACACAGTGTCAGTAGGGCGCTGGCTTTCCACTGCTGGTCTTTACATCAGAGACCAATGAGCGTGACGGTGATGACCATCTATGAGAAAACTCAGAAGTTCTGCCTTTTGTGCACACTATGTGAGAACCCCAAACGTTTACAGAGTTACGGAATGCCAATATTCTTCAGAAAAATGTAGGCTGTTGCATCAGGTCTTTGATCTTTTTCTTTCAGAAAGTTGAAAACTCTGATTGCCCTGGTACTCACAGCATTATGGAGAGAGAGCTTCCCATTTCTACAGCCCTTAAAATAAAAAAAAGGTTTGGATATTGTGGACACCTGCAGCTTAAGTTATCTGTCCATATCCCACTGCACCATAAATCTAATTATCTTCATCCAGAATTTGGAATTGGTTGATCAGCCTTTTCTAATTTTCTAAGTTGATTTGTAAAGTCTCCTCTGTGTCATTGATTATGCTTTCAATATGCTCCTTGTTCTGACTCTCACCTCTTCCTGTTTGTAGGGAGTCTTTTGATAGCCCAATCAGTATTCTGGCTTCTGCCAAGGCTGCAGTGCCACAGTTTGTGCCTTTCTCATGGTTCACAGACAGCAGCAAAGGGTCAACCTCCTCCAGTGGTACAATGTCACCAACCTGCTCTCCAAGAATGTCCTCCCATGGACTTTCCCCGAAAAAGTCTGCTTCCCAGGTAGGGCTGTTGTCAGTCTTTGTTAAAAATTGGTTTGGAAATTATCAAAAGGTTTACAGGCAGATCAAAATGCAAAATTTATTGAGCGTTCTACAAAAGGATGTCCCTCCCTTAAAACTACCAAAGGTGAATCTAATATTCTTGCTATAATGCTTTGGTGCTGAAAGTTTGTGGTTAGATTCAGGAGGTGAAAGGGCTATTAACTGTGAGGTAGCCATAGGAAGAAACAAGTGAAACACAGCACAACATTTTGTAAATTATAAATATGTGGTATTTAATTGTTACAGAAATTCAGAAACAAAGATTTTCAACTGCATGGTATCACTTTCAGCACCAATTAATGATGACATATTTGGTAATTTTATTCAAGTATGAACGTAAAAGTAGATATCGAGTTTGAGTCTTTCTTCATTATAACTGGGGAAAGCTTTGTGTCATTTTGATGTGCATAACATCACTCCCAGTAGTGTGACTCGTGCATAGAATAGAGAGTCTATGCCCCTTCCCCCATGTGTTGTGGTGGGGAACTAAGTGATAGTAATGTATTGAATGTCTAGGTTTGGTGGTTACTTTCCCCTTGTTGGACACCATCATTGCCTGGCACTTTTATGATATATGTATTACTTGCCACTCATCAGCCCATAGCTGAGTGTAATTTAGGTCTTGTAGCATGCAGACATGTAATGCTTTGTTTGATCCGGAGTTGTGAATGGAACTAAACATTGCGCGCTCATCAGTAAACAACTCCACTTCTGACCTCATGATGGATGGAAAATCATGGAGAAAATAACTGAAGATATTTAGGCTTGGGACAGCAGCCTGAGGAACTCCTGCAGTGATCTCATGGGCCTAGGATGATTGACCTCCGATGTCCACAACCACCTTCCTTTGCATGCGGTACAACTCCAACCTCAGGACTTCCTTTCCTTGATGCCCATTGACTTCAGTTTTGCCAAGATTCCTTGATGCCACACATGGTGAAATGCTCCTTTGTCAAAGGGAGTCACCTCTGGAATTCAACAGCTTGGTCCATGTTTGGACTCAGGTTGTGATGAGGTCAGGAAATGAGTGACACTAGCAAAACCCAAATGGGTGTCAGTGAACATTTAATTGGCAAGGAAGTGCCAAATAAAAGCACTGTCAATTGGCACATACACATCTTCATGATTTTACTGATGATTGAGAGTGGACTGGATTTTTCAGGGTAGGACACAACACTGACAATTTTCCACATAGTAGGGTAGATGCCAGTGTACTTCATGTACTAGCACACCTTGGATAGCGGTGCAGCTAGTTCAGGAGTACAGGTATTCACCACTATAACTGGGCTGTTGTCTGATTCCATTGCTTTTGCTGTACCCAATATTAGCAGCCTTTTCATAATATTGTACAGATAGCTTGACCTCTGAGGAACAAAGTCTCCATATGATTGCCACCCTATTCACTCACTTTAACACTGGTGCACCTTGTAACTACATAGTTTGGGAATTTACTGAGCTTTCTTTAACAGTACTGCCTAAACCCTGGACCAGTGATGAGGATGCCAAGCCCAGTTGCACTCAGAGTCACACCCCATCCTGCTGGGGACGTATATCCTACTGAAGCCATGTGCTGTCTTTACCTGCTGGTACCTGGTTTCAGAGAATGGGAAAGGTTATAGGTCTTCAGCTAGAAAGCTTCAGTAATGTCCCTTCCACCAATCCCATTCCTGTGCCAAACAGCAGATTCATCCCCCTGCTGAAACCAGCATCCCCTCCATGGACTCTGTCTACACTTCTCGCTGCCTTGGTAAAGCAGCCAACATAATCAAAGACCCTATCCCCCCCAGTCATTCTCTCTTCTCCCCCCTCCCATCAGGCATAAGATACAAAAGCCTGAAAGCACGTACCACCAGGCTCAAGGATAGCTTCTATCCCGCTTTGAACGGTGCCCTAGTACGATAAGATGGACTCTTGACCTCCTCACAATCTACCTTGTTATGACCTTGCACCTTATTGTCTGCCTGCACTGCACCTTCTCTGTAACTGTTACACTTTATTTTGCAAGCTGTTATTGTTTTCCCTTGTACTACCTCAATGCACTGTGTAATGAATTGATCTGTATGAAGGGTATGCAAGACAGGTTTTTCACTGTACCTCGGTACAAGTGACAATAATAAACCAATATCACTGCTCCATTATCAGTGCTGGATTAAAATCTGGAAATCCCTGTTTACTAGCACTCTGGAAGTACCTTCACTACACAGAATGTGTAGGCGCCTACAATAGCTGTAGGAACAATAAGGCACCACTTCACCACCTCCTCAAGGGCAATTAGATTTGGACAATAATTGCGGCCTTGCCAACAACACCCACAGCTCTTGAGGAATACAGTAAAAATGTGAACCTGATTTCTACCAACCTCAGACTGAGCATTTTGCTTTACAGATATTTATGACTTTGCATCAGAACTGTTTTACAAACCTGGAAAGGTTTCAGTATTAAGTGGTTTCTGATATTGAGAATGCCAAAAGTTTAAAAATTGCCAGAGGAATTTCTTCACAGCAAGACTTAAAATGGTGCTCATAACAGAGATCAACTATTTAAAGTAGCTGAAGCAATCATCACAGTTCTGGGATCCTTTGTACAGACGAACATATAATTTCTTTAGAATCTATTTAAAATGCTAGAATTTCAAACAATCAATTACAAATGTCTAAACCACTGTTAGTAACAGTGTGACATGGAGGCCCCGCACTGTTGGTTGAATATGCTAAAATTACTTATTTTGAAAGATTAATAAAAGCCAATGAAAATGTTAACATTCTTGACTATTTTCTTGAGTGCAGGTGAGTACATTGATCCATATCATTCTTTTGTTTAAGCCAAATCTTTAAACTTGTGCAAGTTCACTGAAGATATGTGTAGGGTATTAAAATACTGTTTAAAATGGCATATTGGATTTTGGCAAGAAACACTATTTCAGACAATCAGTTCCATTCCAACCCATGCTATAGCACTGAAGGAACAGATTCTACAATGGTGGGGAAATCCCCTCTGTTAGTTCCCCTCTCAAGCCACCAGAGTGAAAATTACCCCTTGTGTTTCTAAGGATAAATCACTGGAACTATATTCAAGAACGTGCCATATTTCCTAAAAAGAAAACTCTATAGAATATTGCATTACTGTAAAGTAGTTCCTCGCCAATGTAAATGATAAAACTGTATAAGCAGTAGCCCATCCACTGATGTTCCTATTTGGCTTGGCTTAAGTGTATTGCATTTGGTGATCATGATGTAATCTCCCATCAATGTAGACCAGATGCAGATTGGGTAACCACTTTGCAGAGCCCCTCTGCAGGGCAACACAGTTGTCTATTTCTTTAATTCTCCATCCCACACCCACTCTGACCCATCTGTCTGCATCCTCCTGCACAATGAGGTCCAATGTAAGTTTAGGGAAAAGTAACTGATCTTCTGTCTGGGGAAAGTGCAGTGGACCTGTTTTCCTGTCTGTATCAGAACCGACTAATTCTGCTATAATGTTGTCCCTCTGTCATCTCTCTTTCTCTCTCATTAATCAACCAGACAGCTCCATGAATTGTGTTTCTCTACGGTAATCCTGCCTCACCCTAACAGATATATTCTCTTTGTCCTATCCAACTCTCCTCCACCCACCCTGCAACTTGAAACTAACTTGTTTTCCCACTTGCCCAGTTTCATTGAAGTAACCTCAACTAGAAATGATAACTCGGTTTCGCTGTCAACAGATGCTGCCCGACTTGTTGAGTGTTTCCAGCATTTTCTGTTTTTGTATTAACTTAAGACCCAATTGATTAATCAATTCACAAAGTGAACCACATCAGAAGTTACTGGGAATGACCCAGATATTTTTTTTTAAACCTGGGGTCTTCAAGCAGAAGGCAGTTAAAAGAAAAGGGTACAAAAACAAAGAAGGTTATGTCAGACTTGTTAAGTTCCTGTGAGAATGTGTATGGTTTTGCTTAAAACATGGTGGAATCCAAATATGGAAGAGGTAGCTAGAAACAAAGCTGCGAGGTGTGTGACTTGCCAAAAAATAAACCCGGGCAAGTCAATTAAGTGTGAAAGAGGAAGGAATCTCCTCCCTGGGGGACCATTTGAGACATTACAAATCGACTTTATTGAATTATCACGGGTACATTGTTATAAGTACTGCTTAGTCATCCTTGATATGTTTAGTAAATTGAATTCGACACCTGGCTGGGCCTTTGCTCCATTTTGGGTACTATACTTTAAGAAGGATGCCAAAGCTTTAGGGACGAAGGAGGTCAGTTTTGGAGGGACTGGAGAAGCAGGGAAGGTGAACGACAGGAGTGTTCAAAATCATCAACTGTTTCCAGTGAGAGAAGTGTCAGTAAGCAGAGAATAAAGAATTGATTGACACAGTCAGAGCATGAAAAATGTTCTTTCAATGCAATCCATTTGTGATCTAGAATCCACTGCATGAAAAAGGGAGGTTGAAGCAAATTCAATAATAACTCTCAAATAGGAACTGGATAAATACTTGACAGTGAAGGGAAGTGAACAGTTGACATTTCAGGTTAAGACCCTTCATCTGGACTGAAGGAGGGGGGATAGCCAGTACAAAAAGGTGGAGGGGAAGGGTTGGAGAAAGAGATGGCAAGTGACTGGTGGATCCAGGGTTGATTGGCAGATGGAGGAGGGAAAAGTGGAAAAGTGACAGAGGCTGGAAGACGATAGGTGGAGGCAACAAAGGGCTGGAGATGATGGAATCTGATAGGAAAGGAAGGTGAAGCATAGAACCAAATAAGGGAGGTGGGATGAGCAGATGGGAACAGTAGGGGGAGGGGGCCCAGTGGGAGGAGTATGTTTGTGACAGGCAAATGGAGTGGGTTGAGGAGGGGTGATTGGGGGCTGGGGAAGGGGGTGGAGTGGGTGAAGGTGGAGAGAGAAAGAGAACAGAGGGCGAGCAGGTTACCTGAAATTGGAGAATTCAATGTTCATGCCATTGAGTTGTAGCTATTTTGAAAGTGAGCCACTTTTTCCAGGCTTGTTTAAAAGGGCAGAATTACTTAACCTTCCCACAAGACATGGAAACGTTGGACACCTCTGCTCCTAACATATCCACTTTGGTCTCCAGTTCAGTGTCTTAAACCTTATTATATGATCTTTTGCACATGCAAAAACATTCACAAAGATCAAATCTCTGTGACAATTTTGGCACAGTCAGTAAACTTGGAGCCATAGCTCAGCTGGCTAAGGAAGTAGTACAATGGCTTGGACCCGTTCCAGTCTCACCACATAATGCCAGCTATATGTGGAAGGGCCCTGCATTGAGCTGACGTTTATTGGACATGTCCCAACTGGCTTCTTGTGGAGGAAATTTTCTAGATGAGAGCAAGAGTAAGAGGCAGTTCATGGGTCATGGAAAAGCTGTCACTTCTTAAAATTACAGGCCTGAAACTACATTAACGTTAATGCAAACTGCATTAACCTCTCTGTATTGGAAATGCTGAAGACCAGCTGATGTAGATTTGAAATAATTGACAAAAGAATCAGGGACTGATGAGGAAGTTTGCTTTTCTTGCAGCAAGTCGTCATGAACTGAAGTTTACAGCCTGAATAGGTGCTGGAAGCAGGTGCAATCATCTCTCTCAGAAGGGAGCAGGAGAGATACCTGAGGAAGAAAAAGTACATTTGCTGTGGAGAAGGAGCTGGGGAATGAAACTGCCTGGATTGCTCTTGCAGATAATCAGTGTGCCTCCTTCTGTGCTGTAAACGTTCAATTTTATGATTGCATTGTTTATACCATGAAACAAATTCATATCCATTGGACATCAACTGCTGTAAAGGAATATATGCTACAATGGAAATAGTAATGTGTTGGAGGAAGAGGAGGAAGGAAGGATGTGTAGGCTCTGGATAAGAAGGCTTGCATTTGACGTGAGAGGGTTAGGACTGGATGTTTATCCATCGGAATTCGAAGATTGCCAAACCCCATTAAGGAGAGCATAGAACTCAATGAGTTAAAATTTAATAACACAAGAAACCTTTTTTCTGTTTTCAAGATGGATTGAGAATGCTTGCTTCTATTTTAGATGATTCCAGCAAATGAGCCATAGAGCCGAGTGACTTAGAGAGCTGAACAATGTTAGTTCCTGTCTCGAGGCCTGAAGCAGTGTATCTTTCTGTGCTCCTAGAGCATGAAGGCAGGTCGATAGCTGTGCCTCCTGACTGATGACTGGTTTATCCATGATGATTACTCAGTGATTCTGTTTTCTATGTCCTGCAAGGGTGAAAAAAAGGGTCAGAACCAATTTAGGCAAACAAGAAAGCATGATAAAGGTTAGAAAGATAACCAGACTTACTATAAGTCTAATTGAGTAGAAACTCTGTTGGGTCTGAGTAGGCCCAAGCCTCTCAATTGTGTCTGCTCCACTTAAAGCCTGACCTCTGTTCAAAATTAGGCCTTATTAACAATAAGATAAGATACAATAAGATAAGAAACATCGACCAAGTGCAGTGTCTCACTGGAGGTGATTGAGACTATGAAGGGGAGGATACAAAGGAAGGATTGCAGGTCCTTGGGATTGTAATGGAACTTGGTGGATCACTCTGACTGCTTCCAAAATAACTTTAAGGGTCAGCCGCTGTGAGGCCCCATCCATGTCTGCTAATCCCTGAAACAGGCTTTCTTTGCACTATTTTATGCTCCTAAAATAGATGTCATGATGTCCAGTTTTAACTCCAGCATGATAAAACAATACAGGAAGACATCCCACTAAGAAAAGGAAAGTGAGAAGTAGGAAAGAATGAATCTGAAGATAATGAGGTGAAATCAGGGTAGCCCAATGATCAGGCTGTGCCAGGTAGTATCAGAAGCATTGAGTGGAGAACATTGGAAGCCTCAGAGTTAACGTTGATGATATTACCAGTTGAGTGATTCACTTGCTTGCATGCATTTATTTTAAGTGTATTAATACTGTCCTCAAAATACATCACAGAAATGTCTGTTAACTTCACTAGGCTAATTTCACAACTGAAGTATGTTACCTTGGTGACTCTGCATTTAATGTGTGGTAAGATTAAGCAGCTAAACATTGTGTTTTTTTTTAAATAGCTCTGATGCTTAACAAATAGGGACTTGGGTTGAACTATGAAAACTATATTGTTAATCCAGGTGATGATGGACTAAAAGATAATTGATGCATTGCAAGGAAGGTGATACTGTGGTGACCTTGTTCAATAATAGGCCTTTAATACTAAACAAGCACTCCTTTATCTCATGCTCCACTGTGCCCTCCTCATTTTGTGTCTGTGAAAAGCATGGAATGCATATTATTTGATAAAACAACAAGATGCTGGAGGAACTCAGCAGGCCAGGCAGCATCTGTGGAGAAAAACAGTCAACGTTTTGGGTCAGGACCCTTCTTCGGGACTGAAGATAGGAAAAGGGGAATCCCAATATATAGGGGGCAAAACAGAGCAGTGAGGGGTGGACAAAAGAGGGGAGGCAGGGTGGGCACAGGGTGGTGATAGGTGAGACCTGTGCCTCCCTTAACATCATCCATTGCATTCGGTTCTCCAAGTGTGGTCTCCTCTACACTGGCAAGACCAAACGCAGACTAGGTGACCACTTCATAGAGCACCTGCATCTTGTCCGTAACCATGATCTGCATCTCTGTGTTGCCAGTCACTTCAACTCCCCCTCCCGCACTACCACAGATATGTCAGTCCTCAGCCTCCTCCACTGCCAGGAGAATTCCAAGCGCAAACTGGAAGAACAGCACCTCATCTTCTGTCTTGGGACCTTGCAGTGTAACAGCATGAGTATCAAATTCTCCCACTTTAAGTAAACCAACCCCCCCCCCCCACCATACTTCTTTTCTTCCCTTTCCTAGCCTATCTCCTATTTCTCCTCGCCTATTTCACCTATTTTCCCCTGCCCTCCCCCCAGGCCACCTGCCTCCATACCTTTGACCCATCCCCCGGTGGATCTGCTTTCCCCTCCTCCCCCACGCCTGCCTATCACTATCTCTTACCTGCATCTACCTATCACCACCCTGTGCCCACCCTGCCTCCCTTCTTTTGTCCACCTATCACTGCTCTGTTTCTCCCCCTATATATTGGGATTCCCCTTTTCCCAACATCAGTCCTAAAGAAGGGTCCTGACCCGAAACGTTGACCATCAGCATTTCTCCACAGATGCTGTCTGACCTGCTGAGTTCCTCCAGCATCTTGTTTTTTTCATCTAGGTTCCAGCATTTGCAGTCCTTTTTTCTCTATGCATATTATTTGATTGTATATTAAAAAGAAACTTCAAACTCATCATCCAGACCTTACATTCTGCAATATAAAACTCAAATAAGTCTCCAGCCCATCTATTAACAATGCCCGTTACAATAGGTAGTTCTGATTTAATATTTCCCAAGGTCTGACTGAAAACAGTGTATGCGGCCATGCGTTGCTTTGAACAGCCTTGGCACTGTCAACAATTCCCAAAGTGCCCGACTTCTCATTCAAACTACTACGCATGGTTATTTTTGGACAGTTGAATTAACAGTATTTCAATATGCAGATCTTTAACCAAGGTGAATCCTTTCTTTTTGTAATATAAATATCTGATCATTCTTTTGAAATATAAACCAGATTTATTTTTAAATTTAAAATTACATTATTATTTATTCCTTGTGAATAAATGAAACTTCAAACTCATCTTACATCCTTACAGTTTTTGCATTTCTGCATTATAAAACTCAGACAAATTTCCCACCCTTCTATTAAGTTCATCTAATTTATTTGCAATGCATAAACAAAATACCAATTTTAATTAATACAATATAAAACTATATGAATGATATGTGCAAATTATATAAAATTATAACATCTAATGGTGCAACTGTGCCAACCCAATATTATTTCTATGAGGCATTAGCATTCTTTTGATTTTTTAAAAATCTCAGTTAAATGCTCCCATTAGTGGTAAATTATGCTGAGCAGGTTCTTTTTATATTTTAAGCAAGGGCTGATTTAAGTTGTCCTTCTTCAAATACTTTAAATATCCCAAAGGGAGAGGAAGATGCCTGTGTTTTATTTTTTAAAAGAGAATGCTATGACTAACAATAATAACTTCCATTTATACAGCAAAGGCATCCCCTTCCCTCCCACGAAGTGCTTAACAGGAGCTTTATGAAGTGAAGTGCCAGCCACACAAGACAGGATGAAGAGATTTTAAGGAGCATCTTAAAGGTGGGATGGTAGTCAGTCAAGTTAAGCAGGGAATTCCAAACCTTCGGGGCACGACAGCTGAAGACAAGGCCACCTATGGTGGAGTGAATGCATTAAAATAAATTTTCCATCTGCCACCTCATCAGGGGTCTTCAAACTTTTCTTGCATGCAGCTTCAGGGCAGCTGATCAATTTCTAGGTATTTTTCAAATTCCCTTTATTGATATACCAACCTTCATGTCAGTCTGCTATTTTATTCTTCAAGATAGGTCACAGGAGGAATTTCATTCTCCCTGGAAAGTAGGAATGGAGTTGAAACTAAACAGTTTTGTTACCCTTTCTGCTTTCTCCTGGTAAGGCAGCTGGAGTTAATGGGGTGATGTAGGAATGATGCTCAAGCTTAAATATTATCAGGATTCAGGGGAACTCCACTGGTATTTAACCAGAGTCTGTGGAAGGAGGCTGCCTTGCAATGAGCAGAATTAGGTCTACAGCAACTCTGCAGAGAGACGACATCCTAGAGATAAGTGTAAACCATTGCCTTGGTGGTGATTCTCAAGAAAGGCTACAAAATTGGTCAGAGAACCCCATTTTCTGGACTTCTTCCCCTTCTTCTCTACCACTGAACCTTCCATAAGCCTCCCAGAAGACCCTCTAAGCATTGGTCAAGCTCAGTCCAGGTCAGAGAGTGTATTTCCCTCTCACTAAGCCCCTTGCTCATCCTTCTGGATTAAATTCATCTCCATGCCTTCAAGACCATGAGAAATAACAGCAGATGACCACCAAGCCAGCTTCACCATTCAATAAGAGTGTGACTGATCTGATCTTGGCTTCCCTGTTCACCACCTTAATGAAAATATTTAATGGCCCAGCCACCACAAATCTCTGCAGAAGGGAATTCCAAAGAAATTCCAAAGAATTTTCAAGAATGTGTTTGATCTGAGCAGCTTCTAAGAAGTTCAAGCTGAAATGCTGCTGAGGTGTGTGGCGTGGTTACCTACAGAATAATCTTCCTGAGCCATAGAGGATGGCAACAACTTTGATTCACTGCATCCTGGGGCATACAACCCACAACTACTATGAGTTCCATATAGAAAATCGATTTCTCTGCCAGATAAATTCAATCATGTAAAAAAAACCCTGTACTGGTAAAACACAACACCCACAGAGGATTTGCAGCAAAGATTTGGCTGTAATAACAGAATATAAGGGTAAACTTTTGCAATGTTAGCAGGAACAATCTTGTTACTTTGGAAAGGAAGTTTATTCTTCTTTAGGCTTAGTTTTGGAACAGATGACAGCTTGCTGGACTACAGAGGAACAATTTTAAATTTGGAGCAAGAAAGAAAAGGTTTTAGTGCTGTTTTTACTGTGAGCCTGGATGCATCTTTTTAAAAATGTTTTATTGTGTGGAATGCTAACTTATAAAGTGGAATTTTGACTCTGCTGGGAATGCTGCTAAATTCTAATTGCAATACTATCCATAGCGTAGTAGGAGCTTCAAGCCCATGTTGTGTATTTCGTTAGGGACTAACCCCCAGGCACACCAACATGAGGTGACTGCTGTAACATATGTAATATTGGTTGGTACCATTTTAAGAAAGCTATAATAAGACCAATTGCTGTCTGTGACCTGCAATATTTCAATGAAGAAATTTCCAGTGATTATTGTGTTTTGTAGAGAAAGCCATTGTTAGAAATACTGCTTTGCACAATGTAAATTCTTTCATTATTGGTGTACTTATGTTTAAATTGCTAGTCTGTCCTCCAGTATCTTAGTGACTGAATGAGAGAAGATGCTGTTACACTAACACCATAAATATTCATGATGACAGCATTATGTTCTCCACCCACATGACTTATTTACATATTATACTTAAATACACTGTACTGTCTTCCCTCTCTGAGAATATGTCTGTAAACACTTTTCACATGTATATCCAGCTATTACAGATTTAGTCTATTGTCTTACTTACTCTGCTGTGTAGTTTTCTCTGATATTGCAATCATTCCTTGAACATTAGTACTTGCAACATCTTAGCTTAACTCAGTTTTGATTATATGTCAACAACAGGAATAGTTTTATCATCTCATATCACTTCAGTCTCTTCAGATGTATCTCTTTTTTCAGCACGGATACCTCTGAATTAATTTGAAATATGTACCATACACTTCTTCAGACTAAAAACATTGACTAATTGATCAAACTTCCATTGTTGAGTCTCATACTTGCCTACTGGCTTAGTCAGAATTAACTTTATTTGCCTTTTGTCACTGTCTTTTGCATTCATTGCTGCATTTCTATCTCCCCTCTGAATTAGCCAGTACTAAGATCAATCATATATAAAGGCAGTAACACACACAAAACGCTGGAGGAACTCAGCAGGTCAGGCAGCATCTGTGGAGGGTAATGAACAGTCGACATTTTGGGCCGAGATCAGGACTAGTGAAAGTCGTCGGCCTGAAACATCGACTGTTCATTTCCCTCCATAGATGCTGCCCGACCTGCTGAGTTCCTCCAGCATTTTGTGTGTGTGTTGCTCCAGATTTCCAGCATCTGCAGTCTCTCTTGTGTATACATATAAAGGCAGTGATGCATTTACAGAATTTCACAGGTAAAACCTGCAGTAGAGTCTGGTTTGGTGGAGTATTTAAGTAAGAAGTTAGACAACTGATGAATCATCATGAACCTAGAAGAATTTTGGACTGTTTACTTCTTCAAGGATTCCCTTTAGAAATGTACAGATCTCTCAGCAGCCCCATTTGAAGCAGGGTGACGCAGGGGAATAACTGAACACCCGATGTCATTACTTTCCATAAAACTCTCAAGTAAATGTGAAGTCAATTCTGGTCCATTGTTAGACACTAATTCTTCATGTATTGCAATGATCCACCTCAACTCTTCAATATTATGATCTGTGTGAGTACTTGCATGTCTGACATCAACACATCTTATTCATTTATTTATTAGTCACATGTACATCGAAACACACAGTGAAATGCATCTTTCTGTGTTACTGAGAATACGCTGGGGGCAGCCAGCAAGTGTCGCCACTCTTCCGGTGCCAATGTAGCATGCCCACAACTCCTAACTCATATGTCTTTGGAATGTGGGAGGAAACTAGAGCACCCGGAGGAAACTAGAGCACCCAGAGGAAACCCACGCAGACAACGGGGAGAACATACAGACTCCTTACGGACAGTGGCAGAATTGAACCTGGGTCACTTGTGCTGTAATAGCGTCACGCTAACCACTACACTACCTTGCTGGCTGCTACACTACGTCATGTGTGTGTCAATGAAAGCATGGGAATTGCTCCTTTTTGAGAAAAATCAACATGGATTTGTTGGAATGGATGTGTCAGCCACTTTCATGCTGCTGCTGGAGTCTCGGGTGATATTGTAATACACTTCTGGCAGATTGTGCACATTGACTTTACTTTTTCCAAATCCTTATCAACACGTGACCAATCTGCAATGCTCCCAGCAACAGACTTACATTGACAATGCCACCATCTTCTTCATACAGTTCATCCAGGACCCGTCTTCTGAGAACACCTGGGCTAACAAATAAATATCCCAATATCAGACAACCTTGACCTGCTGACAGTTCAAACCTCCTATTGTGGAATGGCTCCACGCCTTTACCAGGCTGGTCCATACTTTCAGAATGTGTTCATGGACACTGTTGAGAGTACACCATGCTGTTGGCTGAGTAATAACAGTGGCAGTGATTGGGAAATCTTCATCTACAACTTGCAGCTTGAAAATCTTGCTTTCACTGACTAAATCTGAAACTTCATGATGTAACCTAGACAGAGCATCAACAATCACGCTTTGCTTTGATGCACAATATGCTGTTCTATAATTGCCCATTTTTGCATCTTAGAAGCTACCATTTCTAGAATTGGCATCCATAACAAAGAAAAACAGGTCATTGTAATGTGAACTGATGAAAGTTCTTCACCTCAAAGTGCTGCCTTTTCTATTTGTGCAAGAAGTGTTTGCACAATGATGCAAAGACCCTGAACTATAATATGGCTGGTGGCAGCATTTATGTTATAACATGGTGAATATGTGATAAGCTTTGGAACCAATTTCTCTGAGTAAAATTGCTTCCTTTCATTCCCTCACTGCAACATTAAATGCTTGTGCATTCCTGATATGGTCTTCCACCTGAAGAATATAATTGGCCATGAATAAAACTTTCATCTGTTCGATAAAGGAGGTGAGTGATTCACAAATGTCACTGTACTTCTCCGGGGTGCCTGTGAAGATTGCATGTCTTGAACTGCCACCTTTTTTCTTTCAATTGCCATCAAGACAGTGGTGCAGTTCTCAAGCCTCCTGTGTGTATTCAGTTCACTGCATATCCCCTAACTTTCAGGCTAATATTGTCTGCTTTGCTTTAACATTTATTTTAAATGTGGTTGATGCAGCTTCAGAAGTGATTGCTGCTCCCTCTCTCTCTTTCTCCTAGCTGACCTGCTGGTACCCATGAAACTGCACTCCCTGAGCCTGGACTGTTCTTCTGTTTCTTCTGCTTTATTAAGCAACCTCAGAGTTTTGTTGGAGTCTCACTGTGAACATCATTAATTAGTAATGCTTTGGAGGGGCAAAGAAAATTTTTATCTTCATCTCTTCCTGCCAGTGCCAATCCTGTCAGAACTGAAGACCACCCTCAAGGTCGGTTAAAACGTATTTTGGTTTGGACTATGCTGGTAATGTCGTTAAGTTCAGTGAACCACGATAATTATAGAACATCAAGAGGCTGTGCCTCAAGAAGGCGGCATCCATCATTAAGGACCCTCGCCATCCAGGACATGCCCTCTTCACGTTACTACCATCGGGGGGGGAGGTACAGGAGCCTGAAGACCCACACTCAACATTTCAGGAACAGCTTCTTCCCCTCCGCCATCAGATTTCTGAATGGTCCATGAACCCATGAACACTACCTCATTATTCCTCTTTTGCACTATTTATTTATTTTGTAACTTATAGTAATTTTTCTATCTTGCACTGTACTGCTGCCGCAAAACAACACATTTCACGACTATGTCAGTGATAATAAACCTGATTCTCTGATTCTGAAATAAGAACTTTAAATCAAGAAGGTGCCCGTTCCTAGGAATTAACAGCAAGGCCCAACTGAGACGTGTTGCTTATGATGTAAGATGGCATCATTACGTCCTATAATCGCATGACTTATCTATATACTACATACATCAATACACCACAGAGTGTATAGTCTAGAAATTTTCATGTCCCATTAGATACATGCTAAATGGTCAGTACTTAGTACACCCATGATCATTTCAGCATTATGTTCTTTGCTCGCACAAAGGAAAACATGCCATATGAAACTGAATGAAGGGAGAGGTCCAGGGTACTTTTGGAGTTAAGGCCAGAAGCAATCCAAGAGTCGAGGCTCGGAATGATTCTGAAGAAGGAGCTAGGATAGTTCACAAGGTGAGAATGACTGAGGAGTCAAGGCCTGGAGTGGTTACAGGGAGTCAGGGCCAAAGACAGGGACAGGGACGATTGGGGAGGGGAGGACAAGAATCATCAGAAGCTTGGGGGATCGTGTGATTGGAGGGATCAGAGAGTCAGCAGTTTAGGGCCAATCCGAAGGTCAGGTGTGGGAATGGATGGTGGGGTGGTGATGGTTGGTTCCATAGCAGTGTGGTTCCTGAAGGATAGAAGGTAAGTAATGGGACCTATCATATTGAGGTCCTGGTCCAATGCTGAGCAATGAAAGCATTGTTCTTCCAGGACTGACCAGTGATGGGTACTTCCTGATACAACATGACTTAATTTCCAAGCAAAGTCCAAAAATGAGCATTACGTGGGAAGTAGTCATTGGAGTGCAACTGATAGGGAAATCATGTCAGACTTCAAACTATGCTGGGAAATGCCCAGGCAAAATAATGAATCAATATGAAAACCCCAGAACTGGTTATTTTCACATTTCACTCTAGGTAAGTGCATAGTTGTGAAATAAACAGTGAAACACAGCTGTAATTCTAGGCTGGTTTGTTCAAAAACTAGATTAAAAACAAAGCAGCAGTGTATGTTCTGTGTTCTGTGACTTCAATGAGAGCATCTTCCATGCTGCTTGTCTTTATCACAATATTTGGGCCTCAAGCTTGAAACCAGCCCTAGGCTTATAATGCAGCTGAAAGCAGAACCTGATGCAATTGTTGATGAGCTATTGCCTCAGTTGAGACTACAACCATGAATAATTTAGGCAGTCACCTCTGGCCAACTAACTGAGCATATGGGGCAGATTCGGTATGATTTAGCAGATTGTGCAGACAGTTCTTGGCTAAACCGATCACAAAGCAGCAGACTTCATGTGAAAGCTGGCACTTCTTCAGGACTCTCTTTTATAGACTTAAGGTTTTCTTTAAATGAAGCATATTTCCTCTCAGCTCTGAAACCAGTGAAGCAAGAAGAATGCTCACCATTTAAACTGTCTTTTGACAGAGCCATGTGATCCTTTCCTTCCTGCACTTGATAGAGGTTTTCAGTTCTCTGTCAGTCACACTGAGAGCTCTGTGAACCATCGCTGTATTCTCCCCATCCCCCAAATGAACAACTGCAATGGAATGTGACGAGGATAGCATTGATTTCATCTTGGCAGCTCTCAGTTGGCCCTACTGCCTTCTAGGAATTGGAATTGGAATTGGTTTATTATTGTCACATCTACCGAAGTACAATGAAAAACTTGTCTTGCGTACCATTCACGCAGATTAATTCATTACACAGTGTATTGAGGTAGTACAAGGTAAAACAATAACAGAATGCAGAATAAAGTGCAACAGCTACAGAGAAAGTGCAATGCAGTTAGACAATAAAGTGCAAGGTCATAATGAGATAGATTGTGAGGTCAAGAGTCCATCTTATCGTATTAGGGAACCATTCAATAGTCTTATAACAGCAGGATAGAAACTGTCCTTGACCCTGGTGGTAAGTACTTTCAGGCTTTCGTATCTTCTGCCTGTTAGGAGAGGGTAGAAGAGAGAATGTTAGGGGTGGGTGAAGTCTCTGATTATGTCGGCTACTTTACCAAGGCAGCGAGAAGAGGTTTCCATGATGTGCCGAGCGGTGTCCACAACTCTCTGCAGTTTCTTGCGGTCACGGGCAGACCAGTTGCCATACCAAGCCGTGATGCATCCAGATCAGATGCTTTCTATGGTGCATCAATAAAAATTGGTGAGGGTCAATGGGGATATGCCAAATGTCTTCAGCCTCTGAGGAAGAACATAAGGGAAAAATTAAAACAGTAGATTACTCATTTTTAGAAGTAGTACTCACTAACCTTTGAAGAAAAGCCTTTGAATTATGTAAGACTGTTGTCTCATTCCCCATACAAGCAATTAACAGTTTCCTCCTTGGGGATGGTATTGGTATCGGTATTGGTTTATTATTGTCACTTGTACTGAGGTACAGTGAAAAACTTGTCTTAGAAACCGATTGTACAGGTCAATTCATTACACAGTGCAGTTACATTGAGTTAGTACAAAGTGCATTGATGCAGTACAGGTAAAGACAGTAACAAGTCAAAGTAAAGTGTCACAGCTACAGAGAAAGTGCAGTGCAATAAGGTGCAAGGTCACAACAAGGTAGATCGTGAGGTCATAGTCCATCTTATTGTATAAGGGAACCATTCAATAGTCTTATCACAGTGGGGTTGAAGCTGTCCTTAAGTCTGGTGGTACATGCCCTCAGGCACCTGTATCTTCTACCCGATGGAAGAGGACAGAAGAGAGACTGTCCCGGGTGGGTGGGGTCTTTGATTATGCTGGTTGCTACACCTAAACAACAAGAGGTAAAGACAGAGTCCAAGGAGGGGAGGCTGGTGTCCGTGATGAGCTGGGCTGTGTCCACAACTCTCTGCAGCTTCTTGCGGTCCTGGGCAGAGCAGTTGCCATACCAAGCCGTGATACATCCAGATAGGATGCTTTCTATGGTGCATCGGTAGAAGTTGGTGAGAGTCAAAGTGGACAAACCAAATTTCTTTAGCCTCCAGAGGAAGTAGAGGCGCTGGTGAGCTTTCTTGGCCGTGGCATCTACGTGATTTGACCAGGACAGGCTGTTGGTGATGTTCACACCCAGGAACTTGAAGCTCTCAACCCTCTCGACCTCAGCACCATTGATGTAGACAGGTGCATGTACACTGCCCCCTTTCCTGAAGTCAATGACCAGCTCTTTTGTTTTTCTGATGTATAGTTAAACATTAAGATGCCTAATTTATTTGGCTCACATACATTGTTTCAATTTTTTAATAAAAATATTATCCCATGTTTATTTAAAATACTGCATAATTGATATCCTCTGAGCTAACTGAAGAGTTTGAAATTCCCCCAGTCAAATTCCATAGCTACAGTTATGGAAAGGATGGGACTTCATGCCCAGAATTGACCCCGTCCCCAACACTGGAAGACAGAATCATTTAGATAAATGGGGGAAGTTGCCCTTCCAGCTTCTGACATTGATCCCGTGAAGGCACAGGAAAATTTCAGCAGCTCATTGCCACTCTGTGTCAGCCTTGCCTCTACCTCTGAGTCAGGAGGTTGTGGGTTGAAATCTCACTCCAGTGACATCGAGACTCCCATTTCAGTGTGAGGATGTGCAGCACTGCCTGTCTTTCAGATGAAGAGTATAACTGAGGTCTAACTGCCCCCTCAGCTGAGTGTAAAAGATGACAAGACATTACAGGTAGATTGAAAAAGGAAATCTAAGTTTTCGCCAAGAGTCCATGCTGATACTATTCCTCCACCAGCATCAATAAAACAATAACTCATCATCATTTCATCATTGTTGATCAGTACGTTGGCTTAAATTGGCTGCTACATTTCCTACATTAGAATTTCAAAGGAAACTGCATTGACAGTATGTCTTGAGGTTTGAAAGGTTCTGTATCAATGGGAGGGCATGACAGATGCTTTGAGGTGAGCAGGACATTGTTTGAAAGAGAACTTTCCTTTGCTTGTAGTTACAGCACCAGATCTGGATCTTTGGTTTTTAGTTTTTAGTGTTTTTGTTAAACTGAAATAGCTAACATAACAACTAACATTCAGGCTCAGCTATTGCTGGGATTATAGCAGCCCATCTGTTCTGATCAACATGTCCGATGAAGAAAATATATGCCCAAATTTCCTGGAGAGGCAAGTTGTTGATGCTCACTGCCTGAATCACTCCACCCCCCTCCCCGGACTCTGCACTTAATTAGTGCAAGTCTTCAAGCTGATATACAAACTGGTTGGCAACACCATTGTGTCTTTAAAAGACATCACATGGCCTGAACAAGTCCTGCCACATCCCCAGGCTAAGCCAGCTGTCTAAGTGTTTTGAATGTTTGTGAGTGTCTCCAACTTTGAAAAGCATTCAAAAGTTACACTAGAAAACACTTAAACACATGTTAAGCATTTAAGTTAACTCAGTAGTTCAAAGAAGGTGAACTATCTAACACTAACCTCTCTCCTCTGAGCCATTTCTCACCATGTGTAACCTGTACCAAGTCTAATCTGGTGATGATTTAGCAGACAAAATTCTTGGTGTAACTGCTGGAAAGTTGGTGCTTCACCAGAGTCCAACACTAAAATAAAGTCATAATTTCCCCAACAAATACTTTTCAGGAGATTTGGTCTTCTGAGAGCATGCAGGCATGCCAAATTTCCTGGCAATATTGGAAAGGAACCATGGATATTCCACTTGGAAATGCTTCTCTGGAAAATTCAAGCCATATTTAATCAAAACATTTTTGGGTCCTTTCTGGGCCTAGATTTAAGGGAGATCAGTACAGAATGGGAAAAGGAATAAAAAGACATGCAATTCAAGTGCAATGAAATAAGATGGGAAGAGTCTGGAGTGGAGAATGATCCTGATGTAGACTTTTTGAGGATGAATGGCCTGCTTCTGTGCTGCAAAATTCTGTGCACTGAATTTATCCACATTTTTTTAGTTTAAAATTAACACCATAGTTAAACTATTTGGTGTACCTAACCTGCAAATAAGAATGTTATCCACCCAAAACACTAACTTAGTTTCTCTCTTGACAAATGCTGTCTGATCTGGTAAATGTTCATGACATTTTCAATTTTATTTCAAATGTTCAACATCTGATATATTTTGTTTTTGCAACTGAAAAATCTTAGGTTGGAATTTCTGTGAGTATTTCCAATTGGCCGTCATAACTTAAGTGAAAATCCCAGAGAAATGGCTCACACCAGCTCTTCTGCTAAGGTTGTTGTACTGACTAGGAGAAACTATGCTAAAATCTTTGATTAATATTGTAAAAGCTGCTTACGTCAAACTGAAACCACCTTCACATCTGTGTCCAAATTAATCACCTTGCAAGACTAGGAGGCTTGAGGAAGATTGCTGCAAACAAATCCATTAAAGTTTATTGAACTATTTGGTGTTCTCTTTTGATATAATCAAAGCAAACACTCCTATGGCATTAAAGGGAGTTACAGGCCATTTTACAGGTTTGAACCAGATTACTCATTTTACAGGAACTGCTGGCTGCAGCCATGTCCTTTATGAGGAGTAATTGTATGAGATGGAACAGTTAAGACAGTTCCAGCAGTCAAATTATGACTGATAGTCTGACCAAATAAAAGGATGCAATTTGGTTAGTTCAGAGCTATGATCAGTATCATCATACATTTCACCTCCTTATAATTTTTTCACTGTTCATGATTTTTTTTTCAACTGGGATTCATTTATGTTTCCATAGTGTTCTTGTTGAGATTTAATGGAGAATAAGACTCAAATTTGTCTAGTTCTGTTATTTTGTTTTATATTTCAAGAGATTCAAATTCAAATTCAAGAGATTGCTGGATAAGCATATGGAGAAATTTAAAATGAGGGATATATGGGGGGAAGGGGTTAGGTAGTTTTTTAGGTGAGGCTTAAAGGTCGGCACAGCATTGTGGGCCGAAGGGCCTGTATTGTGCTGTACTTTCTATGATTCTATGATTTTCCATCTGATTGGAGAACAAGGAATGGGCCAGTTTTATTTTTAGATGTAGGCCAGTACTGTACCACATTCATATGGAAACTGCAGATCATTCTAGTGTAAGGTTAAAATTTGAGTGCATTTAGGATTGAGACAAGTAGTAAGAAAGTCTCTCAAATAGATTGCCTTACATTTGGGTTCCATACTAGTTGCAGTATAATTAAAATCAATCTAACAGCACCATCTTAGCATTATATTTATTATCTTACCGAACAAGCGTTAGATTGTTGACTATTTACTAACATTTTTTGGGCAAAGTTTTACTTGACTTCCCCATCCATCCATTCCAAGGTTGGTGGCACAGTTGCCCAGCTAGTAGAGCAGTTACCTCACAGTGCCAGAGACCCAGGTTCAATCCCAATGACGTGTGGATAAGTAGGACGATTGGCCATTGTAAGTATGTAGGTGAGTGGGACAATATGAGGAGTTGATGGGAATGTGGGTAGAGTTTAAAAAAAAGATTAATGTAGGACTGGTGTTAATGGGTGGTTGATGGTCAGTATGGATTTGGTGGGTTGAAGGGCCTGTTTCCATGCTGTATCTCCTCATGATTTTAGAAGGGAAGAAGATCTCTATGATTTTAGAAGGGAGGAAAATTAGCCTCTGATGTGCTCCTCTCCTAGTCATTGTCACTTCTGGCATTTTCCCTTCATTGATATTTGGCCAGATGTATTTAACTTTCATGCTAATGAGAGAGTGCATCATGTCAATGTATTACGCTTCATTAATATGCTGGCAAGCTGGACCTCTCTGACATTCAGTGTTGTTCAGAATATAGTGTTAGTTCAATTTTAAAAACATTAAAGGTGAGCACAATCAATCAGGGAGACCAAATTTAAAATTAATTACAAATGTCACTCATTTTCTCAGTGGCCATAGAAGCAGCTGCCTATTGCTCTTGGAGCCCGAGGCATTTGACATTTTTTCTTCCTGACCTAAGGTTATCCTGCTCTGCATGGTGGTAGCCTGCTTAGCACCGATTAGTATTACTCTAATGATAGCAGAAACAATAGCTGCTAATGTCAGAACAAGGCTGATTGGAAAGATCTAGGCCAATGCCTTTTAGCTATTGCCTGAGAACTGAGCTGGCAATGACGAATAATGACAGACAAGGAAAGTCAGTTGGATCAGAATATAAAAGGACAAGTGATGGTGCAGGAGTGAGAATAAATGTAGGGCAACACAGCAGTAATGCTGCTTTCCTGGGATTTAATGGATAGGCGTTTCAATGTCGTGAGACATTCCACACGATGGAGCTTTGCTGGAAGAATTTTCATGACCTCAGAAGTTATGTGGAGGTGAGCTACAAACTATTGAAAAGACTGCACTGTTACTGTAGGATAATGAAATGGGTATTCAATGCCCTTCTTTTCCTTCACTTAGGCTAAAACAGCTTGGTCTGCCTTTTCCTCCAGAGGTGATAAGGAATCTGCCAGTTTTTTGGGGATAGACCTGCATATATTGTCCATCTCCATTTGCCCTTCAGAAGGTGGTGGTGAGCCATTGTCTTGAACTGCTGAATCTTTCTGATGAAAGAACTCCCATGGTGCTATTGGATAGGAAGTTCCAGGATGTAGACCCAGCGGCAATGTGTTTTCAAATCAGGGTGGCGTGTGACTTGGAGAGCGGTATTCCTATTATGTGCTGCTCTTGCCCTTCTTGGTGGGAGAGGTTGAGGGTTTGAGAGGAGTTGCAATAGTCTAGGCCAGTAACTGCAGTACATTTTGTAGATACCTTGCATCTCAGTGGTGGAGGGAATGAATATTTAGGATGGCGGATGAGGTACCAACTAAGCGGGCTGCTTTATCCTAGATGGTATGTAACCTCTTGGGAGTGGTTTGAGCTGCTTTCATCCAGGCAAGTAGAGATTATTCTATCACTACTGACTTGTGATTTGTGGATTGTGGACATTTTTGGGATGTCAGGAGGTGAATCACCTACCACAACATGCTGAGCCACTGACCTGTGTTATGGCTGGACCATTTCAGTATTTGGAAAATGGTGACCCCCAGGATTATGACTGTAGGGGACTCTGCAATGGTAATGCTTCAGTGATGGAGGGAATGAATGTTTAGGAGGTAGTTAATTGTAATAATAAGTAGTTAAACTCTTTGCAGTTGGAAATATTCATTGTCTGGCACTTTTGTGGCACAAATGTTACATGTCACTTATCAACCATGTCTAAATGTTATCTAGGCATTGCTGTATGTAGCACGCTACATTTGCTGAGGAGTTGCTAATGGAATTATACATGGTGCAATCATCAGCAAACGTCCCTATTTTTGATCTTATGGTGGAAGGAAGTTCATTAATGAATCATTTAAAGATGGTTAGGCCTAGGAACAGCCCTGATGAACCTTCTGCAGTGATGTCCTGGTTTGGGGATAATTGACCTTCAACAATCATAACCAATTTCCTTTGTGTAAGGTATGATTTTAACCACTGGAGTGCTTTCCCTTTTACTTTCAGTTATATCAAGGCTGCCACAATCAGTCAACTGTTGCCCTGACTGAAAGTAGAAGCTCTGATATAACTGAAACCTCTGAAATTTAACTCTTTGGTCCAGTTTGGACCAAGGCTGTGATAAGGTCTATAGCTAGGTGGTCCTGACAAAATCCAAACTGGGCATCAGTGAACAGGCTGCTATTGGGTAAATGCAGCTTGATAGCATTGTCAACAATGTTTTCAATCACTTTGCTGGTGACTAACAGCAGACTGCATGGGTAGCAATTAGCCAGATTGGATTTGTCCTGATTTTTCAGGACAGGACATACTTGGGCAATTTCCACATTGCCAGACAGATGCCTGTGCTGTGACTGTACTGCAACAGATTGGCTGGTACTGGAGCACAAGTCTTTGGTACCAAAGCCAAGATGTTGTCTGGCCCAATGCCTTTAAACACATTCATTAATATTGTTCCAAAGTGACACATTTGATTTGAGTTGATCAATAGGAGACACCTTCATTTCAATGTGTGGTGCAACTACATTATAAGCAGAGGCACGGCACACTAGGAACTTGCCCTTGCTGTAGGAACAGAGACCTGCACCCCCCACCACCCTACTCCCACACACACCCAACAGGTGCACCATTGTGAGCAAAATCCCGTTGAGATTGTGAAAAGAGTGCTGTGTTTGAGGAGGGTGAAGAAGGGAGGACCTGACCCCAATGGTTCTGGGTATGATCCACATCTGGAGGTTGAAACTACAATTGTGTGGAGTGGATGACAGCAGTTTATGTTGCATTGCCTATTCAGTTCCTGGGAGTCTGTCCAATGTACAGGTTTAGGATACTAATAACCTCCCTCACAAGGACAGTGATTTACCTCGCCACATAGCTCTGCTGTCTCCTGTCCCAGATAGCTCAGTCAAATGGCTGTAGACATCAGTCCAAAGCCTACATCTAGAGCTTGAGATTCTCACGTGTTATAAAGGATGTTTGTGTGGAGTCAGAATAAAAGGGAGCAACATTCCAGCAGCCAAACTGCTGCTAGGCAGGAGACACTGTGACAAAGCACCAGTTGGTTACATGGTTCCCACATTGGTTACATGGGAAAGGCATGAGTGTGTGTAACTTTAGAAGTAAATTTTCATTTATTATGATTTGATTTTGCTTTGTTACAAGTGATTCTCAAGGCACTAGTGACATTCAGATGCTTGCTCCTTCAGGTTAAGGTGCTGGGATAACTCACGTTGGTGGGGCAGGTGCTGGTATCAATGCTTACGTTGTCATGGCTCAACTGGAAAGTTAATCATCTCATGTTCATGATGTAAATTTGCTTCAGAAAATCCTTGATTGTCACAAGATAATGAGCAAAGTTCTCCCACTAAAAATGATAGCAAAGTGTATGATTGTGAAAAATTTGCTTGATGATAACTGTCACATTATTTTGACAATGATTGTGTGCGACATCCAATACAAAGTTGATTACTGTCTTCTGATTCTTCCCACCTGTTTCTTCTATTGGTACAATACCAGTCATGCCAACATCTTTGGGGAGACTCCTTGGAGAGGCTGAGAAACATGAGCAAGCAGCGTGATGAGATGAAATATCTGCTCCATGTTGCTCTCTCTCTCTAAGAGCCCTCTTTACAGGCAGGCACAGTAGCGTAGTGGTTAGCATAATGTTTTACAACGCCAGAGACCCGGGTTCAAATCTGGCCACTGTCTGCAAGGAGTTTGTACGTTCTCCCCGTGTCTGCTTGGGTTTCCTCCGGGTGCTCCGGTTTCCTCCCACATTCCAAAGATGTACGGGTTAGGAAGTTGTGGGCATGCTATGTTGGCGCTGGAAGTGTGGCGACACTTGTGGGCTGCCCCCCAAAATCAATATGCAAAAGATGTATTTCACTGTGTGTTTCAATGTAGATGTAACTAATAAAGATCTTAAAAAAAACAGCGGGAATAGGTGTGAGAGTCGAAATCAGAAAGTGGAAAACAAACTGCTGGAGGTGCTCAGCAGGCCCGGCAGCACCCGATCCAGAGTTCTGCAACCAGTTTTGGTTTGGTCCTGATTACAGCATCTGCTATGTCTTGTGTCACCATTAATCACAAAATATTGTGTGTGCACAAAGCACGACTCTATAAGCACAGCCAATTATTATGAGTGAAAAGTTGTGCTTCTTCACTGTAGCATCATTAGTCTGCCCCATGCACCATGAGGTGGTAAAATTATGCAATTGCTTGGATTTTAATGAGCAAATTCTCATTGCTAAATGAGTATGGATTCATTGGCTTGGAATTGTAGCTCTTAAATGCATCTTTCTACCCACTGCACATTATTCCAATCAATATATAATGACGTGCACAACTTTCAGCTGCACTGTTGATGGTGCAGACTGACCACCAATGATGTTGAGCAGCCATCCAAAAGTGTTATCATCCCAACCAATGTTTTGACCTACGGGGTGAAGCTGCTCAGAGGAAAGTATGTTTTGTGCAAAGGTCATAGCTGTGTTAGCAACTTGCTATTCAGCAGGAAATAAAAGAACATTGTAACAAGCCATTTCAATAATTGGAAGAGGAATGAATTCATTTTTGTGTTACAAACCGTGAAGACTTCTAGAACAGGGCATGAGGGAATTCCCAGCTGATTACAGCACTTGTATTGGTGTATTCCTTTATGGTTAAGGATTTGAGTATATCGAGGGTCACTTGATTTGCATTGGGTACAATGAAAACGGGGAGAAAAGAAAACACTGGGAAACCTCAGCAGGTCAGTCAGCATCTGTAGAAAGAGAAATAGTCAATGTTTGCAGCCTTCATCAAGGCTGCAAACCTGCTGAGTTTTCACAGCATCTTCTGGTTTTGTTTCAGATTTCCAGCATCTGCAGTTTTTTTTCATTTTTTATGAAAATAATCTCTTTGTGACAAGTTGCATTGTACACTGTGCAGGCAACTCCTCTCTCTTCCTGTCATTTGGGAGAGGAAGCTGTTGATATTCAGCCAGGACTCCCCTGGTATCCTCCCTCATCCTCCTGCTTCTACTAACCTCCATCTTGTGCCTCACGTGCCTCAGGCTCTGGGTCCACATGATGCTCTTGCTGCAGCACCGACCACTGCCTGCAGGTGGCGCGGCATACAGCATACCATGATGAAGTCTCTGCACCTACTGGGCATATGCAGCAGGGTGCATATTGCTAGGTACCACCTGCTCTAATGCAGGTAATAGAATCTCATCTTCAGGAGACTACTAGCGTTTTCCATTATGATACTTGTGCTTTGATGTATCTGGTTGGATCAGTGCTCCACTGTTGTGGTGCGAGGAGTCAATAAGGTAGGGTAGTCTTTGCCTCCCACCCCCGCCCCCCCACTCCCCCCCCACCACCCCAGGATCCATCCCTCTGGGAACTACTGGCCATTGAAAATGTTCAGCAGTGTGGACTCCCTCTGGGTGAAGGACTTCTGGATGCTGCCAGGAAACAAGGCATTGAACATCAAAAAATTCTTATCATGATCAAGAACCAACTGTACATCGAGGAGTGGAATCTGCTGCTGAAAATGTCTGGGATTAGTGTTGGAACTCTGGCAATGGCTACTGGCACTGGTGGGAAGCCAGCAATGCCGGCAATGTCCAGTGCCCAAGATGCCACCTTCTCTGCACTGAAATCAAGATGAATTTCTTTGGTAGGAGAGAGGCTGTGACCTTGCTGATGCTGCAGGGAGCTGGAAATTGCGAGATGTGTGAAAGATCTGTTGCCTGGAATGATCCTGTGGACACAAAGTTGAGAGTCACAGTCACCTTGACCTCTACAGACAAAGCAGAAGAGAGCATCCAAAGGATGTCCTGCAAGATGTCACATATTTCACCATGGTTGAGACTCCTCAAAAGCATTTTTCACTCTTGCAGTAAGATGTCAGAGAAGCCATTTGATGTTTCGAAGTCCAAAACCCAGAGATGGTGAACAAACCTAGTGAAGTTTGATGTTCTGAGATCAGATGTCATCAGCTCTGTTGTGTCAAATGTACAGTATTTACAAATCACATTCAAACAATGGTCTTTACTGCTCTATCTTCATTATCTTGTTCTCCATCTTGACTCATTGGGAGTCAGCTTAACCTCACCCTCTTGAAAAGGGACTTGACACAAACATGGCATCCACCCTTTTAAATGCTGCATAATTTAACTTTCCTTTGAACCAATGAAATATAAAGCCAGACAGTACATATAACAGGCAGTTAATCTGCTTGGACCAGTATCTCACCAGGTGGATTAGCTTCATGTTTCTCCAACAATGCCTCCCCCAACCACAATCCCACTAACAATGGGAATTGAATTCAATAAAAGTTCAGTGCTTGAAATTTTCCCTCAGATTTTTGAATTTCATTTCTAGTTGTGCCGAAGGATTGAAATAAAGCTTGGTGGGTAGATAGTTCAGTGTGGCAGTCTGTAGCTGTCAGTGATGTGTCAAGGCATATGAAGTGAATAATTAAACTTGAATCTATTGAGTACCATAAACAGAGTATGTGCAGCTCAGAAGCACGATTTTGACTGGGTGGGGATTCTTTGTGCAGGATTGCCGTACTCGAATAACAAACAGCACACACTTAGTGACCCAGGTCTCCTCATGGGATTTCATATCACTTGCATTTACTGCAAAAAGTAATCCAGCATTTAAACTTGCTCTACTCGCCTGTGAGCACAGCAACTCAGTTCTGTAAACTTTGGTTAAATGCATTGTTATTCACATTTAGTGTCTGTAAATTCAGTAATTTTCTGGATTCTGTTCTTTCAATTACTCTCAGTGCTTTTCATTTTAAATGACCTGCTCTATTAATGTATTCAGTGATAAACCAACAAGAAATCAATCTAAAAACTTTTTCAAAAATTTACTCAGATCTCCTTACAACATAGGAGACCATTTAGCCCATCCAGTCTATGCCAGTTCTCACAGCAATCCCTTCTATTCCATTCCCTCACTTATTTCCCCAGGAACTTTTCTCTCGCACGTCCCATGAGAACCCCTCAGTTTTCCTGCCATCCAGCTTTGCACAAACATCTTCTCTGAAAGCTTCTATATCAAATATTGTTGCCACATATAGATAGCAATTAGTTATATTACCATTCTAAAGTGCTAGCAACCAATATTCTATATGATGCATATGCTGGAGATACCACAGAGTGAAAAGGAATGAGCTGTTTCCCTAAACAGAGGGGTCAAGAACCAGGGGACACAGATTTAACATAATTGGTAGAAGAATTAGCAATCCCACAACCATCTGGTCAGTTCAAACCCCCACAATTTTGATACATCAGCTGTGAATAGAAGTGGGCAATTAACCAATTAATGGGCAAAGAGTATCCATAGTACCCTTCATAATGAGTTACATCTTTTGCAGCTAACATGCTTGCTTCTACCAGCAATGAGAATGAGAATGTTCATGCATCCTTGTTCTTTGTAGGGACAACACCAAAACTTTGGAATCACAACAGCCAGCAATCAATTGATCAGATAAAGGCTGGTTATTGGAACAAGATTCAGGAAAGAAAAGGTTAATATACAGAAAAAAACCCACCTAATCAGTGTTCTCAACATCTATTCAATGCTACTCACGTATATATCACAGAGAAAGAGAGATCATGCAATTTTTGACTTTGACAAAGATAGATGCATCAAGCTGAAATTATTTGTTTCTAATTTAATAAATTCAATTACAGTCAAGAGGTGTTTTTCCTTCTACTTGCCAAGAAATCTGTTGCAACACTTGGAATGAAATGGAGGAAGCAAGTATTTTATGGAGAACTAACAGTGGTGCAGAGGCTGTGCATGTGGGATACACAAGTTGTACAATAAAACTGTGCATTGCAATAACCTGCAGGTGGAATTTAAAGCAAGGCTGCATTCTGGCTTTCATAAATATTTGTGCATTAGGCAACATAATTTAATTAGAAACAAGAGCTTATATAATCACCACCTTATTTAGCCCTCAGAATAATTGTCTGTTGAAGTGCTGTTCATTCATTTTAAGAAAAATTAAGATTGTCAAATTAGAAGACAATCATTTAATACATTTGTACAAAAGCTTTCTGCCCACTAAATTACAGAAGGCATTTAATATTATTGGCTGCTTTCAACAACAGACAGAGGATTATGGGAACAGATTAACCACTTAAATCATCAGTAACCTCGAGACACAAGTCAACAAAGATGCATTTTTCTCTGTTGCCTGAGTTCCTGAATTTTGAGCTGTGTTTAAATGCCACACACCAATGTCCTGCCCTGTCAGAGCAGATGGGGTGGTGAGGAAGGCTGACTGGTTGATGATCAGTATAGATCCATGTTAAAGAGCCCAAGAAACCTAAGGTATCCCTGTGGAACCCAGATTTACAATCCTGCTTCTTCTAGCCACAAAAAACCGTTTTATTGAAATTTAATACGCGTGTTTTGGGGCCTTTTTTGATGTTTTCATCAGTAACTATACTTCAAAAATATTTAATTGGCTATTAAGCACTTTGGGAGACTGTAGTGTAATGAAAAGTGATATACTGTACAAATTCAAGTGTTTTCTAACTGTGATTCAGGTTCTTTTTGGGCAGACCCAGGGGAAAGACCCTGTGGTTTTGTGCTCAAGCTTATTTGTAAAAATTCAGTCAGATTCCAATGACGGGACCAGAGGCATATGTGACAAAGTACCTCCCAGGTCTTGAACAAGTCTACAATTGCACAAGTGAAACTTACAATGCAATCTCTGTTCATTCAAAACTCTTTTAAAAGCCATTACCTAATTATTCAACCAGAACATGTCTCCAAGAATTGGAGCTATATTAAATATTTGACGTTGCCTTTAGTGATAGTCTCACCAGCTCAGCTCCAGGCCATTCCGGGGATCTTGGCCTATCCCTTGCCCTATTCCTCTCCATTTTCATCCAATGGATGCCCAAGGTAATTACTGCCACCCTTTCAATGGTGGAGGAGATGCTGCATAATTTCCAAGGTGGATGCTACATTGAGGAGGCCATTGTAGCTATTGTTCCTGAAGGTTGCCATTCCTCTGTCTGTAATAGTGCTAAAGCTTATTTTCAGCATTTCTAAGAAAGGTCTTGGCCATGAGCGTTGTTTGCAAAATCTTGATTAGATGAGATATAATGATAATGTTGTTCATTGAAATAGTCATGGGAACCTCACCCATTGGGCTGTATATATTAGAAGTTCCAGTGTCTACTGCTCAAGTTATTCCAGGCAATGCATCGCCAATTTATTTGAAAGATTCAAATAAACCTGCATTATGTAATGGGAAGTGGTGGATGATTCTCCAAAATCACTGCAATGGGGGTTTGTAAAGTCACTCCCAATTACTTCATTACTCATGACAATGTAGGTGACATTTGTGCAAATCTTTGTCAAGTAATGCCACAATCAAATTTTAGAATAATTGGAAGTAATAAACTGAGCTAATTTGGGAAACAATTCCTAAAACTGGCAACTGGGTAAACCAAGAAACTCATCCATTTGTATCTAAACAATTGTTTGCAAGTAACACTTTTAACCAACTCTTTTCAGTGGATTTTTCATCCTCTGTGGAATACACAGCATTTTAAAAGCTTTGCAGAAAGCCTTGTTGAATTAATTTGATTCTAGTATTGGAAAGGTTTCTGTTTTTTGCTGCACAATTGGGAAAAATCCAGTTTTGGATGAATTATTTTATTCAAATTGGTAAATTGGCTGAAAAGCCTTACATATTGGAAGCAGTCTACTGTGCTAGGCAACCTAAATCCAGTTTATCAAGCATTGGGTGGGTGTAACTATTTAAATTAAGCCTTAGTAAATTGAAGTAATGAGCCAGATCTTCCCACTAGCAATTACAGGAGGAGATTCTACTACTTACTTCCTTTTGGGTTGGAAGATGGATGCCTTGGTCATCGAACACCTATCTTCCAACCTTCTGACCACCCTGTGCACTGCTCAACTGGTCCTTTGCTGTGTGGTGAAAGTCCCCAACCTTTGAACTGATGGATAACTTCCATTACAGTGGATGCAAGCAACTCTGAGATTTTTTGGCATATCTGGGCTACTGATTGGTAGGAGGCATCTGGCCAAATGTGACCCCTGGATGTTTGACTCATTATGGGACATTGCAAGGTGGTGTTGGTATAAAGGTTAAGTTTGCGATGTAGCGATCACCAGCTAATCCTGCAACTTCTCTCTAACCAGAACAGAGAACTGCAGAGAATGATCGGATTTCACCTTGGATACTTTCTACATTGAATGTTTTTTTTTAAATTTCCTTTTCTTCTCAGTTATCTAGAGCGATCCCTGGGCTGTGCCTTGAACATCTTGTGCTATTGGACTGTTTTACTGTGCAGGGTCTGAGTAATGTGGAAAAGTGCCCATCTCACCCTAAGAGAGCATACAGCCAAGAAACATGACAGGATCTTCAGACCAACACCTTCCATGAACTAAGGCATGGTAGATATAAGTCAAAAAAGTAATGGTTTATTTGCAAGACAAAACACTTAATCTACAGTATATACATACCAAGACTTTAAACTCCTGGTGAAGACTGAGTATTCTAGTCATTTTTACATTGTTACAAAGCAGACACACCACAAGACCCTTTTGATCAACAGGACCATGGCATACTTCCACACAAAGTGTGTCCATGTGTAAAGGATATGTTGCAACAGTGACCAGAGTCTTATCAATAGCAACGTGATTGAGAGACTCCCTTCAAAAGTCTCAGCACCTAATTGGTGTGGGCATTCCCTACACAACACTCCATTTGGTTATTGTCGGGAACTTGGACCAAACTGACCCGGGACTGCTCATCATTTGCCATTCCCAGGACAATATGATCTTCCCAGCAGAGTATTGTATTCAGATATCTGCCAGGTAAGTAAATCATATACCTAATTTTCATCCTTTAGGCCCCCTCCACACCCCCTGCACTACATTGAACCCACCATTATTTCCCAGGCTTAGTTCTAACCCTCCAACAACACAATCTAATCTGATATCCTCATCCCCACAATCCTCCTCAATGAACGGGCTCATCTCTGACTCTCCCAGATTGAATCTGCTGTTCTCTGACTTCCCCCTCCTCTTTATCATTGAATCTACCATTTCCTGACCAATCCTGTGATTCCTCCCAATATCCAAACTACGGGATACTAATGCCATCCTTAGCTTCCACAGGGCACACTTGGTCTGTAGCCACCAGCCAACCTGAACCTAGCCTCCAAAAAAGTTACTGGGCCTCAGGTAATGTCTTGTTTGCAAGACAGAACATATAATCTACATACATGCTAGTCTTCAAAATCCTGGTGAAGAGTGAGTGTTCTAGTCATTGTTACATTCTTACAGAGCACACCACATGATTTTCCTGTCCAAGAGGACCCTGGAACCTGAGGGTGCTCTAGACTTTCTAAACATTGGTCTGGCAGTATTTGATGGGCTGAATCACAACAAATACCATTCGATCAAATCCCAAATGTGTCATTCAGCTCCTTGTTTGCAGCTCAGTTCAAATCCACTTGAAGATTGAGAGCTCTTGGTGTTCATTATCAGGAAACAATAACGGGTTTGAAAGCGTGTGAGTAATCTCAAACAGTGCAGCAAAAGAACAGGCATAAAAACTGGATGCTACAGCACACTTCTCAGGGGTTCAGCTCATGACAGTTTCACACTTAGGCTCACCGGAGCAACAATTTAGCAAGATGTGAGTAAAGCAAAAAATGTAACTAGTTTGCCCTAAACACAGTTATGTGCAGATTATATTTAAAGTTCTGACTGTGAACATAGATCAAACAGTTCAATGCAATTAAGCAATGACCATGACCTTTTATTCACTGTCAACAGTAAGTTGCAATGGGTCATATGCAACTTGAAGTTATTCTAGCTAGATAAGTTTTTAGATCACTAATTCCAGTGACTCTGATCTATTGGCAAGGAGCTACAATGGCATCTGAAAAAGTACAACTTCATTGAGGCGAGCATATTCATTATACCGATGAAATTACTTCAGGGAAATGCCTGATCATGAAATCAACATTAGTTCAATAAATGTGCCTTTGAATAAAAATTGCACAGAGAGCAACTAACAGCCCATCTTCTGTGGCTTTTGAAGATCCACAGAGTGGGTAACAAAAGAGGCACAAAGCCCCAGAAAGGACATGTTGGTGTTTCCAACAGACAAAATGGAAGTGCAAACAGGCAAGTGTCCCAGGTTTATCATGATGTTGAAAATGTCCCTGCATTGTTCTGTTTTGTATTATGCAGTAACAATATTTATGGAAATAGTGAGACAGAGCAAGCTTGTACGGTAAGCCTGCACACCACACTGGTCAAAATCAGCAAAACGTGCAAACTGGGATTGTAGGTATACAGTTTCCTTTAGTGTTCTTCAGGCCGATCTGCAATCATTACAGTATAAAGATTTCACTCAGCCCAGACTCTAACCTCGTGGAGAATATTTGAGTGGATATTGAGAGACCATTAATGCACAGTGGCCATTTTCTTGTCAATACCATGACAAAATATAATTTGGCAAGATCAGCGTTAAAGTTTTTGGGCTTGAGATCTCATCACATATTGTGGTGAGTTATCAATTTTTAGGTGCTAAATGCATTATTTTTTATTCTAAGTTGATTGCTAATTGTGATCGGCGTCTTCGTATACCCATTGTATGTGGTGGTAAATTATATGTGGCCCTCCTTACATATAACGTGCTTGTGCAGAGAGGTCACTGGACATGTAGTAGAGGCACTAAGTCCATGTTTGACATCACGGCTGCAGTGTTATGGTGTAAAGACATGCTTGGGGAATGGTGTGGTCAAACACAAGCAGGCCTTTATTGGAGTTAATTGGCCTTTCCACTCTGACCTGCTGTCAGGGATGCCTCCAGTGAACGGGACCTGCAATCATCCTGCATGTCTTTTGTTGCAAAGGGAAGTCCCTCGTCCTCCTTTGTTGAACTGTCCTGTCCACAGCAGTCAATGCCTCTGGCTGCCTGCCTTCAACAGCATGGTGCCTATCAGCTGACAAATACAGTGATTCCCACTGCTGGCATCCACCAAGCATTCAAGGGGAAATCTGCCTAACTATTTCCAGGCCTTCATATTCTGTATTTGCACATTATTCCTTTCTCTATTTCTCCATTAATTACCTGAAGTATATATTGTTGGAGTAGAGAATAAGATATATGATCTTTTTAAAAAAAACTTACTAACCTTTTACACAAATTGTAAGATAATATGTGTTGAGGTATAATTAATATATATTTCTCTGTGAAATATTATACTTTTTATTGGTTTATTTGCCATCATTCTCATTGTTATGCATTTCATTGTTCTTTTCTCTTTCATGCACAGCACATTACCTGTTCAGATTAACACACACTGTTATAAATTAGATCATGCCTGCCATTTGCTGCAGTTTTAATTTTCGGGATCCTGGTCCTGTTAATACATTAATGTATTAAACAATTTGGTGAAACCCATACTGGCTCATTAGGGCAACCAGCAATGAGATCTCATTGATCCAAAATGACCAGGCTACTGTCTTCAGTGGTGGTGTGTCATCTCTATGGGGCCAGACAAGGTGCCCTATTTTGAATACTATCCATGACATTAACTGACGAGGTAAATAGGCATATATTTCATGCCTCCATCCACTGCTCCTCCCTCAACCTCTGTTAGTGCTCTGTGACTCTATGCTGCAAAAACTGGTTCGTTTGATGACATTCTTCTACAAATCTCCCAAATAACTAATTTGGTGGGTGCTGGAAGATGACAGTGATATGAAGATCTGCAACAAGAAAACAATGCTTTCCTGGGACAAGGACAAACAAACAATATTAGAAGTAAAAGTAATTCGAAATGGCAACTTTGTTCCATCTTTGAACCATAAATTATACGATAATGTAAAGGAGTTTTTTTCTTGTTCTGAGGTGATCAATTGATCGATGTCAAGTAATGTGTACTCAAGAGTTGTACTGTTGTGTTCATCTTGCTATGTTGATAATTGTGAAGCTCTGAGCATAGAAACTCACAGGACTGTCACCCTGCTATATGCATCACATGACACTCAATCTCATTGACTGCAATTGAAAAAGGAGAGATTGGATAGACTAGGTTCACTTGCCTCGGAGCAGAAAAGGTTGTGGGGGGGGGGGGGGGAAGCTTGACAGGGGTATACAAAATTATGAAGGACATAGATAGGGCAGGAGTTAAGAAGTTTATCCCATAGCAGACATATTTACAACTAGAAGATATAGATTTATGATAAGGAGTAAATGATTTAGAAGGGACCTGAGGAAGAACATTTTCACCCAGAGGGTGGTTGCAATCTGGAACACACTGCCTGAGAGAATGGCAGAGACAGGTACTCTCTCAATATTTAAGAACTATCTAAAGAAGCACTTGAATCACCAAGGCATAGAAGACCAAGTACTGGTAAATGGGATTAGTATAGATAGGTACTTGATGGTCAGCATGGACAGGTGGGCCAAATGGCCTCTGTTAGTGCTCTGTGACTCTACGAGAAATGAATATCGAGCTGGTTGTAACAGAAACCAATGCAATAACATCCAAGATGATTTTATAATACTTTGTATTCATTTGCTCTCAATAATGAAATTGGAGTTGAACCTCTACTGCAACCATTCTTATGAATTAAACAGCGTTCAAATTCATCTCTGTACACATAGGAGTCAACACTGAGTGAAGACACCAGCCCTCGAAGTGGAAGCCCCAGAATTCTAGGTAGCTCAACTGCCGTCTCACGAGCTGCAACCACCCATACATTGTCTCTGTCCTCTGAAGAAGTAAGTGTTTGTAATATCAATGGTTACTGGTATATCACTTCATTCTTATACTCCTGATTCTGACTTTTTTTTTGCTGTCATTGCCCTTCATTTACATTAGGTTCCACCCTCTAACTCTGCTCTGAGGGACCATTGAACCAATCAAGCCTTAGGTTTCCTACTGGTGTTATTTTTACCATAAAAGTTAACTATTGGGAAATTTAGTCTTGAGTGTGGACAGCCATTCAACAGCAGAACATCATTGTAGTTAAGACTAATTCTGATTTCAGCTAACAGTCAAAAATGTGTGTTCCAGCAGAGATCATTGGAAAATTATCAGGACCACTATCCTTGGATGGATGACCTTTCTCTTAGCCTAGCACAGAGAAGCACATCAACATCTACTCAGGCTGAGAGTAGCAAGGGCCACCTAGAATGAGGTGCGACCCTAAGCTGTTGTAGTTTGCAATCATGGTTAATAGTTTGTAGAATGAAAATCCATCTATTTATTACACACCTGATGGAATTGTTTATTTTCAGCTGCAAGAGACCTACTACTCCATTTATATTTTTGTTCCCTTTTATATGAATCTTAAGCTACCATGACACAGCTATCTGCCAAAGATTCATTATAACTGATGAATATTCTGGCCAATTGAGCAAGGCCCTGTTTTTACCTTGCATTGTTATCTTGGGATAGACATTGGTGAGCTTCCAGCAGACATTAAAGCAATAGGCTCCCCTTCTGAGGGCAATATTTAGGCTTGGTTACAGTTACTGAAACAGTGGCCACATGGCTCTTCTTCCAACATGACTCCAGTAATGACTATTGATAAAATTATCAAATGTGAGATGAGGGTACTAAAACTAAGTTAAAAGCTCTCCCCATCTGCAGTCTATGTATGTGTTAGAGAGGAATAGAGGGAGGGATATAACAGGACTAGTATTCAGGAACAGGGGTCCTGGCTGATTTTTCTGCTCCCCTGGTCAGGGACCAGCAGGGCCAATTATGGATGACCACATTTCTTCACTGAGACATCAGGAAATAGGGTGATATTGATATCAATTTGTTTTTTTTAGAAATGTGTACATAAAACATGTTTACAATTTTTGTTTAACTAAGTGAATGATGTAACATGAAAGCCTTGTGATACCTGTGTGATTAATGTGAAGCCTTTCAAGTCATCTCTTCAGCCTTCCAGATATACAGAGATTAATGGCAAGGTTTGCATGTCATAATTGGGAAGGCTGTTGTTGCTTAAAGCCTATGAGAAAGCTAAGTTGACACCATTAACAAGAACCTCCGGCTAACAGGTTGTCTGCCATATTGCTGGGAAAGTAATGTTTTGCTTCTTAAACTATGTAATTTTCTTCATTTTTATACAACTTAATTGCAATCTGTTGGCACATCTTCCCCATACTGTCTCATCTTCAATTCCTTATGTGAAAAGGCTCCAGTGGAGATATGAATAGACTAAGTGAATGGAAAAAAAAGACATTATGCACAGAATATAATGTGGCAGAATCTGAGGTCACCTAATTTGGTTAAAAACAAGTCTGGAGAAGCAGAGCATTTTGTAAACAGTGAGAGACTGGAAGGTGTAGGTGTTCAGAGGCACATTGGTGTCCTTGTACAAATTAGTGGAAGTTAACAAATGCAGCATCTGATGATGAAGGCTAATGGCACATTGGCCTTAATTGCAAGGGTATTTGAGGACATGAGTAGAGGCATCTTACTGAAATTATATAGACTACACCTGGTATACTATCATAGAGAAATAGGGTCATACAGCAGGGAAACAGAACCTTCAGCCCATCAAGTCCACATTATCAAGCACCTATTTACACTAATTCTACACTAATCTCTTTTCAGTTATTCTCCCCACATTCCCACCAACTCCTCCTAGATTCTGCCACTCGCATGCACACTGGGGATAACTTATTGTGGCCAATTAATCTACTAACCTGCACATCATTGTGATGTGGGAGGAAACCGGAGCATCCAGAGGAAACCCACATGGCTACAGGGAAAAATTGCAAACTTTACAAGACTGGAGATCAGGACTGAACCACAGTTATTGGAATTGTGTGGCAACAGCTCTGCTAGCTGTATCAGTGTGCTGCTCCCAACAGACTTGTTCCCCCTACCTCCAGAAGGATACACTTGCAACAGAGGGAGTGCAACAAAGATTCAACGGATCAATTCCTGGGATGCAGATTTGCCATCTGAGTAGATGTTAAGGAGATTGGGCCTATACTCCGTAGTGTTTAGTAAGTTGCCAGGTGATCTCATTGAAACATAAGCCATTTTTACAGTGCTTGATTGGGTATATGCAGAGATGATGTTTTTCCTGGTGAACTAAGGGTAAGAGTCTTAAAATAATGGATCAGCTATTCAGGACTGAGATGAAAAAAAACTTCTTCACACATGGCATAGTGAATCTTTGGAATCCTCTATCTAAGAAGGGAGTGAAGGCTCAATCTCTGAATATATTCATGACAGAGTTTGATAGATTTTCAGATATTAAGGGAATCAAGGGGTATGGGGTCATTACAGGAATGTAGTGCTGAGATGACAGACCAGCCATGATCTAATTGAATGGCCTATTCCCGCTTCTACTTCTGATGTTCCTACCTCACAGAAATGTAGTACGGTTAGCCATTCTTCCTGCAGAGATGGCTACATTTGTTTATCCGGTCATATTCCTCAATGAATGCTATATATTTCTGTGAAACTGGTTAAAAAAAGGCATTTCACCAGCATTTCAGAATTGCTTCAATTTCAAAACATATTTCTTGCATAAACAAAATTCATTAGGAAGTAATGAAATATTTGTTGCAATATGCTTTTAAAGTCCATTTCTAAGTGATATTGATGTATAATATAATTCTAATGTCACTTAAGATGCTCTAATTTAAGCTGAATTTCATACACCAGCTCCTTGATGAAGGACAGCCATACTGCCTTGTTTCAACTTGGACCACACAGCAAGTCTGCCATTGGCTACTTGGGTTGAACATGGAACACTACGTATCAGAATTCACTGCTGGTAACATTGATGGTGAACAATTGTTGCACTTGGATGGAGGCAAACTGAAGGTAAGCCTTGGAGTGTAATGGTGAAGGTTTACCCTTGTTAACAAGGTACTAAATTCATATGCAGGAAGTTTGTAATTGCGGAAAAATCTCCTTATCCCCTTAATCCTTACCTCTAAAACCAGCCCCAAACCTGGGTGTATCTGATTGGCTTTTCTGTTCTGACAGTGTAAACAAGGGCAAGACCTTGCTTTGTGTAAACTGTTCAATAATGCATGAGAACCACGGTGAATTTCGAAGAGAGGAACCCACAAACGTGTCGTCCTTCGGAAGGCCTCACCAAATCCATCCTTTTAGGACTCTTCTTGGTTTCATTCTCTCAGATGATTGGTCTTGCCATCTGTTGTGTTTGATGGAGGAAGAAAATGTCTAAGATAGCCTGTGCCAGAAGTTGCTAAGGGCTAAGATACATGTGACATAGGTTCTGTCTATTTTTCTTATAACTGTGTAAACAATCCCACTCCAGGCTTCTGCCAAGCAGTGGGACACCAATAAAATCCTTAGTCATTCTTTACTCAGTGAATATTACATAGCTCTGGACTCAATATGTATTTAGCTAGTTTCTGGATTTAAGGATAATTCAAAGTTTTCTTATTCTCCGTGGGATGTTCATGACACTGGCAATTACCTGTCACTGACCTTGAGATGGTGAGTCCATGTGGTGAACGTAGTCCTGTTGGTGGATTTCAACCCAACACCAAGAAAGAACTGTTTATAAGTCAGGATGGTGAATGAAGGAGGAAAACATGAAGGTAATGGTACACCTGTATGTGGGTATTAGTCCTAGATCTGGCAGATGCTGTAGAAGAAGCCTTAGTAAATTGCTGCAGTGTATTGCACAGGTAGCACACACTGCTGATCCTATGCATTAGTAGTGAAGTAAGTTATTTCTATATGACATAGAAGGAGGGCATTCAGCCCATCAAGCCTACACTAGCTCACTAAGCAATCCCATTCCCTAAGAATATTGAGGCCAAAAGTAACTGCAATTTCATGTGTAAAATTTGTTTATTGTATCTCAGTATTGAAATGAGGGGTTGACTGAATTGATTGAAGGGGTAGTACTGAATTCAAATTAGGTTAACTGGCCACTGTAAATTGACTTTATCAACCTTATCGTCTTATTGACCTTATCATCTTTTGAACGTGGGAGGAAACCCATGTAGTCACATGGATATCTTGAAGACTCCACTCGGACAGCACCAGGGGTCAGGATTGAACCTGTGTTGCCGAAATTGTGAGGCAGCAGTTTCAGTAGCTGTGTCACTGTGCTACTCCATTGGACTGTGCACCAGTCCAGCAGGCTGCTTTATTATTCCACCATAACCCTGGCGTGTGCCTTTTAGACACTGGAAAGGCTTTGCAGTAAGGCAGCTGCTACTGATAATGAGCTTCTTATAGCCAAGTTATTAATATGACTGGTGGATCTAAATTTCTAGTCAATGGTAACTTCCCAGGATGTTGCCAGTTGAATATCTAGGGGAGATGATAATTCTCTTTTGTTATAAGTTAGTGTTGCCTGACACTTGTATTGTACAAATTGAGTGGTAGTGGGATACAGCACCAAAACAGGCCCTTTGGCCCACCAAGTCTATGCCAAGCATCAACCACCCATTTACACTAATTCTACAATAATCCCATACTATATTTTCCCACACATCCCAGATTCTACCTCTAATCTATGGAAAGCAAGCTCTAGGTTTCCATCCATTCACTTCAGCAAATGGTTATTGAAAGCCATTCTGTTATTTCAGTGTGTTATTTGCAAGCTAGCGCTTGCTACAAACATTGTCTTCACTGGGGTTGCCCACTTGAGGAATTGATCTCATTGTGTTGAACTTCACATACTCTCATACTGGCAACAGAAAGAGTGCACAGCTCTCATCCAAAGTCTGAAAGGCCTGAGATATGAGAATGTTTGGAAAAGGTCAAAGCCTTTATCATGGGCTGAAGGAATTAAAGGAAGCACCCTACTGAAGTCGAGAATATTGAATAGAATTTCCAGAGTAAGATTGGAGTATTACTTTAAATTAATTCAAACAAGGAAAGCCTGCAGGCAAAAAAAACCAGGAATTACATTCAAAATAACAACTTATTATGCAAAGAGTGATAAATGTTTGGAATAGGAATTTATAGAATCACTAAAAAAAAGCACTTTAATTCCTCTAGCTAGTCCTATTGAGGAGTTCTCCTCTGGGGCACTACTCTGAATGAGATTAGAGCCTTTTAAAATGCATTTAGATACTGTGATGAAGAGTTATGGTAATGGAAGGATTAGCTGCAGGGCCTTCATTTCATCACTGGCTTTACTGTATGTCCTCAGCTTTACTGGACTTAAAGGCCTGCAGTAATTCAAAAGATCATAATGTACCAGAAACTATTTTGAGGATTATTTTGTTTCTCTGCACAGGCTTTGGGGATCATCAATTCACAGGATCGTGCTACTATCAAAAAGAAAATTAAAGATATGAACACAGCTGTTGAAAAAGAAAGAAAAGCCCTGGAAAAGCTAGAAAAACAGAAGGAGAAACAAAAGAAAAAGGAACAGGAACAATTGCAGAAAAAGACTTAAGAAAGGTGGAATGACGAGTGAAAATGCATCGAACATTTGTCTCCTGTTCTTCAGAGATTAAAATGTAAGCAGCAGGAAGAAATGCAAGGAATGGAGGGATTTAACTGGACATTGCATGACAGGTCTGTTTGTGGGATTTGTGAAGTTCTTCAGCTTCACACATGGCCAGTTCAGGTCTGTAATGGCAACTTCTGGTCTTAAAAACAAGTAATATTTCACAATGCAGGTAGATGTATCTTTAGGTCTCAGTGGCTTACTGTGAAAACCGTTCTGCATTTACTAATCAACAAATTCATCCTGAATCAGATGTAGTGGAAGAATATTACATCAAGATAATCCATTAAAAAATTGGATGGTAACCATTTAAGAATAAAATCTTCCTGATTATTTTTACATCATTAGTAAAAGTAATACTGAATGCATCTGTGGGCTTACTTGGTGAAAGAATGTGTAAGTATCTTTGAAATAAACTATGTTTTGTTTATCTTAGAACTGTTGAAAATTATCTTCTAATAATTAAATCAGAAGGATAAGGGTGAATTTGGGATTGATCATGCCTGCATTTGAAATATTACAGGCGCTTATGCACAGTTTTCTCAAACCTATTTTTTTCCACAATCTAGGTTATGAAGAGTTCAGGGTCCTGAAGTGAGTTTGCAAGCAATTGTGCTGTGATGGCAGAAGAACATTGCATAAATGTATGGATGGAATGCTGTAAATGTGAAATGTGAATTGGGATTGAAGTAAAGAGACTAGGTAATGGGATGCACTTGATAACTTGCCATGTGTGAGTAATGTCTTCTTGTAATAAAATGTCAGAGAGTGCATGAGAGATTAAAGTGGTAACAATACCAGGGAAGACCCTATTATCTTCTCAGTCTGAGCATGTAGTTGCACACTATATTCAGGACTTGTAAACGAGCTTGTTGATTGAAGATTGAAATTTATCCAAAGATCTAGGAGTGATGAACATTGTTCACACTGATGTAATAATAGCACCGGTTATGTGACCTTAAAAAGAACCATTTTCTAGCTTACATTTTAAAAAGTAAAAACCCATTGCAGGTGGAAGAAGTATTGCTGGGGTGGATATGTTTTGCATGTTGCAAATGTAGTCACTAACACTAACATTTGGTTGGTCTTGCCAAGTATCACAGTTCTGATTTAAAGTGAATTATTGAACATCCTGAAATACTAACTTGCAAATGACAATTGCAGAATATTTTGGAAGTGGCTTTAATTTTTGTTTCAGGGATTTAGAAGAAAGATGGAATGGTTTATTTTTAATGAAGACTCTCCGCTTTTGTAAATTATACAATGCAAGTTAATAAGGCCTGTCTACCATTTGTTTGCTCTTCCATGTGGCCACCGTCCCCCATCCTTGCTATGCATTTTTGGAAATATGATATCATTATAGCTTATCTGCACAGAACTACAAATAACATAAATGCAGATTTTATTTAAAGTTTCCCAATTCTGTGGAATCATATTAACACAGCTGCGAAAAAGCACAAATGATTCAAAATAATCCAACTGCCCTCTCCTCCCACAACCAAGATAGGAATGTACCACGGAAAGAAAATGCAATCACATTAGTCACCTTCACACCAATGTCACAAGCTAGAGTTTGCCAAAAAGCAAAGAATAGATCAAAGCACTTAGGAAGGGTGTTTGTTGGAATGAATTGTTTGAAATTTTCGCTTCTTTACCACAGGTAAAGATTAACTTAAGCTTTAGATTGGTTATCAAATCTAATCATCTTAGAACAGAAATATTCAGTTTATTAAAGACACTTTAGGGTACTTGGTTAATAACGCATTCAAGGAATTATCCTGTGACTTGGAGTTATTTTAATATCACATTGTTTGGCAGTTGACACAAATTATTGGACTCTCAGATTGGGAAAGCCAGTTATGTGCATAAATTCTGATAAATAAACTACAAAGGATCTGTAAATTATGGATGATCTCCGTGGCTGGTGAAAGTATTTATTATGCTGAGTAAGGATAAGCACCTTATAATGTGAGGACTTGACACTCAAAATAGTTCACTGCACATTATTTGGCTCATTACATTGTTACTATTGCTTTATATCCCCATTATTGTTTAGAACTATCACAAATGGAGCTACTACTGTTACAACCCAGACAATAACAGCTACTGATTCTAATGTTCATTTTAACAGGAATGATTTACACATCTTCAAAAACTCTGTTTCAAAGTGTTACCACACCTGTTAAACAAGGTGTGGTATGTCTGGCAAAATGATGTCCTTGTGTGTTTTATTCCTGATGCACACATACTAGATAAGTAGTCCTCAGGTCCCTACACAGAAACGAAATCACTTGCTTCAGCCTAGATCTACAACCTGTTAATAATCATTAATGCTGAGCTAACATAGAAAGTAATGGCAAGGTTGGTGACCTCACTTCATGCAGGGTATTGGCTCAGATAATAAGTAAAAATATTAATCAATATAACAGAAACATCATTCCTGAAAAGATTCATTAACATAGGGGTTCAGGATGTTATCTGCCTGTGATAAATGGAGTCAGAATACTAACATGTAGCTATGGCCATTACTGAGTTTAATAATTTGGGCCTGTTTTAGCTGGTGTCGATTTTATGCTCCTTGGAGCAGAATCTATGGGTAATAACAAATATGCTCTAGCTCAAAGGATGTGTGTTTTGTCCATTGTGTCATTTTAAGTGTTAAATATTAACTTATTTTATGACTATTAAAACAATCTGAAAAACACTGGTATTAAGTTTGCATAAAGATGTTTCCATTACATTTCTGGAATCCAAATTAAGAAATGTACACGTGAACATACCTTGTGAATTACTTCATTGCCTTTGTCAACTCACCCCCAACACTCCAAAAAGAATGTTTCTTTGTGGGTTTTAGACAATGGGATGGAAAGGGTTGAAGGAGAACTCTTTTCTGAGTTGGGTTCATTTCATTGTTCAGCCAGCAGATCTATTTCTTTTATCATCAATTCCTCATCAGATTTCACGTTTGAGAAGGCTTGTGAAGGTCCTAGACAGGGTGCAGAAAGGTTTATGAAAAAGTTTCCTGGCATGATGGCTTTCAGCTGTAAAGGTAAACTGGAGAAACTGGTGTTGATTTCACTTGAGTGAGAAAGGTTGAGAAGAGATTTGTTAGTAGTATACAAGAGCAAGACCAGTATAGATATGGTATGTAGTGGGAAACAGTTCCCATTAGCAGATTGTTTGAGGACCAGGGGACACAGATTTAGAGCGATGGGCAAAAATTTCAGGGAAGACATGAGGAAAAACTTCCACATGGAGAGGGAGGCTATCATCTGGAATTCACTGTCTTAAGGATGGTGGGAACAGAATCAATCAAAAAGAAATTGCATTGACGTTTGAGAGAAAATGATCTACAGGGCAATGGAGAAAGAGTAGGGCAATAGGAATATACAAGATTGATCTACTTGAGGCTGGCACAGACTCAATGGGCCAAATTGCCTCCTTTTGTGCAGCAAAATCCTGTGATTCCATTAAGCAGTTATCTCTGCTTTGCTAATTTAAGGATGCCAACAAAAGAACTTGTTGGTTTCAAGATTCAGTGTATTGAAGACAATGATAATAACTTTAATACCCTGTTTAGTTTGAACTACAGTATCATACAAACACTTTGAACAGCTGTAAGATTCTGAATTAATCTTGATATGAAGCCATAATTTCTGGGTCAGTCATAAAATTTTATCTTTAGTGGTAAATAATTTTTACCTTTCAAAATTGTGCACAATGCCCATTGTAAGGTATCTGCAAATATGGTTTAATTGTTTCATCCTTTACTTAACATGGAAAAGTCAAAGTGATCAGAATACCAAAAAGTAAGTAGTTCATGGGCTTTTCTGATTTAAAGTAATGGACTGTGGTATTCTTGACTCAGCCCATGCTTCACATTTTGCCTCCCAAGAAATCAATGTAGTTGCTATCGCCTTTTGCAACATGCAGCTCCCACCAACTTCAAGACGCTGTTGCTGTGGCTGTTCTGAGGGATGGAGTGGGCCACAAACAATGAGGCAATGGAAACTCATGCCCCAAGCACATGCAGTCAAAAGGCTTCTCCACTGTCCCTAAATACGTCTAATGATCAGAGACATTCAGAAACAGTGGAAATAATTGGGGAAGTATAATCTTATTGAATAAAATTAAGAAAATAAATGTATTATATTTCCTTTAAAACACAATCAACTGGTGAATTAGTCAGAATATTAATATTAATTAAAATGAAGAGAACTGAACACTGTCCTTTTTATTGAGGAAATGACTCCGAGCTGGCTCCAGGGTTGAAGTAGGAGGTTCAATGCACCATCCCTTCCCTGCCACATCTTCTGTACCTCCATGCTGCAGAACGCAGGCACAAAATTCTGGAACACGCCCACAAATATATTGCAGCTAGCCACATTTCTGTACGGAACCGTCGACCAGCCATCAGCAAAATATGGCCCTCTATATCTTGTTGTATTTTTAAAAGAATTAGCCAGAAACCATTTGCTTTACTAATTGACTAACCATCTGAACTTCATGATTAATCTGTCAGACCAATACTTAAGGTCACATTGAAGCTTTTGAACTTGGAGTCCATGATTTCATAGCTTCAAATTAAAGTTGTGGAAATCTAGATTTTGATTCCTTTTAATTTAACATAATTGACAACAGATCATCGAGTTGGATAGGATTTGGTGGTACACGTTTGTTATTATTGGTTATATTGAAAAGTTGATAGAAAGGTCTATCAGTAAGTGAAAACAAAAAAAAACTGAAGATGGCAGAAATCTTCAATAAAAACTGAAAATATCGGAAACACTCAGTGGGTCAGGCAGTATCTATGGAAAGGTAATGTTTCAGGAGCTCCCAGTTTTGACAGAGTCACCTCATAACATTGATTAGACACACAGAAATCCAAGCACATCCTGAACTAATATTGGCCCTATTTATCTTTGGTGACACTGGAGAGATTGTCTTAACAAACACTCCCCTTAAACCCTCTAACTGCCTGGTGAGGTGGTCATTACCTTTTGTCAGGGTACTTATTTGGCACCTGACTTCCACGGTAGTCTGTGTCACTGAGCCAGCCTGAACCATTTTTATGCACTGCTGCTGTATAATCATGGTGTCCAGGCCACTCAGCACTGCAGAATCTGATTCAGTAACTCTGATATCTTTCCATCAGCTCTAATAGATTTTCATCCTGCGTAAATGCAATCTTATAATCTGACTCTGCACATATGCTGAGCGTTCCTCATCAAACTCTTTGCTCTATTTGGCTTCCACTTCTCCTTAACCTCAATGAACGTTGCATCCTGTAAAGATACTCACAGGCATCTACGCTTCACCTGCTAACTACCAATTCCCAGACCTTTCTTAACCCCGCTCCTTTAAAAATATATATTGTTTCATTTATTACCTGCTCCATTCTCTCTTCTGCAGATTGAACTGCTCCTTGAATGGTAACCTAAAACTAATTATCCAGAATTCTGTGAAAAATGTAATTTACTTCAGCAACATAGTCCTTTGGATATTTAAACTCTTCTTTCATTTTATCTCATAATGAGTGTTCTGGCCCTACTTGTTTCAAGTACCATACTTAGTCAGCATATTCCTGGTAGATTTAATATGGTTGTTTTGAACCAGGCTATCTGTATGGCTGAATACATCATCACCATCCTTTTTTCAATCTAAATTAGTGCCTTGGCTTTCACATCCTGCATGTTTAAATATAATTCTGTTTCAGCACATTCTTTGCAGTTAGCATAAATTTTGAATTAACTGACCACTGTGTTATAAATAATATGCAAACAGACATAAACTGGACATAACATTTTTTTCTGTGCTTCTTTCAAATTAGTCCTCTTAACTCCTAGCTTTAAATATATGCATATATTTTGATTAACTTAGGTGCTTCAAATCAATTTCTCACTTAGGTTTGTGTCAGTGCCTTGATGGTTCCTCTTCTAAGCCACATAAACCATTTATATACTGTTGCTAAGTGACTATGTCTGAGACCTATTCTTCCCATTCCTGAATAAACTACTTAGTGTTGGACTGACAGGTCTTGTCAAAATTCCATTTTATTTCCACAATTAAAACTTTGTTCCTTTATATGCAGCAGAGGCACTTTTCTTTTTAAACTGCAATCAAGCTTTGATCATTTCCTGAAACTTAAGGTAAATTTAGATTACCTTGTTGCAGAAAATAGCAAATAACCCTGAAATACATTAATTCCAAGTCTCCGACAGGAAAGTCTTAAGTCTGAATTGTCATGATAGTGCAAGTGATTAAATCCTTGAAGCTGCTGGATTTCTTGCTACACCTCTTGCAGTTTAAGAGCCATCGTCAACCATTTAAAAATAACAGAATCCAGAGTGGTTCAGGTTAAGAGTCCAGGAGGTTAATTTCTCACTTTTAAAATTAAACAATTTAAACAAAAGAGCTGCCAGTGGAAAGTGTTAACCTCTCTTCAGGCTCTGGCACCATTTCAATTTACGTAGTATGAACGTAATTACATTAAACCCATGCTTTTACACTGCTTTTTGACTGATAGAAATTGCACATTTCTATTAAGGACCCAAAATCCCTTTTCAATCTAAATTAGTGTCTTTAAGGATCCAAAATCAAACAGGACATCAAAAACCACTATTAACATCTTTGTTAACATAAGGGAAATAAACATTCTAACTCAGGTGGCATGAAAGATAGAAAGAAAGGTAAACACAGAATGACAGAGAGCACATGCTTGTAAACAAGCCAAGTAAGTTACAACATGTTGCTATTCTTTCTTCGGGAGTCATTGAGTTTTCTCAGGTACAGAGAAAACTTAATTACAAATGGAAAGAAAAAAGATTAATATCTTTGCACAGGAGAAATGAACACTTCCAACAACAAAGAGACTATAAAGGGTTAACAACTTTCTGCATAACTATGACTAACAGGATGGAACAGTGGCATAGCCAGTAGAACTGATGCCTCGCTCCAGCGACACTGGTTCATTACCGACCTCGGGTGCTGTCTGTGTGGAGTTTGCACATTTTCCCCGCGCGGGTTTCTCTTCAGCGCTCCCATTTCCTCCCACATCCCAAAGAAATTTAAGTTGGTTGGTTAATTGGCCACTGTAAATTGCCCTTAGTGTGTTGATAAATGGTAGAATCTTGGGGTGGGGGGTTGGTGGGTTAGGATGTTGATGTGCATAGACTAGAATGGATAAGGGTAGGATTAGTGTGATAATGGGTGCTTGATAGTTGGCACAGGCCTGGTGGGTTGAAGGGCTTGTTTCTATGTTGTTTCTATGCGCTTTATGACTCTATGACTAATTCTGCAGACAGGTGGAGCCTCACACAGTTCTCACATTTGTACACCCTTTTAAAGAAACACTATCTTTTACTTAACAAACTGCTAGCAGCTTTCTGTCTCTCTCATGCTCTCACTCTCAACAGTATGTAGGATTAATTCAAATTTCCCTCAGCATAGACTTAACACCAAAAGCCTTTCTCGTGCAACTCAAAAGTTGCTGAGTTTCATGCAACATTTTGAAAACACGCAGAGCATCCATACACTTTAAACCAGTTCAGAGATAAAAGGTACAGGAGCCTTAAGACCCACAGTCAAAGTTTCAGGAACAGCTCCTTCCTCTCTGCCATCAGATTTCTGAACGGTCCATGAACCCATGAACTCTACCTCTTTATCAGTATTTCATTTATTTATTTTTTGGTAACTTGTAGTAATTTTTATGTCTTGCACTGTACTGCTGCCACAAAACAACAAATTTCACGACATACAGTATGTCAGTGATAATAAACCTGATTCTGATTCTGAAATAAATATCCTCATTAAAGAGGCACGGAAGAGAGAAAGAAAAGTAGACACAGAAAGATAGAAAGCACATGCTTGGAAACAAATCAAGTATATTGCAACATGTTGCTGTTCTTCTCTCAGGTAACTGAGGAAACAATTACAAATGGAAAGAAAAAAAATTAGCATCATTGTCCAAGAAAAATGAACACTTCCAACTCTCTCTCAAAGGTTAAACAGACAACATTGTTTAAAATACAATCATAACACTTCAAGGAGTCTTTTAACCCTGGAATGGGGGTCACTCATCTGATGTCCCGTCATCCACTCCTTGTTTCCCCTAACTTTTATTTCATTCTCTCTGTTTCCTCCACCACCATTTTCCTATGTTTATAGGAAAGGTGAAGGTTCCCCTCCCCATTCCTCTACAAACTGGAGTTCTCAGGGTCTTTACTATGTGGATTAACCACACTTGAGCCTCTTGATTCTGACTGAACTCACATTCTTTGCCCACCCTTCTAGTCTAATATGAATGCTTGTTGGAGAATTTTTTCAAATATAATTATCTGTGAGAACATTGTCCCACCCTTGGAGTGGGCCCACCAAATCTTGCCAACTACGTTAATTGTTAGGGGAATTCAGTCACCTTCTGTACTAATAAGTCAAAGATTTTTTCCAATATAACCTAACAATCCCAACTTATATATCATCCAATTCTAAGGTCATCATCGATGAGCATTTTCTTGACCAATGTATAAAACATTATTTCTTGTCCAACTTGAGATGAGACCCCTGCCCCTTCTAAGTATCTGATCATAACATTCATTTGATTCAACAAATCAATCCATGTCATATCATTCCAAAGGTTATTTGTAGTCAATGGAGCTGCCATTAATTTTCTCTGGTAACCTTCCATGTTCACTAACTTGTTATCTCCCTTTGCATTTTTGCAGAGTTTAAATGCTATGGAAACAAATTTTGAATCTTTATCTCTTTTCCATCCAACAAATCAATTAAGCTTTTCCTATATCTCTTCATCTGCATTGTCCTATATGACATGTTTTAGAATGTTATCTTGAAGAGAACATTCCCAGTGGACTGTTTTTGTGTTTATATTTTTATTGCCAAGCCTGCTAGCTCAAGCCAGATCTAACTTGCTTAATAGGGCAGGAAGATTTATTCTGTCACAGCATGTTTTAGCAACTGTGTCAACATCCCAAGTGCCAAAAATATTTTGAAAGGTTACACAGTTCATACAGGAATATTCTTATGTCACATTGTGTGAATCAGCTGCTCTTTGGTGATCCTTTCTTCAGCTTGAAAGCAGCCTTTGTACCAATAGCTCCTCTTATATGGCTATTAGTAACAAGTTGATCACTAGCCCAGGTTTCAAACTGATGCACAGCTGCCTTCCACTGCAATTGGCAAGGACTTGTTGATCTTCCTTTCTTACCACTGACAATGCTGCCAACCTACATGTAACTTGAATTGATACCCATCTTGAAACTACATTTGTACTGAAATTATAAGAAAAGTTTATATTTCTTCTGAAATTTTGCTATTTTGAACTATTGATTTTATGCCATGAGGGTAATGCATTAAATGAAATGTATTAGATTATTAAATGTCATTATTAGTGATGGAACTGATTATTAATATAAAAGTCCAGAAATTATACCTTTACTTAACCATTTCCATACTGACCTGCCTGTCCACAGCCTTCACCACTGCCAGGTGAGGCCAAACACAAAGTGGAAGAAAAACACCTTTTTTTTCACCTGGGTAGTCTATAACCCAATGGTATGAACACTGAATTTTCCAGTTTCAGGTAACCTGCACCTCCAGTGCTCCTTTCTCTCTCCTTCTGATTCACCCAGGTTCTCCCAACTGCCCCCCTCCACCTACCCAACACCTCCCCGTTGCCCAATTTTGTTCCCCTCCCCCACCTGGTTCCATCTGCCTGTCACCAACACACCTTGTCGGTCTCCTATCCCCTCCCGAACTGTTTCCACCTGCCTATCATCCCTTCCTTATCTGGTTCCATTTATCACCTCCCTTACCTATCAGATTCCAGCATCTGCAGCTTCTTTTGCCTCCACTTATCACCTTCCAGCCTCTGTCTCTACCTCCACCCTCCCCTCCCCTACCTGGCTTCATGTCTTTATCTTTCCTCTCTCTTTCCCTGTCACCCACCAACCATGGTCTGCCAACTTCACCCCTCCCCATTCCTCACCTGGCTCCATCTGCCCATCACCCCCCTCCTCACCTGGTTCCCCTATCACCTGCCAGCTCCTGCCTCACCCATCCCTCTCACCTCTTTATACTGGCTCTCTCCCCTCTGCACGTTCAGTCCTGATGCAGGGTCTCGACCCAAAATGTCAACCAACCCACTGCCTCCAATGCTGCCTGACCCACTGGGTTCCTCCAGCAGTTGTTTGTAATGTGTTCCGACAATGCTCCAACAAAAGGAAAGATGTTATCCCGTCTGTAAGCAAAATACAGAGCTTTGCCTGACATTTATTTTTAACATGCTGACTTTAGCCTGTGGAAATGAACTGCCTAATGGCCAAACTAAGAAGCCTGGAAATAGATTTGTATTTTAATGAACTACTGTTCAGTGAGAAGCAAGACAACTAAGAAGCAACAAAACAAAGTGCCGTTTCTTCTTCCTCTTATTTTTTTTAAACAGTAGTATTGTCTTAACCCTTATACTGGCTAATAGTGATAATGCAACTTGAGTTTGAAATCAATGCTGTTTACTTCTTAGATAAAAAGCTTACTTTTGATTAAATCCGTTCAGCGGAACCTTACACTTTTGCTCACTCCTATATCATTACACTGTTTACTTGTGTGTGCTTCCACAGAACAAGCAGAGGTGATCAATTACTGCACACTGATGCATTGGCAGGAAGTACTTTGTTGAAAGCTGATCACCACTTTGTGTCAGTGAAAGCATTAACCACAAATGTTGACTGTTTATTTCCCTCCATAGATGCTGCCTGACCTGCTGAGTTCCTCCAGCATTGTGTGTGTGTGTATTGAACCACAAAAGCTCAGGGTTATTGACTTGTGGAAAACATGGCCTCTTTGAGTCCTGTAGCTTGTCAGACATTTTCATAAACTGTAGGCCTCACCTTCCCTTTGCTCAGGATAAAAGAAATGCTCAGCCCAGCACCCCAATCTTTGGCTGATTTTTTTCCCCATTGACCAAACTCTCCTTCTCCAAGAAGAAGCAAAGAAAAGGAAAATTGAAGTCAATTATCATCAATTTTTCCAGTAAGTCATCCAAAACTCTTTCTTCTCTAAAAAATGGATCCTTTTCAAGTTGGAAGGATGTAAGTAGTTAAGTACCTCAGGGATTGGTTCTTGGCCCACAATTGTTTACTATATACATTAATGACCAGGAGGAGGAAATGATATGAAAGATTTTCAAGTTTGCCAATGATACGAAAATAGGTGGGAGGGCTATTGTGATGAGGACATTATAATTCTGCAGTGGGATTAGATAGTTCGAGGGATTAGGTGAAAACTTGGCAAATAGAGTTTAACACGGGGAAGTGCGAGGTCATGAGCTACGGGATGAGGAATCAAAAGGCAGATTGTTATCTAAATACAGAGAGATTCAAAATGACTGAAGTTCAGAAGGATCCAGATGTTCTAGTGCATGAATCACAAAAAGTTAGCAGGCAGGTCCAACAAGTAGTTAAGAAGGCCTTTATTGTGAAGAGGTTGGAGTTTAAAAATAGGAAGATTTTGTTACAGTTGTACAGGGTGTTGGTGAGGCCACACCGGGAATACTGTGCACAGTTTTGTTCCCCTTACCTAAAAAGGATATAGTAGCAAGGAGGCAGTTCAAAGGAGATTCACCAGGTTAATTTTAATTCCTGACTGAGAGAGTTGTCCTATCGAGAGAGGCTGGACAGTTTGGGTCTGTATTCCTTGGAGTTTGGGAAATTGAGGGATGATTTTTATACAAACATATAAGATCGTAAGGGGGTTTGACAGGGTAGATAATGAGCTGTGTTCACTTTTGTGAGTGTCTTGAACAAGGGGAGATAGGTGCAAAATAAGGGGCTGAACATTTTTAACTGAGGTGGGTTGTGAATCTCTGGAATTCTCTGCCCCAGAGGGTGGTAGAGGCCAGATTGTTAGATATATTTAAGGTGGAGACAGATAAATATTTGAAAGATCAAGGAACTAAGGGTTATGGGGAACTGGTACAGAAGAGGATTTGAGGCCAGTATAGATTAAACATGATTATATTAAAGGATGGGGCAGGTTTGACAGGCTTGGTTGCCTGCTCCTGCTCCTATTATGTTCTTGTGTTCATGTGTTCTTGTTTTCCTTATTTCCCAAACCTACGCTCCTCTGGGAAACATCCAGCCTTACTTTCTCATTCATTCCCTATCTCCAACTGACCCCATCACCTCAAAGATTCCAACAACTTGCACATGGTCTTATTCACTGAACAATCTTTGTACTTGGTGAAAATCCTTTACACAAGTCTTTGAACAAAATGAATTGTTTCTCACATCTAAAGAGAGCTGCGTAGATTTAGTGAAGGTCCAAACAGATTGTGATATGTAACTGGGAAGATGAGCAAATGTAGTTACAGCTTTGATATTTACACAGAAGGTGCAATATACTGATTAAGATGAACAGGATCTAGGAACTTTTGGCAAAAACATTGGCTTTAAGGAAACAAGCAGCAAAGCAATTGCAAATTATCAGCTGGTTCAAGTGGAATTCACTCTGGCCTGTTGTTAGTTTTGAATGCTTGGTTCTTAAGTTGTAAAAGAGATGAACTTCAACTGACAGAAAATTGTTCCCTCAGATTAAACATCCTGTACAAAAAACACAAACTATTGACTGCATGGACTTTGATATCTAACAAATTACTGTCTCCCACTCTTACTATCTTAAAGCAGTTATTTCACAGCCTGGCTATGTGTACACAAACACCATAATCTATTTCAACTACTTGCTGAAATTTTGAGTGTAGAAATGTATTTGATCCTTTCTCAAAAAGATAAATGTTACGGGTATAGGTTGCGACTGATGTTATGTCAGCAAATGTTATCTTGATGTTAATGTTGCTTTAACCACTGATGGACATTTGACCACTGAATTTTAATTAGCAAAGCAAAGGAGTTAACTTAAAATTTATTACTCACTTATTCCACAGTTCAAACTCAAAAGTGTTTTGAGCTACCTGTTTATCCAAGGTTAAATAAAAATGACATAATGGTGACTGCTTTTGTAAAACAAGGAGTTTATTTGCAAATGGATTTAATGTACAGGTGTGGTTTTGTTAAATTGAATTACTTTATTGATGACATTTTATTTGTTGAAGTTTCAGTGTTATATAAAACCTAAGATATCTTGTTTCACTTATCAATTGGCATATGTTTCATCTTGTTTTTGTTTTTATGGAATTATTCCTGAGTTGCTAAAGTGGATTAGAAAACAAAATGAATTTGCAGAGACAAGGTCACAGAAGGCCCTCAATGAGAATTGGATAGGTCAAAGGGCCTTTCCTTCCAGACTGAACAGAGATAAAATAAAATCAAATAAAGTGACAAAGCCAAGAAAATATCCTCTTCTGGTGTTACATGCGCTTGATTTTTCTCCCTAAATACAACTAAAGGAATGCTAAAATATTAAAACATCATTTAATTTACAAAGGGATCACACAGCCTATGTCAGGAAGCAGAGACCATTGTACAATTGTCATTGCTTCATGAACAATTCACACCTTGGACTACTGTCAGTCTAGTAAAGCACAACATGAGGATGGACATGTATCTAAGTCTACGTGACATTGGTTAGATGAATCCCAGCCAAGTTATTTTAGTTTTGTCCTAGTAAGTTCAGAATGTTTTTATTATTGGATTATTCATACTTCTTTGCACTAGCATCTCTGTTTTTTTTTACTATTTATATTATGTTTGTTTGTTCTTCCAGAACAATAAGAATTTTGACTGGATACCTTTACCCATTCTTAATGTTTCTGTGTTTTTGAGTTCAATCCATACGTAATCAACCATAATCTTTCATCCCTTGCACAATGAGAAACCTAATAACCTAAAAATTGGATGAATTAGCATCCATTTAGTATAGAACATAGAACAATACAGCAAAATACAGGCCCTTGGCCCACCATGTTGTGCCGACCTTCAAACCACTCCCAAGACCACCTAACCCTTTCCTCCCACATATCCCTCTAACTTAAATTCCTCCATATGCTTATCTAACAATCTCTTGAACTTGACCAACGTATCAGCCTCCACCACCACCCCCCCAGGCAGCGCATTCCATGCACCAACCACTCTCTGGGTGAAAAACCTCCCTCTGATATCTCCCTTGAACTTCCCACCCATTACCTTAAAGCCATGCCCTCTTGTGTTGAGCATTGGTGCCCTGGGAAAGAGGCGCTGGCTGTCCACTCTATCTATTCTTCTTAATATTTTGTATACCTCTATCATGTCTCCCCTCATCCTCCTTCTCTCCAATGAGTAAAGCCCTAGCTCCTTTAGTCTCTCCTCATAATCCATACTATCTAATCCAGGCAGCATCCTGGTAAATCTCCTCTGCACCCTTTCCAACGCCTCCACATCCTCCCTATAATGAGATGATCAGAACTGGACACAGTACTCTAAGTGTGGTCTAACCAGAGTTTTGTAAAGCTGCATCATTACTTCGCTGCTCTTAAACTCGATCCCACGACTTATGAAAGCTAACATCCCATAAGCTTTCTTAACTACCCTATCCACCTGTGTGGCAACTTTTAGCGATCTGTGGATATGAACTCCCAGATCCCTCTGCTCCTCTACATTGCTCAGAATCCTGCCATTTACCTTGTACTCCACCTTGGAGTTTGTCTTTCCAAAGTGTACCACCTCACACTTCTCTGGATTGAAATCCATCTGCCACTTGTCAGCCCAGCTCTGCATCCTATCAATATCCCTCTGTAAGCTTCTACAGCCCTCCACACTATCCACAACACCACCGATCTTTGTGTCATCTGCAAACTTGCTAACCCACCCTTCCACCCCCTCATCCAAGTCATTAATAAATATCACAAAAAATAGAGGTCCCAGAACCGATCCCTGTGGGACACCACTAGTCACAGCCCTCCAATCCGAATGCACTCCCTCCACCACAACCCTCTGCTTTCTGCAGGCAAGCCAATTCTGAGTCCACACGGCCAAGCCTCCCTGGATCCCTTGGCCTCTGACCTTCTGAAAAAGCCTACCATGCGGAACCTTGTCAAATGCCTTACTAAAATCCATGTAGACCACATCTACTGCACTACCTTCATCAATCTTCCTGGTCACCTCCTCAAAGAACCCTATCAGGCTAGAGAGGCAAGATCTTCACTTCACAAATCCATGCTGGCTGTCCCTAATCAGTCCATGATTCTCTAAATGATCATAGATCCTATCTCTTAGAATCCTTTCTAGCAGCTTACCCACCACAGACGTAAGGCTCACTGATCTGTAATTCCCTGGACTATCCCTACTCCCTTTTTTGAATAAGGGGACAACATTCGCCACCCTCCAATCCTCCGGTACCATCCCCGTTGACAACAAGGACTCAAAGATCCTAGCCAACGGTTCAGCAATCTCCTCCCTCGCCTCACGAAGCAGCCTGGGGAACATTCCATCAGGACCCGGGGACTTACCTGTCCTAATATTTTCTAACAGCTCCAATACATCCTCTCTCTTGATATCTACACACTCTAGAACATTACCCTTACCAACACTGTCCTCAGCGTCATCAAGACCCCTCTCCTTGGTGAATAGTGAAGAGAAGTATTCATTGAGAACCTCACCCACTTCCACAGCTTCCAGGCACAGCTTCCCACCTTTGTCTTTAATCGGACCCACCTTCACTCTAGCCATCCTTCTGCTCTTCACATATGAGTAAAAAGCCTTGGGATTCTCCTTAACCCTACTCGCCAAAGCCTTTTCATGTCCCCTTCTTGCTCTCCTCAGCCCCTTCTTAAGTTCCATCCTTACTACTCTATATTCCTCAGGAGCCCTGTCTGATCCTTGCTGCTTACACCTTATGTATGCTGCTGCCTTCTTCCTAACCAGTATGCGCTAATCATGCATAAAAACAAATGGACCTGGACTATGTAATACTGGCAATCAATTCTAAGGATAATAAAATCAGAAAACACTGCAAAAATTCAACAGGTCGGGCAGCATTTGTGGAAGGAGAAACAGTTAACATTTCAAGTCTGGGATCCTTTATCAGAATTGGGGAAGAGAGAAGTAAATGAATTTATACCCATAATGAAACTGGACCCAGTATTTTGTGCGTTATTCACATGAGTGGGCCTGGCATTTTCCCCGCATCACTTACATCCCTCATGACATGATTATTATACAACATTCATTTCAACAGTTATATAAATTTTAGCTCAAAGATGCAACTATAACTTCCATTTAACAGCCACGAAAAGAAACAAGGAGCTCATCCAGCTGAAATCCCCAATGAGTTGCCATTCTATTGTCAACAAATCGATTGAAACAACTGACAGGCTCATATTTCATCAGTCAAAATATCTTCCCCATCATTGTCCCCTCTTCATCATTGTTTGCAAGCCTTTTTGTTTCATTAACTGCAGTGCCTCACACTGTGTCCACTGTCTCACCTATCGTCTTGTAGCTTTTGGTGTCACTTATGGCATGGGACTGTGTCAGGACAGTGGATCACATTGGGGTTGCCCCCACACATTGATGATGTCCCTTAGTGAATACACAACATTGTCAATGGATCTTGGCTGTTCTCCTCTGGACATTTGGAGGGAAAACAATTGAACATTAGCATTAGGCACATTAAGTAATCTAATTTCTAGACTGATGTGTAGTATTTGTATTTCTAATATCCGATTCTTTGATATTTTTATTGTAATATTTTAACATTTGTAATTTGGTTTACATTTATGAACCTAACTGGTAAAGCTGATGCAGTGTGTTGGTTATAGAATGCTTAGCTCACTGTAAGGCATCATTTTTAACTTTCTTTAATTTATTTGTCTATTTAGCAGCAAGACCTTGTAGCAAATATAATAACTGTGGGGCTCTGCTATGATTCATATGTTGATAGTTGTTAATATATAGGAATACAATTAATTGTGCAAGACATCAAGTATTTGATCCACCATGATTAAAAATGAGTATAAAACAAGTCTTCTAAACTATAATTTTCTAGTAGGATTTTAAAATCAATGTTATTTCCATATCCCAGATGTTGTGAACTTTGTATTCAGTAATTTATGCCGTGAGTTTGGAGAAGATACTTCGTTTCAGCTCCTTGTGATAACAAAGTGCTTTTAATTCTCCACTACATCCTCTCCTTCAGCAGCTTATTTCAGTGGATAGCTTCTCTTTAATATTTACAGCTTATCCCCATGGCAACCCTGGTCTCGCTCTTTCAGATATTTTCTTTCTCTAATCCATTCTCCCTCAACCTCCCTACAACTTAAAGCTGACTTGTTTTCTCTCCTTCATAGTTCTGAGGAAGGGTTTTTAACATGAAAGGTTAACTCTGTTTCTCTTTCTAGAGAATTGCCTGACCTGCTGAGTGCTTCCAGAATTTTTAGTTTTGTTTAGATTAACAGCATCATCTTTTTGATTTTCTATTTAAGAAGATGTCCTTTCTCTTAAATTAACAGCTTTTGTAAAAATGCTTACTCATGGCTTTCCTTGAAACACAGAAATAAGTGTTAGAAATCTTACTTGCAAAACTTCATTGAACAGATCTTATTAAGCCATCATTTGTCTGCAGACCAGACAACTCCAGGTTCAATTGCCCATTTATAACATTAGTTGTTATTGGATAAAGCAGTAAATTAACTATTACAATAGGCCTCAAAGCCCAGAATAGAAGAAAAAGTCAAATTTCCTGGAATCAGCGTGGTAAATGTTGAGTAATCCCCAACATGGAGGCCATCACAATTTACTCTAATCCACTCTTAACTAATAGTATCTCTTGCGAATTGCAATCAGGAGCATTAACTCAAATTGTCTTTACCCTCCCAAGCTTGCTATATGGGTCGGCTATTGAGCATGTAAAGTAGCCCTATCAGAGACCAACTAACTCAGCATAGACTGTGGGTTAAACTTGTAACCTTCACATGCTGTATGGCCCAGTCTTCACCCCTTTAAATGATCCAATTCAGTATTGTTTCATAATGAAGGCCATCCTGCATCACACAGCACCTGCTGTAATGCCATTTCATTGTTTGCATTATAAACTTACACTTAATTGAACAGTAAAAAACATTTACTGATGTTTGCCTTCAAACTCAAATGGTTTAGCTTCCACAGCAACTAAGAAACAAACTGTATGTAACTCTATTGGTGGATGTGATTTACAGTTGCATTGAACAAAGCACAATGGTGCAGCTGGTTGAGCTGCTGTCCCACAGCTCCAGTGACCTGGGTTCAATCCTGACCTCTGGTGCTGTTTGTGTGGAGTTTGCATGTTCTCCCTGTGACCACATGGGTTTCTCCTAAATGCTCTGGTTTTCTCCCACATCCCAATAATGTGCAGGTAGGTAGGTTAATTTGCCATTGTAAATTGTCCCAGTGTATAGGTGAATGGTGGAACCTGAGTAGAGTTGATAGGAATGCCAGGAGACTAAAATGGGATTGGTGTGATGGTGTAAATGGGTGCTTGATAGTTGGTGTGGATTTGTTGGCCAAAGGACCTATTTCTGTGCTGTATAATCTATGCTTCCAAAATAAAGGCCATATAGGCAAGCTTTCTGAAGATATCAATTTTAAGTTATTTTATGCAGCTTCTATTCAGTTTAGAAATTAGTTCAATACAACTGGTATCTGTCAATTATATGTGATGTTTGTTACTTTTATTTACCACAGTAAGTTGGGTAAAGTTGTGTTATCATGCTGAGGTTCTATAATGCATTATTTATTAATGAGTCATCACTTTCCTGTCCCTGAAACAGCAACAACAGCCTTCTGGTTAAACAAATCAATTCTGCTTTGAAAGATTTTGCAGATTCTTTGCTTATTGTTCAGCAAAAGACTCATCGCTGTGCTCACCCTGCCACTCCATCAATCATGATCCACTATCATTTGCAAACCACTAATCATAATTCCTTTCTACAGTGTTGGTTTGCCTTAACAACATGTGGTAACTGGAGCATGTAGCTCATGTGCTTGGCGTGCTTTATGTTAACTGCACCACTTCCCAGCAGGTACAAAGCTTAATGGTTTGAAGAAGCACAATAAAATCTCACAGGCTTTAGTATTTTGCAAGGTAATTATTCTGTTTTGCTGTGATAGATGATATTTTGTGATTTGAGTGGCTGTGGTAGGTATGGAAACCATTAGCTTTTCGGAACAAAATAAATCACAGAGGAAAAGACTAGTAAGTCCAGGCAGCCCACAGCCTGGACTATGACCAAACCAATTGGGTTTATACGGTGAGAACTGATGGTTAATAAACCTCCCAACCTCAAAGAAAATTGATCATAGTGACAACTTCATCTATCAAGATATATTGTGAATCTCTGCTGCTCAAGAATTTGAAAGCTAAGCTGTCATTGCTTCATCACCAATGAGCTGGTTGCACATTTAACATACTAATAATAAGAACAATAGCAACTTGAGAAGAGAAGTACCCAGCAGGTCTGTGGAGAGAGAAGCAGAGGGAACATTTCAGATCCATGACCTTTCATTAAAACTAGGAAAAGTTAGAAATCAAATCTGTTTTAAGTTGCACAGAGGAAGGGAACAAGGTGACTGTCTATGATGGAGTGAAGTCCAAAAGAGACTGAATAACACAAAAGGAGGTGGTGCTGGTTGAGAGAGGGTGCTGAGATGCAGCTAGAAGGAGATGAAGGAGGGCAGAGGATAAATGAGGGGAAACCGGAGATAAAATCACTGCAGTTGTTGGAAACCTGAAATAAAAGAAAATGTTGGAAAACTAGTGTATTGCATTTGGAGGTCACATTGTGGTCTCTTGGAATTGATTTAATATTGTCACATGTACTGAGGTACAGTGAAAAACTTGACTTGCATATCGTTCATACAGATCAATTCATAACACACTGCGTCAAATGCAGATCGGCTGACCACTTTGCAAGTACCCCTACTCAAACATTTCAGAATCGCTCCACACATTGTACCCAATTTGTTGCTTGAAGAATAAAATGTAATTCTTTTTGCTCTGACAGTTTATGGTATTTAATATATAATCTAACCTAGCACTATTCCCTTCACAGTTGACCTGTTTTTCATTTATATATCCCTGTGCAATCAAAAACATACCAAAGGATTCAAAACAGAACATGCATTAAAGTTTAATTATTAGCTGACCTAACATTTCTGATCTAGATGAATAAAATGACGTGGTAAATTGCTCATGTTATTAAGATTCCCTGTAATTTGTCTTCTGAGGTTATGAGATTTTAGTCCCATGTGTGCTGCTCTGCCTATATGTTGGCAAACATTCTTGCAGCTTAACTATTATTGGCCTGGATCGTTCTGCCTTTGGCTGGTGGTTCTGAACTGGTGGTGCTTGGCCATTGAAAGTGAAATGGACCCTGGACTTCAAATTCTGACAGATTCTGAGAGCAGAATCTGGCTGTTCACTTGGCATTGGACATCATACAGATCCCATTAGCAAGGCCAATTCTGGCTGAAATTTGCCACTCTGGGAAACAGCCTTTCAGATCAAAGTCAAAGTTGAGTGTATTGTCACATGCACAAGTACATGTATGCACAGGTGCAATGAAAAACTTACTTGCAGCATCATCACAGGCACACAGCATCAGGTAAGCAGCATTCACAAGAAAGATATAAATTAAACATAAATTATACACAATTTTTACAAGAAAGAACACAGGTAGAACAAAAAAAGATGTTTCAATAGGATTGTGAAGTAAATAATTGGGAGGCTAAAGGGAAGCTAAGTTACTTGTTTGCAGAATATTTTGCTGTAGTTTAATGTTATGAATTATTTGTTTTTAATTTTTTGTAGAAATATTAGAAATCTTTATTGTTTACTTCAGTTTTAGCATATAAATGTCAGACCCATCCAGAAACTATTTACACTAGTGATAATACTTACAGTCAACGAAGCTTCATTCCCAGTACTTCTGGCTGTCAAAGGCTGTCAGGATGTTTTGAGGATGGGCTGCCACTTTAGACTGCCCAGGCCCAGAAAGCATACAGTCCATGCAGTTGGAATTCAGCATACAGAAAGCAAGTAAGATCGTCCTTCTTCATCTGGGCCAGGTTAGTACCTGTGTTAGGGGGTGGGCCACAGGCAGGGATTGTGAAGGGGATGGGTGGGGTGGAAGGGTCTGGATCAGCACAATTCGGCCCCATATCTTCAAATTCAAGTGTAATACTGACTAATGAATTATGAACTTACTGCTACTTGTAAAAACTTTGATCAAGTATGAACCTTGGCCTCAAAAGCTGTCAAAACACAGAACTATATTGGCTCCCAACAAAGTGGGAGATAACAAGAGGTTTCCAGTCAAAGCACTTCCCGGTGTTCCTGACTGAATAATCAACTAAGCTGCTTGGCCGATGTTGCTCAAGGGAGAAACATGGCTTGGATACCAGGGGAGCTCCATAATTTTCACATAGCTCCTTGTAATGTTTTATGTCGAATTTATTCCACAGGCTCCAAGAGTTTCTCCATGACTGGAAATATTGATGTGGTGGACTTGTATGCATCCTTTAGTCTTTGTCAAGCATCACATTTATGCCAAAGGCAACTATAACCATGTTGGAGTCCTCTGCTATTTCTCTTAACACTGCCACCATCTTCCTATGTTATATATATTTTCCATTTCACTGCTACTGTGATCCTTCCCCAGCTGGCTTCCTTCAATTCCCTCCTACCACATTCATCCATTTTACATCCTAATCCCATCACTGCATCATGTCAATAAATATCCCAATGATACTGTTAACTTTCCCTAGGCAACAATTATTTATTCTCTCAAGTATAATCCATGCTAAAGCTGTCAAAAATCTGCTGCTAACTTCCCTGGGGATCTTTTCTCGACATGTGTTTTTCAGTTTCAGCCAGTACCTGTTCTGTGCAGTGATCTTTCTCACTTCGACACATACAACAGATGGTGCTCTGAAGATAATACAGAAATGCAAATACTTTGTAGCTGATAGCCTCAGTAAACTGTAACAGTGACCCCAAGTGTTACCTTCTAGAATTACAACAAACCCAATGGATTGAATCAAAAAAAAGTGAAAAATTGAGTTTATGGTCACATGCACAAGTACCTGTATGCACAAGTACAATGAAAAGCTACTTGCAGCAGCATCACAGGCACATAGCATCAGATAAGCAGCATTCGTATGAAAAACATAAATTAAACATAAATTATACACAAAAGAACATATACTAGAAAGAACACAATTAGAACAAAAAAAACAAAGTCCATTTTAGTGCATATTGATCAAAGTGGTCATAGTGTTGCTAAATTGTAGTGATTAGGGTTGTGCCCTAACTCTGTCCAACCCGATCCCTGCCCATCACTTGGCCCTGTTTGGAACCCTGTGCACTTTCGGACACATTTTGTGGCCCAGGTCCAACTTCTGTCTGTTGTCACAAAGTATCTGAACTTAACCGATCTTTGATGGAGACACCAGATTCTGCAGATGCTGGAATCCGGAGAAAGACAAAAAGCGTTGGAGGAACTCAGCGGGTCGGGCAGCATCTGTGGAGGGAAGTGGACAGTCGACGTTTTGGGTCGAGACCCTGCATTTGCACTGATCTTTGATGGTACTCCTTTGCTTTGGCAGTGGAGTGTGTCAAGGATGTCCCATATCTGGCCAACTGTATTCCATCTACATGGAGCCATTGCATGGGTTTGGCCCTATGTGAGCTGGGCTTGGAGGTCCCCCTCTTTGCTGAGGCCAATGACGTGCTCCTCGCAAATGTCAGTAGGATTCTTCCCCTGTGTCCTCCATGAATCAATGGCAAAGAATCTTCTAGAATGCTGGAAGGTCAATAGCGAGTAGGCACCCTGCAAGAGATCATTTGTGAGGGGCAAGATGCACCCCTCTAACTTAGAGTCTACCTGAGTCCTGCCAAGGAAGACTGGCAGGCAAACTACAAGAGTGGAAGTGAAAGTAACCCACAGTTATGGTGCTGGAGAGCACTGCTCCAAATGTTTCCTGTACAGACTGAACTATGGTGGCCAACGGGTGGCCTCCATGCTATGGTACCAGTTGGTACTTTCATTTCACCCTCTGCTCTTGCCACCAAGCTCATGGATTTCTTCCACAGCAGGAGGAAACACAGAGCCTTTGCTGCAGATCTGAGTCTCCCGATTAAGGTGGTTGGTTAGACGTTGGTGTATGTCTGTACTCAGGTTCGAACTCTCCATCTTTGGACATTGCAGAAATACCTGTAAGTAGAGCATTGTGTGTATCAGCAACATATATTTTCTACTTGGGCCACAGTGCCTTCAGGAAGACAGGCAACACCCTTCGGCAACTGTTAGCCGCATCTCTCTGAAGGAGTTGTCTGTCTTTTACCGGGACTTTTTCAAAGTCTGGGAAAATGTCACCTTGAGTCCGAGTGCACCCACTGGTGACAGGGCCTCTGGCTGACAACACACGTGGACCTGGGTTTGGACTGGATGATGTAGAGGGCCGCACCACACCAGGGCTCATGGCCAAATCTCCAGCAGCTCTGCCACTGGGGGTGTCAAATAGGCTCACAAGCATGAAGCAATCCCAACCGAGCTGATCCCTGCTTGGTCACATTGCTCACTGGACCCAGGCACAACACCCTCCTGAGGTGATGGTCCCACATAACTTGATCCGCCTTTCAGAAATGCCCTGCGTGCCATTCCACAGTGCACAGTAAAGTTTCCTGTAGAGGCAGCTCTTGAACACTCTTCTCTTTGCCTGCATCTGCCATTGGGACATGCCATGGAGGTTCATTCTGCTAACCATCAGTGAGGGAGGCTCCCAATGGAGGTCGCTTTAAGCAGAATCCACCCACTTACATTGGGGACGTGGAATCAAAAATGTTGCACAGTGCTGCCCCCTGCAACTGAATTTTGAGCAGGTTTGCATACTCCCAGGTCATCTATGCAGCCTGGAGGAGTAAATGTTCTATATTTGTATGGAATATGTGAGTCTGCAGCCCCTCTTGGAGTATTTGAAAGAGCTGCTTCTCAAGTTTTGGCTGTATTTCAGCCCCATGTTCCTGATTTTTGGGCATAAGATGCAGAGGGAACAGATCAGTTGGGGGACCTTGTTGGTCTATTCCTGGACCTGGCCAAGATAGCCAATCACAGGTGCAGGCATGGTGCTGTTGAGAAGGTCCATCTGAGCCTTTCAGGTTTGAAGGGAGCACAAGACACTCACCGAGGTTTTCCAGGCCCGGTGGCACCATAAGGGTTGGAGTGCATTCTGGACACAGAGGGCAACACTACTATATTTTTATTTAAGGAATAGAGTTGTCAATGGTTTAATAAAGTTTTCTTCTAAAACTAAAAATGCTAAAGAGGATGTCTGGAGTTAAAGGGCAAAACAAAACAGAATAAAGGAAAATAAAGAGGAAGCCACAACGTATGTTGCTCAGTGATCACTGGCAGGCCTGCTGAACTCCTGAATCAGGTCACCAGGATGACCTGTGGTAGATTCCGAGAGTGTGGGGAGAGGTCATGTGACCAGCCCTGGTGCACATCAAAAACATAACTTTTCTCATTCCACAGGGAGTGAGTGACCTTTAAGTTCGTGGTGATGTTGGTTGTGCCCTTCTTTTGGGGGGAGGGGAGCAGCCTCATACCCACTCCTCTCACCCCCCCCCCCCACCCCCACACAAGAAAAGGACACGGCTGAGAAATGTCACTTGGCTTTCCAGGGAGGATGTGGGGATGTGGACATTTTTCTTAAATATTAGGGCCAGCTTCTGTCTTCATTCAACTACTTGTCCAGAGCTCCTCTGCCTTGTTGGCTGGTATTTTGGGAAAACAATGATACGGTAAACTTTGTTCACAAAATTCACTTTGGCCCACCCCATACCATCCACCCACTGAGCAGGAGATCTCATGCCCCTGGCAGCTCGCTCACACAGAGACCTCCTGTTGTCTAGCCGTCCATTTGTACCGAAAATTCTGGTAAACTTGGACCACTTGAGAAGCAGGGGTCACTTGCTGATATGGGCACTGGGAGATTCTAGCCCCTGACAGCACAACCAGGTGAGTGGGTGGGCTGTAGCTGGCCAATTCAGGAATTGGCAAACTAACCAGCTAAACAGACCAGTTTCCAACCTGAAACCACAGTGAGGACCAAGTTAACTGGAGTAAATTAGGGAGATAAAACGTACGGTGGCCTCTACAGAACATCGGGGGTGACAAGGGCAAGTAACTTTGCATCGCATGGAACAACCACATTGAGGAAGTGTTACCAAGATTCATTGTATGAAACAGGAACTGCAAATTATAATGTTTAATTCAATGTCAAACCAGATACAGAAAACAAAATATAGAGGAAATGTATTGGATTAAGAGAGAAACAGAAAAAAAAAATCAGAAAATGATTTTTTGTACATCTCCTAAAACAATTAAACTCCAATGCAATAAGCTTACGCATTTGTAGAAGTCAATTTTCAGCAACAGAGGATTATTTCACCTCCAAAGTCAGAAAGGAAAATATATGATCTGGGATTAAGGGCTGGGCTCAAGGATTGCCCTATTACATCTTCTGGATGGGGTGAGGAGTGGTAGCCAGATATTGAGAGCCCAATCGAGGTTTGGCTGGCTGACGTCAAGGCATGAATGTTTTCAAACCACTCTATTTTAGTAATTCTGAATGAAGATAAATATTTCCAAGGATATCACCCTTGCGCTTTCTCAAAATATTGACTTTGGATTTTTTTTACATCTTGTGGCAGGGCCTCAGTTTAACATCACATTCAAAAGCAAATACCTCCAACAGTGTAGCACTCCTTTAGTATAGTGCTGGAGTGTCAGCCTAGATCTTAACGTTCACCTTACCTCTGGACAGGGATTTGAACTCACAACCTTTTGACTCATAGATGACAGTGACCTACATTTGACAATTTAATTAGATAGATCAGCCATGATCTTAGAGTCATAGAGTTATACAGCATAGTAACAGGCTCTTTGGACCAACTTGTCCATGCTAACCAAAATGTCAATCTGAGCTGGGCCCATTTGCCTCATTTGGCCCATATCCCTCTAGGCTTTTTCAATCCATGTACTTGCCCAAATGTTTTTTAAACGTTGTAATCGTACCCGCCTCTATAGTTTCCTCTGGCACCTTGTTTCCTTACTGAATGGTGGAGAAAGCTCAAAGGAACTGTATGTGATCTCAATTCAACCTTAACTCATAATGATTGAATTCTGTTTGGATTTGAAATAATGCAAATAAAAAATTCCTCTTGCAATTACTAATTTAAAATTGTCTAACTTAAATTATTGGATTACTCATATTTTTTATGTAAAAATTAACTGAGTTAACAGGTATAGACTGCCAGACTGCTTCAACATCCCTGAAGCTCTATTTCTCACCTTCTCCTAATTCACACGCTTGAAATGCCGAAACTGCCTAAATTATTGATTCCACCTACGTCAAAGCTGAAGTAGATTGAGCATTTCCTTCAGTGTATAATACTACATAATTTTTGTGAGTGCCCTTTAATCATAAAAAGTGTGTAAACATTTTTTTTCTGGATCAGATAGGCCTGGATGAAAGTCTGGATCAATTCCTGTCCATCTGTGACTTGGGTTTTATCTGAAATATTACTTTTTTTCCTTTTTTTAAAGATGCTTTCTGATCAGGTGAGCGTGCCTGCCATTTTCTGTGAGGGAGTTATTTCACTAAATGGCTCAAACGAGATCATAATTGATTCTTGGATGACAACTTTTGCCAGCAACTCTGTGGGCTTCAGGGATGTTAGATTGCCTGGAAGTCTACATCTGATAACCCTGTCATTTTTAAATGAAAATGTGCCAATGATCCAATAGTTTGAGTAAAAAAAAGTTCAAGAGGGACTTTTTTTTGCATTATTTCAAATCCGAAGAATTACATTTGGGTGAATCAAAATCACAAACTGAAATAGTATACATTATTATTCACAGGAAAGGGAGTAGCAAAGCATGCAGTGTCGTGAAGGAATGGATATTTTTTACATTTTATCAATAATTATTAAGTCAATAGATCTATTGTAATTTATACATCCCATTTGTTTTGCCAACTTCCCTCGCTTCCCTTCTCAGAATTGTTCATTTTTGCTCTATTAAAATAGCTTGGCGGCTGTCCAGTGTCTTGCAGAGCATCAGGCTTCCTGTGTAAGTTGGACAATAGATATGGAAGACTTCGGAGAGCTGCAATTCACTCCTGAATGAATCAACTTTTGTGCAATGCTATCCAAGACAAAGTGCACTTAGTTCATTGTCATGATTGCACAGAGCCTCCAACACAATTTGGACGGGCATTGTATAAGTACCAAATTTTAAAAATGTTTGGTTAATTATCAGGAAATGCCAGAATCAGCAAACAAAATTCTTTGGAGTTTTAGGAGAAGTTCAAAAAACATGCTCACCATCTTTTAAGTACTTTCTGAACAAGAGTTGGCTAGGATATAACAGCTGGATGGACCAGCCTCTGTCATTAATCATCTCTGAAGGCGTAGATTTGCTACTACTAAGCTGGAACTCCTCTTGCTCAGCTCTAAATAACTATAGTGTCAACCCTACACTGCAATAGTGGTCTTACTTGAAGGGTTATTGGATGGTTTGCCAGTGACCTGCTCTAGTGAACAGGCTGAGAGCTAATGCTTGTTTGACCTTTTTCTGGAGATTTGACCCTATTTTGTTTAATCTCAGAACATTTAACCAAGTGACACTCTGGGCACATTGGCTTCTAGTTAACTTATTGGACCAGTGGACAAAGTGCTGGATCAGGGATAAATGGCTGAATCAATGGCAGATGGGAAACTTAAATTCAAGTGAGTAAGCAAATCTGGAACATAAATTTTAATAAAATTGTACTCAGTATCAGTAACCATTGAATAAAAGTATTGCTGTAAAAACTCACCTAATTCATTAATCTCCTTCAGGGAAGGACATCTACCAACTTTGCCTACTGTATATGTGACTCCAGACCCACCGATGTGATTGACTCCTAACTGCATCTTTAGTTCATGGGCAATTAGGAATGGTGAATGTCTGTGTCCTGTAAATGAATGAATAAAAAAGGATGTTTGATCATTTAGCTTTTGGCTACTTTTTGAAAATACTCTTACCTTTGGGTATCTGACAACTTTAGAATCATGAAGGACCAATAGATTTTATAGTGAGATGAATTAATAAATTAAAGAAACAGCACAAAGTGGAAAGATTTTACAGTCAGTAATAGAACATAGAACACTACAGCACAGTACAGGCCCTTTGGCCCACAATGTTGTGCCGACATTTTATTCTGCTCTAAGATCTAGCTAACCCTTCCCTCCCACATAGCCCCTTATTTTTCTATCATTCATGTGTCTATCTGTTCAAACAAGAAGTACTTGTGATCTTTGAATAGAACCAATGGCAATGAAAAACGGTAAATAAATACCAAATCTTCTACATCATGAATAGTGGAATCCTGCAAGTAAAGCATTGTAAAATTTTGTGAATTTTTACTATACTCAGCAAGTCATGAAAATAATAAATAAAACCAAACCAAATTTAATTCATGCTCCTGCACTGAATCCCAAGAGTATGAGGTTTGATCATCAGAGAGAAGTACTAAAGCTACCCATCTCCTGAACCAGCAGGGAATCTAGCAGGGCTTCAATAATGTAGTTTGGTCACAAGCCACAACAGCTAGTGTTCTGTGCTTGCATAAACAGTATATAATGCAAGAGTGATACTGCCTCTAATAAACCAGAATTAAAGCAGATATTCCAATTTCACATTGCAATTAGAACAAAAATTCCAACATCAAAGCACCATTAAAATCAACATTCTAATATTGAAGTGCTTTTAAAACAAACCCTCCAATATGTTACTGATACATATTTGCAGTCCAAAGCAACATGAACATCACTATTCAGATAATACACTGTCATTAGCACCTGCTAATCATTGTGTCTCTTGGGTTAATAAATTAGGTTGCACATAACTTTCTCTATCTTTTCTAAATGTAACAGAAGACTATGAAATAGATGAATGGTGCTGTCAACAGATCTAACAAAGTACAGTGTGCGTTCAAAACCATTTAAATTTTGGATTAGCTAAAATATTAAGATTAGTCCAAAAGCACAGTGGATTTAATACGACTAATCTGCAATCTACAAATGTGAAATTACATGGTAATCAAGGCAGTTACAACAGAGCCATATCTTGTAAAATGATAAAACTTTGCAGTATTACAACAGTACAACTTTCATAAGGATTAATATGACTTTGGTGTTATGAGCTGTACTGTAAGTACATGTTTTCTATTCACATTCAAAGCAATAGCCTAACCAGGTAAAACCTTGAACCTCCATTGGAAGTGACTGCTTCCACAAGGTACAGACTACTTGATTTTCCCTGAAAAATACTGATTATGGCAACAGAACTATTTATTTGCTGACTCCTTCACAATGGGCCTGTATATTCAGTTCATCATCTGCTTCTTTCTAAGTTTCTTTAGAATGATTATTATATAACTAATAGATGTTCTGCTTTTGATCTAATCTAACTTTGAAAGATAGTTGCTGAATTTACTTGTGAATTGGAATTGAGTTTCTGCAATTCTTCAAAACAAACCGTAATCTACTTCATTGGCCGTGTCCGAAAATCTTTCAAAGGAAAATTTACCATTCCTTTGTTCCAAAATCACGTAATTTGGCAGGCCATTCAATCCTTTCTTACAAGTGGAATGGTTACTTTCCAATTCAATTCTAAAAATCTTCAGTCCAATTAATTTGAATTAATGATTGAACACTATCGATTACAGAAACCACCCATGAGAGATCGTGTTACTGTATTAAGTTACATAAAATTAGACCCAAGTTAGATATTAGAAGGTGGTTCTCTAATTCGAGTAGCATTAAAGCGGTTGATTAGGCCTTTATTGTGAGGGATGCTTGGTTAAATTCTTTCAAGAGTGATTAGGATCCAAATCTGGTTGGGACTGAATCACCCAAATGAAAGGTGTGAAGTGTATTGATGATAGTCAGAATGATCTTGCGCATTATTTTTGATCATTTAAAGAAATCAGAGAAGTACCTTACAGAATTTAGTGTTTCCCATGTCCCCGAGGAGAACAAATTGTTTCCAATAGGGTGGGCTAGTGATATCTTATAATGGCTAAACTAGTGCAGATATGTGGGACAAGCTGAATGGACATGCAACTTTTCCTGTCTCTCATTGTTATAAGAATGTGTTTTCACATGTAGGGACTCTTTGCTGCTTATGGTCACCTTTCACAAACTGTGGTGATGGAATAGTTTTATTCTGGTCTTCTTTGTCAGATGTTTCTCTGAAATCTTACTAATTTAAACATTTATCAATTAGAAATTACAACATAATGACAGGTCTGAAGATGAAAACCGGAGATTAGTGAGATAAGTTGAAATGCACAGGCTCATGACTAATTTAGCAGTGTTTAAGTTTATAGGTTGGGTCGTTAATGCCTTATTTCATTGTGAACATCCTTCACAGTCTCTGCATTCAACAATTGTCAAGAAAAAATGTGATCATCCTTGCTCAGATTCTTATTTGATCCAGACATTTATAAATTTCCCACCATTTTGTATGACAAAAATATTTTCGAGACAAAGCTGACTTCAGAGATTCCATTTTTGTTAACCTTGTGGATATAGACACTACCTGGATTTCAAATTAGTAGTATGTATCAGGAGAATGTGTTTCTCCTGGAGGAATCTTTGAGTAGAGGTGTGTAGAATGATGTGTAGAGCTCTTTACTACCTTACAAGTTAAGAGCCCTCCTCATGCATCTTCTCTTCCCACCATCCAGGGATCCAAACAGTCATAGTCATAGGGAGATACAACGTGGAAACAGGCCTGTCAGCTCACCAAGTCCATGTTGACTACCAGGTACTCCTTTTTACCCAAATCCTATCCAAACCCATTTTATTTTCCCCATATTCCCATCAATTCCCCCTCTCCCCAAATTCTACCACCCATCTACACATGCAAACTCCACACAGACAGCATCAAAGATTAAGATTGAACCTGGGTTACAAGAACTGAAAGGCAACAACTCCACTAGCTGTGCCATTGTACCGCCTGAAAGTTCTTCTAAGTGAAGCAGCAATTCATTTACATTTCTAATTTAGTGTACTGCATTTAGTGCTGACAATGTGGTCTCCTCTATATCGGAAAAACCAATTACAGATTGGGTGACAGCTTTGCAGAAAAACTCTGTTCAGACCACTGAGGCAACCTAGAGCTTCTGATTGCCTATCACTTTGATTCTCCTCCCGACTCCCACTCTGACCTCTGCCTTTAGGAAATGTAAGCTCAAGGAACAGCACCTCATCTTCCATCTGATAAATTAAAATTTAAAAATTTCAAGTTTCCACTCAATTTTTTTTTCTCTCTCTCCACAGATTTGTCTGAAGCTCCATGTTTCAGTTTTTTTCTCTTTTCTTTTCTGTCTCCAACTGCAGGCTTTTAAAGTTAATTGCTATCTTGACAACTTTGGTCTGCACTCTATCACAGACAACCCCTCTGCTCTCTCAACCTATCCCCTGCTCTGCAACTTAAACACATTTGTTTTCCTACTTTTCCGTCTCTGATAATGGGTCCTTGACATGAAATGTTGACTCTGTTTCTCGCCTCATTGATGTTGTTTAACCAGCTGAGTGTTTCCAGCATTTTCTGTTTTTGTTTTAGATTTCCAGCATCTGTAATTTTTTCCTTCAATAATAATGAAGTATTTTGATAGTGCACAAATAGAATGGGTTTCTACCAGTAATCAACTTGGGATGATTTTCTAAGCTCCTTACTACCACCAGATATTTTCTTAAACCAGGTTTGACTTTGCAGTTGAATATGATTCTATGATTCTATAAGTGTTGAACTCAGACAGTGCAAGCTGATCTCCCTGAGGACTTCATCTCCCCACAGGTCAGTTTGCAACCCTTCGGAAGCCTCCTGCATTTCTAAGAATATTGCATGAAGAAAAATATTTCAGAGGAATGGTAATGCCACAGTTAAAAAAGATTCATAATCGCCACAGCCCTCTCTGCCAACAAACTGTAGGGCAAGAGGCATGCCTAATAAACACGCCACATTTCAATACTTATAACGGTATTTAAAAACATCAGTTCTAGTACAGATGTTAAACTCAAGATGAGTTCTTCTGAGGATGACCAACTACATTTAGTGTTTTCAAACCTTTTTAGTTACACATTGTTATTTACTGTTTTTTTTGTTTACTGTGCTTCATGGATTAGAGAGCAAAAAGCTCACAACACATAGTTCATGATAAACAGAAGAACATTAGAAAGGATGGGGTCAAAACTTGGGAAACTAAAGGTGCCAAATACCTATCTGGAAGCAAAGCAGAGTCATTTTATCCACAGAAAATCAATTTAACATCTATTTTATTCCTACTTCAGTATTACTGGATGAGAATGGTAGGGATCTAGAACTCACTGTTTGAAAGATGGTAGAAGCCAAAACCTTCATTTCATTGAAGAGGTACTTGGATGTTTGCTGGAAGAACAATGACCTGGAGGGCCACAGACCAACTGCTGGAAGAACTTTATTAATTATACAGACACAATGGGTTGAATAGCCTCCTTCTGCATCATAAATCTTTCATGATGCTATGAGCTTTTAATAAAGCAGCATCTAATTTCTTGAGTTATAATCCCAGAATGGGGAAAAAAGCCCTAATTCAATGCTGATTCTTGCTCTCAAGAGAATCCCAAGTTTCTGATTGGATGAAATGAAGGATTAAAAAAGGAACTAAAAATGTTTGGAATATATGGTCAGTTCCCTCCAAAGAGATAGATTTGGCCCCCCCCCCCCATTGATATTCAACAGATGGTAAATCCCCAAATATAAATGGAGCAAGACAAAACATAATGGGCTAGCATATGCATTTTTAAAGAGCTACATGATACATTAAAAGCCTAAATCTGATCCCTAAATACAAGCAGCAGTTCTGTGCATCCCTTGATGCAATTGGACCTCCCCTGGAATATTGGCAGAATGCTACCTTTGTTGTGGCTGACCATAGAGTGTTCATTGCTATGCACAAATCTTCCAAACAATTGATCTGGCTAGCACAACTTATGAGCTTTAAATTAATTTAATGAAAATGGTATGTGGAATGAAATATTTTCCTCTGTTTATAATTTAAACTTCCTGTGAACAGATTCACCACAATTTCTTGTCTGGCCCAACTACATTGACCTGGGCTGCACAGTTGCACAGCTGGTAGACCCACTGCCTCACAGCTCCAGTGACCCTTCTTCAATCCTGACCTCTGGTGCTGTCTGTGTGGTGTTTGCATGTCCTCCTTGTGACTGGGTGGGTTTCCTCTGGGTGCTCACGTTTCTTCCCACATCCCAAAGATGTGCAGGTTGTTAGAATGATTGACCACTATAATTTGCCCCTGTGAGTGGTAGAATCTGGAGGGTGGGTGCAGTGTAGAGGGAGTGGTATAAAATGGGAAGTGGTGTAGGATTGGTGTGAATGGGTGCTTGATGGTTAGCCTGGTTCTGGTGGGATGGAGGGCCTGTTTCTCTGCTTATAATGTCCAAAGAAATCAACCTCTTTTTAATACCTCTTAGTTAGGTTTTAGGCTTTGGGCTTTGGTGAGTAATTTGGACATCCAATTGTGTAAATATATTTTGGTTTCTAGATTAAAAAAGTGCAGTTTAAAGGTAAATGTTTGCATCTCCATTACACCCACATTGGTTTCCCTGAATGATGGGCCATGCATACTAAGGACATCATATAAAAAAGGAAGTAATGTACATATGCCTCCAGCTGCAAATCTGGAATAAAGAAACATTTTCATTTGTTTCTAATGACATCCACAACATTTGCAAAAGACATCACTCTGTTTCAATGTGCCTTGAAAATAAGGCAAAGGGGAAAGACATTGGGGAGTAAGAATGAGGATAACCAGCAGATGGTGTAATGCAGCTACAAAAGGAGTTTTTTCATGCCATAAAGTTTTAATCATAATTCTGCTGCAATGATGACTAAGCAACTGAATTACAAATTTCATAATTAATCAAATGTTATATAGGTTTATAAAATGAAGAAAGTTTAATCTCTGGTTCAATGTAACCATTTCAAGTGCTTTCTGTTGAAATTGACAGTCTATCACATATTTTAACAGGAAAAATTATTAATTGAATTGAGTTATAACACTGTTAGGATTTTCAAATACCTCAATTACCAATCGAGGTGCAGCATATTTACTATTGAAACTGTGTTCCTTTGTTTCACAATGCTCATTTCCACCATGAAAGACAGTGAACTTCCATTGTGTTTCTGAGGCATTTGAATGTACAAAGGTGGGGCACTGTTTCCCTGATAAACTGATGGCATCAACCCAACCCAGCTCCCTGTGCCCTGGAACCAAACCCATCCTCCCCTCCCCTTCCTCCCCATCCATAATCCAACTACTGCCGGCCCCAGCCTTGAACTTTTGTTACATGGCCCACTCAACCCTCTATTAGACCAAATATTTTTGTCAGTCCCCCTTCCCCAATCCAACCTTTCTTTCAGACCCACCCTGACACCAACTTTCCACTCGTCCCCATCCCCCATCAATTTTCCCGTCAGATCCTTTCCTAACCAATCTTTCTTTCAGAACCCATCCCTTCAGGTCAGTTACTGGCTTGACCCCAGTCACTCATCCTAGATCCACAGGTCTCTCTTTACCCCATTCTTTCACATCCAACCTCTGTCCCATGTGGTACATTTTCAAATATGATAAAATAATGCTCTTTCACTATCAGACCTCTTGTTTGAAATTTGTAGCAATGAGCCCACGACTGAAAAGTTCATCAGCCTGCCTCTACCTAAACCACCTCACACACCAATTAGGTGCACCAGAACTGCAAGGCCCAGCATAGGTATTCTCAGGCTGCAGAGAAGGACGACCCTTAGACTATTCCAAAAGTTTTCTCAGAATTAGTTTTTATACACCTGGATAATGAATAAAAACTGCCATAAACAAATAAATCTTTGAGACTTTATTAAAATGGGTGGAGATCTTGTGAAAAAGTTGGCATTTGGACCTCTGTAGTTATCAAGCCATGTCTTCTGTTCTATGGAAAGAGAAACAAAGGACTGCAGATGCCGGAATCTAGATGAAAAACACGATGATACTGGAGGAACTCAGCAGGCCAGGCAGCATCCGTGGAGAAAAGCAGGCGGTCAACATTTCACGTTGGGACCCTTCTTCAGGATTAAAGATAGGAAAAGGGGGAGCCCAATATATAGGAGGGAAAAGCAGAGCAGTGATGGGTGGACACTTCTGTTCTATGATGTGACAAGCCCTGCACCCGAATGTCTGCACCACCCACCCTGTTAGTGGCCTCCAGAGATGCCAAGTGGGGTAATGAGATGCATTGCACAGTGGATGCTAATTGATAGGTCATTGTGATTGGTGGCATTAATCTCCTTGTATATACTGATGTCATCAAAAAGATGATCTAAATGGCTTCCCAGTCTGAAAATCAAAGAGATTCTTAAGCTGTACAAAGTCAAAATAATGGCTTTGGCTATTCTACAAAAGAAATGTGCCAAAAAAAAATAAATATAATTACATCAGATTTAGTATTAAAATGTTTTGAGAACAAAAGATTGATTTGAAATATTTCAGTGACAATAATGTTGATCAAAGAATGCTTTGATTGGCCTCCATTCTTTGCCCCAATGTTCCAGCTAACCATTTACCAGGAGAAAGGACAACCACCAAGAATCCATAAACTTCTTGCAGCTGAAATCAGTGTCTCCTCTAGTACATGTGTTTCTTCAAGGATGGCATGCAGAAAAGTAATTTTGACCAAAGGGCAGTGTGGCTTTGGGATGATGGAGAACTGGCCACTAAATATCCCGATCTGACTCAGAGGTACCAGTTCTAAAACAAGGTCTTCAACCTGAAACATCGTCTCTTGTTTCTCTGATGGTGGCTGCTGCCAGATTTGCTGAGAGCTTCTAACATTTACTGTTTTATTAGCAGAGGCTAATGGAATATTTATCAACCTTTTAGGACCCATATTCAGTATTAAGCATTTTCCAGCTCAGGTATTCTCAGGATACAGAGAAAGATTGTCCTTATTCTGTTCCAAAAGTTTTCTCAGAATTATCTTTTATATACAGCTGTCTGCTTATTAACTCCGAGGCATCTTTTAAGATTCAGTATAGCTTAAGCTATTTAAACCATACCTCATACATGAAACAAGTCTCAAGGTCCTCTCCATCACTTTGAGTGCTTGAATGTTTCTTTGGTATCTAAATGACCATATATGGATACAATACTCAAGATGTAGTCTGAGTGGAGAAGTTTACCCAGAGTGCTCCCACTTTTAATCTTTCATCATGATATATAATTCAATTGGCTTTGTTGATCGTTTCACAGTGATTGAATGAGACACATTTTCCTTTTCTGTACCTGAGGAAAACAATTTCCAAAAATAAGAAAAATGGGATTGCAGCTCTGTGGCCCAAACAATAATGCCTGGGATTTCTGGAGATTCCCAAAATAAATAGGAGTAAGCCTGTGGCTGCAGTAAGGATAAGCATGTCACAAACATGCTGCAATCAGAAGGTGCCTTTAAAACAAAGGCAATGGTGCATATGTTGGGTTATCCCAAAGGCAAGATGGCACCAATCTGCCAACCATGGGGATCAGCTCTGACTGGTATTCCATATCTGTTAGAAAGTTTGGGGCAGAGAGCTCCAATCCCATTTTTCTTTTCTTATATCTGGAAATTGCTTTTCTCAGGTACAAAAAAGAAGAGGAAAATGTGCCTCATCCAATCACAGTGAAACATTCAACAAAGCAAACTGAATTATGCAACCATGATGTAAGATTATAAACTGGAAAGCACAAGGTAAATTCTCTACTCAGACTACAGCTTGAGTATTGTGTCCAAATATGGGTCAATGATTTATCAAAGAAACATTCAGGCACTCAATATGATGGAGAGAGCCTTGGTCTGGCGATCCTGGGTATCCTTCAACCAACCTTATTTATTTTGGGATTAAATTTCGTGTTTTTTTCCTTCCTTCTTATAATGTTAAAGTTTAATCATTCACCCATTTTAACTTATGTTTTCTTGTAGGTCTTTGGCTTGCTGCTTCATATTTGTGTTTGGAGTTTGAACCTAAGCAACTAATACATGTTACAAACAAGAGCTGCTAAACATTGATCCCTGGGTCACGTGCCACGACTGGAAACATATGCTAACAAGTTACAATTGCCTCTTGCCTATCAATCTATAAATAGCATCTGCAAAGAATATTATTTTTTTCAAACAGTGATGCATTAGCAATGATTTACATGTTGGTATTTTTTCCATTCATAAATTGATTTGATCTTAACAATTGTTAAAATTAACATCTGATTTAAGATCATGAATGAAGTGTAGGGCACTAAAAATAGAGCATGGCTAACATGCTCTGAAAAACAAGCTGGAGATTCGTCTGTTTACTGTACAATAACTGCAGCTTATGTCAAGGTCACTGAGAGGGTGAAGCTGTTTGCAAAGGGAAGAGTGTTCTACTCCCAGATGCTATTACATTGATGTTGGCTTTATGACAAAACACATGACAGTTGTTTCAATTAGGAGCATGACCTTTAGAGTTAAACAGTGGGTTTTATTACTAATATTGAGTGTCTGCAAATAGGAGAAGTATGCTTAACAATTTCCCATATCCTTTTAAAATGGACCTGTAGAAGCTATTTTTAATTTAGACAAAAAGCTGTTTGCAACCAGCCATGAGAAGCAATTTATTTTTACAATGTTAAGGTGGCTCAAATTCCTTCACCAGCAGAGAAAAACAACCTGTTCCAGGCTTCCCCCATCACTAATACACAACTAGACACCAGGAAATGCACAAATGACCGACATTGTCCAGTTCATTTTTTCCCAATTTTGTCTTGGAAAAACTATTGCTTATCTTTGATGGCTTTCGAGCTGGCAGCAACACTTGGGAATCTCCAGTGCTGAATGTGAATGTGGAAGCCTGCAGGGTTGGCTCAGTCATTCCACCCACCAGAGGCATGCACAAGGTCAGTGGGCAAGGTGTGAGCAGGTATTTAAACCAGGGTCCTCAAGAATGATCTACAAACAGTACATCTAACTTGAGTTAATGGATGCATGCACACACACTTCACCCCAAAAGCCAGCTGATTTGAGAACCTGCTCATATCCTGTCCTGACACCTAACCATGTTCACAGTCTCCCAGTCCTGATCCCTGACCTGGTCACACACCTCACTATGTTCCTGATCCCTGGCTCCACTCGTACCCCTAATCACCCAAACATGTTTCAATTTACACTTAATCCTATTCATTTCAGGAACCTCCAGAATCCTCAGGGCATTATTGATTTTCCCGCATCATGCTCCTGGTCCCTGGATCTGCTTGGATACCTAACCAAATTCCCAGTTCCTGGTTCAGCCTGTGCACATAATCATATTCCCAATCCAGGGCTCTGGCTGCACACTTTACCATGTTCCCAATCCCTCATCCAGCCAAAGACCTAACCACAGCAATCCACAAACCCTGGTTCCACCTGTACATCCAACCATGTTCCCAGTCCTCAGCTCCTGGTCCACACCCAGCTACACTGGTCCCTCACTCCAGCCACACCAATTTTCAGAACTAATGGGAAGCTGATCAGCCTATGTTGACTGCACTCCAGAATCATAGTCACCCCAACCTTAGCAGTCGAACTGCAGCATACAGATGATGCATGTGATCAGAGGCTGATCTCCAAGTGATCTCCAATGAACCTTATGCTTAACACCTGCAAGACAAAGCTCCTCTACCTGCCCCTGATGCACCACACTACACTCCAACAACAAAGGTTCATGGCAAGACCCTGGAAAACACGGAGAATTTCCCATATTTCAAGAGCCACTTCTTGGTGAAGGCAGATATAGATGATGAAATTCAGCATTGCCTTTAATGAGCCAGCACAGCTTTTGGTCGATAAAAGAAAAGTGTATCTGGAAATCAGAACCTCAGATCTGGCACAAAATTCATGGTCCACAGGGCAGCAGTGATTCTTGCCCCTGTATGCTTCTAAGACCTGGACTACATAAGCAGGTGTGTCAAGGTACTGGAAAAATACCACTAAAGCTTGCTCTGCCAAACTTTCCAACTCCTCAGGAAGGACAAGTGAACCAACATCAGCTTCATCTCCCAGGTCAGTGTGCCCAGAATTGAGGCCCTAGTTGAACTCAGCCATCTATGCTTGGCAGGCAAGTCATTTGCATGCCTGATACCAGACTTCCGAAACAGACTCTCCACCCTGAGCTCTGTTATGGAAAGAGATTATCAGAGATTATGGGCCAATTGCAGACAAATGGGACTAGATGGGCAAGCTTAGATGGGCATCTCGGTCAGTATGAATGAGTTGGGCCGAAGGGCCTGTTTCCATGCTATATTGTTCTATGACTCTACCAGGAAAACAAAGGAATAGATTCAAGGATGTGCTCAAAACTTCCTTGAAGAAATTCAACATCCCCTGTGATTCCTGGGAATCTTTGGTTAATGATCACTCCAATTGTGAATGAACATCCAGTATGTTGTCGAGAAACTCAAGCCCATGATTGGCTCTGTATAGGCAGTGGAAGGGATGCACCATCTCATAATCTACCCACCTTCAATGCCCTAACTCTTAACTGCCCCATCTGTGGAAGTCTTGTGGTTTCCACATTGACCTTACGAGCTGTCTCAGAACCATCTGAGTGGAAGTAAATCATCTTGCATCCTGAGGGACAGCCTAAGAAGAAGAGGCAGTGAGGGCAGGTTGACTGCTTCCTAGCATTAACTGTCCTGAATCAATTGCACAGATAAAGGTCAGAGGCAATGAATTTAAATATTTGTAAAGTATTTTAAAGCAGCATCCCCAAGGCTCTGGCAGCATTGTCATTCTGCACTCTATTACCACACCTGTACAGGCTAGATGGGTTTTCTCTCAACAAGGCCCAGGCTAAAATCCTCCCAAGGTGATTAATTGAATTGTTGGCCAAATCACAGGTGGTGCTGAGTCAGCATAGAGGAGTGAGACATAACATCTGGTTAAATGGTTCTACAATAACAACCTCAGGCTCAGTGACAACAAATCCAAGGAACTAACCTGTCCAGCACCTCATCCTCCCTCATTATTTCCACAGCCAAAATTGCAACACTGTCTCCTGTTTCACCCACTGATATCACATATGAAAACTCTGTGGCCATGATATTAAGTTTTATTGTTTGTATAACTAAACACTGCTGCACATTTTTTTTTCCCAACCTTTGTTTCTTTTGCTGTCCAAACTCACACCTCTACTTTCCAGGCTTGTTTTTTAAGCACCTACCTTCCACCTCTAATTCTGCCTCTTTCCCTTCAGAAACTACTGCCAGGCAGGTAGGTGAAAAGTCATGATAATTTGCCGAACAATAGAAGTACAACAAAACAGGATGTTAGGATACAGAATGTTAGGATAGAGGAAGAGGTTTATAGAAACAAATCCAAGATAGTGTGCAGTGAGGATGGTAAGAAGGACAGACAGGTGAAAAGTCAGGATAATTTGCTGAACAATAGAAGTACAACAAAATCAGTAGCAGATACTGGCCTAAATGTACTATATTTAAATACACGTAGCATTAGGAACAAAGTGGATGACCTAGTGACACAACTACAGATTAATAAATACGACATTGTGGCAATCACCGAGTCATGGCTTTATGATGGATGTGATTGGGAACTGAATGTCTAGGGGTACACAGTGTATAGGAAGGATAGGTGGGTAGGCAGAGGGGGTGGTGTGGCCCTGATGGTTAGTAATTATACAAAATCAATAGAAAGGAAGGACATTGGGTCAGAAGAAGTGGAATCCTTATGGGTGGAGCTAAGAAATAGCAAGGGTAAAAGGAAAATAATAGCAGTTATAATATAGGCCCACTAACAACAGTCAGGATGTGGACTATAAATTACAGTTAGAAATAGAAAAAGCGTGTCAGAGAGACAACGTTAAGATAATTATGGGGGATTTTAACATGAAGGTGGATTGGGAAATCCAGCAAGGCAGTGGATCTCAGGAGAGTGAGATGTGGAACGTCTATGGAACGGCTTTTTGGAGCAACTTGTTGATGAGCCCACCAGGGAATTGGCTGTTTTGGATTGGGTGCTTTGTAACGAACCAAAGGTGATTAAGGAACTAAAGGTAAAGGAACCATTAGGAACTAGTGATCACAATATGATTGCATCCAGTTTCAAATTTGAGAAGGAGAAGCTGGTAACTGGTGTATCGATATTTCAGTGGAACAAAGGAAATTACAGTGGCATGAGAGAGGAGCTGGCCCAAATTGATTGGAAGAGTAAGCTAGCTGGAGGGACGGCAGAGCAGAAATGGATAGAATTTCTACAAAAAATAAGGAAAATGCAGGATAGGTATATTCCAAGAAAAAAGGTCTTACCACTTTTCAATTGTTTTCTCAAACTACATCATATTTAAATTTAGAAAAAATTAGGAGTGGCACTGTTGATTCTTCGCTTAAATTTGAGGAAGTTTGGAGTCCATTTATTCAATAGTGCCATATGATATAGATCCCTTTTCAATAATCTTTGAATGTAGAGGAGCGGAGTTGACGACATAATAGTGCTCTTTGTTCATCGAGAAATATCAGTCCAGTTTTTTTTCTTTTGAAATTTTTTTTTAGTTTGTTTCGTTTTATTACGTACAATTTTTTTTTCGATTTGGGTTTTGTTTTATATAATAAATCTTTTTCTTTCTTGTTTTAATTTTTTTTGTAATATATTCATTTACCAAGAAACCATGGGGCCTAGAATATATTTTTTATTCTTTATGACTATACATGTCATGATTGTCCTCCCGATCTCTTTGTACTACATGTATAATTACCAATGTTATATGTAATAATCTGTATTAATTTGAAAATTAATAAAAAGATTGAAAAAGAAAAAAAGGTTTTGAATGGAAAAAAGGCACAAATGTGGATAATGAGAGAGGTTAAGGCTAAAATAAGAGCAAAAGGGAGGGCATACAAGGAAGCAAGAATTAGTGGGAAAACAGAAGACTGCGAAACTTTTAAAAACCTGCAGAAAGAAACTAAGAAGGTCATTACGAAAGAAAAGATGAATTATGAACGGAAGTTGGCATATAACATTTGAAAGGATACGAAGAGTTTTTTTAAATATATGAAGAGTAAGAGACACGAGTTGATATAGGACCAATCGAAAACGATGCAGGAGAGATTTTAATGGATGATAAAGAGATGGCAGAGGAACTAAATGAGTATTTTGCATCAGTCTTCACTGTGGAGGACATCAGCAATATACTGGATAGTCAGGGGTCTCAAGGGATGGAACTGAGTTCAGTTAAGATTACTAGAGAGAAGATGCTAGGAAAGCTAAATGGACTAAAGACAGATAAGTCTCCCGGACTGGTTGAAGTGCATCCCTGGGTTCTGAAGGAGGTGGCTTTAGAGATTGCGGAGGAACTGGTGATAATTTTCCAGGAATTGATAGACTCCAGCATGGTTCCGGAGGACTGGAGGGTCGCAAATGTATTTCCATTATATAAGAAAGGTGGGAGGCAGCATAAAGGAAATTACAGACCTATTAGTCTGACATTGGTGGTGGGAAAGTTACTGGAATCGATCCTCAAGGATGAGGTTATGGAATACCTAGAGGTGCAAGGCAAGATAGGTCCAAGCCAGCATGGTTTCGTGAAGGGAAGATCCTGCCTGACCAACCTATTGGAGCTTTTTGAGGAAATCTCAGGTAGGGTGGATAAGGGAGAGGCTGTGGATGTTGTGTATTTAGACTTTCAAAAGGCCTTCAACAAGGTGCCACACAAGAGGCTGATTAATAAGATGAGAGGTCATGGAATTACAGGTAGGATAGTAGAATGGGTGGAGCATTGGCTGGTTGGCAGAAAGCAAAGGGTGGGAATAAAAGGATCTTGTTCTGGTTGGCTACCGGTTACTAGTAATGTTCCGCAGGGGTCAGTGTTGGGGCCACTTCTTTTTACTTTGTACATTAACGATTTGGATGATGGAGTAAATGGCTTTGTGGCTAAGTTTACAGACGACACCAAGATAGGTGGAGGAGTAGGGAGTATTGAAGAACAGGAAGGTTGCAGGAGCAGACCTAGATAGTTAGGAGAATGGGCACGGAAATGGCAGATGAGATTCAATGTTGAGAAATGTTGCCGTTGTACACTTTGGAAAAAGAAATAAACAGGCATATTATTATCTAGAAGGGGAGAAAATTCAAAGTACAGAAGTACAAAGGGACTTGGGGCTACTCGTGCAGGATACCCTAAAGTTAACACCAGGTCGGTTCCGGCAGTAAGGTAAAGCGAATGCTATGTTGGCATTTCATTTCGAGAGGTATAGTGTATAAAAGTAGGGAAGTATTGATGAGCTCTACAGGGCACTAGGTGAGACCTCATTTGGAATACTGTGTGCAGTTTTGGGCCTCCATATCTTAGGAAGGATGTAGCTGATGTTGGTGAGGGTTTCAGAAGAGATTTACGAGGATGATTCCCAGAATGAAAGGGCTTACATATGATGAGCGTTTGTCAGCTCTTGGACTGTACTCACTGGAGTGCAGAAGAATGAGAGGTGACCTCATAGAAACATTTAGAATGTTGAAAGGACTGGACAGAGTAAATGTGGCTAAGCTGTTTCCCTTGGTGGGTGAGTCCAGGACCAGAGGACACAATCTTAGAATTAGAGGGTACAGGTTTAAAACAGAGATGAGGAGAAATTTCTTTAGCCAGAAGGTAGTGAATTTATGGAATTCTTTGCCACGTACAGCAGTGGAGGCCCGATCATTGGAGGCGTTTAAGGAGGAGATAGATAGGTATCTAATTAGTCAAGGTATCAAGGGATATGGGGATAAGGCCGGAAATTGGGGCTAGAAAGGAATAGTTTTTTTTCCATTTCATTTTCTTTTTCCTTTTTCCCTTTTTCTCTTTTCCTCCAGCTCATAGAGCAGACTCGATGGGCCGAATGGCCCACTTCCGCTCCCTTGTCTTATGATCCTGTGATGAGGCCAGGCTGATGAAGTAAGGAATAGGAAATGACCAGTCATAGTGCTGATAGTGTAAAATTGCCCCTGAATAGTCAGAAAGAGATAGAAGAGCAAATATATGTGCAAAAGTAATAAGGCAGTAGGGAATCTCAACTACCCTAACACTGGCCAGATCATCCTGGACACGGCTCTCTGTCTGAACTCAGCACACGGGGTGCCCACTCACCATTCCCTGTACAGGATGAGCATCCACCACACTATGAATCGCCCCCTAGAAGTAGAGGATGATACAAATGTTGACGAGACTCAGATTGTGGATCTTGAAATCCCGTCAATGGACTGTTTGGTTGCATTTTGACAGCTTGCTGCCCTCGCTGGTGTGTCCACTGGTGGTGTTGGGGAGGACTTGGTACAGTTGGGAGACAGGTACCTGAACAGGAGATAGAGGAGAGAGAAATAAAGATGAAAAAAAGCCCAGTAAGAAGAAAGGAAATGATGAAAGCAGTGGAAAGAAGCAAATTGAGATGCAATAGACCCAGTAGATAGGTATAATTCAGCAAAGTTTGCATTTAGGAGCTCAATGTTAAAATGTTCATAGCATCTGAAACAAGACAAACAAACCAACAGCACAAACAAAGATAATGATCTGATAGCCATTATGGAGATATAAGGAGAACAAAGCTGGGAACTCAATATTCAGCAACATTTGACTTTTTGGAAGGACAGGCAGGAAGGAAAAGGTGAGTGGCTCTGCTGGTAAGAGGTGAAATAATCAGAATCATTGCAGACAACCTTGGCTCAGAAGATGTGGAGATCATTTGAGTGAAGTTAAAAAAAATCAGCAAGGGAAAGAAAATATAAGTAATGCATAGGCCCTCAAACAGTGGCCACACCACAGGAAAAAGTATAAATCAATAAATAATGGGGTGGGGGGTGGGTGGATGCAAGAAGGGTACCATGTTAATAATAGGTGACTTCAATCTTCATGTAGATTGGGCTAATCATATTGGATACGGCATCCATGAGAATGAATTCATAGAGTGCACTTAGAAGAGCTTCCCAGAGCAAAACCAGGGGAAAGGCTATTTTGGATCTGGTAATGTGTAATGAGAAAAGTTTAATAAACAATGAACAACTATGGTTGACAATGAGGAAAAAGTTCCAGACAGCAGGAAGATATAAATAGGCTCTATAGGTGAACATAAAGATGTCAAATGGAATACAATCTACAAAAGTAATGAATCTGGGGTGCGTAGGCAAGACAAGTGAATGCATGATAAATGCTATGATACCAAGTACTGTATAGAAACACAGTGAACTTGAAGTGCACATCTTCAGTTTCCTAAAGTGACAGGACAGTTGGAAAACTGGTTATGAAGATTTTTGGAATTGCTTTCGTAGGAACAAAGGAGGCTGAGGGGAGATTTAATTGAAGTGTAAAAAATTATGAGAGGCCTAGACAGGGGAAATAGGATGGACCATTCCCCATTGTAGAAAGTTTGATAACCAAGAATGCTAAGTTTAAGTTAATTGGTGGAAAAATTAGAGGGGAGTCGACTATTTAACAATTAAAGAGTAATGGGGATCTGGAACTCACTACCTGAAAAGGTGCTAAAGGCAAGAATCTCCATCACATTCAAAAGGGGGAAGGGATGAGTACTTAGGCCATAATATATAGGAGCAGAATTAGGCCATTTGGTCCATCAAGTCTGCTCCGCCATTCAATCATGGCTGATTTTCTTTTTCAACCCCATTCTCCTGCCTTCTCCCCATAACCCTTAACCCTTTGCTGTAACTGACTAAGGCTATAGGCCAAGGACTGGGAAGTGGGAGCGGCCTAAGTAATCCTATTTTTGGCTGGTATGAATATGATGGGCCGAATGGGTTCCTTCTCTACTAGGAATTTTCATGAGTCCATGAGTACAATTCATATTATGTTCCATTCATTGGGCGTAAGCTCTTGGCTGAAAGAAGATGCTCAGGGATAAACCACGTTGGGGAAAAGGGGCCACCCTCAGTCAGAAATTTAAATCACAATACTAGTTTGGCATTGATTGGTGAATTAAAGCTTTGATCTTCTGCTCTGATAAACTTACATATTGCTTTAAGCAACAAGGATTTAATTGGGACATCCAATATTGTGTTGATATTGGACTGCAGATGTGAGGAGTACAAATAGTTTCACTTACATGCTGTTTTTCAGTTGCATGTCTAGTTGGTGTGGTCTAATTAATGAGCATTCTTTAATATTTTGGCTCCTAGTCAACGGAGATGATTTGGACAATCAATGGAGGATCAGTTGTCCAGTGTGACAGGCTCCACAGTTATTTTGTAGGTATAAATATTGCACAACAGTGGCCTACTTCCAAATTGCACAGAAGTATTTACTCTTTTGAAAACAGTCTGGGCTGTCTCTGGGCCCATCAAAACCAAAAGAAAAACAAACTCATTGTAAAGGAGGACTGCAATTCCTTTAAATCCTGAACTAATTCTGTTAATCTTGGTTTGTTTGCCAACTAATCTTAAAAAAGAAGCCTCACAAAACCATAATTGTGGTAACAGTGTCATGAATTAGATGTACTGATTCCAAATAAGTATAGTAAATATAACAAAGGCAAACAAGTGCAAAGATCAAAAAGCAGAAAAACTGCAGATTGCTGGAAATCCTCAGCAGCTTCTGTGGAAAGAGAAACAGAATCAAAGTTTCAGTTCAATCTTTCATCAGGACTGAGGAAAATTAGAAACTGAAACACACTTTAAGTTGCAGAGAAGGGGAATGGGTGGGGACAACATTGGGGATGTCTGTAATGGGGTGGAAACTAGGAAAGACTGAATGGCATAATTAGTATGGAGTTAGCTGAGAGAGCATAGTGATCCTGTGCAAAGATCATTCACTCATACAAGTTCATTCCTAGATCTCACTTCATCCTATCACAGTAGTAAATTATATTTTGCATAACCACAATGTTTTTCACACATTAACTTTCTGATAGATTATTAAATCTGAGCTCACCAAAACTCCACAGTCTTATCCTAAATTGCTCCAAGTACATTCATCAAAGCAAATCTATAACTCCTGCCCTTGATACTTCCCCATCTCTCTAACAGTTCCCACAACTGCTCTAGGATCTCTGCTCTCTTCCAATTCTGGTCTGCTATGCATCATCAATTTTAATCATTCCAACACTGGTAGCACTTCTTAGTTCCTTAAGTCTCTGCAAAAATTTTGGTCACTGATCCATCAGTCACCTTTTGCAAATCAGTGTCAAATATTGTTTGATAATACTCTTATGAGCATTTTAGGGATGTTTTACCATGCAAAAAGCACTGCATGAATGCAAGCTCTTGTTGTTTTAAAAACAGCACCTCTTTAAACTGGTGAAAAACAGTGTTGGAACTATCTACGATTAAGCTTGCCTGGATGATAATTAGAGGCCTGGATAAATGATCTGGAAAATACATGTTGAAAGCCCACTGCACTAGTTGGGGAATTTAAAATCAGTTACTTAAATAAATCTGGAATAAAAGGTGAGTATCAACAATAGTGATCATGATATCTCTCTTTCTCTTCTTCAGCAGTCCCTTGGGATCAAGGAAACTTGCTTCCACTTCGGTTTTGTGGGGTTTGAGGCGGTTAAAGATGTGGGAACTGCAAACTCTTCCACAGACAGAACTACCAGGGTGCTTGAAAACCTATTTGATTCATTAACTTCTTTTAGAGAAGGATATTTGTTGTCCTTATCTGGCCTGGACTACACAAGACTCCAGGTTCTCAGTAATGTGTTGAATTCTATCTGAAATGGTCAAGCAACCCACTCAGTTATATCACAATGCTACAAAATCATTGACTTAGATCTCAAATGTGACAAAGGCATATCAAACCCACATGACCAAACTGTCCTCCTCACAATTTAGAAAGCTGCCACAATTAGGGAAGTTATCTCACAGACCAATCAAGCAACAACCTGACATTCTCATATGCATAAATATCTTTCAGTCAACCTCCCAGACTCTTCCACCATCATCTCATAGTATGTCCTGTTCCACCAACAGGGAGAATCTACAGTCTTGGGCCAAGAATTCCCAAGTCAGTAGGGATAATGTATTTTTCCCAAGGAAACTCTGAGGATGTACTTGAAGCTTTATCTTTGTCCTTGAAAATTGCTTCCTGTGATGGAGCTCAGAGTGAAGTGCTGATTTCAGGAATCTGGTGTCAGGCAGGTAAGAGTTTAAGCATTTCACCCTCTCCTCTGGCTCCTTTACATTGCGCTGAGGTAGATTGTGACTCCACCTGTATTTCATCCTTAAATTCACTAAATATGTCTCTGGGTGTCACCATCTTTACTGGAGCAGGTAGCTGAATCCTTAAAGTGTGCACATACTTAGTAAAATGATGGGGAAAAGAAATAAACCTGAAGCTTCTTTTCATTGTGGGATTTCATCCTATCTGGTAATTTAGTTATATACTATGAACATATAATTAGTTTTAACAGCAAGTTGGAGTTTGTGGGTTTCTCCAAAATGGATTTGGTCAGTATAATCATATTAACTTCAGTACAGATAGATAAGGAGGTATGGCACGCAAAACCTCAGAACTTTACGCTTCTAATTGCCTTTGTTTAATGGAGGTATGGAGGTTACCTCCATTAAACAAAGACAATTAGAAGCGTAAATTCTGAAGCTTTCATATATATATATATATATATATCAATATATATATATATAGACACACATACATATGTTAATGCAGCTCCAGTAATGAACAGAAGAAATGCTCATACAACTTTGATCATAAGACACAGTCACCAGCTGAAGAACTTAGCTATTTTCAGATTTAGGAAAAGTGAGGTAACAATAGCCACTATATAAATGGTGTAGACTGGGTAGTCTTGAAATCTGAGCTATTTATTTCAATGCTGCATGACTGAAATTGTATTTTTCCTTCTGTGAAATGTGATAATAACCACTTCCCA